>NC_073267.2:84811500-85513500 GCF_029289425.2 Pan paniscus
CCTTGGGGAGGTGGGGGCTGTGTGCTGGTGGCATGCATAGAGTGCTGGGAAGCTGGTCGTCTTCTTGTCACGTTTGAACTCGGACGAACACCTGATTTAGTCCTATGAGTCCACACCAGAGAGCTTGACGGGGGACTATGTGTGACATAGAGACGCTCTGGGGATTGAAAATGAGGATAGGACACCTTGCTGCTCCACCCTGGCCATGTTGCCTCCTACCTTGGAGGCCGCCTCAGAGCTGAACAGTGAATACCGCAGAGGGTAGGACCCTGAGGGCAGGGGATTTCAAAACACCCAAGCTAACCTAACAGGACGCCTCTGGGAAACAAAATGACTGTCAACATCTGCCTAGCATGCTGTGCATAAGGCTTTGGAGTCCAGGTGATGGGAGTTCAAATCTCCCTCTACCACTCTGTGTCTACAGTCTTATACAAGTTGCTCAGCTTAGCGGAGCCTCAGTTTTCTGCTCTGTAAAATGTGGATAGCAATACTTGGTTCATAGGATTGTCAGAACTGGGTAAGAGATGGCACATAAAGGCCTTTGGTACAGAGCCTGGCACATGGTCAGTGCTTGGGAAGTTACAGCTGCCATGAAAGATGTGAGACCTCCATAGGTTTCTTTTTGCAGTTTTCCAGAGCCCACAGACTTCTCCTCAGTGCTGCTTAGCCCACGCCACTGCTGACCCTCGATTTTCCATGCTTAGTGTTTAGTCTGGTCTCCAAACCATGTTCATCAGAAAACGGCATCTTCCACTAGACCAGGCAGTGGATCTGAGTGCACTCCAACCCTGGTACTGGCCCACCTTCCCAGATTCAAGTCATAGTGGTGGTTGGAAAAAGAGTTCTGGGATTTCTGAGAGCATCTGAGGACTGGATCACGCAACCAGCCCAGCGAGAATGTTTCCTAGGGAGACTCTTCTCTGCCCTGCAGCCTCCTCATTCCCAGAAGGCTCTTTCCCCTACAAAGCATGAGCCTAGGAGGGATCATGGTCTCAGAGCATTTCCTGGGAAGTAACTGACTAATGGCATCCACTCAGGTCTCCTGAAAACTCTCTTAATTACTTGTTCAGCCAAAAGACTCTGGATGCAGGTGGGCATATTACCCACGTGGCTCAGCTCCATGCATTTGTTAGGCCATGCTCAGGTGGGAGGACCCGCACGGCCCTCCCCTGGGCATCATAGCTGTGGTCTGGGAAGCCCCTTTCCTCCCCAGGGGACAGCGCCTCCTTTCTCCTGGGCTGACTGCTGCCAATTCTCTAAGTCTGTTGTCACATGTGCTGCAGGCTTCGCGTCAGTCCCGTCGCGTGCATGCTGTCAGGACGCTCAGGCTCAGCTTTGTCCCTGTTTGCCGTCTCCGCTTGGGACCAGGGAGGGAGAGGAGCCTTCCCTGCGTCTCACAGCCCTCCGCAGCCATGGCCTCAAAAACCCTATTCACTTCTTTCCCACATGTGTGGAGACCTCATGAAGTCCTCCGTTTGTCCTGTGGATTGCTAGGGCGTTCTCTGTAGACACTGCGTTTGTTGTAGGAAGAATACAAAGAGGCCTCAGAGGGGCTCGGCCTGAGAAAACCTGGCTCTCAGGAAGAACTTGGCAAGAGCAGCCGTGGAGGACAGAGTGCTCTTGGGCCCCCATGCCCCAAATGCAGAGTTACCCCCACTGCCCTGTGGAGAACCGGGAAGGTGAGGCTGTCCAGCTCCTCTGCCAGAGAACTGCCTGGGACGCCACCATGTGTCCCCCTGTCCCCCTCTGTATCAGCACTTGAGTGCCTGGTGCTGTTGGTTTACCCCCCTACACCCCACCACCGGCAGCCTCACCCAAGACTACAGAAACCACACTGGGAGCCGGGGCCCCCTTAGAGGAAGGGGAGATTGGCCAGCCAGCCTGAGGCATGACCACTGCTCCTCTGGTTCTGGTTCTAGTTTTTCCCTTGTCCTGGAATTGAGGGGCAGGCCACCTCCTCAAGGGTGCATGTGTTTCTGTATGTGTGCACGTGTGTGTGTGTGTGTGTGTGTGTGTGTAAACTAGAGGCTTTACACCTAAGGCTCTCTTTTGCAAAAGCCAGTCCTTTACCACTGGAGGCAAAGAGAGGCCAGTTGTCTCCAGTCCTTCCAGTGGACTTTGTCTCAACGTGGTGAAGTGCTTTGTTCAGAAACAATGGTCCGGCCCTCTGTGGACCCTGTTCATGTGGTATGGACTCCTCATGTTCAGTCTTTGTCTTTTCTGAAGACCCTAAACCTTCCAGGTAAGAGGAGAGCATTTGCTTCCGGGGGTGTATGTGGAGTGGGCATCCCCAGGCACGCCCAGGGCCTGCTCCAGCTCAGAGAGAGCACAGACCGTGGGCCAAAGCTCAGGAGCTCCAATGTATTCCCCATGATTTGTCATCATCCCAACCTCACCTGCTGCATGTTACCTTTTCTAATTTAAAAAAAGACTTAAGAGTCAGAGGTGTGAGTTCTTGGAATCTTTCTGGAAAGGGGGTGAGGTGGGGCTTTCTTAGAGAGTGAAGAGTTTTCTTATGAAAATTCACTAGAACTCCTGGTCACTCCCCTGAAGACTTCCCATTTACACACACACTTTCTGTGGTTGTTGGCACCAATTGCGGAAATTTTTAGAAAATTTATGATGGTTATATAAGATGAAATTTAGTTAACCACCAAAGGAAAAAAGTAGAAACCTCCTAAATGAGGCAGATAGAAAGTAGTATTTTTCTTATTATGAGGGTTGGCCTGAGTGGTGGGTTGGAAGGCCTCCAGTAGCTGCCTGCTAGCTTAGAAAAAACACAACTTAGGAAAGGCGAGACTAGTTTAACTGGTTCAGCTAGTGCCTGGTGCTCCGAGGACAGGCACCTGGCTGGGGAGGTTTGGGAATGTGCTGAGCCCCTGCTGGAGGGGCAGGGAAGGGCGGTGGACTCCAGAGCACCCCCTGTCCTCCTAAGCGCCTTCCTGGAAGGTGAGGATACTGTATAAGAGGGAGGGGGTTCGTTGGTTTGTTTTTGTGGGTAAGATGGATCAACCCGAATGGGCCTTTTCATTTCTCTCCCTTTCTAACATCTCTGTTTGTGACTCTGAGACTGAGGGACCTTGCCCTAAAGAATACGCATTCAAATTTTGACCCTCGAGTCTCTGGGCTAGCAGAACAAGCGTGGAGGTGGGGGTCTGATTGGTGATGCTCTGAACGGAAGAGCATTGTAATCCTGTGGAGTCGTGGAGATGACCCGCTTTTGACTGGAAGCTTAGGGGTCCTCAGCCCAGCGAGAATCTGGGGGGCGGCAGGTTCATTTGCCAGCAGCACCAAGGAGAGCTCCCCTCAGCTGTGTTCTGGGGGAGCAGAAGCCCATGCTCAGCTTCTTATGTCATGATGCCCTCTTCCTCCCCTCTGCCAAAGGCCATTGCCCCCATCTTTAAGGCTCTTGAGATGCTAAATGTCACACAAGCTGTCTTTTAAAGGCAAGGGAGGCCGGATGAAGTGGCTCACGTCTGTAATCCCAACACTTTGGGGAACCGAGATTGCTTGAGCTCAGGAATTTGAAACCAGCCTGGGCAACATAGTGAGACCCCATTTACTAAAAACAAAAAATTTGTCTGACATGGTGGCAAGCGCCTGTAGTCCCAACTTCTCAGGAGGCTGAGGTGAGAGGATCACTTGAGCCCAGGAGATTGAGGCAGCAGTGAGCTTGATCACAGCACTGCACTCCAGCCTAGGCAACAGAGCTTGACCCTGTCTCAAAAAATAAAATATAAAATAAAAATGTGAGAGGACCTGGCTTCCTGGAAAAGCAGAAATGGCTCCTGCTATAGCCTGCCCTGTGCCTGCAGGCAATTCTTTGTCCCATGTCTCCTCCTCTCAGAGACCCTGTGGTCAGAATGAAAGCACCCTACCCTTTCCCTGCCTGGGGAAACCGGGTGCTGGCCGAGGAGTTTGCCCAGCCTTGCTTGGGGCATTGCCCAGAGCCATTGTTAGATGCTGGACGGGCTGGAGTCAGGCTGGACAGGCTGGAGTCAGACTGCGGAGGTGTCTGTCCTGTTACTCCTCCTACAGGAGGGCGAGGAGGGGCAGGTGACTGCTCACCCAGGGTGTCCAGCTGTTGCTGACCGGCTGCACTGACTGCCAGACTGGCCGCTGCTGGGTGTATGAGGAGCAAAAGCGACTAGGGGAGGCCTGCAGGGCCCTAACACAAGTGGGGAAACCAGAAACAGGTGGCTACAGGAAAGAGGACTGTGGGAGGGAGCTGTAGTGGCCTCAGTAGGAAAGTATGAAGCGCTCCAGGCCTGAGCTTTAGTTGGCTGCCCCCACTATCCTCATTGCGGGTGGCCCAGCTCACCAAAACAATTGCATTGCACTTCAAAGGCCTGGGCAGTTGGATGGGCCGCTGCTGGTAGGCTACACTCTCTGCTCAAGGTCACCCTGTTGCCTGAAGAGCACAGCCCCCCAGATTTCCCAAAAGGGGAGCTGACAAGGCCTGGCATGGGTGGCACTGCCCTGTCCTGTCCCTGGCAGACTGGGCCAGCAGCTCTGCATGCTGAATAGGCAGCAGGACCAGGCACTCCACCACACCTAGGCTGGAAATGAGGTCAGGGGGTGGAACCTGAGCCTCTGCGTCATTTGCTAGGGGTTTCCCCTCTGACTCCCACCTTCCTTCTCTCTGGGCCCTTCATGGCCACCAGGCACAAGTGGAGATGGAGAGGCATGTTCCTGTGCTCAGCTGCTGCCTCGGAGCTGCACGGGCTTTCCCTCCCAGCCAGGTGCAGATCTGTGTCTGCAGCTGTGTGAGCCTCCCCACCCCTCCATACTTCTAGCAGTTCCAGGGTCTCTTGAGGATGTGTTGCCAGAACTCTCTGCAGAATACTCGAGCCTGGCATGATGGAGGGCAGGTGTGTGTGTCTCCTGTCTGGTCTGTTCACTCAGTGACCAGGTTCCTCCATCCACCTTGGGTCCTCTGCACACACTTCACAGAAAGGGGGAGATGCAAAGTGCCTGTGAGACGGGTGGTGGTTTCCAGCCCCGAGGGAAGACACCCTTATGGCCTGGTCTTTTAAGGAAAAGGGGCCAGGTTGCTGGGTGGCAAAACTTGGGCTTGGGAGTCATCACCACTTAGCAGCTGCATGAGCTTATCCGAAGATCCCCACAGGGGCTTTAGGAGTCATGGTGTGTGTGTCTGAGGAGTTACCTGCATATAGCTGGCTCAGAGAAATAAGGCTCTTTTGCTCCTCCTCCCAGATATCTTTGCTTTGACAAATAGCAGCTGTCAGAAGCACCGTGCCTGGATCCCAGGGAGGGAGCAGAAGATGCCACCGCCTCCCACCCCCAGCCCATCACAGGCATCATCCCTCCCTCCTGTTTCGGCTCCAGGGCCGTGCCCGCCATTCTGGTTTGGTTCCCTGGTCTGGTTAGAGGGACAGGCACTGACACCGTCCCCAGCCAGGCCAAACACACTTCCAAGCTCTCCCTTGGGCAGTGACATTGGCTGGCTTTGTACAGTGGTGTCAGGAAACTTGGGAGGTGCTTCAGAGGTAGTAAGAAAAGGGCAGAACCCAGATGGCAGAAAGTTTGGCTTTGTTCTTATCCGGCAGCATTTGTTGAACCTCTTCTCTAGGGGCCTGGAGATACCAGGGGACATTTGACTCCATCTGCAGCAGAGTCTCAGTTTGTGTGGGCCAGGCGCCTGGGTTTTGTGCTGCGAGGCCCCCGCCATGGCTTTTCTCTGTCGGCAGGCAGCAGGTTCGTGTCAGATGCTTCTGGAAGTCTTGTAGGAACCAGTTGATAGGCAAGCATCAGCTTCAGCCATTTCCACTTCCCTGCTAGGCTCTCAGGGACATCCGGAGGCCACTAACTCCCACAGCCCCAGGGGTGGGGACAGGAAGTTGTACTCAGCCCACTACAACCTCTTGCTGGGTTTGTGTGCCTCCTGCCTCCTGCTGTGGAAGAATGCTGCTCCCTGGGCACTGGGCTCTGTGTGGGCACTGCTGGCTTCCCCTTGCTGTCTGAGTCAAAGACTCTGACTCCTTCCTATTGCCGGGAACCTCCAGGTGGCCTTTTGCAGCCAGTGGCTCTTGGTCCCAGTGAAATGTGCTCCCTGCCATGTGCCAGCCTGGATGGGGTGCCTGCACATTTTAGTTCTTCCCACCAGTGCAGCAGACTCAGGCCAGCTGGTAAAGGCACAACACTGCACTGTGCATAAAACCGCCTTGTGGAGTGGTGAGGAAAGGCTGCCTCTAACCTTCCTCTGCTCAAGTCTGAGTCCTTTAGTGCACAGGCCTTCCGCCCCAGGACAAGAAGAATCGCCCTCGTGCCCCCTTCCCCTTCCCCTTCCCTTTCCCCTAGTGTGAGGTTCGGTGCAAAAAGAGAGTCAAGTCCAGTCTTGTCATAAAGCGCCTAAGCCTTATCCTCATACCTGCCTCTCCCTTCCCTGAATCTGTCACCTCCTGGGGGGCGATGAGGGAGACCACATGTGCCCTCCTGGAGCTGACACAGATGGGGAGAGAACACACCTGGTGTGGGAAGCTGTATGGGACCCAGAGAATTCTAACTAGTCCCTTGGGCTCACAGTTGAGTTACCAATCAGTAGGAGAAAATGCAAAGATAAACTACTTAGGAATCAGTAATTGCCATGTTCCCAGGAAATCCTCCTTAAGTATGGAGGGGAAGGAATGCTTTAGAGGAAACTAAGGGCTATAGCCCATACGCTCATGTCATAAATGAGGTGTCCAAGACAAAGAGAGTGGGGAATACAGGTCCAAGAATGTCTGCATGACGACTCTGCCCTCACTAAGCTATGCTGTTTTTCCTCCCATCTCTGTTGAGGTTTTTCCCTCTGTTTTATTATGAAAAATGTCAAACACACAGCAAAGTTTTTATGTTTTTTTGAGACAGAGTCTCGTTCTGTCACCCAGGCTGGAGTACAGTGGCACAATCTTGGCTCACTGTAATCTCTGCCTCCCAGGTTCAAATGATTCTCCTGCCTCAGCCTCCCAAGTAGCTGGGACTACAGGTGCATGCCACCATGCCAGGCTAACTTTTGGTTTTTTAGTAGAGACAGACTTTCACCATGTTGGCCAGGCTGGTCTCAAACTCCTAAGTTCAGGTGATCCATCTGCCTCAGCCTCCCAGAATGCTGGAATTACAGGCATGAGCCACTGCACCCAGTGTACAGCAAAGCTGAAAGCATTGTATAGAGAACACCCCTATTGCTGGGCGCGGTGGCTCACGCCTGTAATCTCAGCACTTTGGGAGGCCGAGGTAGGTGGATCACGAGGTCAAGAGATCAAGACCATCCTGGCTAACATGATGAGACCCCGTCTCTACTAAAAACACAAAAATTAGCCGGGTGTGGTGGCGTGCACCTGTAGTCCCAGCTACTTAGTAGGCTGAGGCAGGAGAAACTCTTGAGGCGGAGGTTGCAGTGAGCTGAGATCATGCCACTGCACTCCATCCTGGCGATAGAGCGAGACTCCATGTCAAAAAAAAAAGAGAGAGAACGCCCCTATTACATAGCACATGCACCACCTGGAGGCTGCAGTGTACTAGACCCGTTTATCCATCCACCAACCCATCTTATCCTTCTGATGCATTTCATAGTAAAATGCAAACACCAGTATGCTTCCCTATCAGGGTTTTTAACTAAAGTAGTGCACATTCGAACGCTATAGAAATACATAAAAGGATTTTTCTCCAAGTCCTCCTTTCCTCTACCACTGTGAAAGTGTGTGCATCCTTCCAGACTTTGATCTGTGCCTACACATGCATTTGAATATGTATGGTAGCTAGTGCTTTCAAGCAGGGGGATCACACCCATGTGTTCATCCACTACTTGCCATGTTTGGAGTCTGAGGGGACAGACACTTCAGCAGCAGACTGTGCCATCTCCCTTCTCAGTTTGTGTCACCCTTTCAGGTGGGTCCTCGGGCTAGCCAGATGTTCTAGACAGAAAATGACCACAAGTTGTCCTGGTGGCCAGGAAGCTGAGAGTGACTTCTCTCGCAACTCATGTGCCTGGTGACTTAAGGATCGAATCGGTTCCATTTTATGCTTTTTCCTTGGAGTTCCTGGTGGGGGGCTTTGAGGAGTGGAAGCCATAGCCTTCTGGGCCCTGAAGAATCTTCATTTTATGGGCCCCAGGTGTTTGCCTTTCCACCAAAATAATAAGAGAACACAAAGAAACAGCAATGGGAAGGCCTCTTAAGCAGAGGGTCCCAGTCCCAGCCCCACAACCCACAAGCCCACTCATGAGGTGTGTGACTTCCTTGGGCTTCCGGATCCTCATTCGCAAAATGAGAATAATACCGGGTGCCCTGCCCAGCTTGGAAGATGGTGATGCTCAAAGGAAGACACGCACATGTGTTTGTCATTGGCAGTGTTAGGGACAGTTAAGTTCCTTTAGTGACGGAGAAGGGATCCTGCCACAAGCTCTGCCTTCTTCACAGCTGAGACACTGCTCTCCTGATATTTCTCCTGTGGCTTGGAGAACTTCTGGGTCGCCTTTTGTTCACGTCGCCTCTTTTCACCTGCCCTTCAAATATTCATGTCAGCCTGGGTTTGTCTTCTGCCTTCTTTGGATTTTGGTCTGAACTTTCTCCCTGGACTGCCTCTTTATCCCACATCCATGCCTGGCACCCATGTCTCTGTTCCAAACCTCAGCTCTAGGCTTCAGCAGCCTCCTGGAGGTCTCCATCAGCTGGCCGGGCCTCCTCCCACCCAACTCAGAATCCGTCCCTTCCTTCTCATGCTTTCCTCCTGGGCACCCTCCCTTAGTGCAAGCACCTGCTGTGTGTCCCGCTGCCCTCATCCGCACACGCAGGGCTGCTGCGCACTCCTTGTTGTCGGCCCCAGACACCACAGCAGAACACAAGGCTGTTCCCTGTGCCCAGAATCTCCCGTCCCCACCCCAGCTTCATCCATCCTCAACCTTCTCCAAAACCTTCCCAGATCAGCCCCCACCCTGATGAGGTCTCTTTCCCCATACCCTCAGCCCTGGGCCTGCGCGTGAGAAGATGTCCTGGAAGTCCTCATGCTGTGCCTTTTGGTTTCCTTGTTCGGCATCCCTGCTAGTCTGTGAGCTGCCTGAATCCCGAGATCATGGCTATTCACTGTCGCTGGCACGCAGAATGCCATAGGACTTAATAAAAACCAGTGGGTTCCCACGGGTGCAAGTAGCTTCCTTCCATTCCTTCTTTTTGGGATGGTGAGCGGGGTCATTTTTGTTTCTTTCTTTTTAAACATTGAGATGAAACTCACCATAAAATTAACCATTTTTATATGTGCAATTTAATAGCATTTAAGACATTCACAACCCCCATCTTTATCTGGTTCTAAACACTTCATCGCCCCAAAAGAAAACCTCTGGTGTGATTCCACTTACATGAGGTAGCTAAAATACTCAAACTCATAGAAGCAGAGAGTAGACTAGTGGTGGCCAGGGGCTGGGCGGGGGGAAGGGGAGTGGTGGATTAATGGGTATAACATTTTAGTTATGCACGATGAGTAAGTTCTAGACATCTGCCGTACAACATAGTGCCTACGGTTGACAATACTATATTGTACACTTGAAGATTTGTTAAGAGGATAGAGCATATGTTAGTCTTACCACAATAAAATAAAGTTTTTAAAAGGGGAAAAACGGGTCGGGCGTGGTGGCTCACACCTGTAATCCCAGCACTTTGGGAGGCCAAGGTGGGTGGATCACGAGGTCAGGAGTTCGAGACCAGCCCAGCCAACATGGTGAAACCCCGTCTCTACTAAAAATACAAAAACTAGCCAGGTGTGGTGGTGGGCGCCTGTAATCCTAGCTACTCGGGAGGCTGAGACAGGAAAATCACTTGAACCCAGGAGGCGGGGGTTGCAGTGAGCTGAGATAGTGCCACTGCACTCCAGTCTGTGTGACGGAGTGAGACTCCATCTCAAATAAAAGCGGGGTGGTGGGGGGGAGAAAACCCCCTACCCATTAAGCAGTCAGTCCCCATATCCCTCTGTCCCCAATCCTGATCTCCTTTCCCTCTCTATGGATGTATCTATTCTGGACATTTCATATAAATGGGTTCATACCATAGGTGGCTTCTTTTACTTTGTGTAGTATTTTTGACGTTTATCCGTGTTTTAGCATGTGGTGGTTCTTCCTTTTCTTGGCTGAGTAATATTCCATTGTGTGGATACATCATCTTTTGTTTATCCGTTGCGCAGTTTGTAGTCACTGGGTTGTTTCCACCTTTGGGCTGTTGTGAACAATGCTGCTGTGAACCTCCGTGCACAAGGATTTTCTTGGGGACCTGTTTCTTCCTCTCATTCTTGCCTCCTACCACTCTCCCCATTACCATATTTTTCCAAACCAGACATCAGCGCACCGGCTACGTGTGTGTTTAAGAAAGCATCTGTGGAGGGAAACAGCTTGCCTCATGCTGCCCCTGCTTCCTGTCTACCCTTCTCCAAGCCTTTTTCGTCCGCTGTCACCTAGGCTTTTGGTTAATCACATGTTGAGATTAATCCCATTTTGTCTTTGGGTAATTAACATGTGATGTCCACGCATTATCTCCACGGTGAAAGTCTTAAGGTCAACGTCCCTCTTGGGGTTCTGTGTCCCCTGCAGAGCCGGGCACAGCTTGGGGCAGCTAAGCAGTCCCCTAGTTCCTAGGCCCTTGCTTGCCCCATGCCACCTGTCCACTGGTGACTAACCCTCCTGCACTCTCCCCTGTCCCCCTTGCAGATGATGTGCTGACTAAAGACGCGGGTGAGTGTGTGATCTGCCTGGAGGAGCTGCTGCAGGGGGACACGATAGCCAGGCTGCCCTGCCTGTGCATCTATCACAAAAGGTAGGAGGGGTTGGCAAGGTAGCTTAGTGCACCCCACCTCCCAGAGGGGCGGACCCCCATCTCCAGCCGTTCTGTCTCCTTTGGTTATGGGATGACCTCTCCCCCGACCTCTGGCTCCGAGTGGGTAAGGGCAGAGGCCATCAGACAGGAGTCCACTGTGCCGGCGGGAAGGTGCGAGCATCCCAAGTGCACGGCAGAGTGGAGTTGCCAGAGGTGTGCTCTGGTTTGAGGGCTCAGGTGGTGGGAGCTGATGGGGAGACCCGTAGAGCCTCACAGGTTGGAGGAGCTTAGGATCCCACTGGGAAGGTTGGTTCTCCGTCTGTCTCCCTGCCTCTTCTTCCTCTACGGGCCCCTCTGCTCCACAGGGGGAGAACATCAATCTGTGCCAGGAAGGCCAGGCGGAGGGTGTACCCACTGCCTCGCACTGGCTTTCTCCCTAGAGGGCCGGGAGGCAGGAAGAGCCATTTCCTGTGGGGCCACAGCACTGGGCACAGTTAAAAGTAGCAGGGCCCAGATATGCCTTGGGACTCCAGTGTGAGCCTCGTCCTTGTTTCCAGCTGGAAGGAAGGCACCCTCTTGCCCAAGACAGGACACTGTGCTGCCTGGGGCCAGCACCTGCTGAATCCTCGAGCCCAGAGCTTCTTCCTGACAGTCAGGCCTTTCAAAGCCTGACTCTCAGGGCCACTGCTGCACAGGGTGACAACCGGGCATGGCACGCAGCGTGGCTGGTGCAGAGGAGGCTCAAGGCTGGCCTGCGAGAGATTCTTGGTCTAGCTCCCAGCACGGAGCCTTGCTTGTGTCCCAGGGCGGCACCAACCAGAACCAGAAAAGGAAATCTTTGGCCCTCAGGGAGAATTATGCAAATTATCTGTCTGGTTCCTGTCTTTGAAAATGCCCAGATGTTGGTTTACAAATCAGGAAGCTGTCTTGGGGTAATCTCTGTTCCCTCTTTGATGCAGAGAGCCTTTCTCTGTAAACACTGGAGAGCAGGGCTTCACTGTCTGGCTCCCCCCCCCCCCCCGCCTCTTGCAGGAAGGACTAGATGCTGCTGATCAGCTGATCATGGCTGAGCAGGGTAGAGTTTGGGGCTCTCCTAAGAGGTCACCCACTGGGAGGGAGCTTCACAGCTGTTCTTTTGACCCAGGAAGGAGCTCTTTCAGGACTGTGGCACTCAGAGCCGTGGCCCTCCTGCCATGCCATTGTTCCCACTTCCCTGCCCTTGGAGTCTTGGAGACAGCTGACTAGCTGCCCTGAGGGGTCCACCGCTCTCACCTTCTCACTGGTGGCTGCTGCCATCCTCCTGGGCTCTGCACAGAAAGCTTTGGTCCTTCTGAAAGCCACTCTGCCCCTTCCTGCAGCACCAGATCCCCCTGAGCCAGTACTGCTGCCTCCAGCTGGGCCAAGACTAGTCTTGGTGTTCGCTCTTCTTCCTGCTTCAGAAAGTAGGGATATCTGGGGACAGGACTGTGTTTCCCTGGGGTCCTTTCAGAAGAGACTTAGGAAGCTCCTGCTCAGGAATCTGGCCCTTTGAAAGAGCCCCTTCAAAGCAGCCTGGGCAGCAGGTAACGTGGTTTCCCTTGCGGCCCCCTCCTCCCAGCTGCATAGACTCGTGGTTTGAAGTGAACAGATCTTGTCCGGAACACCCTGCGGACTGACCTGCGGGCTTGCTTGCTGACTCCTCTCAAAGGTGAGCCCGCGTTTGGGGGTGCTCCGGGCTCAAGGCTTGGGGTCAGGTCACTTTAGGGGCCTGCAGTTTAGGGAGCCGGGCTGCCCTTATGCCACTGAGAAGAAAGCAGGAGCAGAGGGAAGGAGCACCTTATCAGTGAGCAGTTAGTCATCCGGAAATGATTTTCCCTGGGAAGGACAAGAGATACAAACCAACGTGGACAGTTATGAAGAACAGGCTCAGAAGAGTTAGGATCAGTTGGGGAAGAGACCAGTACAATCTACATTCCTAAAGAAAGTTCAGGAATATCCCCTGGGAATGTGCACGGGCAGGAAAAGGAGCCTGAGCGGTGGGTTTATGCCTGGCTTGGCCTCATCCTCGCTCACCTCTGAGTCTCCGCCTCTTCTATGGTAACGGGGATAATCTCACTCCCTGTTGCCATAAGGACATTGCACTTACTAAACAGCCATGGGCGGTGCATTGTTCCCTGCAAAGTGCTGGTCAGCGATCATTTGACCACTGCTTCTTCCCATGCCGCTTCCAGATGAATCTGAGGCCTCCAGGCCAGACTCGATCCCTCTATCCCACAGCACTGGGTGCTGACTCCACACATCCCCTTGGCTTACCGCTGGGTCTGGCCTCCCCATTTCTCCCCCAGGGGTACCCCACTTGCTGCCAACCATCCACCCCTGACCCCCATCTCACCTGTCCCCTCCAAGTTCTGGGCTGGCATTTTCCTTTTTCTGGCAAACAAGTAGACAAAACCCCCGTAAAAACCAAAGGCCCAACTCCATCTCACAGCCAAAGGTTTTGGGACCTCTTTTCTTCCCCCCTCCCTTTCTCTCTCTCTTGCTTTTGTTTTCTTTTGTTAGGTTTATTTTATTTATTCCAAGTAAACTCCCAGAACAGCTGATGATGTCAGACAAATCAGGGACATTTGCTCTTTTTACCTCCACCTCAAAAACTGATGACAAGGGGAGAAGAAAGAGCCAGGGGGGAGAGTGAGGCAGGGGAGTAGAACCTGCCCAGGCACATGGCTGCAAATTCCCCGTGTGCTGTTTGGCTTCTGGGGTCCTGTGTAGACGCCCCAGCCCCGCCTGCCCTCTTGGGATGCAGCTGCCCTGGGATGAGCAGCCAGCCCTCGGCCCGATGGAGCACGACTTATTTATTACGGTCCACACAGGGACAGAGAGCCCCTGCTCCAGGGAGGAGGCTCACCGGACCCTGGGGCAGAGCTGAGCTTGGGACACCAGCGGGAACAGGGCACCCCTTCTGCACTGACTTCCAGATCATGGTTCTCCCTTCCTCCCTGAGGACACCAAATTGGATGAGAGCAAGTTTGAGAGAAGAATGAATCAACTGCTATCCTTCCCCTCACCCCTCAGCCCAGGAGGGAAAGGGCATTTTCTTTTTCATCTTTGAAAGGCATTGTGGGTCTGTCTTTAAAGTGTTTACAAAAAAAAATTATATAAAAAAAAAGTCTAGTGTCGACTGGTGTTTTCCCTCGTGATGTTTACAGCTTGCTGTTTGCTGCCCAGCCATAACCCACTCAGTGACAGACGAACACAGCTAAGGCCTCGCTGCCAGCCTTCTGACGGCGGGCGAGCACACGGTCTCTTCCCCTGCCCCAACTGGCCCTCTCTACCACCAACTTCTCTACTTTGGGTTTGTTTGGTTTTTTCCCTCTATTTTTCTGGCTGGTTTTTTGCTCTTTTCTCCCCTTGAGACCCTAATATCTTGACTTCATTGCCAAAAAACAATCCATTGAGAACTTTCTTCCTACTGATCCCATCTCTTTTCCCTTCTTTCCTCCTGGTTCCGGTCAGTTCAGAGGATTTAACAATCACAAGTGTCCTGCAAAAATGCCTGAACATTATTCTTAGGCCCTCGTGGATTTTTTTTTTTCGGAAAACTTAAACAAAAAAAGACTTACTAAGAAATATGTACAGCTACCCCTGTTTTCAGGCACTATGTTTGAGAACATTTTAGGCATTGATGTTCACACGTGGCATCAGCCCATGCAAGATAGGTTTCTGTATTTATATATTAAAATACAAAAAAAAAAACTTATAAAATGTTTAAAAAAATGTTCAAAGCTTGGGAGAAAAGCTTTCTTCATTAGTCAAGGTGTTTTGATATGGTATTAAAATGTCTAATAAAAGATGGCACTGCGTGATTTTATTTTAATGAAGTGTTATACAATCAAGAAATGGGGGCAAGGGCCTGCCCCCCACTCCCTCACCTACCTCCTTAGCATTCCTTCAGGCTGCTACTCGGGGCTCCAGGTGTGTGAATTGGTCCTCAGATAGTCAGGCCTGGGTGGAGGGAGTGGCAAGTCAGGCGTGCCTCCTACAAGCTTCCTAACCTCTTAAGCATCATGGAACCAGTCAGCCCTCTGTGGAGTCATTGTGCCGGACCTCTGAAAAGATCTGCAGGGGCCAAGATGTTGCAGCCACCGGAGGCTGCAAGGATGTGGGTTCTTCCAGGTGTGGGCCCAGCCCCCCTCCTTCCAGCCTTTGCTCCCCATCCCACGTTCCACTCGCCCTGCCTGTTGTTCAGTTTGCGTCTCAGTGCTGACTCACGGGCATGCTTCATTGAGGCCCAGGAAGAGGCCCTGGTTTGGGGCTGTGCCAGCTCAGAGCCCTTGAACCAGAACCAACTGCTCAGGCTCACAAAAGTTGGCAAAATGCGGGCTGGGCGGGCAGCTCAGGGCAGGGAGCAGCAGTGCAGGCCTGGCCTGTGTCCCCGTGCCCAGCGGGCTCCCGGAGCAGCATTCCAGAGCCTCCTGCAGAGCCAGCGAAGGAAAGCTCTAGAGGGAGACGACTCCACCGCCTCTCTGCTCTGACCCTTCTCAGGCCCGCCTGATGTGCTAGACCATCCCCCTGCTGCCACGGCCCCTGGCTCCGCAGTCACCCTCCATCAAATGCTTCCAGAAGCACCTACTCTGTGCAAGGGCATTCACAACAGGCCAGTGGGCAAACGTGAGCCAGGGCCAGCGGAGAAACACTAAAGAAGACTCGGTGGTTCAGAGCCTGGGCCTCAGCGTGGGACCCGTCTGGGGTGAAGACCTTGGGGCTGTTGTGAGTCGGTGGCAGGAACGTGGGCTCTAGACTGTGCATTCAGGCTCTCCTACTTGGCAGAATGATCTTGGGGAAACGACTTCATCTGAACTTCAGATATTTCACATGTGAAGCGGGGACAAAACCATGCAGCTCAGAGGTCCCTGTGGGGGCCGGGGGAGCTGCCCTGCAGGTCTTGGCACATGCACAGCAGGCTCCCCATAGCTTTGTCACCACAAAGGGCACTGTTCTATTCACAGCACCTCCTGCTTCTGCCTGGCAACTGTGTCTCCCTGTGCTATATTTAATTCCACCAGCAAAGCTGGCGAGGCAGGGCCCAGCCCTGAAGGAGATCTCCTTGCCTGACCCCTGGACCTGGAAATGGAGGCTTCATGTGCCCACCTTGGCGGCTTAAGCCTGCTGCTTTGGCAGTGCCATGGGTGAGCTGAGCAGCTGTGAGTTGGGTGGGGCAGGGCTGTAGCCCACGCCGGGTGCTATTCCAGGCTCTAGGGGCTGGTGCTCATCCCCACCCCCAGCGACTTCAGTCCTACCTGGCATGCTGCAGCCCTCTGCCGGCTGTGGTGTCCTCTGAATTTGGACCCAGGTTGCCTGCTCTTGTTGTGGGGGTGGGATTGGGGCTGTCTGTGCTTCCCAGGTGGAGCTCATGTTTGTGATCCTCTATCCGGACAGCTCTCCAGAATCCTGTGTTGCCCCTGTTCTGCCTTTCTGGGATGGGAGAGAACGTGAGGGAGCCGGCGAGCAGGTTCTACCCTCTCTGCTAAGGGCCTAGCACACTTTGATGAGGTTCCTGGACATGAGACCCTCACAAAGACCAACCATTCCTCTAATAGCCATTTAATGGTACTGAAGTTCATGGGAAAATGTCCTCATTCTTAGGAGATAGATGCTGGATTATATAGGTGAATGCCTTCAAGAAATGTGTAATTTAATTCCAAATGGTTCCCCCCAAAATACACAAAGCATATAAGGCCAAAATGTTCATTGTTGAATCTGCAGTGGCTGGTATTTCAGTGAACAGTGTACTTGTTCTTTCAACTTTTCTGTATGTTTGGAATTTTTCTTAATAAAAGATTGTGGGAAATGGTCATTTGCTCAGCGCCTCCTAGTTGCCAGGCACTGGAGGGCGCATCAAAGAAGAGTCCTACCCAGGAGGGAGAGCGCAGCTGCTGCAGGATTCTCGCCTGGAAGAGTGGGTGGCTGGCTGGCTGGAAGGGGAGGGGCGAGAGGGCTGTCTCGGTGATGAGCACACGTGTGCTGGGGTGGTTTGGGGAGAGGGCTGAGATTTGTCACCAGTCAGCCCTTGGCACGGTCTCTGCTCCCCACCAGGGCAGCACGGGACAGAAACGTCACGGAGGAGTAGCCTCCAGGCTCAGGTTGGTGTAACTGCTGTCAGCTGGAGCCCAGTGTTAGCACGGAGGAGGGGTTCCAAGAACTGAAGTTGGACTGAGGCGTCTAAGCGCAGCTGCCTCTGCCTAAGGCCTAGCAGCCTGCCTAAGCACTGACAGCTGATGGAAGGAGGAGAGGGGCAGAGGCCAGGGAGGGCGTGGGGTGTGACATGCCTCTTTCCAAAAGGGACCGAAGGCTAGAGGGGCAAGGAAGATGAGACAGCACTGCAGGTTCCTGGGACCTGCAGGGGATGGAGGACTAGCTTGGCTTCCAGGCTGCCAGGACTTACCTGACCCTAGGAGGAGGTTTGCCCAGGGCTGAGCACTGCAGGCCCTGGGCAGAAGAGTCCTGAGCTGCAGATGCCGCATGGTATCTGAGCTTCATGATTTCGGGCGCCCTCCTGTGGGCTTAGGGGGGAACAACTGCCAAGGTCTCAAGACAGGGGCTCCGGCCCAAGACAGGGGCAGGCCCTCGGGTGGACAGACCTTGAGGGCAAAACAGCTGGTGGTACGATACATCACCCCATGAAGAGGTGGGTGCAAAAATAGTTTCATCTCTGTTTCCAAAGATGTGGCAGCTGCTGAGGAACACATTCAGTGTGTTCAGAGGCCCGGTTCAGGCCCAGTTGGGGAGCCCATCCTGAGTGACATGTGCCGTGGGCAGCTCCTCAGCTCTGAGGCGGAGTAGCTGGGACAGGGACCTGGGTTCCTTTCCGAACCCTGAGCACCAACCTCCTCCCCAGGCTATAAGAAGTCAGAGGACAGCCCCAAAACGAAGGGGTCACTGACCAAAGGACAGAGACCCTGGAGGGGGAGGGGAGGAAGTGCTGCCTGCTGACTTCCAGGTAGCTATAGGTGGGTTTCAGGTTTATTACAGATTTATTGGGGGAGGCCCCAAGGAGAAGACCTATCATCATGTCACGGGAGCTCACGTTCCATACCAGGAAAGGAGTGTTCCTGTCACCAGGTGAAGGGGGAAGGGTCCTGGGACCCCGGCAGTGGGAGGCCTCGGGGAGGGGTGTCATCAGAGTCTTGAATGGACCCAGACGGTCTCTTCCAGCCAGGACAGGATGCGTAGGAGCAGAGAGGAAGCAGCTTTGCTGGGAACCACCCTGGGTCGTTTACTGAACCAAAGGCTCCTGGGGCCAGCCAGAGGGCCAGGGAGGTAACACGGTGCTCAGGCTTCTCTCTGGGCCCTCTGGCCTTGGGCCCAGATACAGTGGGCTCGCTGGCAGGAAGACTGCCTCAGCGTCTATTCCCTTGCAGGGGCCGTGGCATGAAGAACAGTTCCAGAACCGGCTCCGTAGTCAGGGAACTTGTGGGCTAAGTGCTCAGACCCCCTTCACAGCACTTTGCCTGGGTTCATGAGGCCTTGGGGGTCTAGCACGGCCTTGAGCTGCCGCATGGTCTCCACGCCCACGGCGCCCACCTCCTCTCGCAGCAGCTGCCGCTTGCCCATTCCGATGCCATGCTCCCCCGTGCACGTTCCGTGGAGGGCCAGTGCCCGCCTAGGGGCAGGAAGGAGACATCCTCAGGGGGCTCCCTTTCCTCTGCCCTCAGCTCTTCCCCTCCCTGGCTTCGCTCCTACCTGCCCAGCTGTTCTGCAAAAGCCTTGACCCTGCCCAGTTCCTCGGCGTCATCAGGGTTGACCAGCAGGATGCAGTGGAAGTTACCATCACCCACATGCCCGACAATGCTTCCTGGGGGCCCAGAGGACAGAACTATTCTCCAGCCCAGTCCTCCTCTTGCCGCCTGCTGCCCCAGGATCTGATCAGCCCTGACACCTCCCCACCTCTCCCTAGCAGCAGGGTGGGCAGAACCTGTGAGTCCTGAGGCATTCAGATCCTCCTTGGTCTGCACCACGATCTCCGGCAGCCGGGAGATGGGCACACACACATCCGTGGAGTAGCCCTGGTCAGAGGGAAGCCTATGAGTTACCCCTGCCTGCCTGGGTGTACGGCGTCACTGTGGTCAAGGCCGAGGATGGGTCGGAGGGCACTGGGCTTCAGCTCTTGGCCTCACACAAGGAAATAATCCTGCTCTTCTCTAGGCCTCAGCCCTCACCTCCCCCCGACACAACACAGGAGACCAATGGCCCAAGTGTGCTTGCCACACCTCCCGGCAGAGGCTCTTCCCACTCCCCTGTGGCTCCCACCCCAAGCCCCAGGCTGCTGAGCCTTTCCACAGCTGCCTGGAGCCCAGACTTCCCTTCCCCAGGTTAGGCTAACATCCCCCTCTCTATCATCTCTTCCTCCAGGAAGCCTTCCTTCCATGTACAGCTCCCAAGAGCACCGCACCGTTCCCATGACCTGGCTCACAGGAAGGGCTTTTGAGGGCTTAGCAGACAACTGTGCTTTCCCTGTAGACGGTATCTGAACAGCTGGGTGGGGCGGTCTGCAGCCCCTGTTTCTAGCACCTGCTCAGCCAGGCCCAGCCCCGTTGTTGAGGCTCAGCCTGCTGCTCTGTGCAGTAGAGTGGTGGGTTGAGGAAAGGGTTTGTGGGCCGAGCTGTGGGCCCCATCTGTACCCCAGCCCCAGCTCACCTTGCAGCCTGGCCGCGTGGCCAGGGCTGCGTACCAGGCATTGTGCCGTGCTGTCCAAAGCCGGCTGCGCTCCTCGGCCTCCTTGGCCCAGGAGAAGTCAGAGGCTCCGTTCTGCTGGACTATCTCCTCTGCAGTTGGGGAAGGGGGGCTGACACCGGGCCGCCACTGAGGCAGCCCACCCTGCTGCCCCACTCCACCCCAGCATACCTGTGCGCTGCAGCTGCTCCTCCAGTGCCTGCTGGGAGCCATGGAACTCCAGGAAGAGTGTGGGCGCCACTAAGCAATTCAGCTTGCTGTACCTGTTGCAGGCATCCATCATGACTTCATCCAAGAACTCTGGATCCAGGGAGACGGGAGGCCAGGTGAGGCCTGGCCTTCCCAGGGGGCCTCTTCCAGGGAGCCCACCCTGACTGCCCCCATCCTCAGCTCACCAATGCGGGCTACGGGCACTGCAGCCTGGAGGATGTGTACGGTACTGTCCACAGCAGCCTGGACACTGGGGAACGCACACGTGGCGGCCACTGTGGCCTCCGGGGCAGGGTGCAGGCGCAGGGTGGTGGCTGTGATGAGGCCCAGCGTCCCCTCGGAGCCCACGAAGAGCCCCGTGAGGTTGTAGCCGGCTGCACTCTTCCTACGTCCCAGAGACACACAAGGTGAGTACCAGGCTGTGTGATGAGGGATTTCTGGCCAGAAGCCGAAGCTGGAACCCAGGACACCGACCCCAGGCACTGAGGTCTGGGCTGGCCTCCCTCGGGCCCAGTTTCCCTGGCCCAGTGCTTTCTGCTCCACAAAGCCAATCGGCCTCAGGCAGGGAGAGCAAACCCTGGTCCCATCCACTTTGGCCCAGCTGACAGGGCTTCAGAGCCTGAGGAAGCCTAGCCTGCCAAACCAGGGGGCCGCCAGGAGGTGCCTTTCACAGCCGGTCTCTGCAGGGCAGCCCGCCAGCAGTGCCCAGGGCGAGAGCCCGGGCCCCCCGCAGAGGGCGCTCACCGGAAATGCCGGCCTCGGCCCGCCGTGTGCAGCAGCCGCCCGTCGGGCAGCACCACCTCCAGGTTGAGCACGTTGTCCCGCATGGTGCCGTAGCGGACCGCGTTGGTCCCCGACGCCCCGGTGGCCGCCATGCCACAGAGAGAGGCGTCCGCGCCTGGGTCTGGAGGGCGGCGTACAGAAGGCAGCCTCAGGGACCGGAGGTCCGGGGGAGGAAGGTCCCCTGAACCCCAGACACAGCCCTGCTCCCACGGTGCCCTCAGGGTCCCAGGAAAGGTTCGCGAGTCCTACCCACGGGAAACCAGAGGCCGCTGTCCCGCAGGTGGGCGTTGAGGGCTTTGCGGGTGACGCCTGGCTCCACCACCACAGAGAAGTCCTCCTGGTTCAGCTCCAGGATTCGGTCCATATGCGTCAGGTTAACGCAGACGCCGCCCTGGTTGGGGCGGGTGCTAAGACCACTGCAGACCTGGGTCTCTGACCTGGCCACGTCCCCGGACCACACCCCGCGGGTGTCCCCCCAGCAGCCAGACCAGACCCCCAGAGGCAGGCAGCCCACGGGCGGGAGCAGACCCAAGGTGCCGTGTGTGGCGGGAGAGGCAGCCACAGGTGTGCCAAGGTGTGCCAAGGTGTGCTGGGACCATCCTCGGGGTGGGCGAGGGAGCCCCACTGTACCTGCACAGCACAGACGCCACCCTCAAGCCCGGTGCCGGTGCCGAATGGGATGATGGGCACACCTTGGCGGTAGCACAGGGCTGCCAGCCGGCTGACCTGCTCCACGTTCTGGGGCCACACCACAGCATCAGGAGGTTCGCACCTAGAACCAGACCCTCAGCGATTTAGCGGGGCGTGGCACCCTCTGGTCCCGAGGTGTTGCAGGGCCTGAGGCTACAGCGAGCAAGGGGCAGAGAACATGCCAGAGCACCCCAAAACAGATGAGTGAGGAGGAAGGCAACCCAGCACCCTCTCTCTCAGCTGGGGTTGAATCCAGAAGACAGGGGAGGGGCCCGCGAACCCTCCCATACCTGTGCACCGACTCATCGCGCCCGTGCTGCTCTCGGACCACCGCGGCAGTGGACACGTGGGAGCCGCCCACCACGGCCTTCAGAGCCTCTACGAAGTCCCTGCAGAGCTCTCCCTGCAGGGAAGAAACACACTGCCAGGGTCCCCCGAAAGACACATGGGGCCACAGCCCTGCCCCAGCGTCAGGGGGAAGGGCTGGGGGCTGGAGTGAGCCTCCCCTGCGCCCGCCCCGCTGACAACATCCTTGCCAGGTGGGCCCACTTTAAACAAACCCACTATCCAGAAATGCCTCTCTTCCAAACAGAGCCATTGGGGGTCAAAGTTTCCCCTCAGAAAAAAACACCACCAGAATTTTTTTAATGTTTTCTTTTTTAATAAAAACAGGGTCTTACTATGTTGCCCAGGATGGTTTCAAACTCCTGGGCTCAAGCGATCCACCTGCCTCGGCCTCCCAAAGTGCTGGGTTACAGGCGTGAGCCACGGCGCCCAGCCATCCAAATAAAAAACCAGAATTCACTCTCCAAAAAGGCTATCAGCAGGGTTCCTTCAATAGCCAGCCCAGCCTGAGCAACCGAAAAGATCCATCACTTCCTCCTTTCTCCAGGGCCAACCAAGCACCACCCCAGCTACAGGGAACTCAGAGCTTGATAAGGGAATTACGGGGAGGAAAAGCTTCCACTGCCCCCTCCCCACTCTACGTTGCCTGGGGCTTCTGGGCCCTTCGTGGGGGGCGGGGCGCGGCGGGGCGGGGGATGTGTTTCTTCCCATTTTACAGATGAGAAATGGAGGCCAAGTTAAGGACAGAGCCTGGCCTGGAACCCAGGTCCTTTCCTCCAGGGCCTTCTTCCACAGGTGTGTTTTATTCCGGGGGCATCCATTTGACTCCCCCAGCCCCACTCATGGTAGCAGTGGGGACTCAGCTGATCTCACTCTACACCCACACTTGCCACAAGGTAAGCCCAGTGCCCTTTTGCCCAAGGTCAGGTCACTTGGTGCTGGGGCATCACAGAGCCCAGGAAACTTGGGATCAGAACCCCCTGCTCCCCGCTCCCCACCTCATCCCTCCAGGGGACTTCTCTTCTCTCCCGGTACCTTTGCCTTCTGGGAGCAGTAGCCCCTCCAGGGGAACAGCTCCCAGGTTGCAGACCTGAGCAGTCGGGCCATAACCAGGCACTGGCCAGAGGGTGTGAGCACTGGGTGGCAGGGTGACCAGTCAGCTACTGTGGCAGCAGCAGCTGCTGCTGTCAGCCCATTGGCTAGGCCAGGGGTGGGGCCTGCTTAAGGTGGCACGGGCTTTAAGGTGGCCCTTGCAGATCTTGCAGACATTTTCGTGGGCTCCAGGGACGACACTTCTAAAGGAGAGGCGAGGTTCACTGGACGTTTTGGGAAACTGTAAGGCAAAAATAAAATTCTAAGCCTCCCAACCGACTGAATGGACCTCCCTCTCAGCCAAGGGCATTCCAAAGTAAACCTGAAAAATTAATTCAGGCTGTGATGGGAAGAGGTTTAGGACAAGCCTCATTATCCCCCTCCTTCCTTTAGAATTCAGACACAACTGACCAGCATTAACATTAAAACAGAGACCTTAAGGCATTCTGATCTTAAGACACAAAACAGACTCTTTGTAGCAATAAGATACCTGACTCTAGCATCACCTGACAGATAGCAGGCCCTGAAAGAAATCAATGTATTTTATCCCCAAAATATATTCCTCTGATTTTTTTTTAAATAGCTCCAGAAAGCTGTCTTTTGTGGGGAAAACCTAGAATCTGTAGAGAATCCCCTCCCCTTTCCAGGTTTTTTGTTTTGTTTTGTTTTGAGACAGAGTCACTCTGTGGCCCAGGCTGGAGTGCAGTACCGTGCTGCAACCTCCACCCCCTGGGTTCAAGCGATTCTCCTGCCTCAGCCTCCCATGTAGCTGGGATTACAGGTGCCTGCCACTGTGCCCAGATAATTTTTCTATTTTTAGTAGAGACAGGGTTTCGCCATCTTGGCCAGGCTGGTCTTGAACTCCTGACCTCGTGATCCACCTGCCTTGGCCTCCCAAAGTGCTGGGATTACAGGCATGAGCCACCGCGTCCAGCCTCTTTCCAGGTTTTATCCTGATCTAAGGGAGATTTAACTAAGAGTCTGGCACCTTTTAACGCCTTAGACATTTACCATCTATGTTACATAATAAGAACCTTGGGCCGGGCGCAGCGGCTCACATCTGTAATGCCAGCACTTTGGGAGGCCAAAGTGGGAGGATCACGAGGTCAAGAGATAGAGACCATCTTGGCCAACATGGTGAAACCCCGTTTCTACTAAAAATACAAAAATTAGCTGGGCGTGGTGGTACACACGCCTGTAGTCTCAGCTACTTGGGAGGCTGAGGCAGGAGAATCGCTTGAACCCAGGAGGTGGAGGTTGCAGTGAGCTGAGATCGCACCACGGCACTCCAGCCTGGCGACAGAGCGAGACTCTGTCTCAAAAAAAAAGAACCTTGGTTTCCACAACTCCTTATCTTAACCCAGATGCTTATTTCTATTGATTCCAGGTTGTCTTTTTTTAAATTTTTTATTTAAAAAAATTTTTGTTGTTGTATACCAAGATTCCAAGTCTTTGGATAATAACTTCTTTCAACCAATTGAAAATCAGAATTTTTTTTTTTTGAGACGGAGTCTCGCTCTGTTGCTCAGGCAGTGGTGTGATCTCAGCTCACTACAACCTCCATCTACTGGGTTCAAGCTGTTCTCATGCCTCAGCCTCCCAAGTAGCTGGGATTACAGGAGTGCCACCACGCCCAGCTAATTTTTTTATTTTTAGTAGAGACAGGGTTTCACCATGTTGGTCCAGGCTGGTCTCGAACTCCTGACCTCAAGTGATCCACCCGCCTTGGCTCCCCAAAGTGCTGGGATTACAAGTGTGAGCCACCGTGCCCAGCGCCAATCAGAAAAGTCTTTGAATTCACCTATGACCTGTAAGCTCCTCCCTCAATCAGAAGGAACCAACGCATACCCTGCTTATATTGATTAGTGTCTGATGCCTCCCTAAACTGTATAAAACCAGTTGTAACTCAACTGCCTTGGGTGCATGTTCTCAGGACCTCCAGGGAATGTGTCACAGGTCATGGTCTTCATGTTAGTGGTGGGAAATCCATACAGGTCTACAGAAACCTCAATGCTTGCCTCATCAGAAGAAAGAATTCTACTGAAGAGGTCTGAAAGGGAAATATCTTGAGCCCCCAAAATTACTAAGCTAAAGGGAAAAGTCAAGCTGGGAACTGCTTAAGGCAAACCTGTCTCCCATTCTTTCAAAGTCACCCCTCTGATCACTGAGCTAAATGCATATCTGACTGCCTCCTTTTGAGAGGCGAATTAGAAACTCAAAAGAATGCAAACATTTGTCTCTTATCTACCTATGACCGGGAAGCCCCCTCCCTGTCTTTCCAGACCCAAACAATGTTCATCTTACGTATGTTGAGTGACATCTCAAGTCTCCCCAAAATGTATAAAACTAAACTGTGCTCTGACCACCTTGGGGACATGTCATTGGGATCTCCTGAGGTGGTGTCACACCATCAACATTGGCAAAATAAACTTTCTAAATTAACTGAGACCTTTCTCAGTTAATTTGGGGGGTTCATATTTTGGTAACCACAGAAGAATTCTGACTGGAGGCGCCCCTGACCTTTGACAAAGCTATCAGTGCTTGGTACCGGCTTGAGCTATCTTTATGGCTCAAACCAATAGGACAATTTGCTGAGGCCCGGAAGCACACCCTCCAGGGAATACCTTATCTTTCAAAATCTGGTCAAGATCTAAAGTTCATTTTGTTGTACAACTCCTTTGTTTTTTTGGAGTTTTACTTGCTTCTAACACAAGGAAGGCAAATTTTTCCTGCTTCCATGTTGATGGAAGGCAGGTAACTCCTTTATGGTGTTTGAGCTTGCAACCAACAGGGAAGATGAGGGTTTTTCCCTGCTTCTAGGATGGTAGAGAGCAGTCTTCAGCCTGAAACCCACCCCTAGGTAAGTAACTGAATTCGGGTTTGTTTTGGCTAAAGTTAAGATTACAACCAGCTGGTCTTAATTTCTCCTTACCACTAGAAAGCTCAGTAATCATATAAATTGTGTGATCATTTGTTTTGCTTAACTATTTTGTTGTTGTTCATTTCTCTTTTTGTTGTTCTTTCAGTCTTTTTCCCATTGGGTTTGATCAACTCTATCTGACTTGATCAAATCCAAAGGAAGTTCCAAATTATGGGGAACAAGGCCTCTGAAGTGGCTAAATTCACACACACACACATACACAAAGGATGATGTGATAGGGGGTGAAAAACAGCCAGCAAAAGGAAAAAAAAAAAAGGAAAGATTTTTTATTTTGACTACTAAGTGACTTTAGTTACACAACGAGGCCACCTTTTTGCTAGCCAGGCCAAACTGAAAGAGCAATGGCTGTGCTTCTGAAATAGCAGCAATTTGTCCTAGCTGAAATATGGTAATGAGATTTTAAAAGATTTTTTTAAAGGAGCTCAATGATTAAAAGTCAGCTTAATTAAAAGCTAACATCGAAGATGTGCATGTGTATGTGTGGTGTGTGTGTGTGTGCGCATGTGCGTGTGTGTGTTTGTATTTAAAAGGCCTTCATGTTTTTGTTTTTGTTTTTCTCCAAGAATCTTGTCTTCTTTTGAGTGAAAGTTTTTTTCTTCTCAGTTGACTGAATTCTGTTTTCTTCATTTACTTCGGCTGTATCTCCTTTCTCTTGCACCCTCTGCTGCATGAGGGACCTAAAATAGTTTATAATAGCTGGGGTTCCTTAAAGAGAACAGAGAAGGCACCAGGCTCCCTTTAGGGGAGAAACCTGTTTTTTCTTATGCAATCCCCAGAGTGTAAACAGGCAAGTTCGTCTCGTCTCTTAAACTGCTTACTTTTGTATTGTTGTTACCTGTTTGTGGTTTTTTTGTGTGTTTTTTGTTTGTTTGTTTGTTTTGACTAAAATAGTTATTGCAACAGAGGTTACCCTTGGGGTTTTTTGTTTTTTCTATTGTTTGTTTGTTTGTTTTGAGTCTGAGTTTCACTCTGTCGCCCAGGCTGGAGTGCAGTGGCGCAATCTCGGCTCACTGCAAGCTCTGCCTCCCGGGTTCACGCCATTCTCCTGCCTCAGCCTCCCAAGTAGCTGGGACTACAGGCGCCACCATGCCCAGCTTGTTTTTTGTTTGTTTGTTTGTTTTGTATTTTTAGTAGAGACGGGTTTCACCGTGTTAGCCAGGATGGTCTCGATCTCCTGACCTCATGATCCGCCCGCCTCAGCCTCCCAAAGTGCTGGGATTACAGGCATAAGCCACTGTACCCAGCCTACCCTTGGGTTTTTAAGGAAGACTATGGTTTAGACACTTAGAAATGTCTTTGTTTAAAAGAAGTTTTTTAAAAAGTGCACTGTAAAAGCATCACGTGTTCTAACCTCATAATAAGTGTCCCTTCTTGGAGACCCAGGATTCAGTGTGGGCTCTGCCCAGAGCTCAGAGATCCACTTAAAAGATAGGTAGTCCCTTTATCTAAATAAAACTAGTCTCCTTATACAATCCTATGATAAATTTCTTTTTTGTTTTTTTTTGAGACAGAGTCTCGCTCTGTCACCCAGGTTGGAGTACAGTGGGGCGATCTCTGTACTCCAGAGAGTACGGAGATAACTGGGACTACAGGTGCCCGCCACCACGCCCAGCTAATTTTTTGTATTTTTAGTAGAGACGGGGTTTCACCGTGTTAGCCAGGATGGTTTCGATCTCCTGACCTTGTGATCCGCCCACCTCGGCCTCCCAAAGTGTTGGGATTACAGGAATGAACCACCACACCCGGCAAATTTCTTTAATTTTATGTTTGATTTGGCATTCATCTTTCATCTCCCTCTGGCACCACCAGACTTTTTCTCTCTGTACCTTATGATGTAAATTTTGCTATTTGATTTTCACCTGAGTTGTTTCCTTTAATATGCAAACATAAGGCTATTTAGCTGACAACTGCCTAGGGTTGTGAAACAGGTTATCAATAATCTGAGTGTATCCATAAGATGTACTTCTATCAGCATGCCTAATACGTCTATGTATTTATGTGTTGTGTACACAATGCTTCACTACTGAAAATGCTTAAAAGAGTTCTAATTAACTGGCTTAAGAAAATAAAAGTTCTTGAATGAAATGCTTTATCAGGAAAAAAGACTAGTCAAATATTTTTTCAAGTTTATGTAACTCAGTAAAATTATTAATAAATAAGCTAGCCTTAAAATTACTGGTGAAGTAATATTAGAAATGTCTTAAGAATTGCCAGCATACATTTTTGTTTGCATATTAATCCAGCAGTTTCATACTTATCCCTGCCAAATACTATAAGGTGTCAAAATTTGTCATAGGGGTTACAAAACTATATACCCAGCCCAAAACAGAATGATCTTTGCTTGTGTAACCTTGTTAGAAATGCAAAATGCTTATTCCCCAGTGCCACAAAGAAATAGCACTCAAACATAAATTTAATTTTCTCAGCAAGGCAATTTTCACTTTCTGCAGAAAAGGTGCCCCTCGCAGATGAAACAATGGTGAGAGCACACTTGGACAGGGGAGGGGCAGGAGTTCTTATTCCTGATGCAGGTAGCCCCTACTGCTGTGTCGTTCCCCTATTGGATAGGGTTGGACCGCACAGTCTAAGCTAATTACGATTGACTATTTTAAAAAGAGCAGGAGTACCAGCCGGAGTGGCAGTGTGAGTAGTTTAGCAGGAAGGGCGGTTACAGAACAGTTGGCTCAGGATGAATCAGGACAGAGTAGGTGACCAAGAGTGACTCAGGTCAAAGCAGGTGACCAGGGGAACAGATGTGAAGTACTGATTAGGACTGGTGGGAAAGTTGTTTACTGAAACTAGAAGCTAGGGGGCAAAGAGAACCAGGAAGCTAAACTTTAAAATGGAGAATCAAAGAATAAGAGAGCTGAACATACTGACATACTGATTCTTTGAAGAGAAACTTGGAGTTCACTATATTTAACAAATCTTTAATAAATAAGACATTAATATTGGTTTAATAAAAATAGCTACATCTTAAATTTAGTAAGATTACCATAACTTCTCATCTTGTGGCTTTAGGCAGTCCAGTCTATAGGCAATAGTGTTTGTTTTGGAAAAGCACTGTTATCATCTTTGTTTCAAAGCTAAACTATAAGTTCCTCCCAAAGTTAGTTTGGCCTATGCCCAGGAATGAACAAGAACAGCTTGGTGGTTAGAAGCAAGATGGAGTCACTTAGGTGCAATCTTTTTCACTGTCTCAGTGATAATTTTGCAATGGCAGTTCCATAATTTTAAATAATGACAAGCACAGTTTTTATAAATAATCTAGGTAAGTAATTAAAATAAAATAAGTAAATATTATAGGATAAATATAGACAAACTCATAATTTTGAATCTAAAGTTAAATAATAGAGATTTTATTATTTGGGTATTTTCCAATAAAAATATATTTGGGCCAAGTGCAGTGGCTCACGCCTGTAATCCCAGCACTTGGGGAGGACAAGGCGAGTGGATCACATGAGGTCAGAAGTTTGAGACCAGCCTGGCCAACATGGTGAAACCTCATCTCTATTAAAAATGCAAAAATTAGCTGGGCACAGTGGTGCATGCCTATAGTCCCAGCTACTCAGGAGGCTGAGGCAGGAGAATCACTTGAACCCAGGAGGTGGAGGTTGCAGTGAACCAAGATCATGCCACTGCACTCCAGCCTGGGCGACACAGAGACTCTGTCTAAAATATATATATGTGTATATATATATATATGTATATATATTTGTAGAATGTTTTCCTACAAATATATATATAAGAATGTGTGTGTGTGTGTGTATATATATATATATATATATATATATATATATATTTGTAGGAAAACATTCTTTTTTTTTGGAGAAAGAGTCTTCCTCTGTCACCCAGGCTGGAGTGCAGTGGTGCAGGGTTCAAGCAATTCTCCTGCCTCAGCCTCCCGAGTAGCTGGGACTACAGATGCATGCCGCCATGTCTGGCTAATTTTTTGTATTTTAGTAGAGACAGAGTTTCACTATGTTGCCCAGGCTGGTCTCGAACTCCTGAGCTCAGGCAATCTGTCCACCTCAGCCTCCCAAAGTGCTGGGATTACAGGTGTGAGCCACCACACAGGCCAAAAACATTCTTTCTTAAAAAAAGTTGTGTCCCAGCCAGGTGCGGTGGCTCACACCTGTAATCCCAGCACTTTAGGAGGCCAAGGAGGATGCATCACAAGGTCAGGAAATCAAGACCATTCTGGCCGACACGGTGAAACCCTGTCTCTACTAAAAATACAAAAAAATTTAGCTGGGCCTGATAGCACACACCTGTAGTCCCAACTACTCGGGAGGCAGAGGCAGGAGAATCATTTGAACCCAGGAAGCAGAGGTTGCAGTGAGCCAAGATTGCGCCACTGCACTCCAGCCTGGGTGACAAAGTGAGACTCCATCTCAAAAAAAGTAAAATACAAATAAAAAATAAGTGTGTCCTTTTGAAAAAGGTGAACAATTTTTGTCTAATTGAAAGTTTTTTTTTTTTTGAGAAAAGAGTCTTGCTCTGTTGCCCAGGCTGGAGTGCAGTGGTACAAAGCTCCCTGCAACCTCTGCCTTCCAGGTTCAAGCGATTCTCCTGCCTCAGCCTCCCAAGTAGCTGGGATTACAGGCATCCACCACCACTCCTGGCTAATTCTGATATTTTTTAGTAGAGACAGGGTTTTGCCATGTTAGCCAGGCTGGTCTTGGACTCCTGACCTCAGGTGATCTGCCCTCCTCAGCCTCTTAAAGTGCTGGGATTACAGGCGTGAGCCACCACGCCCGGCCTCAAAGCTAATTTAAAGGTCATGTATAAAACAAGGTAAAAGGGGCCCGGCATGGTGGCTCACGCCTGTAATCCCAGCACTTTAGGAGGCTGAGGCGGGTGGATCATGAGGTCAGGAGATCGAGACCATCCTGGCTAACACGGTGAAACCCCATCTCTACTAAAAATACAAAAACAAAATTAGCTGGACGTGGTGGCAGGCGCCTGTAGTCCCATCTACTTGGGAGGCTGAGGCAGGAGAATGGCATGAACCTGGGAGGTGGAGCTTGCGGCGAGCTGAGATGGTGCCACTGCACTCCAGCCTGGGCAACAGAGCAAGACTCCATCTCAAAAAAAAAAAAAGCAAGGTAAAAGGAACCAGGGAATAAAAGAGATGTAAAAAAAAGTTATAAAAATAAAAAGGGTTTTTTTTTTTTTTTTTTTGGTAAGAAAGCTTAAAGAGAAATAATTTCATATGAGAAAGACTTTTGTATGATAAATTTAGTACTAAAGTAAAATGACTGGTAGTTTAAGAAAGAGGAATAGGCCAGGCTCACTGGCTAAGGTCTGGAATGCCAACACTTTGGGAGGCCAAGGTGGGTGGATCAAAGGTCAGGAGTTTGAGACCAGCCTGGCCAACATGGTGAAACCCCATCTGTACTAAAAATACAAAAATTAGCCAGGCATGGTGGCACGCACCTGTAATCCCAGCTATTTGGGACGCTGAGGCAGGAGAATTGCTTGCACCCAGGAAGCAGTGGTTACAGTGAGCTGAGGTCATGCCACTGCACTCCAGCTGGGACAACAGAGCAAGACTCTAACTCAAAAAAAAATTTTTTTTAATTAAAATTATCACATCCTTCTATCTGCCTGTATGTACTTTTGTTTGTTTGTCTGTTGTTTTGAGACGGAGTTTGGCTCTTGTCGCCCAGGCTGGTGTGCAATGGCACAATCTCAGCTCACTGCAAACTCCACCTCCTAGGTTCAAGAGATTCTCCTGCCTCACCCACCCAGGTAACTAGGATTACAGGCATACACCACCACACCTGGCTAATTTTGTATTTTTTTAGTAGAGACAGGGTTTCACCATGTTTGTCAGACTGGTCTTGAACACCTGACCTCAAGTGATCACCCACCTGGGCCTTCCAAAGTGCTGGGATTACAGGCCTGAGCCACCGTGCCCAGCTGGAAGTTGTACTTTATGATCAAGATGAAAATTTTATAAATTGTTTATAAAATTTTGGAAAACAAATTTAATTGGCTTCATGTTGTTTTTACTAGGGCTTATCATTTGGAAAATTAAATCTCTTCTCTTAAAGAATGAAGGTTTTCAGGCCGGGTGCGGTGGCTCATGACTCTAAGCCCAGCACTTTGGCAGGCCGAGGAGGGCAGATCACCTGAAGTTAGGAGTTCAGGACCAGCCTGGCTAACATGGTGAAACCCCGTCTCTACCAAAATACAAAAATTAGCCAGGCATGATGGCAGGTGCCTGTAATCCCAGTTACTCAGGAGGCTGAGGCAAGGAGAATCACTTGAATCTGGGAGGCAGAGGTTGCAGTGAGCAGTGAGCTGAGATCAACCCCCTGAACTCCAGCATGGGCAACAGAGCAAAACTCCATCTCAAAAAAAAAAAAAAAAAAAAAAGAATGAAGGTTTTCATTGTATTTTTTAAATCCTTGAGTTATCACTTTGGTTAAATGAATTCTTCTTTTAATTAATTAATTTATTTATTTATTTACTTTTTTGAGACAGAGTCTCGCTGTGTCGCCAGGCTGGAGTGCACTTGCACGATCTCGGCTCACTGCAACCCCCGCCTCCCAGGTTCAAGCGATTCTCCTGCCTCAGCCTCCCAAGTAGCTGGGACTACAGGCATGCATCACCATGCCCAGGTAATTTTTTTATTTTTAGTAGAGACAGGTTTTCACCATGTTGGCCAGGATGACCTCAATCTGTTGACCTCGTGATCTGCCCACCTCAGCCTCGCAAAGTCCACCCGCCTCGACAGAGTCTTCTTCTGTCACCCAGGCTGGAGTGCAATTGTGTGATCTTGGCTTACTACAACCTCTGCCTCCCAGGTTCAAGTGATTCTCCTGCCTCAGCCTCCCAGGTGGCTAGGATTACAGGCATGTGCCACTACACCAGGCTAATTTTTGTATTTTTAGTAGAGATGGGGTTTCACCATGTTGGCCTGCTGGTCTCAAAATCCTGACCTCAGGTGATCCACCCACCTTGGCCTCCTTAAATGCTGGGGTTACAGGCATGAGCCAGCATGCCCAGCTGGTTAAATGAATTCTTTTACAATGACTTGTAATCCTATTTTGTAATATCAAGTGTTTTATACCTTTGATATTTGACAAATTTTCCAAGATAAAATTATAAATTATGTTTTTTTCTGACCTAACTAGTCCTTTAAAATGTTATTAATAGGTTCCCTAAAATCCAAAAATGACATATTTGGCTTATTTCGTCTAAAAATTATACAGGAAGCATTGTCAAATATAAAATGGTGTTTGGTTTTCTTTGGGCTGTATTCCTATAAATATGTTATTGGTATGTGTTCCAAAATTATGAGAAACTCCTATAATTCTGATCTTACTTAATGTACATTATCAGTAATAACCATAATTGTTATGTTAAATTATTGTGTGCTGCAGAAGTAACAAATTTCCTTGTCAATTGTATCTTTGACTATGGCTGCTCTAAAACTTTTTGTCATTCACGGATAATCGTCTTGTTTTGGTCCTCTTTGGTTTTACAATCAGCTATAAAACTGATTTTATAGAAGGTAGTTTTACCATCAGCTGTAAAACTCTAAAACTCTAACAGGTGCTCTTTTTTTGGGCAGGGACAGAGTCTCGCTCTGTTGCTCAGGCTGGAGTGCAGTGGCATGATCTCAGCTCACTGCAACCTCTGCCTCTTGGCTCAAGTGATTCTTAACTCCGGCCTGGGCGACAGAGCAAGACCCTGTCTCAGAAAAAAAGCATGAGCATGAAGAGGGAAGCATGAGGAGATCAGTCTCCCAAGTAGCTGGGACTGCAGGCATGTACCACCATGCCTGGCTAATTTTTGTATGTTTAGTAGAGATGGGGTTTTGCCGTGTTGGCCAGGCTGGTCTTGAACTCCTGGCCTCAAGAGATCCGCTGGTCTCAGCCTCCCAAAGTGCTGGAATTATAGGCATGAGTCACCATGCCTGGTCTAACAGGTGCTCTTGAATGCAGGTTTCTGATAACTTTGGAGATTGTGACATCAGCATAAAGGAAAAACTTTCAGGATTCAGGGAGGGCTGAAATGTTCATGAATATCAAGCAGAACAGGAATTAACTGCATGGAGTAAACTAATAGAAGTCTGAAGTAATCTTTTTAACCTTTTTGCTTAAAACATTGCTGATCTTTGTTTTGCTTTTCAGAGTCAAGAAAACTTTTAAGCTATTTACAACTTTTAACAATTAAGTATACTCAAGAACAAAATTCAGAGCATATTTGTTTCTCTCTACCTGATTTCTACAGAATTTGGAAACTATTTGTGAGTATTCTTAACTTATGACAATACAGTTATTTCCATAAGTGCAAAAAGAATCTGTTTTCATTTGTAACAGGACACAATTGGAGAAACTAGTTATTTTTACCAAGACTTTGACCAGAACGGTGTGCTTTCCTTTAAGGAATCAAACTTCACTTATGGAGCCAATAAAAGCCCCTTGAAAAACTGGCCTCATACCTTTGTCTACACAGTCCCTGTAAAGGTTTCCTGACCTGTGGTAAGTAAAGAATGTCACTGTGGGGCCCAGGAGCCCCACGTTTATCTTGGAACCTCAAGAGGAGAAGAATTCACCCAAGTCATCAATATTTGATGGTACAAATTCATGGCTGGGCTCGGCTTTAAAAAAAAGTCTTATCTGAGATTCCTTCTCTGGGACAACGTTCCATCAAAACCAGTTTAAAAGCCTGTGTAAAGATTAATTATTTTTGCTGCAGTGTATACAAATAATTAGGCCAAGTACAATAAAGCAAACCAGTCCTACCATGATTTGTCTTTAGTAAAAATAGGAAACTGGAGAGAGGAAAATTATGTTTCCAAAACTATAGTAACACTCATGGTTAGATTCTAGTCTTGTCTAATATTTTTCAGTTTTTATTATTATCTACATTTTGAACCAAATTCTAATTTTTCTTGGCAACGTGTCTTCAAAATAATGTTTTCAAATTTTTCCTTCTTTTTTTTTCCCATTTTGCCTAATCTGGAGTCACTGAAAACTAAGCTGTGTTTTCATAAAGCCCTGTGAACTGAAGCTGGACAACTTAAACTTTAGAAGAAAATAACAGCAACCTATTTATATTTATATACATAAGCCACTTTTTTTGTAGTTTGTTTATTTTTGAGATGGAGTTTTGCTCTTTGTGTTGCCCAGGCTGGAGTGCAATGGCACAATCTTGGCTCATTGCAACCTCCGCTTCCGGGGTTCAAGCAATTCTCCTGCCTCAGCCTCCCAAGTAGCTGGGATTACAGGAGTGCACCACCATGCCTGGCTAATTTTGTATTTTTAGTAGAGACGGGGTTTCTCCATGTTGGTCAGGCTGGTCTCAAACTCCCGACCTCAGGTGATCCGCCTGCCTCAGCCTCCCAAAGTGCTGGGATTACAGATGTGAGCCACCGCGCCTGGCCAGCCACTTTCGTATCTGTCTACTGATGTATGGACTTCGGAGTAATGTGGCCTATATCAATTTTTCAGGATTGTTCTTTTGTTTGTTGTTGTTCTCCTTTCCTCCCCCTATTTTCTCTTCAGAGGACATGAGACTTCACAACCTTCTAAAAATGAGCTTTCCTAGCAACTAGGGACTTACCTGTCTAGGAATAAACCATCCTAGCCATGAGAGATCAGATGAAACCTGAGATCAGAGACTGATTTTCTTCTAAAATGCTTTCTCTAAAAGATTTTTAAAAAGAAAAAGGGGGAATGTGAAGGAAAATATCTTGAGTCTTCAAAATCACTAAGCTAAAGGGAAAAGTCAAGCTGGGAACTGTTTAGGGCAAACCTGCCTCCCATTCTATTCAAAGTCACCCCTCTGCTCACTGAGATAAATGCATATCCTTTTGCCTGTCTTGGAGAGGCTAATAAGAACCTCAAAAGAATGCAACCATTGGTCTCTTATCTACCTATGACCTGGAAAACCTTCCCCACTTCTAGTTGTCCCGCCTCTCCAGACAGAACCAATGTTCATCTGACATATGTTGATTGATGTCTTATGTTTCCCTAAAATGTAAAAAAACAAACTGTGCTGTGATCACCTTGGACACATGTCGCCAAGACCTCCTGAGGCTGTGTCATGGGCGTGTGTCCTCAACCTTGGCAAAATAAACTTTCTAAATTAACTGAGATCTGCCTCAGATTTTTGGGGTTTACAGAGGCATAAGGCAGAAGGAGAGACCAAGGCAAGTTTTAGAGCATGAGTGAAATTTTATTTAAAAAGCTTTAGAGTGGGAACAAAAGGAAGGAAAGTACACTTGGAAGAGGGCCAAGAGGGCAACTTGAAAGACAAGTGTGTGGTTTGACCTTTTGACTTGTGGTTTTTTTGTTTTTTGTTTTTTTTCAAACAGAGTCCACTCTGTCGCCCAGGCTGGAGTGCAGTGGCGCAAGCTCGGCTCACTGCAACCTCCACCTCCTGGGTTCAAGTAATTCTCCTGCCTCAGCCTCTCCAGTAGCTAGCTGGGATTGCAGGTATGCACTACCACACCTGGCTAATTTTTGTATTTTTAGTAGAGATGGGGTTTCACCATGTTGGCCCGACTGGTCTCAAACTCCTGACTTCCAGTGATCCGCCTGCCTCAGCCTCCCAAAATGCTGAGATTAGAGACATGAGCCACCATGTCCAGCCTGACTTGGAGTTTTATATGGTGGCACGCTTCTGGGGGTCTTGCAGCCCTTCTCCCCTGATTCTTTTCTTGAGGTGGGTTGTCCACATGGTCAGTGGCCTGCTAGCGCTTGGGAGGGAAACGTGCAATTTGTTGACTGGCCTTGTACGCATGCTGACTTGAGGCTTTCTTCCCTTACCAGCTGAATGTTCCTAGAAGGTCATATATCTGTTAAACTCCATCATTTTGCTTCTTAGTACGCATGCTCAAGCTCAGTCCCCCAACTCCTGAGATCTTATTGGGAGGCTGATCATCCGTTTCAGGTTTTTGTATCTATTGGGAAACTGCCTTTCCCTGGAGCAGGCTGCCACCAACTGTTATTTTAGAGAAACAGTGTAACTGCCTGACCATCACCTGAGGGTGGCCTGACTTTCCTGTTGGGTGGAGGGGGAGCCTTCTCTTGCCCTGTTCATGCCTGCCTAGCTACCTACCGTAATACTCACATGAGTAAATCCCTTCAAGTATTTTACAGTTTGATTCTTTTTTTTTTTGGTTGACAAAACTGAGGGATAAAGACCATTCCACGGCCTAAAACGCTTCAGTGGCTTCCTGTGGCCCCTCAAACAAATGCAAAGCCCTTGCAGTGGCCTTAAAAATCCTGCTGTGCCCTGCTGACCTCCCCACAGATCTGGCACCTTTTAGGGCCTGATATCCATTTATCATCTTTTCTATATCCCACTTCCTCCCAACCTCCTCATTGACCTCTTAAGATCCAGCTTTCCTTTCTGTCCCTGTAGACCTCAAGCTCTAGCCAGGCTTGCTCTTGACACACGCTGTGCCCTCGGTCTGGCATATTCTCCAGGCTTTCCACCTGGCCAGTTCTTCGTCACCCTGCAAGTCTAGGTATCAGTGTCCCACTTAGAGTGGGCCACCCTCAGGAGCATGAGGAGGGAAGCTCAGGGAGGGCTTTCAGGATGGAATGGGGTTGGGCAGTGGGGCAAGCCAGGGAGGCTTCCTGGAAGAGGAAATTTGAGGATGAGCAGCAGTTTTCCAGGTAGGTGAAAGAAAAGACTTCACACCTCTTTCATATTCACCCTCCCCGGGGCAGAGCTCAGGACCATGCTGGAGTGATGCGGCTGCTGTTCTTGAAGCTAATTCCTAGCTCCTTTTCCTCCCACAGCAAATGAGAAGCATCATGTTGCTAACATCACCAAAACAACGCTCTACCTACCCTCGTTTTTCTTCCCATCAAATCGGGAGTGCACACTCCCCTCTCATCCTAGCTGGGTACACACTCCCCTCTCATCCTAGCTGGGTCCTTCACCCCTGCCATATTTGAATGAGTTTATACGTCCACCTCGGTTCGTTGCTTACCTGGATTGTCTCAAAAAATGTCTATCTTGTCCAGGCACAGCGGCTCACGCCTGTAATCCCAGCACTTTGGGAGGCCGAAGTGGGTGGGTCACCTGAGGTCAGGAGTTCGAGACCAGCCTGGCCAACATGATACAACCCTGTCTCTACTAAAAATACAAAAAACTAGCCGTGTGCAGGGGCAGACACCTGTAATCTCAGCTACTTGGGAGGCTGAGGTAGGAGGATCACTTGAACCCAGGAGGTGGAGGTTACAGTGAGCCAAGATCACACCACTGTACTCCAGCCGGGACGACAGAGTGACAGAGATTCCATCTCAAAAAAAAAAAGAAAATGTCTGTTTTACAGTTGGTTAGTTCAAATCAAGTTCAGTGAAGGTCCAAACAATGCATTCGGTTGATGCGTCTCATAAATCTTTTTATCTGCAAGTTTCCCCCTTCCTTTTTTCATGGCATGTATTTGTTAAAGAAACTGGGTAAGCCAGGCATGGTGGCTCACACTTGTCATCCCAGCGCTTTGGGAAGCCAAGGCGGGGGGATCACTTGAGGTCAGAAGTTTGAGACCAGCCTGGGCAACATAGCGAAACCCCATCTCTACCAAAAATATAAAAAATTAGCCAGGCATGGCGGCATATGCCTGTAGTCACAGCTACTTGGGAGGCTGAAGTGGGAGGATCGCTTGAGTCTGGGAAGCAGAGTTTGCAGTGAGACAAGATCATGCCACTGAGCAACAGAGTGAGACCCTGTCTCAAAAAAAAAAATGAAGCAGGGTCATTTGTTCTGTAGAAATTTCCATATTCTGTATTTGGGTGATTGCATCCTTGTGGTATTGAATATATTTCTCTAATCTCTGTATTTCTTATGAACTATTATATCTAGGTGAGATGCTGGCCAGTACAACTTTCTGCTCTGATGGAACCATGCTAGATCTGCGCTTCCCACTTTGTAGCCAGTGGTCATGCATTGCTATGGAGCATTCAAAATGTGGCTAAGGTAACTCAATTGTCTATTTCATTTCATTTCTTTTTTTTTTTTTTTTTTTTCCGAGACAGAGTCTCACTCTGTTGCCCAGGCTGGAGTGCAGTGGCCCAATCTCGGCTCGCTGCAACCTCTGCCTCCTGAGTTCAAGTGGTTCTCTTGCCTCAGCCTCCTGTGTAGCTGGGATTACAGGCATTCACCACCACACATGGCTAGTATTTTTTTTTTTTTTTTTTTTTTTTTTTTTAGTAGAGATGAGGTTTCACCATGTTGGCCAGGCTGGTCTCAAACTCCTGACCTCAGGTGATCCATCCACCTCAACCTCCCAAAGTGCTTGATTACAGGCATGAGCCACCATGCCCAGCCTCATTTCATTTTAAGATTTTTTTACTTTTTTTTTTTTCAAGACGGAGTCTTGCCCTGTCGCCCAGGCTGGAGTGCAGTGGTGCGATCTTGGCTCACCACAACCTCTACCTGCTGGGTTCAAGCAAGTCTCCTGCTTCAGCCTCCCAAGTAGCTGGGATTACAGGTGCATGCCACCACGCCCAGCTAATTTTGTATTTTTAGTAGAGACAGGGTTTCGCCATGTTGGCCAGGCTGGTCTCGAACTCCTGACCTCCGGTGATCTGCCCGCTTTGGCCTCCCAAAGTGCTGGGATTACAGTGTGAGCCACCGTGCCTGGCCTTTAACTTTTATTTTAGATTCGGGGGTAGATGCACAGATTTGTTACATAGGTAAACTCATGTCATGGGGGTTTGCTGTATAGATTATTTCATCACCCAGGAATTACACCCAGTATTCAATAGTTACCTTTTCTGCTCCTCTCCCTCCTCCCACCCTTCACCCTCAGATAGACCCCAGCATCTGTTGTTTCCTGCTCTGTGTTTATAAATTCTCATCATTTAGCTCCCACTTATAAGTGAGAACCTGTGTTTTCTCTTCCTGTGTTAGTTTCCTAAGGATGATGGCCTCCATCTCCATCCATGTTCCCGCAGAAGACATGATCTTTTTTATGGCTGCATAATTTTATTTTAATTCATTTTAATTTTGAGTGGCTATTATATTGGACAGCACATATTCAGAGGCTTGATTGAATTCAGATTCTGCTTTCTTTGGCCAGACTACTTCACAGATGATGTTGTATATCCATGTACATTTTAGAATAAGTTTTAGATCTTCTGCCAGGCATGGTAACTCACGCCTGTAATCCCAGCACTTTGGGAGGCTGAGGCGGGTGGATCACTTGAGGCCAGGCATTCGAGACCAGCCTGGCCAACATGGTGAAACCCCATCTGTAATAAAAATACAAAAATTAGCCAGGCGTGCTGGTGCATGCCTGTAGCCCCAGCTACTTGGGAGGCTGAGGCAGGAGAATCTCTTGAACCCAGGAGGTGGAGGTTGCAGTAAGCCAAGATCGTGCCACTGCACTCCAGCCTGGGCGACAGAGCAAGACCCTGTCTCAAAAATAATAATAATAATAATAATAAGTTTTAGGCCTTAAAAATTCCACCTGGATTGGGGGAGAGGGAATTGAAAGGTATAGGATTTCTTTCAAGATGATGAGAATATTCTGGAATTAGATAGCGGTGATGGTTGTGCAACATTATGAATATACTAAGAACTACTGACTTACACACTTTAAAATGGTAAAAATTCTGAATGTTATGTTAGATGAATTTTATCTCAAAAAATTTTTTTTAATTCTAATTGAAATTTTGATTGAGATTGAATTCAATAGTTTATTAATTTTGTGGAATTTGGCTTCTTTGTAATATTAAGTTGGTCATTAAAGATAATGAACTTGAGCCCAGGAGTTTGTGACCAGTCTGGGCATCAATAGCCAGATCCCATCCCCAAAAAACATTTTAAAAAATTAGCCAGGCCTGGGCTGGGCGCGGTGGCTCACACCTGTAATCCCAGCACTTTGGGAGGCCGAGGCGGGCGGATCACAAGGTCAGGAGATCGAGACCTGGCTAACACGGTGAAACCCCGTCTCTACTAAAAATACAAAAAATTAGCCTGGTGTGGTGGCGGGCACCTGTAGTCCTAGCTACTCAGGAGGCTGAGGCAGGAGAATGGCGTGAACCGGGAGGCAGAGCTTGCAGTGAGCCAAGATCGCACCACTGCACTCCAGCCTGGGCAACACAGCAAGACTCTGCCTCAAAAAAAAAAAAAAAATTAGCCAGGCCTGGCTGGGCGTGGTGATTCATGCCTGTAATCCCAGCACTTGGGGAGGCCGAGGCGGGCGGATCACCTGAGGTCTGGAGTTTGAGACCAGCCTGACCAACATGGAGAAACCCCATCTCTACTAAAAATACAAAAGCCAGATGTGGTGGCGCATGCCTGTAATCCCAGCTACTCGGGAGGCTGAGGCAGGAGAGTCGCTTGAACCCAGGAGGCGGTGTTTGCGATAAGCTGAGATCGTGCCATTGCACTTCAGCCTGGGCAACAACAGTGAAACTCCATCTCAAAAAAAAATAAAATAAAATAAACTAGCTGGTGCCTGTAATCCCAGCTGCTTAGAAGGTTGACGTAGAAGGATTGCTTGAACCCAGGAGTTAGAGCGTGCAATGAGCCATGATCACAACACTGCACTGCAGCCTGGGTGACAGAGTGAGACCTTATCTCAAAAAAAAAAAAAAAAAAAAAAAAAAAAAAAAAACCCACTGGAAACAGCCAAGAGATCCTTCAAAAAGTGAATGGATAAACCAACTGTAACTCATTTATACAGTGGAACGTTAATCAGCAATTCTAAAAATGAGCTATCAAGTCACAAAAAGACAAAGAAGAACCTTAACACAAAATAACATAGAGGAACCTTAAATGCATATTGCTAAGTGATAGAAGTCACTCTCAAAAGACTATATACTCTATTGTTCCATCCACATGACATTCTGGAAAAGACAAAACCATAGGGACAGTAAAAAGATTAGTGATTAGCTGGTAACGGTGGCTCCAGCCTGTAATCAATTCCAACACTTTGGGAGGACAAGGTGAGAGGATTGGTAAGCCCAGGAGTTCAAAGCTGTCCTCGAGTCTGGGCAACAGAGTGAGACCTTGTCTGGGGGGGAAGAAATTTAGTGATTGCCAGGAGTTCAAGGTGGGAGGGATAAATAATGAAGAACAAAGGATGTTGAGGGTGGTGAAACTCTTCTGTATGATACTATAATGGTACATACATGACATTATGCATTTGTCAAAACCTATAGAACTTTACCACACTGAGTGAAACAATACAGACAAGTTTTTATCTTTATTATTCATTAATTAATTTGGTTATTTATTTTTTGAGATGGAGTCTCACTTTGTCACCCAGGCTGGAGTACAGTGGCCCAATCTTGGCTCACTGCAACCTCCACCTCCTGGGTTTCAGGCGATTCTCCTGCCTCAGCCTCCCGAGTAACTGGGATTACAGGCACCCGCCACCATGCCTGGCTACTTTTTGTATTTTTAGTAGAGATGTGTTTTCACCATTTTGGCCAGGCTGGTCTCGAACTTCTGACCTCAAGTTATCCACCCACCTCTGTCTCCCAAAGTGCTGGGATTATAGGCATGAGCCACCACGCCCAGCTAAGGCAAATTTTTAAAAGATCATTTAGGAAGTCGGGGGAGTCCCAGGAAAAAATGCAGATGGTGGCAAGAGAATGTAACTTTTTCTTTCTAAATGTATAAAACAGCCCCAGTGAAGAGGGTCGGGGAAAAAGGTGCTGACATAAGTAACTATGGAACTGAATGGAATTTGTAAAAGTAAAGGCAAAAGGAACTACATGTCAGTACTGTACTCAAGTCAATGAAGTTGTTTTTTGCAGGGGTACTCGTCGACAGTCCTACTATGGCTATACATGTATACTGGAACAATAGTCAATAGGTGGTGAATGGTAGGAGCCAGGCTTCTCACTGGTTGACTGAAAATTTACAGTTCAGTGAGAAAGGAGGCCAGAATGATCCACATGATAATGAATTACAATTGAAGAATCAGTAACAACTCATGTTTAACTTAATACAGATACAGATAATTACATATAGAACTATTTATAGATATAGACTGGGCATTGTGGCTCAAGCTTGTATTCTTAGAACTTTGGGAGGCTGAGGCAGGAGGATCACTTGAACCCAGGAGTTTAAGACCAGCCTGGACAGCATGGTGAAACCCCATCTTCACAAAAAAATACAAAAATTAGCCAGCCGTGATGGTGTTCACTTGTAGTCCTAGCTACTTTGGGAGGCTGAGGCAGGAAGACTGCTTGAGTCCAGGAGTTCAAGGCTGCAGTGAGCTATGGTCATGACACTGTGCTCCAGCCTGGGCAACAGAGCAAGACCCTGTCTCAAAAAAGAAAAGAAAAGGAAAAAAAAGGACCCTGTTTGTAGATATATGTATATGCACACCTTAGTATGCATACATATATTTCTTTGCTCTGTCAGCCAAGGGGTTCTAAAAATAATAATAATACCCTAAGAAGCAAGGAGCCCACCCGGGGCCAGCATTTGTGTTTCTAATGCCAATCTCCAGTAAAGGAACCAGGGGTCCTTGGAGAAAGGGCTGATTTTAGGACAAGGGGAAGGAAATATATGAGATGGCCCTGGATTATCTTGTAATGTCAGAAAGTAAGAGAGTGTTCACACACACACTGATGGGGCGTGTCAAAGGGGCCCAGGAGTCACCTGAGAGAACTCCTAAGGGCCAAAGCTAGAACACTTTGATTGACAAACTAAGTAGAATAATATTGGGTTATTCCCCAAAGTTAAGTATTCATGAGTCCATAGTGATATATTAATAAGTAACTGAGGCTGGGTGCAGTGGCTCACACCTACAATTTCAGCACTTTGGGAGGCTTAGGTGGGAAGATCACTTGAGAGCAGAAGTTCAAGACCAGTATGGTCAACAGGGAGAGAGACTCAGTCTCTACAAAAAAAATTCTTTTTTTTTTTTTTTTTTTGAGACCAAGTCTCGCTCTGTCCCAGGCTGGAGTGCAGTGGCGCGATCTCGGCTCACTGCAAGCTCCGCCTCCTGGGTTCACGCCATTCTCCTGCCTCAGTCTCCTGAGTAGCTGGGACTACAGGCGCCCGCCAGCACGTCCGGCTAATTTTTTTTTGTATTTTTAGTAGAGACGGGGTTTCACCGTGTTGGCCAGGATGGTCTCGATCTCCTGACCTCGTGATCCGCCCACCTCGGCTTCCCAAAGTGCTGGGATTACAGGCATGAGCCAACACGCCCGGCCCCAAAATACTCCTTTAATGAGCTGCATGCAGTGAGGCTTAGGCAGGAGCATCACTTGAGCCCAGGAGTTGCAGGGAGCTAGGATTCCATCACTGTACTCCAAGCTTAGGTGGCAGAGTGAGACTCTGTGTCCAAATAAATAAATAAATGATTGAATACATTAGTAAATGGGGAAAAGAGACAAGCCTCACCTGCAGAATTCCAAATAAATTATTTAGATACCTCACCCTAAAGGCAGGGTGACATAACCTCCCACTTCCTTTTTTTTTTTTTTTTTGAGACGGAGTCTCACTCTGTTTTCAGGCTGGAGTGCAGTGGTGTGATCTTGGCTCACTGCAACCTCCACCTCCCGGGTTCAAGTGATTCTCCTGCCTCAGCCTCTCAAGTAGCTGGGACTACAGGCGTGCGCCACCACACCCGGCTAATTTTTGTATTCTTAGTAGAGACGGGGTTTCACCATGTTGTCCAGGATGGTCTCTGTCTCTTGAGCTTATGATCCACCCACCTTGGCCTCCCAAAGTGCTGAGATTACAGGCGTGAGCCACCGCGCCCAGCCAACTTCCCACTTCTTAAACGTGGACTGTGCAGAGTGACTTCCTTCCAAAGAGTACAGAATAAAAAGGACAAACAAAAGGAGTAACTTGATAGTGGAGACACACCTTCAGCAGGATGATCAAGGTCCATATCAACACTCATAAGCCATGTGGATAGCATGTACCTTTACTGGGTCGAATCATGTCCTCCCAAAGCTCACATCCTCCCTGCAACCTCGGACTGTGACCTTATTTGCAAATAGTGATTGCAGATGTAATTAGCTAAGATGAGGTCACACTGGAGTAGAGTGGGCCCTTAATCCAATATGGCTAGTGTCCTGATAAGAAGAGGTGAAGAGAAATGGACCCCGGAGGGGAGAACGCTACATGAGGGAAGTGATGCAGAGCCAGCCGCAGCAGCGAGGGAAATCCCTGGAAGGCAGGAAGAAGCATGGCAGGCTACCCCCTGCGGCTTTCAGCAGCAGCAGGACCTTGCCGACACCTTGCCTTTAGACTTCCGTTCTCCAGAACTGTGAAAAAATAAATGCATGGTGTTTTCAGCTGCCCAGTATGTGGTCCTTTGTGATGACAGCTCTAGGAAATTAATGCCAGATCCTTGCTATGATGACGTAATGGAAGTGGCACTTTACCTCTAGGATCTTCCTCCCCAAAACCCACAACTCCATTCTAATCACGAGAAAAACATCGGATACATTTCAATAGAAAAGCATCCTGCAAAATACCTATCTAGTAATCCCTCAAAACTGTCAGAGCTGGGCCCGGCGCGGCGGCTCAGGCCTGTAATCCCAGCACTTTGGGAGGCTGAGGTGGGCGGATCACGAGGTCAGGGGATCGAGACCATCCTCGCTAACACGGCGAAACCCCGTCTCTACTAAAAATACAAAAAATTAGCCAGGTATGGTGGCGGGCGCCTGTAGTCCCAGCTACTCGGAAGGCTGAGGCAGGAGAATGGCTTGAACCCGGGAGGCGGAGCTTGCAGTGAGCCGAGGTTGCGCCACTGCACTCCAGCCTGGGCGACAGAGCGAGACTGCTTCTCAAAAAAAAAAAAAAAAAAACCGTCAGAGCCAGTCGGGCCTGGGGGCTCACGCCTATAATCTCAGCACTTAAGGAGGTTGAACCAGGAGGATTGCTTGAGCCCAGGAGTTTGAGACCAGCCTGGGCAACAGAGAGAGAGACCCCATCTCTACCAAAAATAAACAAATAAGTTGGGCATGGTGGTGCACACGTGTGGTCCGAGCTACTCAGGAGACTGAGGTGGGAGGATTGCTTGAGGCCAGGAGGTGGAGGCTGGGATTACAGGCATGAGCTACTACACCTGGCCAGGAGATCCCTCTTGATAAGAGTGGCTTTGTTTACATGGAGGCCTTGGACAAGCCAGGTGGTTTATACTTAGAGTCAGCAAAAATCATAGAACCAGGAAGAAGAATGGTGATTGCCAAGGGCTGGGGAAGGAAGAAATGGGAGTTAGTGTTTCATGGGTAGAGTTTCAGTTTTACAAGATGAAAAGAGTTCCAGCGATGGATAGTGGGGATAGTTGCACGATATTTTTGTGGATGTATTTAATACCTCTGAACTGTATACTTGAAAATGGTTAAGATAGTAAATTTTATTACATATGTATTTTACCACAATAAAAAAAGTTGAGGCTGGCCAGGCATAGTGGCTCATGCCTGTAATCCTCCCATTTTGGGAGGCCAAGGTGGGAGGATCACCTGAAGTTGGGAGTTCAAGACCAGCCTGACCAGCGTGGAGAAACCCCATCTCTACTAAAAACACAAAACTAGCCGGGCATGGTGGTGCACTCCTGCAATCCCAGCTACTCAGGAGGCTGAGGCAGGAGAATCTCTTGAACCTGGGAGGTAGACGTTGCGGTGAGCTGAGATCACGCCATTGCACTCCAGCCTGGGCAACAAGAGTGAAACTCCATCTCAAAAAAAAAAAAAAAAGTTGAGGCCAGATGTGGTGGCTCATGCTTCTAATCCCAGCACCTTGGGAGACTGAGACAGGAGGACCACTTGAGCTCAGGAGTTCGAGACCAGCCTGGGCAACAGAGCAAGATCTTGTCTCTACAAAAAGAAAAAAAATTGAAAAACAATGCACTGTCCCCTCAACTCCTGCTATGACCTCCTTAGCAATGAACACCATCTGACATGCTATATATTTTACTCATTGTTTATTCTTTTTGTCCCCCCAACTACAGTGTAAGCTCCACCAGGACAGAGAGCTTGTGTCTTAGTCACAGCCGTGCTCTGGCATGGCGCCTGCCACCAGCAGCTGACAAACTTACCCAAGCATTGCAGCAATGCTGAATAAAGGAGTAGAAAATAAAAACAGTTGGGGGAGGCCGGGCACGGTGGCTCACGCCTGTAATCCCAGCACTTTGGGAGGCCAAGGCGGGCAGATCATGAGGTCAGGAGATCGAGACCATCCTGGCTAACACGGTGAAACCCTGTCTCTACTAAAAATACAAAAAATTAGCCGGGCGTGGTGTTGGGCGCCTGTTGTCCCAGCTACTTGGGAGGCTGAGGCAGGAGAATGTCATGCATCCGGGAGGCGGAGCTTGCAGTGAGCCGAGATCGCACCACTGCACTCTAGCCTGGGCGACAGAGCAAGACTCCATCTCAAAAAAAAACAACACTTAGGAGAAAAGTCTAAACTTGTCATTCAGAACCTCACAAAAATAATCATTTTGAAACCTGGCAAGGAGAAGAGAATCATTGCTAATATTTGGCCAAAAATTGTTCTTAAACATTGACTTTCTCCAAAAATTGTTCTTAAACATTGACTTTCTCTGGTTCACAGTGCAGAAGAAGGAACAGAAAATCGAGTGAAAAAGTTGATTATACAAATTGGATCATTCTTTTTTTTTTTTTTTTTTTTTTTGAGACGGAGTCTCGCTCTGTCGCCCAGGCTGGAGTGCAGTGGCGCAATCTCGGCTCACTGCAAGCTCCGCCTCCCGGGTTCACGCCATTCTCCTGCCTCAGCCTCCCGAGTAGCTGGGACTACAGGTGCCCACCACCACACCCGGCTAATTTTTTGTATTTTTTTTAGCAGAGACGGGATTTCACCATGTTAGCCAGGATGGTCTCGATCTCCTGAACTTGTGATCCGCCTGCCTCGGCCTCCCAAAGTGCTGGGATTACAGGCATGAACCACCGCGCCCAGCCCAAATTGGGTCATTCTTGTCATATCCAACTAAATCAGAGTTGAGAGGTCAGAAAAAAATGCACTTAGGGCACATAGCACTTACTCCAAGAAATAAATTATCTGTGTGTAGTGGCTCACGCCTATAATCCCAGTGCTTTGAGAGGCCAAGGTTTGGGAGGATTGCTTGAGACCAGGAATTTGAGACCAGCCTGGGTAGGATAGGGAGACCCTGTCTCTGCAAAATAAACAAATTAATTAAAAAAAAAAAAAGAGAGAAAAAGAGGCTGCACCATGGTGGCTCAAGTCTGTAATCCCAGCACTTTGGGAGACTGAGGCGAGTGGATCATTTGAGGTCAGGAGTTCAAGACCAGCCTGGCCAAAATGGTGAAATCCCATCTCCATTAAAAATGCAAAAATGAGCTGGGCATGATGATGGTGGGTGCCTGTAATCCCAACTACTTGAGAGGCTGAGGCAGGAGAATTGCTTGAACCCAGGAGGCAGACATTGCCGTGAGCCGAGATCGCGCCACTGCACTCCAGCCTGAACAACAGAGCAAGACTCCATCTCAAAGAAAAAAAAAAAAGAGGTTAGGCGCGGTGGTTCATACCTGTAATCCCAGCACTTTGGGAGGCCGAGGCAGGCGGATCACAAGGTCAAGAGATTGACACCATCCTGGCCAACATGGTGAAACCCCGTCTCCACTAAAAATACAAAAAAAAAAAAAAAAAAAATTAGCTGGGCGTGGTGGTGCACACCTGTAGTCCCAGCTACTCAGGAGGCTGAGGCAGGAGAATCATTTTAACCTGGAAGGTGGAAGTTGCAGTGAGCTGAGATCACAGCACTGCACTCCAGCCTGGTGACAGAGCAAGACTTCGTAAAAAAAAAAAAAAAAAAAAAAAAGGAAAAGAAAAATAAATTTTCTGTGAGGCCAGCTGCTGAAACGTCCTGCTGTAACCCTAAGACCAGTTGGACCTAGTAGCTGCTGAAGTGACCCGCCATGACTCTAAGACTAGTTTAATCTACTGTTGTCACTCACCAATCTGAGCTTGCTAGCTCCCAAAAGCGTCTCTAGCACCAGTGAGCTTCTTTCAAAACAATTCATAATATTTCTCTTGCTCATAAAATTCCCAAACTTCACTTAATTCTTCTGACATACTGAAGACTACCCAGTCTATGTGGATGCCTCATATTGCAATTCTTGCTTCCCAAATAAAACCTGTTATTTTATTTATATTTTTATTTTTTGAGATAGAGTCTCACTTTGTCACCCAGGTTGGAGTGCAGTGGTGCGATCTCAGCTCACTGCAACCTTGGCCTCCAGGGTCAAGTGATTCTCCTGCCTCAGCCTCCCAAGTATCTGGGACTACAGGTGTCCATCACCACACCCAGCTAATTTTTATATTTTTAGTAGAGATGAGGTTTCACCATGTTGGCCAGGCTGATCTTGAACTCTTGACCTCAAGTGATCTGCCTAGCTTGGCCTCCCAAAGTGCTGGGATTACAGGCCTGAGCCACTGCACCCAGTCCCCAAATAAAACATTTTACATTTAGAGATTCATTTCTATATTTTATTTGACTTTGACAATTGATATACAAAATTTAACATGGTTAGGAAAATCCAGACCATATAGAAATTCCTTAGAATAAATAACCCAGTGTTTTCAACAACTAAATGGCAAATAAAAAAAAAGATATAGAGGGGAAATGTATATATGAGAAGACATCAAACCATCTGAGTACGTGGATTCACTGGGCCTGAATTTTTTATTTTGTTTTTGTTTTTGAGATGGAGTCTCACTCTTGTTGCCCAGGCTGGAGTGCAATGGTGTGATCTCGGCTCACTGCCACCTCCGCCCCTCGAGTTCAAGCAATCCTCCTGCCTCAGCCTCCCAAGTAGCTGAGACTACAGGTGCATGCCACCAGGCCCAGCTAATTTTTTTGTGTGTTTTTAGTAGAGATGGGGTTTCACCATGTTGGCCAGGCTGGTCTCGAACTCTTGACCTCAGATGATCTGCCTGCCTTGGCCCCACAAAGTGCTGGAATTACAGGCGTGAGCCACTGCGCCCAGCCCTGTTAGTTTTTTATGTGTGTAATATTGTTATTACATTTAAAGTATGATCTACAGACCCTGGGGTCTCCAAGCCCTTTTCTGGGGATCCAGGAGGTGAATCTTTTTTTTTTTTTTTTTTTTTGAGACATAGTCTCACTCTATTGCCCAGGCTCGAATGCAGTGGCATGATCACAGCTCACTGCAGCCTCAACCTCCTGGGCTCAAGTGAACCTCCCACCTCAGCTTCAGAGTAGCTGGGACTACAGGTGCATGCCACTGCGCCCACCTAATTTTTGTTTATTTTTTTGGTAGAGATGGTTTTGCCATGTTCCCCAGGCTTGTCTCAAACTCCTGGGCTCAAGGGATCTGCCTGCCTTGGCCTCCCAAAGTGCTAGGATTACAGGCATGAGCCACCGCACTGGCCACCAGTGGTGATATTAATGTAGTTGTTTGATACTGTATAATAAAAGGTGTCAACATTTAGAACCTCTGCATGAGCTGGCCAGGTCAGCAACGTGTTTCTCAAAAACACCCGCTACACTTTCTCTTTATTTTTCAAGGAAAATTAATAGAGGACAATGTGGTTGTGAATTTTAGAAGGTCTTGAAAAGTACAGCCCACACACGTGGTGCTTACTCAGTGCTGTTACACATAAGGCGGTAAGGGGAATTTATCTTGTGTGTATGTGCGTGTGTGGGGGGAGTTCTCCATTCTCTTCGTATAGTTCAGTGTTTAGTCTTTTTAAAATATGCATAGTTTTTTACAAAAATAGGATTACGCTGCACATATTCTTGTGTGATCGGTATTATTTCAATTTCTCAATGAAATAACCCCCATGTGGGTAGTACACATTATCCTTTTTAGTGTTTCCCCAAATTCTCCTTACATATCACCACAATTTATTTTACGTTTACCTACTAAAAGATTTTTAGATCCTTCCCAAGGTTTTGCAAATATAAATGGCAATGTGAGGAACATTCTTGTATATACATCTTTCCATAAGATTATAGGTTATGGTAATTTATAATTTTTAAATGTTGGTATAATAAGATCTTCAGAAAAATTTGATGTATACACTCACATCAGAATGTTGTATATCCATCACCACTTTCTCCTTCCAGAACTTTCTCATTATCCCAAACAGAAACGCTATACCGTTTAAGCACTAACTCCCCATCCCTTTTTATTCCAGTCCCTGGTAACTCTGTTTTACTTTCTGTCTTTATAAATTTGCCTATCCTAGTTACGTCATATAAATGGAATCATACAGTATTTGTCCTTTTGTGTCTGGCTTCTTTCTTTTTTTCTTTTCTTTTAAGAAACAGAGTCTCATTCTACTACCCAGGCTGGAGTGCAGTCGTGCAATCATAGCTCACTGCAGCCTCGAACTCCTGGGCTCAAGTGATCCTCCTGCCTCAGCCTCCTGAGTAGCTGGGGCCACAGGCACATGCCACTACCTCCAGCTTGGCTTATTTCACTTAGTGTATTTTCAAGTTTTAATCATGTTGTAGCATGTACCAGAACGTCATTCTTTGTTATGGCTGAATAATATTCCACTGTATCCATTCATCAGCTAATGGACACTTGGATTGTCTCCACCTTTGGATATTGTGAATAATGCTGCTATGAACATTGGTGTAAACACCTTTCTATGAACCTGTTTGAGGATATTGTTTTAATTAAAAGCAAGCTGCTACCACTACATACCTATTAGAATGGCCAAAATTCAAGACACTGACAACAAATGCTGGTGAGAAATTGGAGCAACAGGAATTCTTATTCATCGTTGGTGGGTGCAAAAGGATGCAGCCACTTTGGAAGACAGTGTTGGCAGTCTCTTACAAAACTAATGATATGGACAGGAGGCAGGAGGGCGGGATTCCTGGTGAGGGTTCTTACCCTCAAGCTTGGACCCATGGCCCTAAATGAGAACAGGCATTCCTGTTTTCACGCCTGTACGTTGCCTTTTCCAAGACCATTGTGGCCCACCCTGCTCTCTATCCTGTGCCCATAAGAACCCCAAATCCCAGGCTCCACAAACAGAAGAGCGGCAGAGGGGCAGAGTGGCAGAGCGGCAGAGGGGCAGAGTGGCAGAGCAGCAGAGCAAGGTGGTGGAGAAGGAGAAAAGAGAAGAAGCAATTGAGCATTGAAGAGGTAGCTGGATGGTCAGAGAGGAATTTGGCCAGGGACAGCAGAACTCCAGGGGACGATTATCTTCCCACGCCATCCCCTTTCCAGCTTCCCATCCTGCTGAGAGCCACCTCCCTCACTCAATAAAACCTCTGCATTTACCATTCTTCAAGTCCATGTGACCTGATCCTTTCTGGATGCTAGACAAGGACCTGGGTATTAAGAGGGCAGGGTGTAAAAGGCTGTCACCCTCACTCTCCACTGAGCTGGTTAACGCTTAGCTATCCATGGATGGCAACTGCTAGAAGAGCATTAATTGTAACACACGCCTAGATGCTACCATGGGGCCAGAGCCCAAAGGTGCTCATCCTGGCCCTGGCACCCACTTGCCTGTGTGCTCCCCCTCCCATAAGGGGTTTTAGCACAGTGGCTGAGTAAGCTAGCCACAAGTCCCGCGAAGGGGTCCAGGGAACTCTCCTGTCTCATTAATATACTGTTACCACACAATCCAGCAACCATGCTAATTTTTTTTTTTTTTTTTTTTTTTTTTTTTTTTTTTTTTTTTTTGGAGACGGAATCTCGCTCTGTCGCCCAGGCTGGAGTTCAATGGTGCGATCTCGGCTCACTGCAAGCTCCGCCTCCCGGGTTCACGCCATTCTCCTGGCTCAGCCTCCCGAGTAGCCGAGACTACAGGTGCCCGCCACCACGCCCGGCTAATTTTTTTTTTTGTATTTTTATTAGAGACAGGGTTTCACTGTGTTAGCCAGGATGGTCTCGATCTCCTGACCTCGTGATCCGCCCGCCTCGGCCTCCCAAAGTGCTGGGATTACAGGCGTGAGGCACTGCACCCGGCCGCAACCATACTATTTACCCAAATGAACTGGAAACTTATATCCACACAAAACCTGAACACAGATGTTTAGAGCACCTTTATTCATAGTTGCCAAAACTTAGAAGCAACCAATGTATCTTCAGTAGGTGAATGGATTTAAAACACTGGTACATGCAGACAGTAGAATATTATGCAGCACTAAAACAAATTGAGGCTGGGCACAGTGGCTCATGCCTATAATCCCTGCACTTTGGGAGGCCAAGGCAGGAGGATTTCTTGATCCCAGGAGTTTGAGACGAGCCTGGGCAACATGGCAAAATGCCATCTCTACAAAAAACCCAGGCATGGCTGTGCACGCCTGTAGTTTTAGCTACTTGGGAGGCTGAACTGGGAGGGTCACTTGAGCCCAGGAAGTGGAGGCTGCAGTGAGCCATGATCGCACCACTGCACTCCAACCTGGGTGACAGAGTGAGACCCTGTGTCAAAAAAAAAAAAAAAAAAAAAAAAAAAGCCAGGGAAAGACATGAGGGAAACTTAAATGCATATTACTAAATGAAAGAAGCCAATCTGAAAAAGCAACATATGTATGATTCCAACTATATGACAACCTGCAAAAGGCAAAACTATGGAGACAGTAAAAATATCAGAGATTTCCAGGGGTTGTGGGATGGATGAATAAATGGAGCACAGATGATGATTTTTTGGGGGGCAGTGAAACTATTCTGTACAATACTGTAATGGTTACATGCATTTGTCAAAACCCATAGAATGTACAACATCAAGTGAACACTAATGTAAGCTACGGACTTTGGGTGCCAATGATTTTGTTTTTTAATTTATACTTTTTGAGACAGGGTCACCCAAGCTGGAGTGCAGTGGCACAATCTTGGCTCACTGAAACCTCAGCCTCCCAGGCTCAAGTGATCCTCCCACCTCAGCCTCCCGAGTAGCTGGGACTACAGGTGCGTGCCACCATGCCCAGCTAATTTTTGTTTTTTTTTGTTTTTTTTTTTTAAGAGATGAGGTTTCACCATTTTGGCCAGGCTGATTTCAAATTCCTGGGCTCAAGCAATCTGCTTGCCTCAGGCTCCCAAAGTGCTAGGATTACAGGTGTGAGCCACTGAGCCTGGCCAGGTGCTGATATTTAACTGTAGGTTCACCAATTTTAACAAATACACTGTTCTGGTGTGGGATATCGACTTTGGGGAGGTTGTGTGTGCTGGGGGGACATGGGTTATATGGGAATTCAATGTATTTTCTGCTCAAATTTTGCTGAGAACCTAAAACTGTTCTAAAGGATGAAAGGAACTGAGGGTGAAGGGAAATGGGAAGATGGTGGTCAAGGGGTACAAAGTCTCAGTTATGCAAGATGAGTAGTTCTGGGGAGATGCACAGCTATGTGACGATAGTTGACAATATTGTATACTTCAAATTTGCTAAGAAGATAGATCTTAAGTGTTCTCATCAGACAAATAACTATGTGAGGTGATGCACATGTTAATTAGCTTGATTATGGTGAATATTTCACAAATGTAGATATCGTCAAGTTGTACATCTTAAATATATAGATCTCAACAAATATATATACCTCAACAAAGTGGCCTGGGAAAAAAGGGAAAAAAGCTAGTTGCAGCACATGATACCTTATGGCCAGTTTTGTAACAACAACAAAAAAATCAAAGTGCGAACTTAATGTTACACGCAGTTAATCTTTAGAAAGGGAGATTATGGATACTTTCATTTTGTACATACATTCTAATTAAATACAGTTATAGATTATTTGTGTAATGTTTAAAAGCCAAGTTGTTGTATTTAAGCGGGAGGTGGTGAATTGTAATTCACGACCCACTCTGGGAAAAAAGAAAACAGTGCGGGCTAAGGAGATTATTTTGGTCGGTTCATCAGACCGCCTAACAAGGCGAAGACTTTCCTGAGAGTCCCTAAAGCCGCGGCCCCGGAGGCTTGTGGGAAATGTAGTCCCGAACGTGGATGGACCACCCCTCCGAGGACCCTGGGAACGGCGCGCGCCCCTGTTTCTGCGCATGTGCAGTGCTGCGAGCGCGCCGGTGGCCGCCCTTCCCCCACAACCAGCGGCGAGTGGGTGACAGAGCCCCCGTCTCCGCGCGTCTTCGCCTCCCTGCGCCGTGACCCGCTGTGGCACTGGGCCACGCGTGGAGGCTGCGCCCCTCCAGGTACGAGAGAGGCTTCCAGGTAGCTCCGTGCGGCCTGGGGCCGAGGGGAAGGAGATGAGGGATGGGCTCGTGCCCGCGCAGGGTGGGAGCCCAAACTTCGGCTACTCGTAGGCGGCAGTGACCCTCAGGGCGGCGTCCGGGGTTGCCCGGCGCTCGCCTCTGAACGGGGCCGGCGGGGCACGCCTGGCCGAACGTGCGGGGGCGGGGACGGCGGAGGGAAGGGCGGCTATGAGGCTTCGCCTTCTTCTCTTTGTCAGGAGATGCGCCTCCGACGGGCGGCGAAGGGCTCGGGCCGCGCGGGAGCGAGTCCTGGAGCCCCGGCGGGCGCGCGCGCGCGGGACGAGGCCCCGCCGGGGCGTGGTGGGGGTGTGGCCTGACACACCTGGCCACGCCCCGATGCCCGGTGCCTCGTGGGTGGAGGAAGGACTGGAGCCTGGTCAGTTGCCGGTGGTGAAGGAGAACCGTGATCCCTTTGTCAGAGGGTCTTCAGTGAGGTGTCCCCCTGATCCTGGCATCCACCCCGTGACTTCCAGCGTTATCATCTCCGTCGCTATCCCAGGAACACGGGAGGTTCAGAAGGGGAAAGTGATTTCCCTAAGGTCTCACAACCCGGTGGTACTTTATGTGAGCAGCAGATATTTTTTCATTTATCTTTTGATTTTACTCGCTGGTAGATTTTGCCATGTATACGTTTTGACGTTTTAAATTTCTCTCGGGTGGAATTTACTGTTTTTTCCGTTTGGGGCACCCAAAATTCTTCACTACTTTGAAATACGAAAGTTTTCCCATGATTCTGGTACAGTCACGCTCTGCATAACAGTGTTTCTGTCAACGAGGGACCTCATGTTAAATGGTGGTCCTATGTGATTGTAATACTATATTTTTGTATTGTACCGTTTCTTTTCTTTTCTTTTTTTTTTTTTTTTTTTTTTTTGAGACGGAGTCTCGCTCTGTCGTCCAGGCTGGAGTGCAGTGGCGCGATCTCGGCTCACTGCAGCCTCCGCCTCCTGGGTTCAAGTAGTGCTCTGCCTCAGCCTCCCGAGTAGCTGGGATCACAGGCGTGAGCCACCGCGCCGGGCCAGACACAATTTATTGATGTAACTGTTCCTCTAAATACTACTTTAACTACATCACTCAAATTTTTATATCTTGTATTTTCTTTTTTGTTGTTGTTTTTGAGACAGTGTCTCACTCTGTCACCCAGGCTGGAGTGCAGTGGCACTCAGCTCACTGAAACCTCTGCCTCCCGGGTTCAAGCAGTCCTCCTGGCTGGGATTACAGGCGCCCGCCACTACACCTGGCTGATTTTTTATTTTTAGTAGAGACTGGGTTTCACCATGTTGGCCCGGCTGGTCTAGAACTCTTGACCTCAAGTGATTCTCCCGCCTTGGCTTCCCAAAGTGCTGGGATTACAGGCATGAACCACTGCACCCAGCCTTTATATTGTGTTTTCATTACCATTCAATTCAAATTTTTTTAACTTCCCTTGTGACTTCATTTTTTACCCTTATTTATTTAGATTGTATTGCATAATTTCCAAGTTTTTGGAGATTTTCCAGATTTTTTTTTTTTTTTTTGAGACAGAGTCTCGCACTGTTGCCCAGTCTGGAGTGCAGTGGCAAGATCTCGGCTCACTGCAAGCTCCGCCTCCCAGGTTTACACCATTCTCCTGCCTCAGCCTCCCGAGTAGCTGGGACTACAGGCACCCGCCACCACACCTGGCTAATTTTTTTTTTTTTTTTTTTTTTTTTGTATTTTTACTAGAGACGGGGTTTCACCGTGTTAGCCAGGATGGTCTCTATCTCCTGACCTGGTGATCCACCTGCCTCGGCCTTCCAAAGTGCTGGGATCACACGCGTGAGCCACCGCACCCGGCCCAGATCTTTTTATATTATTGATGTATAGTTTAATTCTGATTTGGTCAGAATACTGTGTTACAAATTTCAATTATTTTAGATTTGTTGTGGTTTGTTTTTGTATTGTATTTTTGTTTCATTTTGTTTTAGTAGACTCCTGGTCTCAAGTGATCCGCTGACCTTGGCCTCCCAAAGTGCTTTACAGGCGTGAGCCACTGCGCCAGGCCTGTTGTAGTTTGTTTTAAGGTCGAGGATATGATGATCTCTCTGGGTAACTGTTTCGTGTGTATTTGAATAAATATTGTGCTGTTGATCGTAGAATCTTCCTTGATTGATTGATTGATTGATTGATTGAGACAGGGTCTGTCTCTGTTGCCCAAGCTGGAGTGCAGTGGTTCAGTCACAGCTGTCTGCAACCTCAAACCTTTTGCCTCAGCCTCCCGAGTAGCTAGGACTGCAGGTGTGCGCCCTAATCCTTTTGCCTCAGCCTCCCGAGTAGCTAGGACTCAAGGTATGAGCCACCACACTCGCCTAATTTTCTGTATTTTTTGTAGAGACGAGGTTTTGCCATGTTGCCCAGGCTGGTCTCAAACCCCTGGGCTCAAGCATTCCACCCACCTTTGCCTCCCAGAGTGCTGGGTTTACAGGCATGAGCTACTGTGCCTGACCCTCTTTTTCCATTCTTTTATCTTTTTTTTTTTTAATTTCCTGACTCCTACAACTGATCATCCTTTTACTTTGAATGTAGCTATGTTTTTATATTTAAAACAAACTGCTTATAGACAGCACATGGTTTGGTCTTACTTTTTTTATATAATTTGACCTCTGTTATTTAATTGGTGTGTTTATGCCAATTATTTATATAGTTGTGTTAAAATCTACCATCTTGCTGTTTTTTTTCTGTTTTTCTTATTTGGTCTTTGTTTCTGTTTACCTTTTTTTCTGTCTACTTTTGGCTTAAGTGGGTCTTTTTTATAATTACATTTTATCTCCACTGTTGTCTTATTGTATATTTGTAAAAATTTAACAGAGTTTTTGGTTGTTACCCTAAAGTTTAGTGGAACTTTAAAGATATCATACTGTTTTATGTCAATATACTTGGAACATTATACTCCCAATTTCATCCTCCCGTCTTTTGCATTATTGTTGTCATACATGTTGCAGAATATTGACATATGCTGTAAACCCACAAAACCTTGCTACTATTTTTGCTTTAGATAATCTTTCACAGTGATTAAAAGCAAGAAAAAATATCTATTGTGTTGATCCTCATTTTAACCATTCTCAAGAGATTTTCATTTATTTGTGTAGATTCAGGTTTTTGTCTGATGTCATATTTCTTCTATTTAAATAACTTCATTAAACATTTCTTCTAGTGCAGCTCTACTGATAATGAATTCGCTATGTTTTTGTTGTTTGAAAAAGGTTTTTTACTTCATTATCATTTTTGAAAGATATTTTTGCTGAGTATAGAATTCTTAGTTAATAGTTTTTTGCTTTAGTTGCTTTTTTGTTGTTGTTAAAGCACTTTAAGGATGTCACTACTTTGTTTTCTGGCTTAGTTTCTGATGAGAAGGTGGCTTTGATTCATTATCTTGATTTTTCTATGTATAATATGTCTTTTTTCCTCTGGCTGCTTTGAAGATTTTAACTTTGGTTTTCAGTTGTTTGGATACGATGTGTCCATGTGTGTTTTTGTTTGCGTTTAGTTTTTGATATTTTCCCTGTTTGGATAAATTGAGTTTCTTGGACCTGTGGTTTGATATTATTATTTTTGGAAAATTCTTGTCCATTATGCCTTCAAATACTTCTTTTCTCCTTTTGGAATTTCAATTACATGTTTATTAGACCATTTGATATTGTCTCACAGCCCTTGGATGCTCTATCCTTTTATGTTTTTCTTCCATTTCTCTTTGAGTTTCAGTTTGACCTATCTTCAAGTTTACTGAAACTTTTCTTAGCTCCTTTGTCTACTAATGAACCTGCTGAAAGATCAACTCTGTTACTGTACTTTTCTTAGCATTTCCATTTGATTTTTTCTTGCAGTTTCCGTCTCTGCTGAAATTCCCTATTTGTTTATTCATGTTGTCCACCTTTTCTAGTAAAGCCTTTAGTATATGAATCATAGTTGTGTTAAATGCCCTGTCTGATAATTTCAGCAGTTGAGGGTTCTATTGATTGTTTTGCCTCTTTTGATAGTGGATTATCTTAGTCTTGCCTTTATGGGTGTCTGATAATGTTAGATTGAAGATAGGTGCTGTTAGTATGATCTTTTCTGCCCCTTCTGAAGAGGCAAAGGGACTATCCCAGGAGGTGGTATTTTCCCAGGTGGTCTCTAGGGATTTCTAAACAAGTCATTCTAGGAGTTGTAAGGCAGGTCAGACCTTTAATAACAATGCCTTCCTTTTTCCTCTATTCCAGTTCTGCCTTCATAGTTCTCTGCCTTTGCCAAAAACTGCAGAAAATGAACAAATCCCAGGTGAGTTGTTTGTTTATTCCCCATTTTGCTTTTCAGTGCATTTAAGGAAGTTTATAAGGATCCAGAAAATGAAATAGAAAAGTATGAATAAGACACAAAGGAAACATAGCAAGAATAACTAATCAATACCAGCAGCCAAAAAGCAAATTGAGTTAATTAAATGTCTTGCATTGGTTATGAATACCAATTATTTGGTTCTGTACATTAGGTCTGAATAAATTTTATGGACCTTCATATAGATGGTGTTTTGGACAGCATCCCCAGAAACAACCAACTTTGAAAGGGTTATCACTTTATCTGTGGTTGTTTCATATAACATTCCTCAGTGCAAGTGCAGAAGATTATTGTATGTATTTGGTTTTTCCAGTCAGATTAGCCTAATGTCAGAGAATGCAGTAGATATGTGGGTTTGTATTTAAATTCCCCCACCCAAGCAGGTACCACTGTCATTACTTTCTTGTGTAGCTTTCCAGAGCTTATTTGTACATAATTACACGAGTACAAATAAAAGCACAAACGTAAGATAGCATGTTAATCATACTGTTCTGTTTATATGCATTCTGTTTTAATAGATTTCATTTTTTTTTTAGAGCAGTTTTGGGTTTACAGAAAAATTGAATGGGGAATGCAGTGTGTTCCCATATACACCCTCATTCCCAACCCCTACCCCCAGTTTCCTTTATTATTAATATATGCATTAATGTGTATATTGTTACAGTTGATGAGCCAATATTAATACTTTAAAGACCATAGTTTACAGTAGGGATCACTCTCTGTGTACATTCTGTGTATTTTGACCAATATATAATGACATGTATCCGTCACTATGGCATCATGCAGAATAGGTTCACTGCCCTGAAAATCCCGTGCTCCGCCTATGCACCTCTCCCTCTGTCTCCCTAAGTCCCTAACACCCACTGATCTTTCTACTGTCTCATCTCCCTAGTTGTGTCTTTTCTAGAATGTCATATAGTTGGAGTCATGCAGTAGGTAGCCTTTTTAGATTGGTTTCCTTCACTTAGAAATATGCATTTAAGGTTCCTCCAAGTTCAAGACCATCCTGGCCAACACGGTGAAACCCCGTCTCTAGTAAAAAAAAGTACAAAAAATTAGCCAGGCGTGGTGGCGGGCGCCTGTAGTCCCAGCTACTCGGGAGGCTGAGGCAGGAGAATGGCGTGAACCCAGGAGGCGGAGCTTGCAGTGAGCCGAGATTGCGCCACTGAACTCCAGCCTGGGCAACAGAGCGAGACTCTGTCTCAAAAAAAAAAAAAAAGAGAAGGTTCCTCCAAGTCTTTTCTTGGCTTGATAACTCATTTCTTCTTAGTACTGAATATGTCATGATGTGATGTACCACGGTTTATTTATCCATTCACATATTGAAGGAACAGATAAACTTAGTGGCTTCCAAGTTTTGGCAATTATAAATAAAGCTGTTATAAACATCTGTGTGCAGGTTTTTTGGGGGCATGTTTTCAACTCAGTTGGATAAATACCAAGGCCCCTGGATCATACACTAAGAATATAATTAATTTTGTAAGAAACTGCCAAACTCCCTTCCATGTGGCTGTACCATTTTACATTCCCACATTCTCACCAGCAATGAATGAGAGTTTTTTTTTTTTTTTTTTTTTTTGGTTTTAAGGAGCGGAAAGTTTAATAGGCAAGAAAGAAAAGAGAAGGCCGAAGGAAGAGGCTCCCCTGTACAGAGACAGAGGGAGGGGGGCTCCAAAGCCGAGAGAGGGAACCCCCTGAATGAGACTTTCTACGGCCCTGCATCCTCACCAGCATTTTGTGTTGTCAGTGTTCTGGATTTTAGCCATTTTATTTATTTATGTTTTTAATTTTTATTTTTTTTGAGATGGAGTCTTGCTCTGTCACACAGGCTGGAATGTAGTGGCGCGATCTTGGCTCAGTGCAACCTCCACTTCCCAGGTTCAAGTGATTCTCCTGCCTCAGCCTCCCGAGTAGCTGGGATTACAGGTGCGCACCACCATAGCCCGGCTAATTTTTGTATTTTTAGTAGAGATGGGGTTTCACCATGTTGATCAGGCTGGTCTCGAACTCCTGGGCTCAAGTGATCCACCCACCTTGGCCTCCCAAAATGCTGGGATTACAAGCGTAAGTCACTGTGCCTGGTTATGGTTTGTGTTTCAATCTCTTAATTATGTGATTTGATTTTGTTTTGTTTTTGAGACAGGGTCTCGCTCTGTCACCTAAGTGGGAGTGCAGTGATGTGAACACGGCTTACTGCAGCCTCGACTTGCTGGACTCAAGCAATCCTCCTGCCTAAATCCCCGCAAGTAGCTGGGACTACAGGCACATGCCGCCATGCTTAGCTAATTTTTTGTATTTTTTTGTAGAGATGGAGTTTTGCCCTGTCGCTCAGGCTCATCTCGAACTCCTGAGCTCAAGCAATCCATGTCCACCTCAGTCTCCTAAAGTGCTGGCATTACAGGTGTGAGCCACCGTGCTCAGTCCAATTATGTGTTTTTTAAATCATTCAGTAACATATCTTTGAAGTATTTCCATATCAGAGCATAGAGGTTGCTCATTCTTTTTTTTCCTAATCTTTAATTGTGTGACACATGTACAGAATAGTATATTAAGACATAACACTCTTTAAATGTGTTATAACAACATATATAACAAATATATATGCATTAAAGAACAATAATAAAATGGGTGCCCATGTAGGCACCCAAGTTAAGAAACAGAACATTATCTGTTCTTTATGACAAATTTTCTGATTGAATCCGCCTAGTAGATAGCCACTATCTTGACATTTTTCTTAATAGTTCCCTTGCTTTCCTTAAAGACTTTACCACTTAGATATATTCTTAATCTAATATTCAGTTGATAAACTATAACTGGGATTAATATCACTTATAGTCTTAATATAAAATTTAGTTAACAAACTATAACTGGAATTAATATTGCCTTGGTTTGCATAATCTTTTGTCTGATTGGTGGAGGTTTTTTTTTCCTTTCAGACATGTAAGATCTAAAAGATGCATCCGTGGGCCCTTTGCCAAGACTTAGGTTATCATTTATTTTTTAAATTACACTAGCTAGTGTTAGCTAAGAAGAAATGAAACCACTCATGTATTGCTGGAGATAGTATAGAATGATACAGCCTTACTGGGAGCAATGTGGCAACACCAAGCAAATTTAGCAGTGTAAAGCAGCTGTGTCTAGAAATTTGGCTACTGTTAGGGCCAGGTGTGGTGGGTCACGCCAGTAATCCTAGCACTTTGGGAGGCCGAGGTTGGTGGATCACTTGAGGTCAGGAGATCGAGACCAGCCTGGCCAACGTGGCGAAACCCTGTCTTTACTAAAAATACAAAAAAAATTAGTCGGGCGTGGTAGCATGCGCCTGTAATCCCAGCTACTCCGGAGGCTAAGGCAGGAGAATCGCTTGAACCCAGGAGGTAGAGGCTGCAGTGAGCCGAGATCATGCTACTGCACTCCAGCCTGGGCAACAGAGTAAGACTCTATCTCAGAAAAAAAAAGAAAAGAAAAGAAATTTTGCTACTGTTGGACAAAGCCTCCCAGGAAAAGATGAGCTGAATTGAATTTCCAGGTATAGCCTGGCTTTGACTTTCCTGAGAGTTTACAGAAGTCCCGTTTGGGGAGGTCATTGGCAAGGTCATGAGAAGCATAGGGCTCAACATAGTTGGGCCGTGTGACAGGGTCAGAGTGTAGACTAGGTATTGAATTTTTGGTACGAATATAATTAGAGGGAGTGGGATGCTATGCATTTTCTGCATCTTGGTTCACTGGTGAATAGCCACCACGCAGGAGTAGATTAAAGCAGAACACTTCTGTGACATGAAATGACTGTTCTCATCTGATCCAAGGCAGTCTGGTATGGAGGGGAAAGACAGATGTCATCAGAACATGTTCAAGATAAGCCAAACTAAGTACAGTTAAGAATCTGGGCCAGGTTCACCCAAGCATTCTGCCCTCAGGTTAATAAAAAGTTGGTACAGTGGCCGCAGGTATCTTGTTGATGACAACCCTCAAAATGCCAGCTTTTGAATCACTGTGTTCCAGTCCGTAACTACAAGTAACGTGGTGTCAGTAGAGAATCAGTGCTATTTCGCCATCTCCCACCGCTGTCTCCTTCCCACTCCTAGGGATTTCCTTCCTCTCTCTCATGTTGATCTTTTGTTTGCAGCCTCTCTTTTTTGGATTACTGTTGTTTTATTGAAGTACATGCTTCAGCAGCTTCTTGAGAAAGGGTTTGTGAGAGGTATGTTTTTTAGGCTGAATTTCTGAAAATGTCTTTTTTTTTTTTTTTTTTTTTTTGAGACAGTCTCACTCTGTCTCCCAGGCTGGGGTGCAGTGGTGTGATCTTGGCTCACTGCAGTCTCTACCACCGGGTTCAAGCAGTTCTCCCACCTCAGCCTCCTAAGTAGCTGTGATTACAGGTGTGTGCCACTACACGCGGTGAATTTTTGTATTTTTAGTAGAGACGGGATTTCACCCTCTTGGCCAGGCTGGTCTTGAACTCCTGGCCTCAAGTGATACGCCCTCCTCAGCCTCCCAAAATGCTAGGATTACAGGTGAGAGCCACTGCACCTGGCCTTCATTCTGTTCTGGTATTTGATTGATAGCTAGGTATGAATGTGGATTTGTCCATTCCTCACTTTAGTTCTGTCAGGCTTGATATGATTTGAAGCTATGTTAGTCATTGAATATATGGTTATGTATGTGTGCACACATATGATTCTGTCTTCCTGATGGACTTATCCTTTTATCATTTTGAAATGCCCCTCTTTATCCCTGATAATACTGCTTTTCTGATAAAAATAAAGCCATACCTACCTCTTCTGGGTTGGTTGGTTGGTTTGTTTTGAGACCGGATCTGGCTGTTACCCAGGCTGGAGTACAGTGGCTTGATCTTCACTCACTGCAGCCTTTGCCTCCTGAGCTCAAGTGATCCTCCCAGTATTTGGAACTACAGGCGCATACCACCATGCTCAGGGAATTTTTGTAGTTTTGTTTTTGGTAGAGATGGGATCTCGCCAGGTTGCCCAGGCTGGTCTCAAACCCCTAGGCTTACGGGATCTGCCTACCTCAGCCTCCCAGAGTTCTGGGATTACAAATGTGAACCACCATGCCTGGCCCATACCTCCTTTGTTTTATGATTAGTGTTATGGTATATATTTTATTTTTGCTTCAACCTATTTATGTTCATATGTTTATAGTATATTTCCCCTAAATAGCTTGTAGTTTGGTCGTGGTTTTGATCCAGCCTGTTTCTTCTTTTTTTGAGACAGGGTCTTCCTCTGTTGCCCAGGGTGGAATTTAGTGGCATGAACACAGCTCACTGCAGCCTCCAGTTTCTTGATCCAGCCTATTTCTATTTCTTTTTTTTGTTTTGCTTTGTTTTTTTTTGAGACAGGATCTCTCTTTCTCACCCAGGCTGCAGTGCTGGAGTGAAGTGGTGTGATCTTGGCTCATTGCAGCCTCAAGCAGTTCTCCCACGTCAGCCTCCTGAGTAGCTGGGACTACAGGCCTGTGACAGTTAATTTTAATTTTTTTTATTTTTTTGTCGTGATGAGATCTTGCCTCCCAAAGGGCTGGGATTATAGGCGTGAGCCACCATGCCTGGCCTATTTCTGTCTTTTAATTGGTTTGTTATTTTATTTGTGATTTTTTTTTTTTTACAGGCTTAGGTGAATTTCAGTGTGTCATTTTGCTATTTATTTTTAGTTGTCCTGTGTGTTCCTATTTTCCCTTTTATCTTTTTTTTAAGTGGTTGCTGTAGAGATTACAGCTTATAATCTTAACTGACCACCTCTATAATATTTTGCATATTACTTTACAGTTCGTCTGAAGTGTTTATGGGTTAAAACTAATATATAGGTACTGTCTACATCTGCTTCTTTTGGGTTGTTTATCTCTTGATTGTTTTTGTCTTGTCTTTTTTTTTTTTTTTTTTGAGACAGAGTCTTGCCCAGGCTAGAGTGCAGTGGCTTGATCTCCATTCACTGCAACCTCTGCCTCCCAGGCTCAAGTGATCCTCCCACCTCAGCCTCCTTAATAGCTGGGACTACAGGCACATGCCATTATGCCCAGCTAATTTTTGTAATTTTTGTAGACATGGAATTTCGTTGTGTTGTCCAGGCTGGTCTCGAACTCCTGGGCTCAAGCATTCCACCCACCTTAGCCGCCCAGTGTGCTGGGATTTCAGGTATGCACCACATGCCTGGCCTCATTGTTTTGGCTTGCTTGATTTCTCCTTCCTTCCTTCCTTCCTTCCCTTCCCTTCCCTTCCTTCCCTCCCTTCCCTCCCTTCCCTCCCTTCCCTCCCTTCCCTCCCTTCCCTCCCTTCCCTCCCTTCCCTCCTTTCCCTCCCTTCCCTCCCTTCCCTCCCTTCCTTCCCTTCCTTCCTTTCTCTCTCTCTCTCACTTTTCTTTTTTTTTTTTTTTTTTGACAGAGTCTTGGTTACCCCCAGACTGGGGTACAGTGACAACGCTCACAGTTCACTGTAGCTGTGACCTCCTGGGCAACCCTCCCACACCAGCCTCTTGTGAAGCTGGGTCCACAGACATGTGCCACTATGCCCAGCTAATTTTTGTACTTTTTTTAGACAGGGTTTTGGTATATTGCCCAAGCTGGTCTCAAACTCCTGGGCTCAATTTGTCCACCTGCCTCAGCCTCCCAAAGTGCTGGGATTACAGTCATGAGCCACTACACCTGGCCCTGGTTTTGCTTTTTCACATGTCTAGCAGTTTTGTTTGTATGCTGGATATGTTGTATGATACATAGCTCCTTCTAAAAAATGTTAAGTTTTGTCTGCCAGATAGCTAAATTATTGGCAGATGATTCTCATCCCGTTGGGGCATGTTTTAAGATTTGCAGGTGTGGGTCTATCGGTTTGGTCATACTCCTTTCTCCTAGGGTGTGCTCCGTCCTTCTAGGGCATGGCTTTTGTGGCATCTCAACTGTTTGTCAGTATCTCTATCTTGCTGGATTCAGACTGTCCCAGCTCCTCAGCACTATGCAACCTCTGAAATCTCTACTCAGCTCTCAGTCTCACAGTCGATGCCACTAGTTGTCTCGGAGGCTTGCCCTCCACCTACACATATTAGGAACTAGCCAAAGATCTGAGGTGAATCTTTATGCAGAATGTTAAGGCTTCTCTATGGCTTCCTTAGCTCCATCACCCTATGTCTTACTCCATTTTGTGCTGCCATGGCAGAATACTTGAGACTAGGTAATTTATAAAGAACAGAAGTTTATTTTCTTGGCTGGGCAAGGTAGCCATGCCTGTAATCTCAGCACTTTGAAAGGCCAAGGTGGGTGGATCCCTTGAGGGCAGGAGTTTGAGACCAGTCTGGCCAACATGTACTAAACCCATCTGTACTAAACCCCATCTGTACTAAACCCATCTGTACTAAACCCCATCTGTACTAAACCCCATCTATACTAAAAATACAAAATTTAGCCAAGTGTGGTGGCTAACCCCATCTGTACTAAACCCCATCTGTACTAAAAATACAAAAATTAGCCAAGTGTGGTGGCACTTGCCTGTAACCCCAGCTACTTAGGTGGCTGAGGCACAAGAATCACTTGAACCCAGAAGGTGGAGGCTGCAGTGAGCTGAGATCACGCCACTGCATTCCAATCCGGGTGACAAAGCGAGACTGCCTCAAAAAAAAAAAAAAAAAGGAAGAAATTTATTTTCTCACAATTCTAGAAGCTGAGAGTCCAAGATCAAGGTGCTGGTGAAGGCCTGGTCTCTTCTTCCAGGATGGCACTTGAAATGCTGCATCCTTCAGAGGGGAGGAGTGCTGTGTCCTGGCATGGCAGAAAGCAAAAGGGCAAAAAAGGAGATGAACTCCTTTCATCAAGCCCCGTTAGAAGGGCACCTAACCCCATTCACAAGGGGAGGAGCCTCTATGATCCAATCACCTCTCAAAGGCCACACCTCCCAATACTTAATTGGGGATTAAGTTTCAACATGAAATTTTAGAGAGTACAAAAATACTCAAACCATAGCATTGCCCCTAGATCCTAGTTGCTTTACAGACCCAAACACCAGTTTGTTTTTTTTTAAATTTATTTAATTAATTTTCAAGATGGAGTCTTGCTCTTGTTGCGCAGGCTGTAGTGCAGTGGCACCATCTTGGCTCATTGCCACCTCCGCCTTCCGGGTTCAAGCAATTCTCCTGCCTCAGCCTCCCGAGTAGCTGGGATTACAGGTGTGTGCCACCACGCCTGGCTAATTTTTGTATTTTTAGTAGAGACGGGGTTTCTCCACATTGGCCAGGCTGGTCTCGAACTCCTGGCTGCAAGTGATCTCCCCGCCTCGGCCTCTCAAAGTGCTGGGATTACAGGCGTGAGCCACCGCGCCTGGCCAACAACACTCACTTCTGCTTGGGCTTTGTTGTTCTGTGCCGTGGTTCAGCATGATTGTAAATGTGTGGCTCTCCTCATAGATGCCTTTTGGTAATTGTAGCCCTACAGTGATTGCTCTCCTGTGCTTGCAAGTAATTATTTATTTTGTCCAGTTTTTATGGTTTGCTTGTCTGATAATTTTGAAGATACTGCTTTCTGGTGTAGTCAAGAGGTCTGAAGGCTTTCAGTCTACTTACTTGTAACCTATTCTCTCCTGAAACTCACAGGCTTTTCTCTTTGCAGCCAGTGTTCTGAAATTTCCTTCGAATTTTTTTCTTCCATTATACATGGTAGATTATAAGATTTCTTTATTTCACAGAAATACAAATAAAGCATAGTAGTTTTATGAAATATACATATTTATATATATATATATATATATATTTTTTTTTTTTTTTTTTTTTTTTTTTTTTCTGAGACGGAGTCTCACTTGTCATCCAGGCCGGAATGCAGTAGCACGATCTCGGCTCACTGCACCCTCCGCCTCCCAGGTTCAAGCGATTCCCCTGCCTCAGCTTCCCAGGTAGCTGGGACTACAGGCGCCCGCTACCGTGCCCGGCTAATTTTTGTATTTTTGGTAGAGACAGGATTTCCCCATATTGGCCAGGCTGGTCTCGAACTCCTGACATCATGTGATCCGCCTACCTCGGCCTCCCAAAGTGCTGGGATCACAGGCGTGAACCACCGCGCCCAGCCGAAATATTTTTATGTATTAAAACAGTTGAAAGTAACATCAGTATGGTGCAGCTTTTGAGACAGGGTCTCACTTTGTCACCCAGGCTGGAGTGCGGTGGTGCAATCTCAGCTCACTGCAGCCTGGACCTCCTTGGCTCAAGCAGTCCTCCCACCTCAGCCCCCCATGTAGCTGGGACTACAGGCAGGCACCATCACGCTGGGCTTTTTGTATTTTTTTTTTAGAGATGGAGTCTCGCCCTGTTGCCCAGACTGGTCTTGAACTCCTGACCTTAAGTGATCCACCTGCCTTGGCTCCAAAGTGCTAGGATTACAGGCATGAGCCACTGCGTCCAGCCCAAGTATAGGTCAACTTAATTATCCACCTATTTTGCTGTCTAGTCAGTGCTTAACATTTTGACGTTTGCATGTATTGTGTATGTTGAAGATTTTTTAAAATATAATTTCAACTTATTTGAGATTTGGGGGTACGTGTGCAGATTTGTTACATAGATATTTTTCATGATGCTGACGTTTGGGGTATGATTGATCCTGTCACCAAGTAGTGAGAATAGTACCCAATAGTTTTCGCCTTTGCCCCCTCCCTTCCCTACCAGTAGATCCCATCTTTATGTTCGTGAGTACCCAGAGTTTAGCTCCCACTTATAAGTGAGGATATGTGCTATTTGGATTTCTGTTTGTGGTAATTCAGTTAGGATAATACCCTCCACCTGCATCCATGTTGCTGCAAAGGATATGATTTCATTCTTTTATATGGCTGTGGTTTTAAAATTTATATTACTTGTATTATAAGTGTATTAAAATGTAATTTTTCTGTTTTTTTTGGAAACAGTCTTGCTCTGTCGCCCAGGCTGGAGTGCAGTGGCACAGTCTTGGCTCGCTGCAAGCTCCACCTCCTGGGTACAAGCGATTCTTCTGCCTCAGCCTCCCGAGTAGCTGGGATTACAGGCGCCCGCCACCACGCCCGGCTAATTTTTGTATTTTTAGTAGAGACGGGGTTCACCGTGTTGGCCAGGCTGATCTCGAACTCCTGACCTCGTGATCCGCCTGCCTCGGCCTCCCAAAGTGTTGGGATTACAGGCATGAGCCATTGCGCCTGGCCAATGTTTTTTACATTACAAAAATCATACATTAATTTTGTCTCTTACTGTCTCTATCATATGAGGATCTGCCCTCCCCAGCATGCATTGTTGTTGGTTTTTTTTTTTTGAGTACATTCTTGCTCTGTTGCCCAGGCTAGAGTGTAGTAGTGTAGTGGCGTGATCTCGCTCACTGCAACTTTTGCCTCCCGGGTTCAAGCAATTCTCCTGCCTCAGCCTCCTGAGTAGCTGAGACTACAGGTGCCCACCACCATGCCCGGCTAATTTTTATATTTTTAGTAGAGACGGGGTTTCACCATGTTGTCCAGGCTGGTATCAAACTCCTGACGTCAGGTGATCCACCTGCCTCGGCCTCCCCAAGTGCTGGGATTACAGGTGTTGCCACTGCACCCAGCCTTTTTTTGTTTGTTTGTTTGAGACAGGGTCTTGCTGTGTCTCCAGGGCTGAAGTGCAGTGGCATGATCACGGTTCACTGCAGCCTTGACCTCCCAGGCCCAAGCTGTCCTCCTACCTGAACCTCCCATGTAGCTGGGACTACAGGTGTGCACCACCACGTCCAGCTAGGCGTTCTGTTGTTGTAGAGACAGGGTCTTGCCATGTTGCCCAGGGTGGTCTCAAACTCCTGAGCTGAAGCAGTCCTCCTGCGTCATCCTCCCAAATGCTGGGATTACAGGCATGAGCCACAGCACCAGCACTGTTTATGTCACCTCACTCAATCATAGCGCTAACCAGTATGTTTTGTGTGGGTGTACCCATGCTCTTTGTTTAATCACTTTTATATCATGAACAGGATTAGATAGAATTTTGGGTCATGTTATGTGCATTTTTTGGAATTCTGTTTATTGATGTTCCTGTGGACAGCTTCCTGTGCCTTTTGTTTTCAGTCTTTGTTACTTTGTTTATATTTTAGCTGGATCATTGAAGTTTGTGTTGTTTTTAAAATTTGCCTCTTGTAAAAATTGTATGTAGGTTTTTAAACCCTGAAGGTCTTAGTCTTTTAACAGACATTTATCCCATTTTTATTTTGATTACTGATTTTATCTGCTTTTCTTTTTCTGCTTATTTCCACCCTTTAAAGGTTTATATTTTTTCAGTACTTTCCTATTTTAAACAAAAGTTAATCAGAATTTTTCTTCCAAACATGGTACTTTCTTCCTGCCACAACTTCTAAGTTGATGACATCCAGAAATTAGTTTAAAACTTGCTTCCCCATTCCATATTTGCATACTTTTAATATGTTTTGCTGGTTTGCTATTGCTTTTTTTGCACATCCAACTGATTCTTGCTGGGCTTAATTTTGGTTTTGGTACATCTTTTAACAGTGGTAATAATGTCTGATACTTGACATCTATTATGTACTAGTCATCATTCTAGATCGGGGGTGTCAAACTCTGGCCCGTTGTCCAGATGGGCTGCTGCCTTGTTTTTATGTGACCCACAAGCTAAGAATGGTTTTTAATTTTAATGGTTGGGTGGGGGGGAATATCAAAAGAATATTTTGTGCTGTGAAAATGATTTGAAATAAAAATATGAAACTCAGATTTTAGTTTCCATAAGTTTATTTTTTTTTTTGAGGCGGAGTTTCACTCGTTGCCCAGGATGGAGTGCAATGGCACGATCTCGGCTTACCGCAACCTCCACTTCCTGGGTTCAAGCGATTCCCCTGCCACAGTCTCCTGAGTAGCTGGGATTACAGGCATGCACTACTATGCCCGGCTAATTTTGTATTTTTAGTAGAGACGGGGTTTCTCCATTTTGGTCAGGCTGGTTTCGAACTCATGACCTCAGGTGATCCACCCACTTCAGCCTCCCAAAGTGCTGGGATTACAGGCATGAACCATCGTGCCCAGCCTCCATGAATCGAGTTTTATTGGAACACAGCCATGCCTATTTGTTGACGTGTTGCCTATGCCTGTTTTTGTGGTATGATGGCCAAGTCGGTTTGTTTTAGCAGATACTACATGTAGCCTGAAAAAGAAAAATCTAGTTACTTGACCCTTTATAGAAAAAGTTTGTCAACCAACTCATTCTAAATACTTTCAGCCTTTTGAAGATTTGTCTTCTGACTTCCATTGTTTATGTTGAGAAATTAGCTGTCAGGTTTTTTGTACCTCTGAAGGCAATACCTGTTTTTTCCTCTGGGGTTTTTTCTGAGACAGAGTCTTGCTCTGTCACCCAGGCTCAAGTGCAGTGGGGCAGTATGGGCTCCCTGCAGCCTCCACCTCCCAGGTTCAAGCAATTCTCCTGTCCTAGCTTCCCGAGTAGCTGGGATTACAGGCGCCCTCTACCACACCCGGCTAATTTTTGTATTTTTAGTAGAGATGGGGCTTCACCATCTTTGCCAGGTTGGTCCCGAATGCCTGACTGTGATCTGCCCACCTCGGCTTCCTAAAGTGCTGGGATTACAGGCCTGAGCCTGGCCACCTCTGGGGTTTTAAATCAGTTTTGTTATATGCTGAGTGTTTTTTTTTTTTTAATGTACTTATTGTACTTGGGGTTGCTGGTTTTAAAACTATAGCCTGGTGTGGGGTGTGTTGGAAAATTCTCAGCTGTTATCTCTTCAAATATTGTTTCCACTGCATTTTGCCCCTCCTGGGACTCCTGCTGCAAGTATATTAGACCTTTTTAGCTTGTCCCACATATCTTTTAGGCTCCTTAATGTACCTTTTGCATTTCAGTTTAGATATTTACTGACATTTTTTGACTAATCATTTCTTCAGCTGTTCTGGCCTGTTAAATTCAACCATGTATTTTTTTTAAAAAATTTCTACCATTTTTATGGCTTGAATGAGGGGATGGAGGGACAGAGATCCTTACTTGTACCTGGTATTTTACAGTTGGAAGTTCATTTTCTGCCTTAAAGAGTTAAAACTTTGACTATTTAAATATCGATGTCACAGAAATAATGCCTATGTGAGCTTTATTAGCACACTGGTAACACTGAATATCTAATGTGCTTGTCTCACAGTACACATCTTGAGAGCAGAAACAGTGTTTATTTTTTGAGACAGTCTTACTCTGTTGCCCAGGTTGGAGTATAGTGGTGCAGTCTTGGCTCACTGCAGCCTCTGCCTCCCGGGTTTAAGCAGTTCTCCTGCCTCAGCTCCACCACGTAGCTGGGAGTACAGGCATGTGCTACTATGCCCGACTAAATTTTTTTTAGTAGAGATGGGATTTCACCATGTTGTCCAGGCTGGTCTCGAACTCCTGACCTCAAGTGATTCCCCCGCCCACCCACCCTCCCAAAGTGCTGGGATTACAGGTGTGAGCCACCGTGCCTGGCCAATAGTGTTTTATTAATCTGAGACACCTATCAAATATGACAGTGCCAGAGATATAGGGGAATCTGAATAAATCTCAACTATTTATAAAAATGTATTTTGGAAGACATGAACAAAAACAGTGAACAAGATGTATCGTTGGTGTAATATATAGATTTTCATGATGAATGACAAAGTTTTCATCTATCCTTTCTCTATCACCAAATGATCATCTTAGGATGAATAACAATATGCCATTTCAGGGATCAGTTTCATTCACGGATGTGACTGTGGACTTTACCCAGGAGGAATGGGAACAACTGGACCCCTCTCAGAGGATCCTATACATGGATGTGATGCTGGAGAATTATAGCAACTTACTTTCAGTGGGTAAGGACGGTTTTCAGGTACAGCTCACCATGTGCCTAGAGGTATTTATGTCCTGTCTCAGTGACCAGAAATGAGCTTCTGAATTACTAAATGTTTTTGGCCTAAGTCTTCAGGTGTTAAACCTGAGAGATCTTGCAGCCTTTAAAGCTCTACCTCCTTTCCTTTAAGGCTTCTGAAGTCCAAGCAATTAGGAGCTATGTCCCATTAGTAAATGGCTGTCAAGCCATATGCAATTTTCAAGTTGGAGCATAGAGAAGAGTTTTGGGTAGCATAGAGTTGTCAATTCAGAACGTTCTAAGGGAGATAGGACGGGAGAGAGGGAGAAGCAGAAGCCAGTGGAATTAGTATCCAGAGGAATATGAGCAGCTCAGTACCTTTGAAATACTTTTCAGGAATCTGTTTTTCAAATCCCTAACCCTTAAGTATAGCTGAGGACAGATGACCTGTACCTCAATCTCTGAAGCATACCTCCAAATATCTGTCTCTCCCTGCTTACCTTTTTCTTTTTTCCTGTTTAATCTTATAGATATTTGCCTGTCACACTTGAGCCCTGAAACTTTCCTAACATATCTTAAACTTCTGTTGTAACTAGTTGCTCTTTCATTAGCATTCTCACTTTGCCAGAATGGTAACGTTTGTATTTTCGCTCATAAGAATCGGTGTAGTGGCCTTAAGATGATAGATTTTTCAGTATGAGAGTGACAGTGTTGTCCTGGACAAAATGGCAGCAGGATCACAATAAGATAACCAGCAATAACGTAAGATGAAGGTCTAGATTGTGGCTGGGTAATTTTAAATTGTTTTCAGCTTTTTAGATTTAGGGGTACATAGGTGTATTCTGTGATGCTGAGGTTTGGGTTTGATTGATCCTGACACCTAGGTCGTGAGCATGGTACCCAGTAGCTTTTCAACCCTTGCCTCCCTTTCCCACCAACCAGTGTGTCTACTGTTGCCATCCTTATGTCCGTGAGTACCCAGTGTTTAGCTCCCATTTGTGAGCCTCGACGTTACTGAAAAGGACACGATTTCATTTTTTATGGCTGAGTAGTATTGTGTCTTGTACATGTACCATTCTTTTCCAGTCCACCAGTAATGGGCACCTAGGTTGATTCCATGTCTTTGCTATCATGCATAGTGCTGTGATGAACCTACGAGTGGGCATGTGTCTTTTTGGTAGAATCTTTGAGACAGGGTCTCATTCTGTCACCCAGGCTAGAATCCAGTGGTGACATCACGGTGCACTGTAGCGTCCACCTCCTGGGCTCAAGTAGTCTTCCCACCTCAGCCTGGAGTAGCTGGGACCACAGATACACACCACCATGTCCTGCTAATTATTTTTTACTTTTGTAGAGACAAGTTCTCTGTAGAACTCCTGACCTCAGGCCAGGCGCCGTGGCTCATGCTTGTAATCCTAGCATTTTGGGAGGCTGAGGCGGGCAGATCACCTGAGGTCAGTTCAATACCAGCACCAACAACATGGTGAAAACCCCTCTCTACTAAAAATACAAAATAAGCTGGGCATGGTGGCATGTGCCTGTAATCCCAGCTACTCGGGAGGCGGAGGTTGCAGTGAGCTGAGATCACGCCATTATACTCCAGCCTGGGCAACAGAGACCGACCCCATCTCAAAAAAACAAAAATAAGACCTCCTGACTTCAAGTGATCCTCCTGCCTTGGCCTCCCAAAGTGCTGGGATTACAGGCATGAGCCACTGTGCCTGGCCAGATGATTTTTAATGGGATTGCTAGGTGAAAGGGTAGTTCTGAATTATTTGAGAAATCTTCAGACTGTTCTCCACAGTGGCTGAACTAATTTAAATTCCCACCAACAGTGTATCTTAGCCTTGCCAGTATCTGTTGTTTGACTTAATGAACCTGGGTAACTTTATCCTTAAGATGCTGAACACATTGAAAGAAGTAGGCTGGGCATGGTGGCTCATGCCTGGAATGTTGAGAGGATCCCTTGAGCCCAGTAGGTCAAGGCTGCAGTGAGCTATGATTGTGCCACTGCACTCCAGCCTGGGCAACTGAGGGAGACCCTATCTCTAAATAGAAATGGAAGAAAAGTAGGATATGATAGTGAAAACATGTTCACTCTCCCAGCAACTTCAGTAGAAAAAAAAAAGCAATAAAACCAGCAGCAGTCAGTGATCCTGTGGTAAGGGTTGTGTATCTCTTAGCGAATGAGGTTCCGGATTTTACCTTACCATTTGCAAGATTCTCACTTAAGAGATTTGGAGCTCTGCTATCTGGTTGTCACTGCAAACCTGTGAGAAGTGCTGTTCTCTGGAAATCATTTTGGTAAAGATGAACAGTAGAAAAAAAGGAGAAAAAGCTTAGAACTATGCAGACTGGTGCTGGTTCTACCATAGTAGTCCGAGTTTAGCAAATAATACCATTAGTCGAGATCTGCTTAGGTGTTTCCCTTTAATTCCCTCATCTGCTTAATTTCTCGGTCTCTGTGCTAACTGCAGTGTCCTTAAGAACACTATGAATCTCCATCCCTGGCATTGCCAGCCTTCTCATATTGTGTTCTGTTTTCTGTCTCATTTCACCCTCTCTGCCCACTTTAAGGTCATTTTGTCATCTGGCAATGCTACTTGTATTGATTTTGGTTTTGTTTTGTTTTTTTAACCGCAAGCTATTACCTTTCTCTTTCAAAGTTTGAAAGGAAACATTTGCGCTGGGAATTTTTTAATATTGGGAGACTGGGTCCCAAACTAAAGAGTCAGCCCTGTGATAGAATACGTGTGAAGACTTCCCATTCGGTAACATTACAGCAGAGGCATTGACAAGGTTCTTTTCATTGTGCTCTCTATCCTAGAAGTGTGGAAGGCTGATGACCAGATGGAGAGAGACCACAGAAACCCAGACGAGCAGGCGAGGCAATTTTTAATTCTTAAGAACCAAACCCCAATTGAGGAAAGAGGCGATCTCTTTGGAAAAGCACTTAATCTGAACACAGACTTTGTTTCTTTAAGACAAATACCTTATAAATATGACTTACATGAAAAAACTTTGAAATATAATTCAGACTTGCTTAATAGTAATAGAAGCTATGCAGGAAAGCAGACTGATGAGTGTAACGAATTTGGAAAAGCACTTCTCTACCTGAAGCAAGAGAAAACCCACAGTGGAGTAGAATATTCTGAATACAATAAAAGTGGAAAAGCCCTCAGCCATAAAGCAGCCATTTTTAAACATCAGAAAATAAAAAACTTGGTTCAACCTTTCATTTGTACTTACTGTGACAAGGCTTTCTCCTTTAAGTCACTCCTCATTAGTCATAAGAGAATACATACTGGAGAAAAACCATATGAATGCAATGTATGTAAGAAAACCTTCTCCCATAAGGCCAACCTCATCAAACATCAGAGAATTCACACTGGGGAGAAACCTTTCGAGTGTCCAGAATGTGGAAAAGCTTTCACCCACCAGTCAAACCTCATTGTACACCAGAGAGCACATATGGAGAAGAAGCCCTATGAGTGCAGTGAATGTGGAAAGACATTTGCCCAAAAGTTTGAACTCACCACACACCAGAGAATTCATACAGGAGAGCGACCCTATGAGTGTAACGAATGTGCAAAAACCTTCTTTAAGAAGTCAAACCTTATCATACATCAGAAGATTCACACGGGGGAGAAACGCTATGAGTGCAGTGAATGTGGAAAATCCTTTATCCAGAACTCACAGCTCATCATACACATGAGAACTCATACAGGCGAGAAACCCTATGAATGTACTGAGTGCGGCAAAACTTTCAGCCAGAGGTCAACTCTTAGATTACACTTGCGAATCCACACAGGAGAGAAACCGTATGAGTGTTCCGAATGTGGGAAGGCCTTTAGCAGGAAGTCCCGACTCAGTGTCCATCAGAGAGTTCACATCGGGGAGAAACCCTGAAACTCCAGCCAGGTTGTACTGTGGAAAACTCCTGCCAGAACTCTTCAAGCGGGTGAGAAACCTCATGACAGTATTGAGGGAACATGGGAATTCATACTGAGATGCAATCTCTCAACTCAAAAATGTATTAAAAATAGGATCCCATGAGAACATTATACTGGAAGTTACATGTGATACCCAGCTAAAGAATACATATCAGAATATATCCAGTTGTAAATAGCCATACCCAGTTGTACTACAATGAGCTTTTTAAAATCTTGAATGAATTGAGTATTCTAGACAGCAGCATAAGAAATATACAAACAGTATCCTATGAATTTAGTGGTTTTATGTGGATATGCCACAAAACACAAGTGGTATGCTTTAGATCTGCACGTGTGAATTTAGCATAATCACTGGGAATTTGAAATTCTTGTCCTCTGTGATAATTAGGACATAACAAGATTTTCCATACTAAACATCACATGTGTTTTTCAGTATCTCTGCAATCCAGTATGCATTCCAAATGAAATGTGTAACACATTTAAAGTAGCATGGAACCTACGTCTTTCCCTACTGCTTGCTGGCATATATCAGTTGGTATGAACATTGTTCTTGAGCTGCCTCTTAGGAAACAGAAGACAGTGTTGAAGTTTTCCCTGCTTCTGGTTTGCTGAAGATTTTCTAGAAGCACTATTTACACAAATATGCAAATGTGAAATAACTGATCAATAACATGAAGGAGGCAGACATGAGCTGTACTACTCAGTATGCACCACAGAATAGGAGTTTGCCGTGTAAAGACAATATCCCCATTCATCATGCTCTTATTTTCCCATGGGATATTTGCATACAAATGCATGTCTGTTACCAAAATATTGTGTAACACAGACAGAAACCACCTGTTTTTGTCTTTCCTTGTTTCCCTTAATATTTCATGAATTGTCTAGCAAAAATGGTAGGATGCTTCTGTAGTTCACAAATGTTACATTTCAGAGACTTTAGAGGAAAAATTATTTTAAATAACTGTCAACTGTTTCATTGCTTTTTAAATTTTTCATGTGCATAACCCCCTTTAGAAGTGAATTTTTACACTATTTTGTTGTTTAAAGGAGGCATTTCTACTTCTTTGAGTTTTGCTGTTGCCAACCTAAAACATTTCCCTTTAGAACATGAGTTATAAGTTATTACTTTTCCTTTAAATGTTTACACTTTTATGTCAGATTTTTCAGTGGTCTCTCCATATATTAACAAGAATTGTTGTGTAACTCAAAGATTTGCTTTTATAGACTTGATTTCAAATTCTTAAGTTCAGCCTTTCCCTATCAATCACAAATCATGTATTGGAAATTATAAACGGCAACCAAAAACTGGCTTTTAAAAAATATTTTTGGATATCATTGATGTGCTGTCACACTATATATTAATTTGAGTGACTTTCTGAACAAATTTATCCAGAACATCCATAGCCCAATAAGCTTTTGTCTAAGTTGTCATCTTACTTACTCACAAAGGAGGGGAAAACGTTATTTTCATAGCTGCTTTTAGAAATGTAAATTGTAACAGCCTCCTTGGAAAACATTGTGAGTCTGTTTTAACATTAATATACTCTTACAACCTAGGAATCTCCTGGGAATCTATCCCTAAGGAATAAAAAGTGCCAGTACTTAAGATTATATGTTTACTAATGTATATTGTATTTTTTGGTAAGGACCAAAAAAAAAAAAAAACAAAGAAAAAAGACCATCAGTAAGGGAATGGATGAATAAATTGTGGTAAAAACATACCATGGCTGAATGGTATTTCCTTGAAAAGAATGTGTGGGAACAAACTCCAAACTTCTCTAGGTCAAATGAGGAAAGCAAGAGAGGAGAGAGAGAGTGTATGTGTGTGTGTAGCAGTTTTTACAAAATAAAGATAAACCCTTATATATGTGTGTCTTTGTATATGATTTTATGGGCCTGGTGAATAGAATTCCTTCCATTTTTAACCTGTGGACCTCACCAGCTTTATCAGTGAGGGCTTTAGCAGTAAACTGAATTAGCGCCATATGAAAGGATGACTTGGAGAATGAGAGAAGGATTAAGGGAACAAACAACGGATGGTAAGGAATCCAGAGACCAGCGGTGCCAAGAAGCTGTTGTCTCCCTAGGGACAAAAGGAAGAAATGGTGTTTCAGAGCCCAGTGAGAGCCAAAATGTTGGAAAGTCTCTTTCCTGTAGGAGATAGAAAAATAAAAAGGAAGAGTGTCTCTTAAGTGGATGTTGAAGCTCTACAAAGATGCAGCTACTGTGAGAAACACAGAACTGTCAGGAAAGGGAGCAGAGGGGGAAAAGCCTCAGCTCTTTATTGCTGTCTCCTGAAGATGCCTCCATCAACTGAACCTGATCAGAAGCCCGGGTGATGCCGTCCTCCTGGGATAAAGCAGGGTAGCAAGATGGAGGATGGACCAGGAGGGGAAACAGCACAATCAGCAAATCTCCCATCTCAGTTTCAGCCTTGCTAGTCCGACTGTAATGAGGCTTTCCCAGAAGGACCCTTCCTCCCCTATGGTCATTCCAAGTGGCAACTGTTTGTCTCATGCCTCTTATGCGTTTAGAGGTAAGATGACTCTGAAGGCCAATTTCAGAGGAAATAAAAATTTGGGAGTTGTCACAGGGATAATATTTTAAGCCATAAAGCTAGGTGAGATTACCTAGGAAAAAAAAGTATAAAGAATGTCAAGGACTGAGCCCGGAGCACTCACCCCAGTGTTTGCTGGGCAGGAACTGGCAAATGAAACTAAGAAGGAACCACCAGAGTTAGGGTGAAAACCAGTAGAGGGTGGTATCCGAAGCCAGTTGAAAAACTTATTTTGAAGTAGAAGAGTGGCCACTATATCAAATACTAATAATTTGTATGAAGTTGGATATATGCTGAGATTAACCATCAGTGAGGTCATTTTGATAAGAACAGTTATAAAGGAGTGGTCAGGGTAAATCTAGGAGGATTCAAGATAAACTTGGAAACAGGAGCTGTGAATAAGGGGCCAAGTGTTAAGGACTGAAAAGTCTGAGATTTTGTCCTACTTGCAAGGTAACAAGTTAAGCTACCAGTTTCATGGATACTGGCAGAAGACATACTGTACTGACCTCGAATACACATTTGCTGGGTGGAGTTACAGGAGGGGAGGTCCAAGTTTAGGGAGCCTGAATCTTAAACAGTGGTCTAGAATTAAACCTATCAAACCTTTGTCTAGAAGGAAGACATATTATACTGGATGCTAAACAAACTGTTGCTCTGGAGAACGGATTACCTATCTAAGGCTATTCATCCTGAAAACAGCCTGTAACAAAAGCCATCACCATATGTACTTGTAAGATAGGGAGAAACGTGAGAAACCCATGGAGAATTGTCTCCCAACACAGAGAAATGGATGGGTAACTGAAGAGATGGGGGCTTTTGAGGATTTTGGTGTTTTAAAATATTAGAAATTCTAGGATAAATTTATATACTCACGGGAACGATAAGTAGAAAAATTGACGCTGTAGGAGAAGAGGAGAAGGAGAATGGACTAGAGCAGAGCCTGAGCAGGTGAAGACACTGGGATCCAGGGTACTAGTGAAGAGGTCAGACGCTGGAGCACCAACCAGGAGGAAGGCAGAGCGTGGGCAGAGAAGATGCTAGAGCTTGTGAGTGTTCTTGTCTGATTGCTTTTATTTGCACTGTTAAACTGAAAACATGGTTATTAGCTGAGAGGATGGTAGAGGTGGTGTGAGACGTTTGGGGGATGGGGAAGAGTGAAAAAATTAAGGAAATGTACGATACACTAAAGGCCCACTTGAGGTTAGTGGTCATGAGTTTAACATAACATCAATTGTCAGGGTTGTATGTTTTGTTCCAGCCACATTCAGCAGAGTTGGATTTAGCCTGGATTGACTGGTATGAAATACATGAACCATGGGACTTAAGCTGATTAGGTGAAGAGTCACAACTTCAGAGAGGGAAATCAGCGGGAGTGGTTTCAGCAAGATGGCAGAATAGAACTTTCTAGCACTTGACTCCCTGCAGAAACATCAGTTTGAATAGCTTTCCATGCACAAAATTACCTTCACAAGAGCTAAAGAAACCAAGTAAGAGATCACAGCACCTGGGTATAGTATAGAAATAAAGGATGCGGCCGGGCGCAGTGGCTCACGCCTATAATCCCAGCACTTTGGCAGGCCAAGGTGGGTGGGTCACCTGAGATCAGGAATTCGAGACCAGCCTGGCCAACATGGCAAAACCCCGTCTCTACTAAAAATACAAAAATTAGCCGGGCATGGTGGTGCGTGCCTGTAATCCCACCTACTAGGGGGGCTGAGGTAGGAGGATCGCTTGAACCTGGGAGGCTGAGGTTGCAGTGACCTTAGATTGTGCCACTGCACTCCAGCCTGGGCAACAGAGCAAGACTCCATCTCAAAAAAAAAAAAAAAAAAAGGATGCATTGAAGAGGGCAGGAAGGACAGTGTTACATTATTTTCATTACCTCTTCCCCAACCCCAGGCACCATAGTGTCAACAGAGACACCCTCCATACAGGGGAAAGAGAAGAAACTGAACACTGGACTTTGCCTCCATCCCAAACACCTTCTCACCTGGGTAAAACTCAGAGCTGGGCAGGCCCCCACTGCCCTAGACCCCAGGCCACTACCCACAGAGAACTTCCAGGCCGACCCCACCATGAGGTTGAATCCCATAGCCCCAGGCCAGCACAGCAGACTTGGTCTGCTCACCTCACCTCCAGACCAACCTCAGTGGTCCAGGCTCACCCCAGCTTCAGGTCTGGTCCCACAGTCGGGTTCCAGGCCTGCAGATGCAAGGCTTCAGGTCTGTCCTGGGTTCTAGACCAGCCCCAAGCCAGGTCAGCACCCCTGGCCTCAGGCTCCAGGCCGGCCCTTGCCTCACCTCAGTCTACAGGCACTGACATGGTGCCAAGGCCTGCCCAGGTCTACCCTAGCACACTGTACACAGCCCGGGGCCTACCCCAGCACCATGTAAGCCCCCATGGAAGAAGAGTTCAGGCCAACCCAAGAGGATACAGTTTCCAGGCTTACCTTCAAGGACCCAAGTTCCAGGGTTACCCCTATGCACCCAATCAACAGGTCCACTCCAGGAGATCCAAGCTTCAGGCCCAGTTCTATAGACTCAAGCACCAGGTCTGCCCATCTGCTGATACAGGTACCAGGCCATCCTGGCTGAGGACTCCAGCAGCAAACTCACTTGCAGATCACACCAGATGGCCTCCCCAGAATCTCTGGACAGGTTGACTGGTGAAGAGCTTTCCCAGACAATGCCAGTCTGCAGACTGGAATACTTATTCACTATTTCTTCAAATGCCCAGATATTAACACACTAGAAGGATCAAGAACAATCAGGGAAATATGACCCTCCGAAAAAGGAACAACAAAAAAAGCACCAGTAATTGACCCTAAAGAAATTTAGAAGATTTGGATAATGTATGAGCTGCCTGACATTTCAAAATAATTATTTTAAGGAAGCTCAGCATATTAAATTTTCTTAAGAAAATAGAGAATTTGATTAAATCAAGAAAATGACCGCCGGGCGCAGTGGCTCACGCCTGTAATCCCAGCACTTTGGGAGGCCGAGGCAGGCGGATCACAAGGTCAGGAGATCGAGACCATCCTGGCTAACACGGTGAAACTGCGTCTCTACTAAAAATATAAAAAATTAGCTGGGCTTGGTGGCAGGTGCCTGTAGTCTCAGCTACTCGGGAGGCTGAGGCAGGAGAATGGTGTGAACCCTAGAGGCGGAGCTTGCAGTGAGCCAAGATCATGCCACTGCATTCCAGCCTGGGCAACAGAGCAAGACTCTTGTCTCAAAAAAAAAAAAAAAAAGAAAGAAAATGACCAACATTAGAAACTTAACATAAATTATAAAAATAAAAAATTCTGAAGTTAAAGAATATAATTAATGACATGAAAAATGCAATAGAGAGCAGCAACAACAGAAGTGATCAAGCAGAAGAAAGAATGTGAGCTCAAAGACATTTTATTTCAAAATATCCAGTCAGAGGAGAAAGAAGAATGAATGAAAAGACTGTAGCATTTATGGAATGCCATCAAAAGAACAAATGTTTGACACTCAGAAGTTCAAGAAGGAAAGAGAGACAAAAGGGCAGAAAGGTTAAATAATAGGGCCAGGGTGGGGGTGGTTCATGCTTGTAATCCCAACACTTTGGGAGGCCAAGGCAGAATCATTTGATCCTAAGAGTTCAAGACCAGTCTGAGAAATATAGTGAAACCCCCATCTGTAGAAAAATACAAAAAATTAGCCTGATGTGGTGTTATGAGCCTGTAGTCTCAGCTACTTGGGAGCCTGAAGTGGGAGAATCCCTTGAACCAGGAGGTTGAGGATGCAGTGAGCCATGATCATGCCACTGTATGCCAGCCTGGGTGACAGAGTGAGACCCTGTCTCAAAAACACAACGCAGGAGGGAGGAAGTGGGGAGGGAAGGGAAAAGAGGAATAGGAAGGGGAATAGGGGGTGGAAGCAGGGGAGGAAGGCAGGGAGAAAGGAAGATATAAACTGTACAAATCTGGGAAAATATGTGAATATCCAGGTATAGGAAGGTGAAAGGATTGAATCTGACTGGAGACCTAACAAGACTACAGGAGTACATGTTAAACTGTCAAAGAGAAGATCCTGAAAACAGCAAGAGAAATAAAGCAAATGACTTATGGGAGCCTTCAATAAGGCTAGCAGTGGATTTCCAAACAAATCTTACAGGCTATGAAGAGAGTGGGATGACATATTCAAACTGCTGAAGGAAAAAAAAATGCTGACCAAGAATACTGTATCCAGCAAATCTGTCCTGAAATAAAGGAGCAATAAGAACTTTGCTAGACAAACCAAAGCTGAGGAAGTTCATTACCACCAGACCTATCTTTCAAGAAATACTAAAGGGAACTGGGCACAATGGCTCATGCCTGTTATCCCAGCACTTGTAGGAGGCCAAGGCGGGCAGATAACTTGAGGTCAGGAGTTCAAGACCAGCTTGGCAACATGGTGAAACCCTGTCTCTACTAAAAATACAAAAATTAGCTGTGCATGGTGGTGCATGCCTGTAATCCCAGTTACTTGGGAGGCTGAGACAGGAGAATTGCTTGAACCCAGGAGGTGGAGGTTGCAGTGAGCCAAGATTGTGCTACTGCACTTCAGCCTGGGTGACAGAAACAAACTTTGTCTCAAAAAAACTAATCAACAAATAATAGCTATAAAATGTTGAGGGATACACACTATAAAAAGACGTAAATTGTGACATTAAAAACATAAAATGTGGAAGGGGTAGAGTAAACATGTAGTTTGGTTTACAATCAAAGTTGTTATCTACTTAAAATAGCCTATGATAACTATATTTTCTGTAAGCCTTATGCTAACCACAAAGCAAAAAATCTATAGTAGATACACAAAAGATTTTTAAAAAGAAATCAAAGCATACCACAAAAGAAAATCACGTCATTACAAGTAAGAAAGCAAAAGGGAAAGAAAGGAACAAAGGATCTAGGAAAGAAGCAATTAACAAAATGGCAGTAGTGGGCCCTTGGCTATCAGTAATTACCTTAAATACAAATGGATTAAATTCCTTGGTTAAAAGAGTGGCTGAGTAAAATTTTTTAAAGACCCATTTATATGCTGCCTATAAGAAACTCACTTCACCTTTAAGGTCATATATATACTGAAAGTGAAAGGATGGAAAAAATATTCCATGGAAATGGAAACCGAAAGAGTAGGGATAGCTATACTTAAATCCGATAAACTAGATTTTAAGTCAAAAATTGTGACACAAAGGTCATTATATGACAAACGTGTCAATTTATCAAGAAGATATACCTCTAAATTTATATACATTCAACATCTGAGCACCTAAATATATAAAGCAAATATTACTAGACCTGAAGGGAGACAGAGAGACTGTAATATAATATCAGTAGAAGACTTCAATACCCTACTTTCAGCAACAGACAGATCATCCAGACAGAATCAGTAAGGAGATGTAAACTACAGCTTAGACCAAATGAACCTAAGAGACATACACAGAATTTCCATCCAATAGCAGCAGCATACACATTCTTCTCAAGCACACAAGGAACTCCTCTAGGATAGGATGTACATTAGGCCACAAAACAAATCTTAAATTTAAGATTATATCAAGTTTTTTTTCCTACCACAATGGTATAAAAACAGAAATCAATAATAGGAAGAATTTTGAAAAATGCACGAATATGTGGAAATTAAACAACATGCTCCTAATCAGTGGGTCAGATAAGAAATTTAAAAACATCTTGAGACAGGCTGGGCGTGGTGGCTCACGCTTGTTATCCCAGCACTTTGGGAGGCTGAGGCGGGTGGATCACGAGGTCAGGAGATAGAGACCATCCTGGCTAACACGGTGAAACTTCATCTCTACTAAAAAATAAAAAAGTACAAAAAATTGCCCAGCGTGCCTGACACATGCCTGTAATCCCAGCTAGTTGGGAGGCTGAGACAGGAGAATTGCTTGAACATGGGAGGCAGAGGTTGTAGTGAGCCAACATCGCGCCACTGCACTCCAGCCTGGGTGACAGAGTGAGACTCAGTCTCAAAAAAAAAAAAAAAAAAAAAAAAAAATCTTGAGACTAATGAAAACAGAAACACAACATACCAAAATTTATGGGATTCATGCAGTGAGCTGAGATCGCACCACTACACTCCAGCCTGGGTAACAGAAGGAGACTGCATCTCAAAAAAAAAAAAAATTTATAGGATTCACTAAAAGCAGTTCTAAGAGATGTTTATAGCAATAAATGCCTATATCAAAAGAGAACAAATAATGCTATACCTCAAAGAACTAGAAAAAGAACAAAGCCCAAAGTTAGAAGAAAATATCAGAACAGAAATAAATTATTCATGGATTTATTCATTCATTTCTTAGAGAAAGACAACAGGAAAAAAAACCTTAAGAATTTTTTAAGATAAAATTGGGAAACTTTTAGGTAGAGTAAGAAAAAAGACAACTCAAAATCAGAAATGAAAGGGGAAGTGTTACAACTGATACCACAGAAATACGAAGGATTAGAATACCATGAACAATTACACATCAACAAATTAGAGAACCTAGAAGAAACGGATGAATTCCTAAACACATACAAACTACCAACACTGAATCATGAAGAAACAGAAAAACCAATAGGCTGGGCATGGTGACTCACGCCTGCAATCCCAGCACTTTGGGAGGCCGAGGCGGGTGGATTACTTGAGGTCAGGAGTTTGAGACCAGCCTGGGCAATATAGTGAAACCCCATCGCTACTAAAAATACAAAAATTAGCCAGGCGTGGTGGCGGGCACCTGTAATCCCCACTACTTTGGAGGCTGAGGCAGGAGAATTGCTTGAACCCAGGAGGCAGAGGTTGCAGTGAACCAAGATCGCACACTGCACTCCAGTCTGAGCAATAGAGTGAGACTCGGGTAGGGGGGTGGGTGGGGAAAAGGCCAGGCACAGTGGCTCATGCCTGTAATCCCAGCACTTTGGGAGGCTGAGGTAGGCGGATTACCTGAGGTCAGGAGTTCAAGACCAGCCTGGCCAACATGACGAAACCCTGTCTCTACCAAAAATACAAAAACTAGCCGGGCATGGTGGCGGGCATCTGTAATCCCAGCTACTTGGGAGACTGAGGCAGGGAGAATCATTTGAACCCGGGAGGCAGAGGTTGCAGTGAGCCAAGACTGTGCCATTGCACTCTAGCCTGGGTGACAGAATGAGACTCCATTTCAAAAACAACATCAACAACAAACTCAATAAGAGGCTGAATTACAAATCCATCACAGAAAAGCGCAGGACTTAATGGTGTCACTACTGAGTTCTACTTAACATTTAAAGAACTAATACCAATTCTTTTCAAACTCATCCAAAAAAATTGAACAAGGGCGAACACCTTCCAACTTATTTTATGAAGCCAGCATTACCCTGATACCAAAGCCAAACAAGGGCACTGCAAGAAAAAAAAAAATTACAGGCCAGTATCCCTGATGAACATAGATGCAAAAACCCTCAACAGAATACCAGCAAACCAAATTCAACAGCACATTGAAAGACAATTCACTATGATCAAGTGGGATCTATCCCAGGGATGTAAGGATGTTTCAACATACACAAGTCTATAAATGTGATCTACCACATTAACAGTACGAAGGACAAAATCTATTCTGATCAGCTTAATAGATGCAGAAAAAACATTTGACAAAACTCAACATCTTTTCATAATAAAAACTCTCAAAATAGGTATAGAAAGAATGTACCTCAGCACAAGGCAGGCCATATATGACAAGCCCACAGCTAACATACTTAATAGTGAACAGCTGGAAGCTTTTTATCTGGCTGGGCACAGTGGCTAACACCTGTAATCCCAGTCCCTTGGGAGGCCAAGGCAGGCGGATCACTTGAGGTTAGGAGTTTGAGACCAGCCTGGCCAACATGGCAGAACCCTGTCTCTACTAAAAATACAAAAATTAGCCAGGCGTGGTGGTGCAGCCCTGTAATTCCAGCTACTTGGGAGACTGAGGCAGGAGAATTGCTTGAACCTGGGAGGCAGAGGTTGCAGTGAGCCAAGATTGCGCCACTGCACTCCAGCCTGGGCAACAGAGTGAGTCTGTGTAAAAAAAAAAAAAGAGAGAGAAAAAGAGAAAGCTTTTCATCTACTATCAGGAACAAGACAAGAATGTCCACTCTCGCTACTTCTATTCAACATAGTATTGGAAGTCCTAGCCAGAACAGTTAGGCAAGAGAAAAAAATGAGGCTTCCAGACGGGAAAGAAAGAAGGTAAATTGTCCATGTTTGCAGATGCTATGATCTCATATAGAAAACCTTAAAGAGTCCACCAGAAAACTTTCAGGACTAATGAATGAATGAAGTTGCAGGATACAAAAATCAATGTACAAAAATCAGTAGTGTTTTATATAAACAATGAGCTATCTATACAAGAAATCAGTAAGACAATCCCATTTACAATGGCTACAAAAAGTTACACACTTAGGAATAAATTTAACCAAGGAGATGAAAGACTGGTACACCAAAAACTATAAGACGCTGATAAAAGAAACTGAAGATACAATTAAATGTAAAACTATCCTGTGTTCGTGGATTGGAGGAATATTGTTAAAATGTTCACACTATCCAAAGCAATCTACAGGTTCAATGCAATGCCTATCAAAATTCCAATTATATTTTCCACAGAGATAGAAAAAACAATCCTAAAACTTGTATGTAACCACAAAAGACCCCAAATACCCAAAGCAGTCTTGAACAAAAAGAACAAAGCTTGAGGCTTCATACTACCTGTATTAGTGCGTTCTCACACTGCTATAACCAACTACCTGACACTGGGCAATTTATGAAAAAAAGTTTAATTGACTCACAGTTCCACAAGCTTAACAAGAAGCATGACTGGGAGGCCTCAGGAAACTTATATTCATGGTGGAAGGCAAAGGGGAAGCAAGCAGCTTCTTCACATGGTAACCGGAGAGCATGCTAGCAAAGGGGGAAGTGCCACACACTTGTAAACCGTTAGATCTCATGAGAACTCACTATCAGGAAAGCAGCAAGGGAGAAATCCACCCCCATGATCCAATCACCTCCCACCAGGCCCCTCCTCCAATTCGACATGACATTTGGGTGGGGACAGAAATCCAAACCATATCACTACTTGAATTCAAAATACACTACAAAGGTATAGTAACCAAACAGCATATTAGTATCAAAACAGACACATAGACCCAAGAAATAGAATAGAGCTCCCAGAAATAAATCTACGCATTTACAGTCAACTGATTTTTGACAAAGGTGCCAAGAACACATAATGGGCAAAGGACACTCTCTTCAGTAAATGCTGGACGTTCACATATAAAATAACGAAATACAGAAAAATAAACTAAAGACTTAAATGTAAGACCTGAAACTGTAAAACGACTAGAAGAAAGCAGGGATCCATGACATCGATCTGGTCAATTTTTTTTTTTTTTTATCTGACTTCAAAAGCACAGGCAACAAAACCAACAACAGACAAATGAGATTACATCCAACTAAAAAGCTCCTGCACAGAAAAGGAAACAATCAACAGAGTGAAAAAGACAACCTTTGGAATTGGGAGAATTATTTGCAAATCATAGTCTGATAAGGGATATCTAAAATATAAGGAACTCAGACAACTCAATAGCAAGAAAACAAATAACCCAAGTAAAGAGCAAAGGACCTAAATAGACACTTCTCAAAAAGACTTACATATGCCTGACAGGTATATGAAAAAATGCTCAGTGTCATTAATTATCAGGGAAACGCAGATTAAAACTACAATGAGATATCACCTCACACCTTGTTAGAATGGCTATTAGCAAAACGGTGAATAAATATGGACCAAGTGCGGTGGCTCACGCCTATAATCCCAGTACTTTGGGAGGCCGAGACGGGTGGATCACCTGAGGTCAGGAATTCGAGACCAGCCTGGCTAACATCGTGAAACCCCGTTTCCACTAAAAATAGAAAACATTAGCCGGGCGTGGTGCCCTGCACCTCCTGTAATCCCAGCTCTTGGGAGGCTGAGGCAGGAGAATTGCTTGAACCCGGGAGGCAGAGGTTACAATGAGCCAAGATCACAGGATCGCACTCCAGCTTGGACAACAAGAGCGAAACTCCGTCTCCAAAAAAAAAAGTGTGTGTGAGGATGTGGAGAAAAAGGAAGTCTCACAAAGTTGATGAGAATGTAAATTAGTACAGCCATTATGGAAAATAGTATGGAAGCTCCTCAATAACTTAAATAGAACTACCATGTGACCCAGCAATTCCACTACTGGGTATATATCCAAAGGAAACGAAATTAGTCTGTCAAAGAGATATCTGCACTTTCATGTTCATTGCAGCATTATTCACAACAGCCAAGATATGAAATCAACCTATCAATGGATGAATGGATAAAGAAGATGTGGTCTACATACACAATGGAATACTACTGAGCTTTAAAGAAGGAAGCTCTGGCCAGGTGCAGAGGCTCATGCCAGTAACCCCAGCACTTTGGGAGGCTGAGTCGGGTAGATTGCTGGAGTCCAGGAGTTCAAGACCAGCCTGGCCAACATGACAAAACCCTTTCTCTAAAAATACAAAACAAAAATTAGCCAGGCATGGTGGCACATGCCTGTAGTCCTAGCTACTTGGGAGGCTGAGGCAGCAAGATCATTAGAGCTTTGGATACAAAGGTTGCAGCAAGCCAATATTGCACCATTATACTCCAGCCTGAGTGACAGAGCAAGACCCTGTCTCAAAAAATAAAGGAACTTATTTGCAACAACATGGGTGAACCTAGAGGACTTTATGCTAAGTGAAATAAGCCTGGCATGGAAAGACAAATACCACATGATCTCACTTATGTGTGGAATCTAAAAAAGTTGAACTCATAGAAGCAGAGAACAGAATAGTGATTACCAGGGGCTAGGGGTGTGGGAGGGGATAAGAGAAATGTTGGTGAAAAGATACATAATTTCAGTTTAATAGGAGGAACAAATTTAAGAGATCTATTGGCCAGGCGCTGTGGCTCAAGCCTGTAATCCCAGCACTTTGGGAGGCCGAGGCGGGCGGATCACGAGGTCAGGAGATTGTGACCATCCTGGCTAACACGGTGAAACCCTGTCTCTACTAAAAATACAAAAACAAAAATTAGCCGGGTGTGGTGGCGGGCGCCTGTAGTCCCAGCTACTCAGGAGGCTGAGGCAGGAGAATGGCGTGAACCCGGGAGGCAGAGCTTGCAGTGAGCCATGTTCGTGCCACTGCACTCCAGCCTGGGCGAGAGAGCAAGACTTTGTCTCAAAAAAAAAAAAAAAGAGATCTATTAAGAGAGGAAGTCTCACTACGTTGCCCAGGCTGGTCTCAAACTCCTGGGCTCAAGCAATTCTCCCACCTCAGCCTCCTAAGTAGCTGGGACTACAGGCTGTATCACTGTGCCTGACTGTAATATATTCTGGAAAAATCAGTGAGAGTAGATTTTAAATATTCACACCACAAAAATACATGTAATACATATGTAAATTAGTCTCATTTAGTCATTCTGCAATGTATACATTTGTAAACATCATGTTAGATACAATAAACATACTTTTTTTTTTTTTTTTTTTAAGACAGTCTTGCCCCGTCACCCTGGCTGGTGTGCAGTGGTGCAATCTCGGCTCACAGCAACCTCCATCTCCCAGGTTCAAGCAATTCTCCTGCCTCGGCCTCCCAAGTAGCTGGAACTACAAGCGTGCTCCACCATGCTTGGCTAATTTTTGTATTTTTAGTAGAGATGGAATTTTGCCTTGTTGGCCAATCAGGTGATCCACCCACATTGGCCTTCCAAAGTGCTGGGATTACAGGCATGAGCCACCACACCTGGCCCCAGTAAACACAATTTTAGAAGTCAGTTTTTAAAAGTTAATGAAAAACAAATCTAAAGAACTTGAGGGGATAAAGGAGTGTGAAAAGTGGTAGACTGAAACGACTGTATGTTTCCATGGGGTAGGATTGTTAGGGTACTAGAGAAAATCTGGTTGAGCGAGGAATGCATGAAACATTACAAACAGGTTGCTATTACTAGTAGCAAGATTAATGTGTCCGAGAATAACTGGCTGAAGGAGGGAGGAGTACGGGCTCATTGGAAAAGTGGAGATGAAGAAACTGAAAAGCCAAGTATTAAATCTACATAAGCATTAAAATTATCAATTCAGATGGTAGTGTTAGAGTGGGAACTAAAATTTAAGAGATCCAGGGATCAGAAGATGACTGCTTTAAGTATCAAGTGGTACGGTCTAATGGCCTGAGTGTCCATGCCGTGGGGTGTCAGAGAAGATGAAAGGAGAATGGTCTGGAAGCAGCGAGAAGGACATCTTCCCACCCCCAGGACCAGTGGTAAGGGTGATGTAGAAAAGTATAGGGAATGTTCATTAATACATAGGAAATTCTGGCCGGGCACGGTGGCCCACTCCTATAATCCTAACACTTTGGAAGGCCGAGGCTGGTGGATCAGTTGAGGTCAGGAGTTCGATACCAGCCTGGCCAACATAGTGAAACCCTGTCTCTACTAAAAAAAAATACAAAAATTAGTCAGGAGTGGTGGTGCATGCTTATAGCCTCAGCTACTGCGGAGGCTGAGGCAGGAGAATCACTAGAACCTGGGAGGGGGAGGCTGCAATGAGCCGAGATTGCACCACTGCACTCCAGCCTAGGGGACAGAGCAAGACTCCATCTCTCTCTCTTTTTTTTTTTAGACAGAGTCTTGCTCTGTCCCCTAGGCTGGAGTGCAGTGGTACAATTTCGGCTCATTGCAGCCTCCGCCTCCCGGGTTCAAGCGATTCTTCTGCCTCAGCCTCCCAAGTAGCTGGAACTACAGGCATGCACCACCACGTCCGGCTAATTTTTGTATTTTTAGTAGAGACGGGGTTTCACCATGTTGTTCAGTCTGTTCTTGAACTCCTGACCTCGTGATCCACCCACCTCAGCCTCCCAAAGTGCTGGGATTACAGGCGTGAGCCACCACGCCCAGCCCAAGACTCCATCTCAAAGAAAAAAAGACATAGGGAATTCTGCCCTAACCTCTGTGGTGAGTTCCAGAGGGCACAGAGGAAGATCTCTAGAAGTTGGGGAAAAGCAAGAGATGGACTCAGAAAGGGATATAAGTGGAGGAAGTTTAGAGTGGGATCAGGCAGGGGGTGACCCAGGAATCCTGAGCCTCTTATAACTGAGCAAATAAGGACAAAAGCTTTAATGAGATCAGACCTGATAGTCTCAGAAAATGGTGGAGAAGCTGGAGTCTTGGGAGGAGGGAAGGGTAGGCATCTTGCCAAGAGCACCCAGAGTTCTGGGCCCTTCTTCACTCCTGCTAATAGAAATGAGGAAGCCTGGGGAGGTGGGTCTGACTTGGAGCACTTGAGGCTCCTTCTTGATCCTTGCCACGAGGTCATATGAGGAATATTTGAATACCATATGGTTCCTTACATATGGTGGATACCATAGAGCTCCTAAGAGTGAAAGTAGTCAGACTAATTGTGTTGACCTGGAAAAATGTTTGATAGAGTTTTAAAAGCAAGTTGCCAAAAATGTATGTATACACACACAGACAGTTGGCTTTCTGTATCCATGGATTCTGCATCTCAGGATTCAGCCAACCTTGGGTTGAATATTCTGGGAACGAAGAAAAAAATGGATGGTTGCATGTGTATTGAACACGCACAGACCTTTTGTCATTATTCCCTAAATATAATGACTATAGAGCATTTACATTGTATTAGGTATTATAAGCAGTAGGGATGATTTAAGGTATACTAGAGGGTGTGCATAGGTCACAAATACTATACCATTTTATATCAGGGACTTTAGCTTTTGGATCTTGGTTATCTGCATGAGGTCCTGGAACCAGTTCTTCATGGATTATCAAGGGACACGTACACATAAATACACATACACACGGAGGGGGAGAAATGAGATGGAGGAAGGAAAATGTGACAACATACAATTGGCAAATCTAGATGAAGAGTGTATGGGTGTTCATTATACAGTCTGTTCTATAGAAAATTCTAATTTTCTAATTTTGAAAGAATGTTACAAGATATTATGTATAGAATTTTTTATAGAATATGTATATACATATGGAAGTATGTTATAAACTTAGACAAAAGCCAGGACGTATAACTGCCTGACATGTTCTCCTTGCCCACTGCCCAGATACAGCCAATTTATCAAGACAGGGCAATTGTAATAGAGAAAGAGTTTAATTCATGCAGAACTGGCTGACCAAGACCGGAGTTTTATTACTCAAATCAGTCTCCCTGAAAATTTGGAGACTTGGGTTTTTTAAGGATAATTTGGTGGGTAGGGGGTCAGGGAGTGGGGTGTGCTGATTGGTTGGGTCTAGAGATGAAATAAGGGGTCAGCTGGGGGCGGTGGCTCACGCCTGTAATCCCAGCACTTTGGGAGGCCAAGGCAGGTGGATCACCTGAGGTCAGGAGTTTGACACCAGCCTGGCCAACATGGTAAAACCCTGTCTCTATAAAAACACAAAAATTACCCAGGTGTGGTGGCTTGCACCTTAATCCCAGCTGCTCAGGAGGCTGAGGCAGGAGAATCGCCTGAACCCAGGAGGTGGAGGGAGCAGTGAGCCAGGATCATGCCACTGAACTCCAGCCTGGGCAATAAGAGTGAAACTCCAGCCTGGGCAATAAAAGTGAAACTCCATCTCAAAAAATAAATAAAGAAGAGGTCAAAGTGGGTTCTTGCCATCTTCTGTTCCTGGGTGGGATCACAGAACTTGTTGAATGACATGACCAGATTACCATTCTGGGTGGCACTAGCTGGTACATCAGAATGCAGGGTCTGAAAGATATGTGAGCACCAATTTTATATTTTACAATAGTGATGTTATGGGGAGATTTGCAATCCTAATTGCAAAACCTAATCCTAAACCGTAATTTCTAATCTCATGGCTAATTTGTTAATCTCACAAAGGCTGTCTAGTCCCCAGGGAAGAAGGGGGTTTGTTTTGCAAAAGGGCTATTGTCTTTGTTCCAAAGTTAAACTATAAATTCCAGGCCGGGTACGGTGGCTCACACCTGTAATCCCAGTACTTTGGGAGGCCAAAGGGGGCAGATCATGAGGTCAGGAGATTGAGACCATACTGGCTAACATGGTGAAACCCCATCTCTACTAAAAATACAAAAAAAATTAGCCGGGTGTGGTGGCGGGCACCTGTAGTCCCAGCTACTTGGGAGGCTGAGGCAGGAGAATGGCGTGAACCCAGGAGGCGGAGCTTGCAGTGAGCTGAGATCACGTCACTGCACTCCAGCCTGGGCGACAGAGCAAGACTCCATCTCAAAATAAATAAATAAAAATAAAAAATAAATAAATTCCTCCCAAAGCTAGTTCAGCCCATGTCCAGGAATGACCAAGGGCAGCTTGGAGGTTAGGAGCAAGATGAAGTTCGTTAGGTTAGATCCCTTTCATTGTCACGATTTTCTCACTCTTAATTTTTGCAAGGTAGCTTTAGAAGGACTTAGAGCAAGGTGTAACAGCGTTTACCTCTGGGATAAGGATCTTTACTACCAAGCTGGTATGGTTTTAAATAGAGTAGAGCTGTAATGGTGGCTTCTACATTGATATATTTTCTAATAAATATTTAGAAGATAAATCAGTACAAAATGTTGTACCGTATTAACCCAGTTTTCAGATAAAGACTCCACACATGTATATGGAAAGTAAGCAACGAGGAAGGGGTCTCCTTTGGGGGAGAACAATTATTCCAAGACATAGCTCATCACAGATAACCTGCTGGCATGTTCCCAAATACCTCACTCCCCATGTAGCCCAGCAGCATGTCGTTCCTGCACAACCCAAGACTTCCCTCTAGCCCCTGTCTGTTTGCAGACAGCCCCTCTGCCGTGCTGCACATTGTACCTTTGCAACATATCTTCATGCTTTCCCTCTAATAAATCTGCGTTTTTTCCCCCCTGACTGTCTTAGTAAATTCCTTTACCGCCTGCCACACCAGCCGTAGCCAGTTGTACCCGTGACATTTTGATGGCCCGTATGGGAAGTGCTCGCGGACTGCTTAGGGAGTCCTCCCCTCCTCTCTCCCTTTCTTCTCCAACTCCAGCCTCTCAGTGGACAGCGCCCAAGCCTGGAGACAACTGAAGGTCCCCAGCCAGGTCTACTCCCTAGTGGACCAGAAGGTCCCGGTGGAGAGATGCCTGACCACCCGACCACCGACCACCGCTGCCTGATTCAGTAAAAGTTTACAGCACCTTTTCAGTTTACAGCTTTCCTTTTCCGTCTTCCCGGGGAAACACTCTAGTATCCCTCTGACAATTCATGCCACTGGCTAGGGCCACTCCTTTGTGTAGCCTGGAGGCCAAGGAGTAAACAGGTTTGGCTACCTTGCTGGGAAGGGAGGAAGGCCCCTCCTATCCTTTCTGGCCAAAAGTTCCAATTCCTACGTGTAGTGCCATTGGCAGCAGAAGCTCAACCAGGGCAAACCTACACACACTTTGGGGAACCCGGACCCCCTCTTTCTCACGCTAAATTCTCCTGTGAAGACAGCCAGCCACCCTGCTCCGGACATCTTAAGCCAGGTGATCCCCAACAGCACTGGGACGAATTCAACAGTTTCACCTTCAAATGATGCTGCGGATGGAATATCGGTATCCCTGAGGATGCTGGCTACCTTTACGAGTCTCCCCTGGATGCAGCTGGACATGAGTTTCACCTTGATAGGCTCCCCTCCTCTAACAAGTCCCTTGTCCACCAAGAGCCAACATCCCAGGCCTCACAACCCGGGACAGTGACCCACAGGGTCTCCTGACAGACCAACAGGCATAGGTAGGGTCAACTCTACGCCCCAGGCCAGCAGGAAGTAGCTGCAAAATGAAACTGCCACCCCAGTGCCAGAGCTTGGGCGTTGTTCAGTTAGAGGGGGAATGTGGAGTCCTGATAAGCTGTGCCAGGAGCAACAGGGAAGGGGTCCCAGGTGAGGGAGAGCAACTGTTCCAAGAGAAGGCTCATCAGACAACCTGTGGACACAACATCCCATTTGCTCCGCACACAGCCCCCTCCGGCATGACCCTGTAAGACGTCCCTCAAGCCCCTGCCTCTTTGCAAGCAGCCCCATCTCTGCTGTGCTGCCCATTGTACTCTTGCAGCATATCTTCCTACTTTTGAGAAAGGGTCTCGTTCTGTCATCCAGGGTGGAGTGCAGTGGCACGACCTCGCCTCACTGCAACCTCTGCCTCCCAGGTTCAAGTGATCCCCACCTTAGCTTCCCAAGTAGCTGGGACTGCAGGCACGAGGCACCACTCCTGGCTAATTTTTTAATTTTTGGAAGAGGAGGATTTTTGCCATGTTGCCCAGGCTAGTCTCAAACTCCTGAGCTCAAGCGATCTGCCTGCCTCAGCCTTCTGAAGTGCTGGGATTACAGTTATCAGCCACCATGCCCAGCCCATACTCTCCCTCTAATAAATCTGCCTTTCTATTCCTGCAACTGTCTTGAATTCCTTTATTGTTTGTGATACCGGCCCCAGCCAGTCACACCCAAGACAGTATGTATATTTGTATATATTTACACCATTTCTAGATATATCTCCAGTTATTAAACATTTAATGATGGCATGGTGGCTGACACCTGTAATCCCGGCTCTTTGGGAGACCAAGGCAGGTGGATTGCTGGAGCCCAGGAGCTCAAGACCAGCCTGGGCAACATAGTGAGACTCCCCCGTCTTTACAAAAAATATAAAAATTAGCCAGATGTGGTGGCACATGCCTGTAGTCACAGCTACTCAAGAGGCTGAGGTGGGACGATCACTTGAGCCCAGGAGGCAGAGACTGCGCCACTGCACTCCAGCCTGGGTAACAGAGTGAGAACCCCGTCTCAAAAACAAGCAAAACATAAAAACATTTAAGAAAACTTTGTGTTGTGCAGTCTGATGTATTTTTCACCTACATTGTCCTGCTTTAAAGGGGTAATTTGTACATTAAACCCCTCCTAGGATGAATTCTCCTAAGTGGAGAATATAATTGCCATTAATTCTGGTGGAAAAATTAGTATGCACACCTTAGTCCCTAAATACACTCATTTATCCTAAAACACCATAAACCCATTAAAATGGACACAGATAATTGACCTCAGCTAACACAGCACAACACAAGCAAGGTCTCTTAATTACCCTATAAAATGGCTGTCTACATACATTAAGCTGTTTGTGCATTGTTATAAATACCTGAGGTTGGGTAAATTATAAAGAAAAGAGTTTTTTTTTTTTTTTTGGTTGTTTTTTTTTAAGATGGAGTCTTGCTCTGCCACCCAGGCTGGAGTGCAGTGGCATGATTTTGGCTCACTACAAACTCCACCTCCCGGGTTCCAGCGATTCTCCTGCCTCAGCCTCCTCAGTAGCTGGGATTACAGGCACCCACCACCATGCCCAGCTAATTTTTGTATTTTTAGTAGAGACGGGGTTTCACCATGTTGGCCAGGCTGGTCTCGAAATCCTGACGTCAGGTGGTCCACCTGCCTCGACCTCCCAAACTGCTGGGATTACAGGTGAGAGCCACCACACCTGGCCACGAAAAGAGATTTAATCGGCTCATGGTTCTGCAGACACCTGCTCAGCTTCTGGGGAGGCCTCGGGAAACTAGCAATTATGGCAGAAGGGAAGGGGGAGCAGGCACATCACATGACAAAATTAGGAGCAGGGGGAGGGGATGCCACACGCTTTCAAATAACCAGCTCTCACAAGAAGTATCTTGAGGACAGCACCATGCCATGAGGTGTCCTCCCTCATGACCCAAACACCTCCCACCAGCCCCCACCTCCAGCATTGGGGATGGCATCTCAGCATGAGACTTGGACAGAGACGAACATCAAACTATATCACTATACTTCTCCAGCTGTTTCAGAGCTGCATTGTACCCTTGAGACTATACTATCAAAGAAACATATTTGACATCCATCGTTCACATAAGAGAACCCTTTATACAAAAAGGTAATGTAGTAGAGGCAGAAAAGTCAATGGAAACAATGGAAGGAGTGCCAGGGTTGCCCCTACAAGCTAGCAAGTTACAAATGCTGAGAACTTTGCACACCCCACTCTACAACTAGGAAGGTGACCACAGGGGTTACTCTCATTAGCTGCATGTTCCCAAGGCTCTAAAAATCCAGATCACATCTCTTTTTTTTTTTTTTTTTGAGATGGAGTCTCGCTCTGTCGCCCAGGCTGGAGTGCAGTGGCGTGATCTCAGCTCACTGCAACCTCCAACTCCCAGGTTCAAAAGATTCTCCTACCTCAGCCCCCAAAGTAGCTGGGATTGCAAGAGCGCACCACTGCACCTGGCTATTTTTAGTAGAGACGAGGTTTCACCATGTTGGCCAGACTGGTCTGTAACTCCTGACTCTCAAGTGATCCACCCACCTCTGTGTCCCAAAGTCCTGGGTTTACCGGAGTGAGCCGCCACGAATAGCCTCAAATCAGAACTTTTTTTTTTTTTTTTTTTTTAGAAACAAGAGTTCACTATTTGAGCAAAAAAAAAAAAAAAAAAAAAAAAAAAAAAAAAAGAGAGATATGCTGCTACTGCAATTTAGCCACTGCTGTTTGGTGACCAGCCTCTTCTCTCTCTTTTCAGCAAGTCGGGTGCCCTTTCCCCTGGGCAGGGAAATCCAAGGTTTACTGCCATTGGCAGTGACAAAAATGTTGGAAAGCCTCAGGGCAAAGCTGTTGCCATTGGCATCCCTCACATGCCCCACATTTAAAGAACCAGGATGTCCTTCCCTGTTGGTCACACCAACATGACGGAGGCTGGCTCCGCCAATCACCATACACGCATTGCCTGTGTGGAATTTGCTAAAGTTGATTATCTTGCCAGTCCCTAAATCAGTCTGCACAGTATTGTTCACCTTGATGACAGGATCTGGGTAGTGGATAGTTCCAGTATCATGAGTCACCAGGCGTTGGATTCCCTTCATCCCCATAGTCACCTTCCTCACTTTGCACAGGTTGTACTTTGCCTCTTCGACTGTAACGCGATCAACAGCAGAACAGCCCTTGGGTCACAGACCAGGCAGAAATGCTCACCTGTCTTGATGCCGATGACATCCGTGAATCCAGCAGGGTATGTGATAGCCACTCGAACCTTGCCATCAATCTTAATGAAGCATTGCATACGTATCTCCTTTACGTCATCTCCAGTCAATGCATACTTGAGTCTATTCCTGAGGAAGACGATCAGGGGAAGACATTCCCTCAGCTTGTGGGGACCTGTCGATGGGCGAGGTGCAAATATACCCTTTAGTTTGTCGAGCATCCAGTGCTTCGGCACTGCAACACGCTTCAAGTGCTTCTTAGGGCCCCAGGCCATGGTGAAACCCTGCGACGGAAGATCAGAGCTCTTTTGAAGTGCCTTGTAATCCTCATAAACCACAGTGCTTTTAAATGAAGCTCCTCTTAAAGACAAATTCTTGCAGTCTGGGCGTATCTCAAGATGTAACTGTACTTCATTTAATCCTCACACAAGCCTAGGAGGCAGTGGTTTTTATCCTACTGGTGAGGCAGCCAGCCAAAAGCAGCAATGCCAAGAACAACAAAACCCAGCTCATGAGGTGTATTTCCAGTTGGGACTTCTTCCTGTTCAACTCCGAGTCCGTGCTCACTGTATTTGGCCATATGGCCCATTTTTATCCTGATATTTTAGAGATCTTTTTCCACTTCCATAGATATTTTTCATAACCGAACTGCGTATTGGGTTATGTCTTTATTTGTAAGTCTGAAGTTGGGACTCACCTACTTGGCCTCCAGCTATTCAGGAATCTGGGGTGGGAGGATTGCTTGAGCCCAGGAGGTCGAGAACCATGTTCCTACCACTCCACACCAGCCTGGGAGACAACATGAGACTCTATCTTTAAAAAAAAAAAAACCAACACCACACACACACACACACACAAAGAAAAGAAAGGCCCAGAACCACATTCCCCAAAACCCACTTGGAGTGGTTGCACAGGCCGCCCCCGGGAGGGCTGGCAATTCCACTCTGTGGGGCTGATGCTGAGTGTGAGAAGACAGTGTCCCTGGAGGCCTGTGTCCCTGCAGATTGCTAAAGCCATCACTGCGAGTGAGAAGAATGGGCAGCAGATGGAGGTTTGGACAGGCAGAGTCCAGGCATCTGAAGGGCACAGGGAGGACTGCAGTGGTGAAAATCAAGCCAGGCTTTTTCTGTGACTGGGAGCAGGCCGTGGCGTGTGGGGCCTGGCTGCGTCAGGTGGTTTGGGTCTACCGGCCCAGGAGCAGCCTGAAGAAGGGGCACAGGATGGCCAGGCCTGGGCAAGGAAAGGGCAGCTGAGGGGTGCCCTGGTGAGACACCAGCGTCTCTGAGGGGCAGCCATTTAGCAGAATGGGTGATCACAGCAGGTAGACACATGAGCCCCTGCAGTGGGTCAGCCGCTGGGGATGCTCAGTGGTGGCTGCGTGTGTTCTCAGGAGGCCCAGTGCTGATGACTGGAACCACATTCTGACAGTAGTGACGGGACTAGGATCAGCCATGACAGTCAACAGGCATTGCTGTTCTGCCCTTGGCCGTGTACGCGGCTTGAGTTCTCTCATTCAGAAGTCAGATAACCCATGAGAGAAAGTCACCATTCTCGTCTTATAAATGAAGTAACTGAAGTTCAGAGAGATTAAGGAATTTTCAAGGTGCGTGACTTGCTACAATACTAAGAATATGAGAAGTCAAGGCTGTATTAGAGCAACCACTGGAAAAAAAAAAAAAAAAAAGGAACAGTATATCCAAAACACTAGTAGGTAAATTAAAACTGAAATCAAGCATTTTTAGGCCCAGTGCGGTGGCTCACACCTGTAATCCCAACACTTCGGGAGGCCGAGACAGGCAGGCAGATCACTTGAGGTCAGAAGTTCAAGACCAGCCTGGCCAACATGAAACCCCATCTCTACTAAAAATACAAAAATTAGCTGGGAGTGGTGGCGGGTGCCTGTCATTTCAGCTACTCAGAAGGCTGAGGCAGGAGAATTGCTTGAACCTAGGAGGCGGAGGTTGCAGTGAGCCAAGATCATGCCACTACACTCCAGCCTGGGTGACAGAGCAAGACTTCTCTCAAAAAATATATTTTTAACACAAAAGAGGGCAAGAAAGAAGAGGAGCCAAAATAGGGGAGGGTGTGGGAGAACAAAGTGAAGAGTAAAATGGTAGACCTGAAACAACCATAATAAAAGGCAGAAATTGTCAAAGGGATAAAGATTCAAAGGCGGCCGGGCGCGGTGGCTCACGCCTGTAATCCCAGCACTTTGGGAGGCCGAGTCGGGCGGATCACGAGGTCAGGAGATCGAGACCATCCTGGCTAACACGGTGAAACCACGTCTCTACTAAAAATACAAAAAATTAGCCAGGCGTGGTGGCGGGCGCCTGTAGTCCCAGCTACTCAGGAGGCTGAGGCAGGAGAATGGCGTGAACCCGGGAGGCGGAGCTTGCAGTGAGCCGAGATCGCGCCACTGCACTCCAGCCTGGGCGACAGAGCGAGACTCCATCTCAAAAAAAAAAAAAAAAAAAAAAAAAGATTCAAAGGCAAAGCCAAATGATATGTAGTACAAGAGTCATTTTAAATATAAAGACACAGGTGGACTGGGCACAGTGGCTCATACCTATAATCCCAGCAATTTTGGAGGCTGGGCAGCAGGATTACTTGGGGCCAGGAGTTCTAGTCCAGCCTGGGCAACATCACCAGACCCCATCTCTTCAAAAAAAGTTTAACAGAAAAACTAGCTAGGCCTGGTGGTGTGTGCACGGAGTTCCAGCTACTCAGGAGGCTGAGAGGGGAGGATTGCTTGAGCCCAGGAGTTTGAGGCTGCAGTGAGCTATGATAGCACCACTGTACTCCAGACTGGGTAACAGAGCAAGACGCTGTCTCTGGAAAAAAAATGAAAGATTTGCCCAAGGTAAAGACAGCCCAGACCTCGTTGGGGCTGGGAAGCAGGAATGGGTAGAATGGGGACAGGTCCATGGCAGAGAAAGGATTTGGACACAGATTTGCAGATCCTAAAACCTAAGATCTTTAACGGACACTGTATTTCCTACCTTCTGGCATGTTCCATGGCAGCACTCCGAGTCCTACCAGGGAGCAGTCTTCAGATGTGACACAGCTTCACAGCTGTGCTGCCTTCCCTGAGCTAATACTTCCCCACTACTGGTCAAAAATGAGGAGACGTTTCTCTTAACCTCCTCTTTTTAAATACATCCTTCCCATCCCTCCACCCCGGGGACTCATTCTCCCAGCAGCTGCTGAACTCCTGTGTAACAGATTCTTACACTTGAGCATGCATCAGAATCACCTGGAAGGTGTAATACACTAAAGGCCGCGCCCTGTCCCTGCCATTTCTGAATCTGTAAGCGGGCGTGGAGCCTGGGAATCTGCATTGCTAACAAGGTTCCCCAGGTGCTCGCACTCGGAGAAGCCCTGTGGGCGATTAAGCTCACACTCGGAGAAGCCCTGTGGGCGATTAAGCTTATTGCTTCACGAGACACTGAGAAACAGCTCCTGCCTCGAAGCCCACCATCGAGCTTGAAGACTGTCGGGTGAACAGGTGAGTCCAATGGGGAGTAATTAGTTTCCAACAGAGGAAGCTCAGGTGCCCTGTGGGAGCACACAGGGGCAGCACCCGCCTCAGGTCAAGGGAAAAGCAGCCCGAGACAAACTTCCGGTGCCACAGAAAGCCAGATGGTTTCATGGAGGCCACCCAGCCCCCCGTCACCCATCATGACTCTGCTTGCACAGTTTGAGCAATGCCATTGGTTTTGCCCGTGTGGCCAACTCTTAGGCATCTCCATAGGGCCACAGGGCAGGTCCCCAGCTGCCGGCATTGCCTGGTCTTATGATCTCAGGCTCCCGGCACCCTCACCGCCCAGCAGCCTGTTCCATAGCAGCATCTCCCTCCTTCTCCCTGACTTCTAGAGGGGAGCACCCCATGAGCTTAGCTGTGCCTGCCCTCTCACCAGCACGGTCACATTCCTGCTTTCGTAGATGAATGAATCTTCCGGGCCTTCCCGTGGGCGTTCTGCCTCACAGGGCTCGTCCACACAACTACCCACCTCTGAGCCTTTTAACGCCTCTTTCCACCATCTGACAGCAGCGCCAGCACCTCTCCTTTGCTTAGTGTGCTCTGCCTTCTGCCTGCTTCTAGGAGCCATCCGGCAGCACGGTGGCCCATCCCCTAGGGTCCTGAGCAAGGCATTAAGTCCTGTATCCTGGGAGAGTCCTCCCGAACTGATACCCCTGCCTTTCTCCAGCTTCATGGGCTTTCCCCTTGGTCCAGCTCTCTCAGCACCCAGTTCTCGTCACGTGTGCCCCGTCCCTGCAAGCGCTTTTTGGCTCCATTCTGCAGCTCCCTTGGTACAAGGTCCTTTTCCTCTCTTACCAGGCCTGGTGCCATCATGGCCAGGACTGGAAAGGAGAGAGATGCTGGGCTTAATGTCCTGCAGGAGGGAAGCCTCCGTCTTCTGTGAGGAAGGTACTCTCGCCCCGGTGGGAAGAGTGGGGCCACTTCTCTGCACTCAGGGCTTATGGGCTCTGGGGATTTGAGGTTTTGGGAGTGCATCAACCCAGATGTCTGCATCTCATGCATCAGGGCCCTGCATCTGACACAGCAGCCTGTCTAGGTAGAGCATTTAACCTTCTTGGGAGCTTGGCTGATCTTACAACTAAATCCTGGGTCTAGTCCTCAGCTTTCTCTACCTTGCAGCTGCAAGAGATAAAAACCTCTTTATGTGTTCCTAAGGTGGCTTTCATCCTTAGCTTTTAATTGCCTGTTAATCATTCTCAGCTTTTTTCATTTCCCAAAGTCTTTGTGTTTAGCAGCAACCACCTAGTTTCACTGTGGTTTTTGGGTTTGTGAGACAGGGTCTTGCTCTGTCACCCAGGCTGAAGTGCAGCGGCGTAATCACAGCTCACTGCAACCTCGACCTCCCAGGCTCAAGAGATCCTTCTGCCTCAGCCTCCCAAGTAGCAGGGACTACACCACAACACCTGGCTAATTTTGATTTTTTACGGGGACGTGGGTCTTGCTATGTCGCCCAAGCTGGTCTTGAACTCTTGGGCTCCAGCAATTCTCTTACCTCAGCCTCCCAAAGTGCTGGGATTCCAGGCGTGAGCCGCTGCTCCTGGCCCTACGTTCTATAGGTATTCTCTCCCCTCATACCTCAAACTCCTGACACAGGGAACCCACTAGTGGATAGTGTTCCCCAGAATACCATTGCATTTCATCAGCAGTGGAAGCTTTACACAACCTCATTGCTACCGTGTGCCCGACCTATCTGCGCTTCCCCTACCAACCATGAAGAGGTCCTCACTGCCAGCCCGGTAGTCAGCAGTCCAGCTCCAGAATCCCACCTCAGCATCCGCATTTTGCAGCTCACTCCCGGCACACACGATCATAGCTGGAGCTCCCCACAGGAAGTAGACTCTGAGATGAAGATGACCACACAGAAGTTTACTGGTACCCCAGGAGCAATACCTGTGGAACCGAAGACTCGTAGGAGTAGGGAAAGAGCAATGTTGGGCAGAGGAAGATAGAGCCTCAACATCGTCCCAAGTTTGGGTGAAAAGACTGGACCTTTAAAAAACCCTACTGACCAATCACTGGATGCAGCTGCCCAGAAAGGAGGCAGGACCCTAGGTCAAGATGATGCTCTTCAGCTGAGGAAACTCCCAAAGAGGACAGCAGCTGCGGACTGTCTGCTGGCCACAGCAGCGCGTGGGGAGGTCGGCCTGCAGTCCTGGAGGGAATCTGGGTGGCTCATCACGCAACCACTAGATTAGGTACAGATGCAGGCTGGTCCGAGACAGGATTCTCTTGCGACTGCTCCAGACGTTTCTGTTAGTAGAAAGCCAGATCACCCGATGGGCGGAGAGAGGCGCGTGCACTGTTTAACGTGGTCTAACTCAGACCAAGGGTGGGGCAACCCCTGCCCGAGGAGGAATCTGTTTTTAAGCTGAGATTAAATCAAGTGCGACCCCTGATTAAACTCAGAGCCTTTTGCTTAACTGTACTTGTCAATATAACACATAATTGGAAGCTTTTAAGCATATTTGGGACAATTTGGGTGTGAGTCTACCTTTTCACCTGTAAGTTTTACAAGATGTAAATGCAGATCGAGTATTTCTCATGAAAATGTAGCATCCAGGTGGAGATGTGATGGAAGTGGAAATTACACACTAGGTTTGAAAGAGTATAAGAAAAAGAGTGTAAAATATATCATTAATAATTTTAAAATACTGATTACATGTTGAAATATGTAGATATATTGGGTTAAAAATATATATTATTAAAATTCTTTTTTTTTTTTTTTTTTTTTTTTTTGAGACAGAGTCTTGCTCTGTCGCCCAGGCTGGAGTGCAGTGGCGAGATCTCAGCTCACTGCAAGCTCCGCCTCCCGGGTTCATGCCATTCTCCTGCCTCCGCCTCCTGAGTAGCTGGGACTACAGGTGCCCGCCACCACACCCGGCTAATTTTTTTGTATTTTTAGTAGAGACGGGGTTTCATCGTGTTAGCCAGGATGGTCTCATCTCCTGACCTCGTGATCCGCCTGTCTCGGCCTCCCAAAGTGCTGGGATTACAGGCGTGAGCCACCGCGCCAGTCCCTCTTTTTTTTTTTTTTAAAGAGACAGGGTCTCACCACCACACCCAGCTAATTTTTGCATTTTTTTTTTTTTGTAGAGAAGAGGGTCTCACTATTTTGCCCAGACTGGTCTCGAACTCCTGGGCTCAAGCGATCCGCCCGCCTCAGCCTCCCAAAGGTGCTGGGATTACAGGCGTGAGCCACCGTGCCCGGCCTCTTTTTACTTTTTCAGTAGGGCTACCAGAAAATTTAAAATCATCCATTTGACTCGCCTTGTATTTCTTTGAAACAACGCTGGGTTAGGAACAGTAAGGCATAGCTATATGCAGTTTTCAAATTGGCCACCAGGTGGCAGCCTTATACCGGGTCGTTTTCAGACTCTTGGGAGGCCGGTGGGTGGAGCGGGGGACAGACGCAGATTTCACCAGCAAGTGGAAAAGTCCCTTAGCCAGGTTTGTGCTTGCTATTCCATTTTTATATTACTTACGCCTCACATTTATTTTTATGTAGATGGTTGTTGACATAATAAAATATATGTAATTTCCTCTGTGTTTAAGAGCAGTTCTCCCTCACTGAGCTGGGAGTTTCCTTAAGAAACCTGGCTCTTAATTATATAGAGACTGGGCGCGGTGGCTCTAATTATATATAGAGAGACCCAGCGCGGTGGCTCACACCTGTAATCCCAGCACTTTGGGAGGCCGAGGTGGGTGGATCGCCTGAGGTCAGGAGTTCGAGACCAGCTTGACCAACATGGTGAAACCCTGTCTCCACTAAAAATACAAAAATTACCTGGGCATGGTGGCATGCACCTGTAATCCCACCAACTCAGGAGGCTGAGGCAGGAGAATTGCTTGAACCTGGGAGGAAGAGGTTGCAGTGAGCTGAGATTGCACCACTGCACTCCAGCCTGGGCAACAGAGTAAGACTCCATCTCAAAAAAAGAAAAAAAAATACACACACACACAGAAAGACAGGGTGACAGGGTCTTGCTCTGTCACCCATGCTGCAGTGCAGTGGTGTGATCATAGCTCACTGCAGCCTCGAACTCCTGGGCTCAAATGATCCTCATGCCCCAGCCTCCTGAGCAGCACATTACAGGTGCCACCCGCTGCACCCAGCTACTTTTTCTTTTTTTTAAAGGAGTCTATGTTGCCCAGGCTAGTCTCAAACTCCTGGCCTCAAACAATCCACCCGCCTCTGCTTTTTTTTTTTTTTTTTTTGAGACAGTCTCACTCTGTTGCCCAGGCTAGAGTGCAGTGGCACCATCTTGGCTCATTGCAACCTCTTGCCTCCTGGGTTCAAGCAATTCTTGTGCCTCTGCCTCCTGCGTAGCTGGGATTACAGGCATGTGCCACCACACCTGGCTAATTTTTGTATTTTTGGTAGAGATGGGGGTTTCACCATGTTGGCCAGGCTGGACTCGAACTCCTGACCTCAGATGATCCGCCTGCCTCTGCCTCCCAAAGTGCTGGGATTACAGGTGTGAGCCCCTGCGCCCGGCCGGCTTGATACTATTTTTAATAGTCGACTTTGGGTCCCACTCCTGTGCCCAAGCTCTCTCTCATTTTGCTTTTCCCCTCTTCACACATCCATTCTCCAAGTTAATTTCTCTTCATGTCCTCATAATTAAATTGCATCTATAACCTTAATTCCAACCTATTAGACGCATCATCAGAACAGCTGACAGTGCACGGGCAGAGAAAGGTATTAGGAAAGCCAGGGAAGGAGAAAATGCAGGAGGGAGCCTGTTCCATTCCTGCCAAGATGCCAGGTTGGTGTGGAATGTTGGCTGCCCCACAGGACCAGCCATGATAGATTTTTTTTAGATGGAGTCTCACTCTGTCGCCAGGCTGGAGTGCAGTGGCAAGATCTCGCCTCACTGCAACCTCTGCCTCCTGGGTTCAAGCGATTCTCCTGCCTCAGCCTCCTGAGTAGCTGGGACTACAGACACCCACTACTACACCTGGCTAATTTTTGTATTTTAATAGCAATGGGGTTTCACCATGTTGGCCAGGATGGTCTCGATTTCCTGACCTCATGATCTGCCCTCCTCGGCCCCCGAAAGTGCTAGGATTACAGGCGTAAGCCACCATTCCCAGCCCATGATGGATCTTTAGAGGGAAACATCAAGAGACAGGAAGACCTGGGAGAAGAAGCAAAGATCGGAACCTGTGGTTACGTGGGGAGGCTAGGGCTGTGGCCCAAGGCAGGAGGCTGTGAACTCGGCTGTGCGAGGAAAAAACAGGAAGTGAGCACCAGGGTTCTGCTCTGCTTCCGACCCAGCTCCAGGGCTTTGGGGCAATGGGTGCCTGCCCCCGGCCTGCAGGTGCCCTCAGGATAAAGTGGGTCATGCCGAGGCACTGTGCAGGGGAGGAAATGAAAAAGACTTAGAACTATAAAGTGTGTATCAAATTGCAATAAAAAAGGCCAGGTGTGGTGGCTCACACCTGTAATCTCAGCATTTTAGGAAGCCGAGGTAGGTGGATCAGTTGAGGTCAGGAGTTCGAGACCAGCCTGGCCAACATGGTGAAACCCTGTTCTTAATAAAAATACAAAAATTAGCCAGGCATGGTGGTGGACACCTGTAATCCCAGCTATTTGGGAGGCTGAGGAGGGAGAATCACTTGAACTCAGGAGAGGTTGCAGTGAGCAGAAATCATGCCACTGCATTCTAGTCTGAGCATAAGAGCAAGACTCCATCTCAAAAAAAAAAAAAAAAAAAAAACTGCAATGAAAGCAGTATTTGGAGGAAAGCTTGCCTCCTGAAATACTTTTATGAGAAAAGAAGACACTGAAAATTACTGAGCTGAATATCTAAATTTGTGATGTTAAAAAATCACAAATGGATACATACAGATTGGGAAGCCAGCATTACCCTGATACAAAAGCCAGATAAAAACATAAGAAAATTACCAACCAGTATCTCTCATGAATATAGATGCAAAAACCTTCAATAAAGTACTAGCAAACTGAACCCAACAGCATATTAAAAGGATTATACAGCATGATGAAGTGGGAGTTATCCCAGCATGCCAAGCGCTATAGGAAATAACAAGAAAATCCATCAGCGTAATATGCATTAATCAAATGAAAGGGGAAAATCACATGATCACTTAAATTGATGCAGAAAAGGCCTTTGACAAGATCCAACACCTTTCATGATAAAAAGCACTGAGAAATATAGGAATAGAAAGGAACTTCCTTAACACAATAAAGGGAATTTTTGAAAAACCCACACATAACGTATTTCAATGGTGAAGAGCCAAAAAGCTTTTTTCTTAAGATCAAGAATAAGACAAGGATACCTGCTTTTACCACTGCTGTCCAACACCATACTGGAAGTTCTAGATAGAGCCATTAAACAAGAAGTAAAAGCCATCCAAATTGGAAAGGAAAAAGTAAAACTACCTCTATTTGTAGATCATATGATCCTATATATAGAAAACCCCAAAGGATCCACAAGAAAGCTACTCAGACTAATAAACAAATTCAGGAAAGTTGCAAGGAACAAGCTCAATACACCCAAATCACTTGTTTCTTCACAGCTGCACCTGCAATGAGCAATCTGAAAAGGGAATTTAAAAAGCAGTTCCATTTACAAGAGCATCTAAAACAATCAAACACATAGGAATATATTTAACCAAAGAAGTGAAAGACTTACACACAGAAAAGAATGTAACACTGCTGAAAGAAATTAACGAGCCAGGCGTGGTGGCTCACACCTGTAATCCTAGCACTTTGGTAGGCCAAGATGGGTGGATCACCTGAGGTCAGGAGTTCAAGACCAGCTTGGCCAACATGGCAAAACCCCATCTCTACTAAAAATACAAAAATTAGCCGGGCATGGTGGTGGGCGCCTGTAATCCCAGCTACTTGGGAGGGTGAGGCAGGAGAATTGTTTAATCCTGGGAGGTGGAGGCTGCAGTGAGCCGAGATCGTGCCACTGCACTCCAGCCTGGGTGATGGAGTGAGACTGTCTCAAAAAAAAAAAAAAAAAATCAGTGTAATATACATTAATTGAATGAAAGGAAAAAAAATCACCGATTACCTCAATGGATACAGAAAAGGCCTTTAACAAGATCCAACACCTTTCATGATAAAAAGCACTCAGAGGCTGGGCGCGGTGGCTCATGCCTAATCCCAGCACTTTAGGAGGCCGAGGCGGGTGCATCACCTGAGGTCAGGAGTTTGAGACCAGCCTGACCAACATGGTGAGACCTCCTCTCTACTAAAAATACAAAAATTAGCTGGTTGCGGGGGCTCATGCCTACAATCCCAGCTACTCAAGAGGCTAAAGCAGGAGAATCTCTTGAACTCAGGAGGTGGAGGTTGCAGTGAGCCGAGAAAGCGCCATTGCACTCCAGCCTGGGCAACAAGAGCAAAACTCCATCTCAAAAAAAAAAATAATAAAATAAGTTAGCCGGGCATGGTAGCATAGGCCTGTACTCCAAGCTACTTGGGAGGCCGAGACACAAGACTCACTTGAACCTGAGAGACGGAGGATGCAGTGAGCTGAGAGCGCACCTCTGCACTCCCGCCTGGGCAACAAAGCAAGACCCTAAAAAAGACTGTCTAAGAACCCCATGCAGGCTGAGTAAAGGAAACTAAGAAACTAAGCATCTTGGTAAACCAACGAAAATCAAAGGTAAAATCTTAAAAGCATCCAAAGAAAATCCATTAAACCTTTTTAAAAAGCAACAGTAAATCACTGACTTCTCCACGAATCAACAGAAGCCAGAAGACACTGAAACACCTTCCAAGTCCAAATATCCATGTACACATGCACGCCGCAACAAAAATTATTTTTCAGAGTGACAGGCAACTTTTAACAAGATCAAAATGAATAAATATCTTTTGACAGTGGAATGACAGGAGAATTTTCTCCAACAAAATTTTCACTGCATTAAAGGAAGGACTGAAAGGTTCCAGAAAGAGAGACCGCCAATCCGAACACATCCTGGGGAAGGAACCGGCCCCCTCCATGGCCTGGCCGAAGTGATGGAAGCTGAGCGTGAGGAAGCCTCAAGATCTAACTGCAGAGGCTGGGCGCGGTGGCTCATGCCTATGATCCCAGCACTTTGGGAGGCTGAGGCAGGCAGATCACCTGAGGTCAGGAATTTGAGACCAGTCTGAACAACATAGCGAAACCCTATCTCTACTGAAAATACAACAATTAGCCGGGCGTGGTAGTGAGTGCCTATAATCCCAGTTACTTGAGAGGCTGAGGCAGAAGAATGGCTTGAACCCAGGAGGCAGAGGTTGCCGTGAGCCAAGATGTCACTGCACTCCAGCCTAGGCGGCAAAACAAGACTCTGTCTCAAAAAAAAAAAAAAAAAAAAAAAAAAAAAGTCTAACTGCGGGGTCACAGAAAATGCAGAGAGGGAGGCGGGGAAGAGTGTGGGAGCTGAGAGGACAGTGGCGCCAGCTCCCAGCAGTGGATGCAGAAGGTGTAAGGGGCTGGGGTCTGACGGGGGAGGGGGTGATGCTTGCATGCACATTCCTGAGCACTGGACATGGGGGACTAAAGGCAGAGAAAGGCACCTGGAGTGTGTGGGTCAGCAGTGGTCCCAGTGACAACCCCAGGGGGCTATGGATTGCAGAGCCTGGCCAAGGACTGCTGCCTTCCAGAAAGCCCCACGGGTCAAGCTAGCTTCAGCATGTAGGGCCTAAATTCTAAACCCAGGGTGGAGCCGTGAGCAGGGAAGAGATATGAAGACCTCAGCTTCCTGAGAAGGCTGGGTTGCCAACATGAACTGCAGCCTGGAAAGGGAACGGTAGTGCTGCCCCTTTGTGGGTGACAAGGACAAATTCAAGCCCACCTCCCCTGGGCCACACAGACACAGGCAGTGCAGTCAGGGCTTCTAAACAAATGCATTTAATGGGAAATCTTGGGGCAGGGGTGGCAGGAGCTGCGGGCTCAGTTGGCGGCCAGGATCTTCTGCACCCAGGGTATGAGCTTGGTGACACGGGCGTACACAGCGGGCGTGGTAGTAGAGCAGGTGCGGCTGCCCCAGGACACAATGCCCACCAGGGTCCAGGCTCCATCCTTCTGGCAGACCAGGGGGCCTCCAGAGTCACCCTGCAGGAAGGAGAGGAAGTATCTCTAGGCCTGAAAGGGGTGCCAGGGCCTAGGGGACCCTGACCTGGTGGAGTCTAGGGAGGGTTGCGGAGAAATGGTAAGCATGGGCATAGGGGCTGTGCCGGGGTCCTGAGATCTGGGTTCACATGGCAGCCCCCACTCTGCCATGCACTCTTGGAGGGAGCTGGGGCAGGTGGCTTCCCTCTCCAAGCCGGGGCACCATCCATCTCTCCAGCTCACAGGGCTGCAAGGAAGTCCCCAGGGGCAGCCTCAGCTGCATGGCCTGGAGGAACCCTCATGGGCAGCTGTGACCCCAAGTCCTGGCCCTCACTGGGCCCCAGGAGGGTGTGGGGTTAGTAGATGAGAGCAGAGAGGGGTGGAAAGCCCAGACCTCCCCTGCACCCCGCTCGCCTGGCCAGGGCCTGGGCAGGGCCAGCCTCACCTTGCAGGAGGAGACGCCACTGGCCCCGGCACAGATCATCACGTCAGTGATCCTCCTGCCCCAGGACTTCTTGCATTCGGCATTGGACAGGAGGGGCAGGGCTGCCTGCTGCAGCTTGTCAGGGGTCTTGTTGGCTGCAGGACAGGAGGAGGGTCAGGGCCCCTGGGCTCACTCAGCCAAGAGTGGAGGGAGAGACCCGGGGCCGACATGCCTGCCCTCCCCTGCACCATCACCACGATGTTGGGTACGGCCCCTGGAGCCTCAGAAGCGCCTGTGGGACAAGGGGGCCTCGGCCCTGCCCGGGTGGGAGCCCCGCGCTGCGACTCCAGGCAGGTCAGCCAGGGCAGGGCTCACCCGGCTGGGCGCTGCTCAGAAGCTCCCTGTGCAGGCTCCTCATGATCCGACCTGGATTTTATTTGCATTTGGGGGATTTTAAATTCAGAAGATTTTCAATAACGAACGGGCAGTTAGGAGTGTGTTGGAATTTAGAGCCGAACAAGAAGAGCCAAATGGTCACAGGGGGACTCCACAGCCAGGCAGCCCAGACCCCAGAGGCAGCCCCGCGGCCTCTCACCATTGTACTTGGTCTTGCCCCAGCCTGTGGTGGCACACAGTGTCCCCGCGGGGAAGTCGTCGTCCGCACTGGGCAGGCACACGGCGGACACTGTCTGGGAGAAGCGGGCAGGTGTGGCCAGCTTCAGCAGGGTGATGTCATTGCGCACAGTCAGAATGCTGAACTTGGGGTTCTTGAAGACCTGGGGGTGGGGGCCAGAGTGCCGGGGTGAGGCCCTGGGAGGAGGCAGGACCTGCAGGCTTCGAGGACAGACTCCTTCCCTGGTGCCCGTTAAGGAGCAGTCCATCCCCAGGGCCGGAATGGGAATCACGAGGCCAGCCCGGCCCCACTGGGCGCCTGTCCCTGAAGCAGCCGAGGGGTCTCCCCCCGTGCCCACGGCCCTGCCCTCTGCTGCATGGGGCCTGGGTACCTTGGCGATCTTCAGGACCTGGATGTTCTCCTCGTCAGAGCCCTGGTCAAACTCCCCAGCCACGACCACGTCGGAGGTCCTGGGCAGAGCGTTGTGGGTGAGAGAACATGCCCTGCTCCCCTCCCACCCGACCGGGGCTGGAAGCGGAGCCCGGGGCTGCCCGGTCCTCACCTGACCCCGCAGTGGGCAGCGGTGACCACCCAGTCCTCGCTGATGAGGGAGCCCCCGCAGAAGTGGAAGCCGGTTTTGTCCTGGGAGCAAGATGGGGAGGGTCAGCACCTCCCACCCGGGGGCACCCCCAGCCTGGCCCCTACCCAGGGTGCCCCCCACCTTGCAGAACCCCCTCACCTGCAGGGACACCTGCCAGGGCCAGGAGCCGGGGATGGCGTCCTCCCCATTCACGATCCTGGACAGGCCGCTGAGCACAGGGTGGATGGCGGGGACCCCGCAGCCTGGGGGGGAGTGGGGTGAAGAAGGGCTGAGGCCCCAAACCCACCTGGGCCTCACCTGCCTGCGTGCAGGTCTCCCAGTTCTACCCCAGTCCACTGAGGCCAGCTCAGGACCTCCCTGGCACATGCCGCCTCCGCCTCCCTGGTCCCCAAGTCTCTAGGCTCAAACGTTCCCAACTCTCAGCCTGCTGGCTCCAGTCATCCTTCCAGGATGCAGAGCGTCATGTCTCCTCCTACCTGGGGCCTGTCCAGCCTGAAGAAGCAGAAAACAGGCCGGGCTGTAAGACTGCCTGGGCTCAGCCTCGAGGCCACCCTTTCCTTGCCGTGTGACCCTAGACCGGGCAGGGCAGCACTCAGGCCTTGGTGTCCTCAGCTATAAAAAGGGCAGCAGAACCACGTGAGCTCCACTGGCCCACGCGCCTTTGTTAGACTGGTGGCGAGAGGGGAAGTGGGAAGAAAATCTGATAACCCCAAGTCCACCAGGAATCTGGGGCTCTGACAATTTGCAGACGGGAGAGTGAAATGGCACCGTGGACTCTGGGTGGGCAGGTTGAATTCCACAATTTCAGGAAACACTGTGTAAAGTTTAGGTTTCTCTTTTTTTTTCTTCCAGTTAGGGTCTTGCTCTGTCACCCTGGCTGGAGTGCAGTGGTGCGATCATGGCCCACTGCAACCTCAAATTCCTTTTTTTTTTTTTTTTCTTTTTTTGAGACAGTCTTGCTCTGTCGCCCAGGCTGGAGTACAGTGGCGCGATCTCGGCTCACTGCAAGCTCTGCCTCCTGGGTTCACGCCATTCTCCTGCCTCAGCCTCCCGAGTAGCTGGGACTACAGGTGCCTGCCACCACGCCTGGCTAATTTTTGTATTTTTAGTAGAGACGGGGTTTCACCGTGTTAGCCAGGATGGTCTTGATCTCCTGACCTTGTGATCCGCCCGCCTCGGCCTCCCAAAGTGCTGGGATTACAGGTGTGAGCCACCGTGCCCGGCCATGCAACCTCAAATTCCTGGGCTGAAGCAATCCTATTGCCTTGATCTCCCAACATGCTGGGATCACAGGCATGAGCCCCCATATATCCGGTCTTGGTTTCTTATTTAATAAAACTGGACTTTGGCCAGCACAGTGGCTCACGCCTGTAATTCTAACACTTTGGGAGGCCAAGCGGCGTGGATCACTTGAGGTTGGGAATTTAAGACCAGCCTGGCCAACATGGTGAAACCCCATCTCTACTAAAAATACAAAAATTAGCCGGGCATGGTGGCAAAGGCCTACAATCCCAGCTACTTGGGAGGCTGAGGCAGGAGAATCGCTTGAACCTGGGGGGCAGAGGTTGCAGTGAGCTGAGATCGTGCCACTGCACTCCAGCCTGGGTGACAGAGCCAAACTCCATCTCAAAAAAAAAATCAAAACAAACACAGCTGGACTTTACTTCCACACCATAAAATGGCACATCGGAAGCAGAAAACAGAACAATGAAAATAGTCAGGTGTTCCACACATGCCCACCATGCCTCTGCTATGTCAGGACCAGATTCTCGACTCCTGTGCGCGGGCCAACCCAACAAACTGGGTTTTACATTTGAGCACACCCAGTCCCTCAGACCAGCCGTCCCCTTCTGGGGTCATATTCGCCTGCTTACAGGGCAGCCCCTGCCTCTCCTGCCCACAGGAACACAGGCAGGCAAGGTGCCTCCCTGACGTTTCAGAGCATCAAAAACTGGTATTGTAATAGCAAGAAAATGAGAAAGAGCACGTTGGAAGGCCGAAGCAGGTGGATCACGAGGTCAGGAGTTCAAGACCAGCCTGGCCAATATGATGAAACCCAGTCTCTACTAAAAATACAAAAATTAGCCGGGGGTGGTGGCTCATGCCTGTAGTCCCAGCTACTCAGGAGGCTGAGGCAGGAGAAATGCTTGAACCTGGGAGGTGGAGGTTGCAGTGAGCCGAAATCATGCCACTGCACTCCAGTCAGGGCGACAAGAGTGAAACTCCATCTCAAAAAATAAAAATAAAGTAAGAGAAATAGATGGTGGCATACTCACACAACAGAGCACGCATTATAAAAATGCAGGTGAATGAGCTGAAGCTCCATGTCAACATGCAGGAAGTGAGAAGATTTGAGTAGGGAAAAAGCACACTGTTGTAGAATGCAGGTAGAATGGAGTATTAGTTACATCAGCCAGGCGCAGTGGCTCACACCTGTAATCCAGCACCCTGGGAGGTTGAGGTGAGCAGATCACTTGAGCACAGGATTTAGAGACCAGCCTGGACAACATAATAAGACCCCAGGCCGGGCGCGGTGGCTCACGCCTGTAATCCCATCACTTTGGGAGGCTGAGGTGGGCGGATCACCGGAGGTTAGGAGGCGGAGGTTGCAGTGAGCTAAGATCACGCCACTGCACTCCAGCCTGGGTGACAAGAGTGAAACTCTGTCTCAAAGAAAAAAAAAAAAAACATAACAAAAAAAACCTCCATCTCTACAAAACAAAACAAAACAAAACAAAACAAGTTTTTAAACTTAGCCAGCGTGCCTGTGGCACCAGCTACTCGGGAGGCTATAGTGGGAGGATCACTCGAGCCCTGGAGTTTGAGGCTGCAAACTCACACCACTGCACTCCAGCCTGGGTGACAGAGTGAGACCCTGTCTCAAAACCAAATCCAAAACCAAAAACAAAAACAGGATAGAATACCGTTCCATTGATGTAACCTTTTTGAAACCTTATGTATAGATGTATAAATATGTAGTACATGTGTATAAGCTCACACTGCAATTATTCATAGCAAGTTCAGAATCAAGCTCACATTCCAGAGAGGGAAGGAGGGAGAAAAGGGAAGCCTGAGTAAAATCTGTTTTAGAAATGTCTGAAGCAAATCTGCAAAAAGATTTGCTGAATTATGACAGTAGATACTAGGATGTCATATTCTTTTCTGTATTTTCTTTTACTATTTCTCTTTTAAAAAACAGAAAACACGGCTGAGCACAGTAGCTTATGCCTGTAATCCCAGCACTTTGGGAGGCCGAGGCGGGGGCATCACCTGAGGTCAGGAGTTCAAGACCAGCCTAGCCAACATGGTGAAAGCCCGTCTCTACTAAAAATTAGCCAGGGTTGGTGGTCCACGCCTGTAGTCCCAGCTACTCGGGAAGCTGAGGCAGGAAGATCATTTGAACCCAGATGGAGGTTGCAGTGAGTGGAGATTGCACCATTGCACTCCAGCCTCGGCAATAGGAGTGAAATTCTGTCTCGGAAAAAAAAAAAAAAAGAAAGGAAGAAAATGCTTGGCAAGTACCCAGCACAATAAAAACCCCGGTGGAGGCCTTGGGAGGTCTCCTGGGGCCACACCTTACCCTGCACAAGGCACCCCCACCCCAGCCACTTCTGGAGCCTCAGACCATGGCAGAGACCAGCATCGTCCTTCCCACCCCTGGAGCAGGTTGTGTGGGCTCAGAAAGCCCCAGAATGGACCCTCTCCTGAGCCCTCAGGTTACCTGTGCTGGGGATGAGGCCCCAGGGGGCAGAGCAGGGGACTCAGATCCCCCTCTCAGCCAGGCTCAGGGCTCCCTCAGGACAGACCCCTCGGGCACCAGCACTCACCAAAGGCGGCCCCCACAAGGGAGAAGCAGGAGAGGAGCCAGAGGGAAGCCATGCCACTGCCTCAGAAGGTGTGGGGCCTGCCAGCTGTGGGGCCCTTTTTACCACCTGGGGGGGCAGGGAGCCCAGCCCCCCTCTCCCCCAGCCAGGGAGGCCTGAGCCCACCCTCCCTGTTACCCAGGGACCTTGGGCAATAAGTGGAGACAGAGCCCCGCCTGGTTCTCTACCAGACAACCCCAGTCCCTGGGAAAGGGGCAGCTGCGCTGACATCACCGGTCAGCCTTGGGGACATGATCCCACAGAGCCAGCTGTGAGCTGCAGTATCCCTGCCAGGAGACGGCACCAGGCTCTTCTGTTCCCAGAGGGGAAGTGGAGGCAGTTCCACCCCAGGGCTCGTGGAGGCCCAGCTGCTGTCATGGAACCAGGTCTCCGGGAACTCAGGCTCTCAGTGAAGGGTGTTTCCGCCTAACACTGTCCTAGAAGCAAAGGGTGACTCAGGGCATCGTGAATTCTCCAGAGTGTCACTGCACGTCACCAGTGAAGCCAAGCCACTTCTGAGTGTGGCGAGGGTCTGGGTGACAAGGACCAATCTGCTGGTGGCCATAACAGGTGGACAAAGCCACTGACACGTGTCCCACCTCTGCTGCAGCACCCAACAGAATTCACTTTTTCTGCAATGACTCATGATATAAGGAACTAATCATTTCATAAAGTTTCAGTTTCTTACAAAATGGAACTTTGATTCCGCACCATAAAATGACACAGAAAACAAACTTTTTAAGATGGAGTCTCACTCTGTCACCCAGGCCGGAGTGCAGTGGCGCAATTTCAGCTCACTGCAGCCTCCGCTTCCCGAGTTCAAGTGATTCTCCTGCCTCAGCCTCCCAAGTAGCTGGGATTACAGGTGCCCACCACACCCAGCTATTTTTTTTTTTTTTTGAGATGGCGTCTTGCTCTGCTGCCTAGGCTGGAGTGCAGTGGCACAATCTTCGCTCACTGCAGCCTCCACCTCCCAGCTTCAAGCAATTCTCCCACCTCAGCCTCTTGAGTAGCTGGGATTACAGGCATAGCACCAAACCTGGCTAATTTTTATATTTTTAGTAGAGACGGGGTTTCACCATGTTGGCCAGGCTGGTCCCAAACTCCTGATCTCAGGTGATCCACCTTCCTCGGCCTCCCAAAGTGCTGGGATTACAGGCGTTAGCCACCGCACCTGGCCAATTGTTGTATTTTTAGTAGAGACAGGGTTTTACCAAGTTGGCCAGGCTCCTCTCGAGCTCCCGGCCTCAGGTGAGCCTCTGGCCTTGGCCTCCCAAAGTGCTGAAATTACTGGCGTGAGTCACTGCGCCTGTCTGAAAATAAATTTTGAGGAAGCAGAAAAACTTTTTTCATTGTCACAAAACAAGGAGGAAAGACAGCTGTGGGTGACAGGTCAGTGACTGGGCAGGAAGTGAAGGCCAAGGGATCCTCAGCACCCTGTGGGCAGATATTCAGGGGACAGAGCCCGCAGCATCCCTGCCCTTATGGGCCTGAGACGCTCATGACAGACACACACGACACAGATGAGCATGTAATGTAGTGACCACAGTCACCTGGGGCAAGGCTGGACAGGACAGGCTGCACTGCATTTCCGGACGATGAGGGTATGAAAGTAAGACGCAGTGGGTGGATGGTGTTTCCATCGAAGGCCCTGGGCTCTGTGGTCAGCGGGCCAGGTCACCTTGGCATTTACAATATCCCCTCCCCATGCCCACCGCTGCTGGAGAACACACAACTATAAAGCAAAACTAAACTTATATACTAAAGAGAAAATTTCACAAGTTCACATCACCATGTTACCCTTTTTTTTTTCTTTTTCCCTTGAGACAGAGTCTCGCTCTGTTGCCTAGGCTGGAGTGCAGGGGTGTGACCTCAGCTCACTGCAACCTTTGCCTCCCAGGTTGAAGCGATTCTCCTGCCTCAGCCCCCCAAGTAGCTGGGATTACAGGCGTCTGCCACCACGCCCAGCTAATTTTTGTATTTTTAGTAGAGATGGGGTTTTGCCATGTTGGCCAGGATGATCTCAAACTCCTGACCTCAAGCGATCCAGCCATCTCGGCCTCCGAAAGTGCTGGGATTACAGGCGTGAGCCAGCACACCAGGCTGATAGCTACAATTTAAAGAAACAGAAAATAACAAGTGTGGGATGTGGAAAAACTGGAACCCTCATACATTGCTGCTGGGAATGTAAAATGGTGAAGCTGCTATGGAAACAGTTCGGCATGGCTGGGCACAGTGGCTCACGCCTGGAATCTTGGCACTGTGGGAGGCCAAGATGGGAGGATCACTTAAGACAAGGAGTCCAACACCAGCCTGGGCAACATAGTGAGACCCCATCTCTACAAAAAAATTTTAAAAAAACAACATTAGCTGGGCATGGTGGCGTGGTGGCATAGTCCCGGCTACTCAAGAAGATGAAGTAGGAGGATAACTTGAGCCTGGGAGATCGAGGCTGCAGTGAGCCAAGATCCAGCCTAGGCAGCGGAGCAAGGCCTTGTCTCAAAAAAAAGAGTAAAAAGAAGTGCAAAGAAAACAGTTTGGCAATTCCACAAAATAAACAGAATTACCTCATGACCCGACAATTCCACTCCCCCAAAATAAAAGGACTTAAGCAGACACTCGCACACCAGTGTTCACAGCAGCACTATTCCCAACAGCCAAAAGACAGAAATCACCGCTGTTGTTCATCAGCAGAGGAATGAGTAAGACATGAGCTCTCCACACCACTATTATTCAGTCGTAAGAAGGAATGAAGCAGGCCTGGTGTGGGGGCTCACACCTGTAATCCCTGCACTGTGGGAGGCCAGGAGTTTGAGAGCAGCCTTGGCAACAAAGACCCCGTCTCTACAAAAATTTTTTTCTTACATCAGCTGGGTGTGGTGGTATGTGCCTATGGTCCCAGCTACATGGGAGTCTGAGGCAGGAGGATCGCTTGAGCCCAGGTGGTCAAGGCTGAAGTGAGCTGTGTCTGTGCCACTGCATTCCAGCCTGGGCAACAGAGTGAGACCCTGTCTCAAACACAAACACAAAAACAAAACAAAATGAATCAGGTACTGATATATGCCAAAAGATGGATTTTTTTTTTTTTTTTTTTTTTTTTGAGACAGAGTTTTGCTCTTGTTGCCCAGGCTGGAGCGCAGTGGTGCAATCTTGGCTCACTGCAACCTCCGGCTCCCGGGTTCAAACAATTCTCCTGCGTCAGCCTCCGGAGCAGCTGGGATTACAGGGATCTGCCACCACACCCACCTCATTTTGTATTTTTAGTAGAGATGGGTTTCACCATGTTGGCCAGGATGGTCTCAAAATCTCTTGACTTTCTGAACCACCTGCCTCGGCCTCCCAAAATGCTGGGATTACAGGCGTGAGCCACCACACCCGGCCGAATCTAAAATGATGTCTGCTACGTGAAATAAGCAATACAAAGACAATTATTGCATGATTCCATTTATATGAAACCTTTTTTTGAAAAACTTTTTTGTGAGCCACCACGCCTGGCTGACTTGGAGTGTCTCATCTTTATTTACTTTATTCTTGAAACAGAGTCTCACTCTGTCACCCAGGCTGGAGTGCAGTGGCATGATCTCGGCTCAACTGCAACCTCCACCTCCCAGATTCAAGTTATTCTCCTGCCTCAGCCTCCTGAGTAGCTGGGATTACAGGCATGCGCCACCACACCCAGCTAATATATGAAACTTTATTTTTATTTATTTATTTTTGAGACAGAGTCTCGCTCTGTCGCCTAGGCTGGAGGGCAGTGGCATCATCTCGGTTCACTGCAAGCTCCGCCTCCCAGGTTCACGCCATTCTCCTGCCTCAGCCTCCCAAGTAGCTGGGACAACAGGCGCCCACCACCACGCCCGGCTAATTTTTTGTATTTTTAGTAGAGACAGGGTTTCACCATGTTAGCCAAGATGGTCTCGATCTCCTGACCTCGTGATCTGCCCGCCTCAGCCTCCCAAAGTGCTGGGATTACAGGCATGAGCCACCACACCCGGCCATGAAACATTCTTAACAGGCAAATTCATAAAGACAAAAACTAGGTTAGAGGCCCACAGGCACTGAGGGGAGAGAGGAATGCAGAGTTATTGTTCACTGGGTACAGAATTTTGTAAATAGTGGTGATGCTTGCACAAATTGTGAATGTAATTAGTATTGTAGAATGTAATTAGTGCCACTAATTGTACACTTAAAAATGGTTAAAATGGGCTGGGCACGGTGGCTCACACCTGTAATCCCAGCACTTTGGGAGGCCAAGGCAGGCTGATCACCTGAGGTCAGGAGTTCGAGACCAACCTGACCAACATGGAGAAACCCCATCTCTGCTAAAAATACAAAAATCAACCGGGTGTGGTGGCACGCACCTGTAATCCCAGCTACTCAGGAGGCTGAGGCAGGAGAATTGCTTGAACCTGGGAGGCAGAGGTTGCGGTAACCGAGATTGCACCATTGCACTCTAGCCTGGGCAACAAGACTGAAACTCCATCTGAAAAAAAAAAAAAAAAAATGGTTAAAACAGCGAATTTTATGTTACCTATATTTTACCATAATTAAATAAAATCAGTGGAATAAACCAAAATCCATCAAATTGCACACTTTACATGGGCGAATTGTATGGTATGTGAATTACACATAACAGCTCTTAACAGCTCGGTAAAGCTGTTAAGTATTGTGGAGTCAGAAGTCTTCTTCCAATGGCTATGGAGAGCAAATTCAGGGAAAAGGAGAAGCTGAAGGAAGGGAATATTCAGCCTAGAGCACGGCTGACAATCAGAAAGCGTTGGAGGAGCCCCCATCTCCAGGGGCCACAGGACAGACATGGCTGAGGACAAGCCAGGGGCCTGTCAGAGCTAGAGGTGCAAGACCTGTTAGGACAGACGCAGTGGCTCACACCTATACTCCCAGCACTTTGGGAGGCCAGGCAGGCAGATCACCTGAGGTCAGAAGTTCAAGACTAGCCTGGCCAACGTGGCAAAACCCCATTGCTACGAAAAACATAAAAATTAGCTGGGTGTAGTGCACATGCCTGTAATCCCAGCTACTCAGGAGGCTGAGGCAGGAGAATCGCTTGAACTCGGGAGGCGGAGGTTGCAGTGAACCGAGATCGCGCCACTACACTGCACCCTGGACGACAGAGTGAGACCCTGTCTCAAAAAAAAAAAAAAATTGTTAAATACACTATGCCCAACCCCACCATGCTCCCTAAGCTAAGGAACTACACATCAGGCGTGGGCACCCTGAGACACAGGGCAAGGGCTTTTAGGCAGACAGAACAAGGATAAAAAACCCTGAACCCAAATCTCCCCCAGACTCCCTCGCCCACACGGGCATCCCCTTACTGCGGCTGAGGGAGCCGACCTGTCTCTCCATCAGAGCTCTCAGTGATAACCACAGTGGTGGCCTCACAATAGAATGCCAATTCTCCGTAGAACCCACCCCACCAATCCCCACCACCTGCAAGAGTAGATCCTGCCGTCAACTGAGAAATGGCCCCAGCTCTTTGCAGCTCCCGGTACCCACGCCCGTGCCACAAAACTCTGCACGGAAGGGGAGAGACTGAATACACACGCGAACAGGGGACAGACCGCCTAAAAAAACAGAACTCTGCCCACTGCGCAGCAACCAGCCCAGGGCTCCAAACAGCAGCAGCCCCACTGGCCAGCCCTGAAAAGCCACACACGTCCTGACAGTCACAGAAGACGCCCACTCGGAGTTCGGAGCGCGCCTGCACCTGAGGCCCTGTGTGCTGCGGGACAGAATACCTCAGACTGGGTCATTTATAATGGATAGAAATGTATTTTCTCACAGTTCTGAAGGCTGCAAGTCCAAAGTCAACAGGCAGGGTTGGCAACCCTGGCCACAGGCTGATGTCTTGAACTCCATATCTTCACCTGGTGGAAGGTGGAAGGGCAAAGAGAGACGCGAGGGGGGTTGCTTGCCTTTTATTAATATAATGGCATTAATCCCACCTGGGAAGCAGAGCCCCATCCCCCACCCCACACACTAATCACCACTTACAGGTCCCACCTGTTAATACAAACAATGCGGCCAGGTGCAGTGACTCGAACCTGTAATTCCAGTGCTTTGGGAGGTCAAGGCAGGCGGATCACTTGAGCCCAGGAGTTCAAGATGAGCCTGGGTAACATGTTGAAACCTCATCTCTGCAAAAATAAATAATTAGCCAGGGTGGTGGCGTGCACTTGTGGTCCCAGCTACTCGGGAGGCTGAGATGGGAGAGTCGCTTGAGCCCAGGAGGTCAAGACTGTATAGTAAGCTGTGATCGCACCACTGCACTCTGGCCTGGACCAACAAAGCAAGACCCTGACTCTTAAAAAAAAAAAAAACACACACACAAAACACAAAAAACTAATAACATTTCAATACAAGTGTCAGTGGGACAAACACGCAGACCACACAGCAGCCTGCCTCCCACTTCCCCACACCAATAGCCACCAGCCAGGACACAGCGAGCCTTCCCCTTCCCTCCATGAAGCTTTCCCTCTACCCTGCCGGCCTTGGCGTCTTAGTCAATGCAAGTGACAGAGGCCGACTCCCTTGCTGTGGCAAGCTCTGAATAAGCAGCCCCCGCTGGTTCCCATTTGGGCAGATGTCACTGATCTCCACAAGGGCTGAGCGCCTGCTGGACATCCGGCACCCACACTCGCTGTCCTCCTGGGTCAGGAAACGCCCCCCAGCCCATCTCCCCACTATTGCTAGCCAGGCATCAACATGGAGCAGGGGGACAATTGTTTTCTAAGCAAGCTGCATGGGATCTCGTTGGCTCAGGGAGCACCCTGTGCTTTCTCTAAAAAAACATTCCCCCAGCCTCATTTGGTCAGGGACAAAACCCAGTGGAAAGGGTTTAGGCAAAGAACCATTCCATTAAACCGCTCCATTTGGTAAGTTTAGGCAAGTCCACTGGTGCCATGAGAAAGGTCCTGGCCAGGCACAGTGGCTCACACCTGTAATCCTAGCAGTTTGGGCAGCCGAAGCAGGCAGATTGCTTGAACCCAGGAGTTTGAGACCAGCCTAGGCGACATAGGGAGATCTTGTCTCTACAAAAAAATACAAAAATTAGCCAGGCATGGTGGCCCACACCTGTAGTCCCAGCTAACTGGGAGGCTGGACCTGGGAGGTCAAGCCTGTGCTGAGCCGTGATCATGCCACTGTACTCCAGCCTGGGTGACAGAGTGAGACCCTGTCTCAAAAAAAAAAAAAGAGAGAAGGGTCTCACCTCCTAACCCACTGTGTACCAGCTCCCAAGTCCTCTGCCTTTCGGAAGGGGGCAAGGGAATTTTATGAAGGTGCCTCTCAGAAGGGCAGATGCTCAGAGGGGGCTGCAGACTCAGATCCTGCTTTGCTTTGCTATGAAGGAAAAGTGGATGGCCACTGAGAAAACACTTTGACAGTTTCCATAATCACAGGCCCAGCCTACGACCCTGCTGTTCTACTCATGTTTTTTTGTTTGAGACGGAGTCCTGCTCTGTCACCCAGGCTGGAGTGCCATGGCTTGGTCGACTCACCACAACCTCCGCCTCCCGGGTTCAAGCAATTCTCCCACCTCAGCTTCCCGAGTAGCTGGGAATACAGGCACACATCATCATGCCCAGCTACTATTTGTATTTTTAGTAGAGACAGGGTTTCACTATGTTGGCCAGGCTGGTCTTGAACTCTTGACCCCAAGTGAGCTGCCTACCTCAGCCTCCCAAAGTGCTGGGATTGCAGGCATGAGCCACCGTGCCTGGCCTACTCCTAGGTGTTTGCCCAAGAGAAATGAACACACATCTGCATAAAGACTTGCCTTTGGATGTTTTAATATATGTTTTATTTATTATAGCAGCTTTATTCATAATAGATCAAAACTACAGAACAGATAAACAAACTGTAGTGCATTCCAGCAATAAAAAGGAAGAGACTGCTGCTATCTGCAACAGCGTGAGTGAACTCCAAAGACAAGATGCTGAGTGAAAGCAGCCGGATTTCCAGAAACACCTGGGTTCTGTTCACATGAAATTCCAGAACCCGAAAACTAACTGATGGGCAGGATTCAGAGTTTCGGTTCCGTGAGATGAGTGGCCGCACGGCACTGTGGACATGCTTAGCGCTGAATGGTACACTTAAAAACAGGTGCGGGCCGGGCATGGTGGCTCAAGCCTGTAATCCCAGCACTTTGGGAGGCCGAGGTGGGCGGATCACGAGGTCAGGAGATCGAGACCATCCTGGCTAACACAGTGAAACGCCATCTATACTGAAATATACAAAAAAATTAGCTGGGCATGGTGGCGGGTGCCTATAGTCCCAGCTACTCAGGAGGCTGAGGCAGGAGCATGGCATGAACCCGGGAGGCGGAGCTTGCAGTGAGCCAAGATCATGCCACTTCACTCCAGCCTGGGCGACAGAGTGAGACTCTATCTCAAAAGCAAACAAACAAGCAAACAAACAACGGGTGCAATGGTCAATTTTGTTATGTGTATTACCACAATTTAAAGTTGTTTTTGTGTGTGTGTGTGAGACAAGGTCTGGCTCTGTCTCCCAGGCTGGAGTGCAGTGGCGTGATCTCAGCTCACTGCAACCTCCTCCTCCCGGGCTCAAGCCATCCTCTTACCTTAGCATCCCCAGTATTACAGGTGCCAGCTACCATGCCTGGCTTTTTTTTTTTTTTTTTTTTTTAGCGACAGGGTCTCACTATGCTGCCCAGGCTGGTCTTCAACTCCTGAGCTAAAGGGATCCTCTCCCCTTGGCCTCCCAAAGTGCAAGGATTACAACCATGAGCCACTGCACCTGGCTGCTAACAGTTTTTAAAATTTAACAATAACAACAACATCCCCTGGTGCGATGACTCACACCTGTAATCCCAGCACTTTAGGAGGCTGAGGTGGGAGGATTGCTTGAGCTGAGGAGGCTGAGGCTGCAGTGAGCCGTGATCATGCCACTGCACTACAGCCTGGGCATCAGAACCAGCCTCTTTCAACCAAAACCAAAACCTAACCTCCGGGTAAAGAAATCAGAACAGTGGTTGCTTCTGGAGATGGGGGATTGACTGCCAAGGGGCTGTGAAGGAAATGGTCTCTGCCTTGAGGCAGGTGGTGGTTACAGGGGTGCCTGGATCCTCACAAGTCATCAACCTATATCCACTTCGTTGTTTTTTTGTTTGTTTGTTTGTTTTTGTTTTTTTGAGACAGGCTCTCACCCTGTCGCCCAGGCTGGAGTCCAGTGGCATGATCACCACTCACTGCAGCCTCCACCTCCTAGGCTCAAGTGATCCTCCCATCTCAGTTTCCCAAGTCCCAGCCTGGATCTGGGACTCCATGCCTGCGCCATCACACCTGACTAATTTATTTTTTGTACAGATGGGGTCTCACCATGTTGCCCAGGCTGGTCTTGAACTCCTGGGCTCAAGTGAGCCTCCTGCCTTGGCCTCCCAAAGTGCTGGGATCACAGGCATGAGCTACTGCACCTGGCTTTATATACATTTTAAGTGAGGGCATTTCAAGGTAACTAAAGGAAGAGGTGGCCAGGAGGCTGCAGCACGTGGGGACCCCTAGCTCATCCCTCCCGCTCCCACTCTGGCCAAGGCCATGGTTCTGCCTCCCCGACCCACCAGGGCCCCGGCTCACGCGTGTGTCCTGACTCATCTGTCCTGAGTGTCCCCGGGCTCCTTCCTCGCCGTTCGGGTCCAGATCCCATGGGGACTGGAGGGCAGTGTGGGGGCAGGGTCCCTTCCCCAGGAGCAGTGGAGTGGGAACACCTGTGCGTGCCTGTCCCCGACCCCTGCTGCAGCTGCACGGTTCCCACAAGCCTCTGTAGCCTTTGCGGGGTTGGGGACATGGCGGGTGACGTCCTGGCCAGCGGTTAGCTCCTAAGGCCACACAGCTGGGGCCACAGGTCACTCAGGCCAGGTGAGGGCTTGCGCCCTTTCCCCCATCTGCCTCAGCCAGCTTATAGCTAGGGGCTGCCCCTGAGGCTCTAGTACCGTCTCCTTAGGGCCCTCCTGGGCCCGCCCCCTCGACTTCTGAGCTCTTCGCTGCCCTAGGGACGCAGGCCTCTTTGGGTCCTGCGACCCCAGGTTCGTTTCCTCTCCTCCGAGGATGCTCTGGACTGCTCCGACAAACTCCTAGGCTGTTTGCTTAAATGTCCCCTTCAGAGTAAGGCCCTCCTGGCCTCAGTATCAGTAATAATAATGAGAAGAAGAATTCTTTAGCTGCTGGTGTGTATATTTTACTTATTTTAAAAATTGACTCTCTTCCCTAAACTCTCCAGCCTCCTCCCGGCTGTCAGCTGCCACACGCAGGAATTTGTTGGTTTTGTTCAGCTGTTCCCGTGGGCCTGGTGGGCACTGGCTGGCAGGAAGAGCCCATGTGCATGCAGAGGTGGGTGCGTCTCATCCCGACCAGGCCATGCTCCGTCCTGGTGGTGCCCGCCCACCCCTCTGTCCTCAGACAATCTTCTAGAATGAGCGAAGGGCCTGAACAGGTGATTCACTCGAGAAAGAGGAATGTAGGGGCCCCGCCAGTGTGGATTGCATGCTTGGCCTGGTCCTGGTGCTCAAGAAGGCTCTTCCTTTTGTCATGGGACCCATACTCTAAGCATCCTCAATTACATACAGGATCAGAGAGGGCAAGTCATTTGCCCACGGCTCCACAGCTGCCTGACCCCAAAACCCGTGCTGTAAACACACATGCTGCAGGCATCAGTGCGGTGGAATTGAAAACAGCCACGAGGCACCTTTTCCTGTGCATTTTGGGGAACTTGCCCTCCATCTGGCAGCCTCAATCCAAAATTTCTCCCTCCCCCATTTCCCAGTTGCTGAGAAAGGGCTCCACCACCCATGCTGCCACCCACACCCGGAACCAGGTGTCCCTGCCCATGCTCTGCCCTGAGGTTCAGCCTCCATCAGTTCTCATCAGGGGGATGCCAGGCCCCCAGGCCGGGCCCTAGGCCCAGTCTTGCCCTCTGATGCCACCTGCTCAGCTCCAGGGCCCAGGTGTGCTGGCGCCTGTGTACAGGGGTGGCCCAGTGTGAGGACAGCAGGTAGCTACCCCTCCCCTGTACACAGCCCAAGTGACCAACACAGATGTCGACTGGGCCTTCACTGAGCCTTCTTAGCCATCCCCTGGGACCCGGGGAGCACCCGCACCCCAGCCTCTGGCTACACCATGGGGCACAGGCCTGCTCCCCCAGCCTCTCCTCTACTTGGTCACATTGCCCATTGGGTTTTTTTCTTTTTTTTTTTTTCCTTTTTTGAGACAGAGTCTCACTGTCACAAGGCTGGAGTGTAGTGGCGCAATCTCGTCTCACTGCAACCTCCGCCTCCTGGGTTCACACCATTCTCCTGCCTCAGCCTCCCAAGCAACTGGGACTATAGGCGGCCGCCACCACGCCTGGCTAATTTTTTGTATTTTTAGTAGAGACGGAGTTTCACCATGTTGGCCAGGATGGTCTTGATCTCTTGACCTCGTGATCCATCCGCCTCAGCCTCCCAAAGTGCTGGGATTACAGGCGTGAGCCACCGCGCCCGGCCTGCCCAGGGGTTTTCAAACCATGAAAAGATCAAGTGAATTCTTTGCAGAGCACAAGAGACTCAGCTGGGGCTCAAACCCGGGGATGCTGGACTCAGCCCCTGGAGGCCCCTGCCCAAGCCTGGGCCTGGAGGAGAAAGGCAATGGTCGAAGGCCACCTGGGTTAGCCCGGCTCAGCTAAGGCCACAGCTGCTGCCATCCCAGGCTTCCTGGCCAGCCCTGCACCGACACATCTTGCCCACTCCCAGGGAAGGGATTATCACCCCAAGGTCTCCAGATAACAGCAGGCACACAGGGCTATAACGGGGACCGGCAGACAGGCGTCCTACACCCCTGCCAGCGGCACCATGGCTTTCCTCTGGCTCCTCTCCTGCTGGGCCCTCCTGGGTACCACCTTCGGTGAGTGCCAGGCCCTGCAGAGGCCGAAGGGTTGTCTCCTCTCACTCCCAGCCCCGAGGCCAGCAAGAGGCAGCAGGGTCCCAGCTCCCAGTTCAGCTGTGCACCGCAGTGTGGGCCTGGGCGTGTCACCGGCTCCATCTGTGCTGTAGGCGCTGCGAGGTCAACGCCTCCCTCCCAGGCTCAGCTGCCGCCTCTGAGCTCAGGAGATGGGGAGTCCCGCTCCCCTTCCTCACCCCCAGCAGACCTGAGGCTTTCAGGGGAGGAGGCGGGGGGAGGAGGCAGGTGTCCGGGGGCTGCCCTGAGGCCTTCAGGAAACCCCCAAACAGTCAGCGGCCCCAGCACAGGTTTGGGTGGTGAATGTGTGGGCAGCTGGGGCTTGGCACCGTTCAGTCCAAACCTTTCAGAACCTCGAGCCTCACCCTCTTAAACTCCTGTTCACGGAGCACTTCCCGGGTGCCAGGCTCAGAGCTGGCGCTCTGCCTGCTCACTCTACCAAACCTGTGAGGTCAGAAACAGCGTGATCCCCACTTTGCTGATGGGGACACTGAGTGGCTTAGCTGGGCAGGGAGGGAGCCAGGTTCAAACCCACAGAGTCTGGCCTCCCAGACTGAGCGCCGGGGCTGCCGCCCACCGCACGCTCCACCTGTGTGACTTCTCCGAACTGAGGTGGGGCCAACACCCCATTCCTTAGCAGCCCACAGCCCAGTTCATTGGACTCAGTTGTACCTGGGGATTCCAGCTCTGCGGAGAGGAGAGCCAGGGCCAACTTCTCAGAGGAGGGGATGTGGGAGCCAGTCTAGGTCCCAGAGACTGGAAAAGAGTTGGGAGTGAGAGGAGGCTGGAGCATTAGGACCTGGGTGGGTGGTACCCACCCCTCAGCCCACTCCCGCCCCCAGGCTGCGGGGTCCCCGCCATCCACCCTGTGCTCAGCGGCCTGTCCAGGATCGTGAATGGGGAGGACGCCGTCCCCGGCTCCTGGCCCTGGCAGGTGTCCCTGCAGGTGAGGGGGTTCTGCAAGGTGGGGGGCACCCTGGGTAGGGGCCAGGCTGGGGGTGCCCCCGGGTGGGAGGTGCTGACCCTCCCCATCTTGCTCCCAGGACAAAACCGGCTTCCACTTCTGCGGGGGCTCCCTCATCAGCGAGGACTGGGTAGTCACCGCTGCCCACTGCGGGGTCAGGTGAGGACCGGGCAGCCCCGGGCTCCGCTTCCAGCCCCGGTCGGGTGGGAGGGGAGCAGGGCATGTTCTCTCACCCACAACGCTCTGCCCAGGACCTCCGACGTGGTCGTGGCTGGGGAGTTTGACCAGGGCTCTGACGAGGAGAACATCCAGGTCCTGAAGATCGCCAAGGTACCCAGGCCCCATGCAGCAGAGGGCAGGGCCGTGGGCACGGGGGGAGACCCCTCGGCTGCTTCAGGGACAGGCGCCCAGTGGGGCCGGGCAGGCCTCGTGATTCCCATTCCGGCCCTGGGGATGGACTGCTCCTTAACGGGCACCAGGGAAGGAGTCTGTCCTCGAAGCCTGCAGGTCCTGCCTCCTCCCAGGGCCTCACCCCGGCACTCTGGCCCCCACCCCCAGGTCTTCAAGAACCCCAAGTTCAGCATTCTGACCGTGAACAATGACATCACCCTGCTGAAGCTGGCCACACCTGCCCGCTTCTCCCAGACAGTGTCCGCCGTGTGCCTGCCCAGTGCGGACGACGACTTCCCCGCGGGGACACTGTGTGCCACCACAGGCTGGGGCAAGACCAAGTACAATGGTGAGAGGCCGCGGGGCTGCCTCTGGGGTCTGGGCTGCCTGGCTGTGGAGTCCCCCTGTGACCATTTGGCTCTTCTTGTTCGGCTCTAAATTCCAACACGCTCCTAACTGCCCGTTCGTTATTGAAAATCTTCTGAATTTAAAATCCCCCAAATGCAAATAAAATCCAGGTCAGATCATGAGGAGCCTGCACAGGGAGCTTCTGAGCAGCGTCCAGCCGGGTGAGCCCTGCCCTGGCTGACCTGCCTGGAGTCGCAGCGCGGGGCTCCCACCCGGGCAGGGCCGAGGCCCCCTTGTCTCACAGGCGCTTCTGAGGCTCCAGGGGCCGTACCCAACATCGTGGTGATGGTGCAGGGGAGGGCAGGCATGTCGGCCCCGGGTCTCTCCCTCCACTCTTGGCTGAGTGAGCCCAGGGGCCCTGACCCTCCTCCTGTCCTGCAGCCAACAAGACCCCTGACAAGCTGCAGCAGGCAGCCCTGCCCCTCCTGTCCAATGCCGAATGCAAGAAGTTCTGGGGCAGAAAGATCACCGACGTGATGATCTGTGCCGGGGCCAGTGGCGTCTCCTCCTGCATGGTGAGGCTGGCCCTGCCCAGGCCCTGGCCAGGCGAGCGGGGTGCAGGGGAGGTCTGGGCTTTCCACCCCTCTCTGGTCTCATTTACTAACCCCACTCCTTCCTGGGTGTCAAGAGTCGCCTTGTTGCAAAATTCCATGGCCAATGTCAGAGCCAATGGCTCTTGGAGTTGTGCAGGGCACAATCTGGACAGTGGATCCCAGCAGGCCAGCGGGCTCCAGCAGCCCCCCCTCCCTCACACGGACCCCTTGGCCAGCCCCACCATGCTCTTCCTCCTATTGGTCAAACCAGCTTTACTGAGCTGCCATTAAAGGGTCCCATTCCGGGGCTGGCTCAGGCTTCCAGGGGCATGAACCACATAAGCAGCTACTAGGGTCTTTCATAACCCACGCAACAGCACATGCTGAGCCTTTGCTGTGTGTGGGGTCCTGGACTGGACTCTGGGAACAATGTCCAGTGGCCCCTGGGACCAGTCTGTCTTGGCTGCCAGATCCAAGCCCCCTTCTCCCTCTCCCACAGGGCGACTCTGGCGGCCCCCTGGTCTGCCAAAAGGATGGAGCCTGGACCCTGGTGGGCATTGTGTCCTGGGGCAGCGACACCTGCTCCACCTCCAGCCCTGGCGTGTACGCCCGTGTCACCAAGCTCATACCTTGGGTGCAGAAGATCCTGGCTGCCAACTGAGCCCGCGGCTCCCTCCGACCCTGCTCCCCACAGAGCCTCAGTAAACCCATGGAACACACGTCGGCGCTGTCCGTCTTCTGTTTTGGGGCCTCCAAGGCCTCACTCCACTCCGGAACCTGGGCCCCCACTGGGCTGGACTGGGCTGGGCTAGGCATGGGCGGCCTCTGGGAGGACCCTTCCTTAGTCCCCTCTGCCACCACTCAGGCTCCTGCTTCCCAGAGAGTGGCCAGGAACACACGGGCAGATGAAAAGGGGTGCAGAGACAGACGGGGGATCTGGCTGGTGGGGACCGGGTGGACCTTGGCCCCCATCCTCAGCACCTGTCCCCAGGCGACAGGTTCTTGCCACCCACCCTTGCTGTCTTGCTTTGGGCCCTGCAAGAGGGCGTGGGCAGCGTGGGGGCTGTGGGGGGATGAGCTCACTCTGGCCCCACAGACCTGTGGCTCCAAGGAATCTTCCCACGGCCACTCCTAGGGCTGCCAGACATATGCTGGAGCCAGGAGCGTTATCAACGCAAGGACTGGTGATGAGGTGGGTGGTGTCGAGGTGGGCCATGATTGGTGGGCTCAGGGGACAGTATGGGGTCCCTCTAACATCCCATGGCCTTTCTCTGGATCACTGGCTTCCCCCTGGCAGTGACTTTTTTTTTTTTTTTTTTTTTTGAGACAGAGTCTCACTCTCTCGCCCAGGCTGGGGTGCAGTGGTGCGATCTCACCTCCCAAGTAGCTGGGACTACAGGCACCTGCCACCATGCCCGGCTAATTGTTTTGTATTTTTTTAGTAGAGATGGGGTTTCACCGTGTTAACCAGGATGGTCTCGATCTCCTGACCTCGTCATCCACCCGCCTTGGCCTCCCAAAGTGCTGGGATTACAGGCCTGAGCCACCGCGCCCAGCCCTATGGCAATGACTCTTAAAAGTTCGAGGCTCAGGCAGGCCGGGAGCCCCAGGTCAAACATGCCCATCCCCAGCCCCAAATGCCCAGAAGCAAAAAGCCCGCCGTGCCATGTTTCATCAAGGCACCACATCCTCCGTGGCCAGATCGTCCTCCCCTTCCTCCTCACACCCTGCCAGCTGGCCCCCGCCCCTCTGGCCGCTACCCCCACCCCCTCGGCCGTGCTTGGGGCATCTGTTTCCTCCCTTCCTTAGCCCCCGCACCCTCAGACCCTCCACACCCTACGATTCTGCCTCCTGAGGGGCTCCTGCATCCACGCCTTTTGCCCACCCCTCACCCCCAGCCCCTGCACCCTCTGGACTTGGGCGGCCTCCTGGGTTTGTGTGCCCCCGGGCCCCACACCCCAATCCACCCCAGCCACTGACTCAGAGCCCTCAAGAGCACAGGGACCCAAGGAGATCCAGCCACCACGTCCCAGCACCCTGGGCTCAGAAGGGGACAGACACTCCCTTGGGTACACAGCGGTCAGGGGAGGGGGCTGAGGGCACTGCAGTGGCACCTCAGGACACCATCAACTGCCGGCTGTCCTGGGGAGGATGCCAACTCCAGCTCCGAGGCCTGGCAGGTGTCCCTGCAGATCAGAGAGGTCCTGCCCATGCGGTGGGGGGGACCCTGGGTGGTGGGCAGGCTAGAGGTGGGGGGAAGTTTACAACAATTTTTATTAATATATAAATAGAGACTTGGGTCTCACTATGCGGCCCGACTGGCCTTGAAGTTTGGCCTCAAGTGATCCTCCTGCCTCAGCCTCCCAAAGTGCTAGGATTACACAGCCCTCGCCCCTCGGGTCCCTTCTGCCCTTGTGGGAGTTGCCAGTCCTCCTATCCTCCCAGTACAAAGCTGGCTTCCACTTCTGCGGGGGCTACCACATCAGCGAGGACTGGGTGGTCACCGCTGCCCACCAGGGGTCAGGTGAGGCTTGAGCTTGAGGAGTTGGGGCCCACCAGGTGTCAGGGAATGACACTCATCCCCCTTCCCAACCCCAACTACACCCTGCAACCAACAGGAAAAGGGTCGGAAATGAACTGCAGGCTGGGGAACCAGCACCCCCATCCCCCGGCCACAGGCAGAGCCGCCTCTGCAGGAGACACCCACCCCAGGCCGTGCACCCCACCTCCACCTTCGCAGGCCACCCAGACGGCAGCTTGGGGAAACCTGGGAGGTCCCGTACCCTCACTGTGCAGGTGGGGAAACTGAGACCCTGAGAAAGGGATGCCCTGAGATCACCATGAGATTGAGGGGCAAGCAGGGCTCACCCTGACTGGCTCACTTCCCAGGCACCCCCACGAGCCCAGGCACCGCCTGCCACCCTCACTCTCCAGGAAGAGCCACCGAGTGGTGGCCGGGACCGTGTGGTGGCCAGGGTGTCTGACCTTGGCTCTCACCTGGAGGCCATCCAGGTGCTGAGGATGGCTAACGCTAAGGCCACACAGCCAGGGAGAGGAGGTGGCTCCACGATGGGACACACCCACCTCTGGGAGAGGAGGTGAGTGGGCACAAGGGCCCCTGCCCAGCTGGCCTGGGCCTTGCCCTGCACCCTTGGCTGCCAGGGCCCATGGGCACCTGCCTCTCCCAGCTTTTTCCTTCCCAAGTAGTAAAGCTCCTGAAAGCACCCTGACAGGTGTCTTCGATGGTAAAGTTTTGCTCATTGTAGAAAAACGTGGACAGATAATCATTAAAAATCACCACGTGCCACGGGCTATTCTCCATCCGTCTCCATAGACTCACCTGTCCAGTCCCATTCCTGTTCCTTTCTCAATGTACCCCAGCACTCTCCAGTCCACTCATGGAGGCCTGGGCTCCCCACTCCTCTCTGCCCTCCTTCCCTAGGCCTTACAAGGGCCAGGACTCAGGCTCACAGCTTCCTGAACCAGGCAGGCGAGGCTGCCTGGGGACTTCTTCCTCTTCCCAGCCCTCTGAGCTGGAAGCGTCAGCTCATGGGATGAATGGCGCCCCGGCATGGATGAAAGCCACTTGCCCCAGCTCCCTCCAGGAGTGTGCATGGCAGAGCTGGGGCTGCCACGTGAACCCAGGCCTCAGGACCCTGGCACAGCCCCTGCACCCACACTTGCCATTTCTCTGCACCCCTCCCTGGACTCCGCCAGGTTAGGGTCTCCCAGGCCCTGGCACCCAGTTCAGGCCTGGAGACACCTCCTCTCCTTCCTGCAGGGTGACTCCGACAGCCCTTGCCTGCCAGGATGGAGCCTGGACTCTGGAGGGCATCGTGTCCTGGAGCAGCACCAGCACCTCCTGTTGTCACCAGGCGTGGATGCCCGCATCATGAAATTCATGCCTGGGAAGGCGTGGAGGCCGAGACCCCCCCTACTCCGCATCTGTGCAAAACACAAATAAAGCCATTGAGAGCAACTGCATACACCTTTACTTCTGTGTCCTCACCAAGGCGGGTGGGCTGAGCATGATGTGGCTGAGCTGGGGGGACAGATGCTGTCACGGGGACAACCTCTGTAGAGGTAAGATCAGGAGGGCTTGCGGATCACCCAGCCCTACTCCCTTCTTCATACAGATGGGGAAACCAAGGCCCATGTTCATATGCAGAACGGTCAGGGCTGGGAGCAGCACCAGGGGTTTCAAGCACCCTGAAGCTTCCATCTGGGCTGCGGGCTGCTGGGTGGGGGAGCCACGGCGGGGACACACTTGCCCAGGGCAAGGGTCTTCTCCAAGCCCCTCCCTCCCAACTCAGAGGCCAGGTCCATGTATAATTCCATGTGCACTTCGGGAGTTCCGCAGGCTGGGATGAGATTCTTTTAAGCAGAGCTCTGGATGCAGCCCCCAGCGGTGCCCTCGGCTCACAGGAACCCGTCCCCTTGTGCAGCTGTTCCTGCCCCAATCTGCCCTCACTCCAGATGCCAGCTGTGGGCATGGGCAGGTGCTCACTGTGGCAGCTCCCTAGGGTTGAAGGGGCCATGCCCAGGCTGTGCTTTCTGGGCCCCAGACCCTGCAGCTCTGAAACTGCCCCTTTTCTTGGGCCCAGGCTCTGCCCTGGCTCCCAGGGCCTTGTGGCCAGCTGCAGGCCTCACCCCGCCTCCAGGAGACACCCAGCCTCGGCGTTCCTTGGTTTTCTTCTAGAGAGATCCACTCCTCCTCTGCCCTCCCGGGAGATGCCACGCATGGCCCTTGCCCCCGGGTGCCTTCCCCAGAACCGTCACCCACCCCGGGCTGCTCTCATCTGCCACCCTCAGGCAGCTGCTCTTCCTTTTAAAAACTTTATTTAAATGGAGACTCTTAGTCAAATGATTGGAAAACCAATAACGAAAAATAGTTCTTCAGGTTCTTCTCCTGGTAAGGCGGAGGACACACCAAACTGCACTGGCCCTGTCAGGGGACACAGCACCCTCGTGGGGCCAGGCTCAGCCCTCGGGGCGGCATGAGGTCCTGCAGGCTGCAGGACCCTCACACTCCAGCCCCCTGTCTGGTGACCCAACCCGGGCCCGTGGTGCATGCTGGGGAAGGCCACTGGCCGGCCCCTGGGCTTCGGCTCCTGAGGAGGCATGGCCCCACACCCTGCCCGGCCATAAATATATACAGATCCCTGGGCATCCAGGGCACCAGGACCGACGCAGAGCTGGGGTCCTGTCCCTAAGCCTGTGGCACAGCGACTCTTGACATGGGAGCCAGGGAGCTGGGACCACCGCACCCCTCCCCTGCCTCCCTCCTGGGGTCACCACCCTCAGGCGGCTGCCAGCTGGCCTAGGACGCGGCGGAACTGCTGGGTGCTGTGGCCCAGCTCCTTGACCCTCTCCACCATGTCCTGGGCCGCGGAAGGCGATGGGTACTGCAAGGCAGCGGCCTTGGTGGTGGCCACGATGCCGCGCAGGAGGTCGCACAGCAGGTTGCTGTAATGGGTCACCTGGCTGCGCACGTCAGCAGCCTTGGCCTGCCGTGACAGTGTGTCCCCGATGAACACCAGCTTGTGGGCGCTGAGGATGACGAACTTGCTGTGCGCCACAAAGATCTTGGGCGGCTGGTTGGTGGCCACGGCAGTAAAGAAGGCGTCCACGGCGTTGGTCAGTGTGGTCAGGTTGGCCTCACACTGCTCCAGGTAGAAGAGCAGCAGCTGCCGGTCCGAGGGCCCCAGGCCGCCTGTTCGCCCCGGGGCCAGGGGTTGGGCTGGCGTCCAGTTGGCCAGGTCGTGGTCTATGGGCCGTGACACCTCCTGTTCCAGTCGTTCAAACTGCTTCAGCTGGGGCAGGAGGGAAGCAGGAGCAGGGTTAGGCTCTCGGGTGAGTTGGAACCACAGGCCGAGACCTGGGCACCCTGGGCTGGGCTTCTCTAAAAGGGCCGCTACTCAGAGTGCATGGGACTGCAGGGCAACGGGCAGTCTCCTCTCCCGGGGACGGGACCAGGAACCATGGCAAGCCTTCCGGAGGTTGTTCAGTTACCCTTCCACCAATCTCAAAAGGTCAGACTCCGTGCCCTGAACATTTTTGAAATGACAAGATGGACAACAGAAAAGTGGCTGCCTGGGGTCGGGGGGTCACCGTCGTGGCTTGGGTACTGTCCCACGTGACTTGAGACGTGGCACTGGGGAAACTGGCTGAAGGGCACTGGGGACCCCTCGACCCTATCTTTGCAACTTCCTGTGAATCTATAAATATTTCAAAATGGAAAGTTAAAAAAATTTTCCCCTTAGTTCAAAAGTAACATACACATCATAAAAAGATTCAAATATATCAAACAGAAAAAACGAAGATGTCACCCGTAATCCAATGCCCCTAAATAGAACCTCTGCTAAATCATCTTCCAGAACCACACACGAAAGTTAACATTTCCACTCCTGTGCCTAGGAGTCAGCTGAAGGGGACAATGTGTCCTCACTAGAGCCGCTCTGGCTCCGGAAGTGACCAGCCACACCCAGACTCAGGACTGGTAAGCTCTGTGCCACCCTAGGCGCAAAGATCCAAGCCACAATGAGCAAAACCAATAGGGAACCTCCCCTTCCTAACACTTAGAACCTCGCACTGTCCCCCTTAGGCAGCCACTTGGTGAAATCCTCCATCTCTCCGTTCCCTTAGCCAGTGAGATACATACTCCGCTTTTTTTCTTTGAAAAGCTCTGATGAGGCAGGGTGAGGTGGCTCATGCCTGTGATCCCAGCACTTTGGGAGGCTGAGGCAGGTGAATCACTTGAGTCTGGGAAGTCCAGGCTGCAGTGAGCCCTGACAGAGCACAGGCAACAAGCTTTGTGGGTTTTTTTTTTTTTTCAATACTATTTTTATTTTTATAAAGAAGGAATCTTGATCTGTCACCCAGGCTAATCTTTTTTTTTTTTTTTTAATGGAGTCTTGCTCTTTCGCCCAGGCTGAAGTGAAGTGGCACGATCTCGGCTCACTGCAACCTCTGCCTCCTGGGTTCAAGCGATTCTCCTGCCTCAGCTAGGATGACAGGCCTGCACCACCACCCCTGGCTAATTTTTGTATTTTTGGTAAAGATGGGGTTTCACCATGTCGGCCAGGCTGGTCTCAAACTCCTGACCTCAGATGATCCTCCCGCCTCTGTCTCCCAAAGTGATGGGATTACAAGCGTGAGCCACTGCACCCAGCCCTTTATATTCTTTGACAACTCTTAATAGTTATATAATATCCCACTGCACAAATGTCCATCCTTTATTGAATCAATACTCTCCTATTAGACACTTTGTGGGTGGGGATTTCAGATTCTTCACCGATACAGGAATGGGGCAACAGATGTTCTCATCAGGAAGTCTTCATGGGCTTGCATTTAACATGGACTTTATGTCCTTGGCCTTGCAATTCTACATCTTTAAAGTTCTTCACATATATTCTTGCCCTTTAATCCAGCTTCTAGCAAGTTATCTATGTGATTCATCAGATACGTGCAAAGACTAGTATTCATCACAGCACTGTTCACAAAAATAAAACTCTGGGAACAGCCTAAGTGTCCAACAGCAGGGGACTGGTGAAGTCAGTGCTGGAGGCACACAGAGGACGGACAAAGTACACGACCACTTCTGAAAACACGGCGATCCCACAGAGTTCTCTCTCTAGACAGAGATATAGACCTATATATTGTTGATATTTCAGGAGGTTTGTTTTTGAGACGGAGTTTCGCTCTTGTTGCCCAGGCTAGAGTGCAGTGGTGGGATCTCGGCTCACCGCAACCTCCGCCTCCTGGGTTCAAGCAATTCTCCTGCCTCAGCCTCCCAAGTAGCTGGGATTACAGGCATGTGCCACCATGCCCAGCTAATTGTTTTGTATTTTTAGTAGAGATGGGGTTTCTCCATGTTGGTCAGGCTGGTCTCGAACTCCCGACCTCAGGTGATCCGCCCGCCTCGGCACCCAGGAGGTTTTTAAAACAATTTTATTTTATTTTATTTTTGAGACGGAATCTCACCCTGTCGCCCAGGCTGGAGTGCAGTGGCGCAATCTCAGCTCACTGCAAGCTCCACCTCCTGGGTTCAAATGATTCTCCTGCCTCAGCTTCCCAAGTAGCTGGGACTACAGGCGTGTGCCACTATGCCGGCCAATTTTTGTATTTTTAGTAGAGATGGGGTTTTGCCATGTTGACCAGGCTGGTCTCAAACTCGTGACCTCAAGTGATCTGCCCGCCTTGGCCTCCCAAAGTGCTGGGATTACAAGTGTGAGCCACTGTGCCTGGCCACAATTTGTATTAATATATACAGACTTGGGTCTCACTACGTGGCCTGGCTGGTCTCAAACCCTTGGCCTCAAGTGATCCTCCTGCCTCAGCCTCCTAAAGTGTTAGGATTACAGGTGTGACATTTATTCTTTTCTTGGGTGTTTTCTTTAGTAGATTTAACAGGGGTGCAGGTGCAGTTTTGTTATGTGGGTACACTGTACCCATTAGGTAATTTCTCAGCCCCCACCCCCTGCCACCCTGCCACCGTTCTGAGATGTCAACGTCTAGCCTCTCCTGAGTGTCTCCATGTGCCAGGTACTTCCCAGGCATCTTCCACTTTTCAGTGATTCTCACCGAGCTCTCATGAGGCGGCTGCAGCCTCACTGCTGTGTGTCGTGGGTCTCAGGCCCCTGCCTCTGCCACCTCCTTGGTGCCCAGAAGGTAGGCGAGGGAGATTTGACGGGTGATATTTTTATGTTCACTTCGTGCTATCCTGTATTTTCACTTTTAAAATTATCTTCATAATCAGAATAAAGCTCCCTTAGTGTTTTTTTACATACCTCTTTCCTACCCTGAGAAAATGATTCAAAATATGAGGAAAATTCTATTAACATATCTGCATATAAACACAGCAGTATATTTATAATAAGGGGCCAGATGTGGTGGCTCACACTATAATCCCAGCACTTTGGGAGGCCAAGGCAGGTGGATCGTTTGAGCCCAGATGTTTGAGACCAGCCTGGGCAATGTGGTGAAACCTTTGTCTCTATAAAAAATATAAAAATCAGCCAGGTGTGGTGGCAGGCGCCTGTAATCCCAACTACTGGGGAGGCTGAGGCAGGAGAATCGCTTGAGCCCAGAAGGTTGAGGCTGCAGTGAGTTGAAATCGCATCACTGTACTCTAGCCTGTGTGACAGAACAAGACTCTGTGTCAAAAAAAGTAATAATACTAAGGAAGTGTGGGTAGAATACAAACATTCAATAGACGCTAAGTGGTCTTTGAAAGAATCCACAAGAATGCTTAACGCCATGGCAGATGCTGGGACGGAAGAGTCGAATGCCCACAGGACACCATCCCGGCCATGCAGGGAGCAGCTTGGAGGAAGGAGCAGGGCAGAGCCAGTCCCGTGCTGAGCCTATGGCAGCTGTGAGGGGTCTATTTTCTGCTCTCACCCCACTCTCTAATTCCCTAAATGTCTCCAACAATTACTCTTGAAAACTTTAAAATAAACCAAGTGAAAAGATGAAGATGGTCAGGAGGCAGGGGGGTGGAAGGCCGGGCCCAGCTCTGAGCACTGTCAGACAACATGAGAAGCTGGGGACCCGGGGTCGGCCCTGCGGGGCAAGAGCTGGGGGCTCAGGGGGTCAGCGGGCAAGGCTGGGCCTTGCTCTGCTCCGGGGCCTCACCTGCTGCAACTCCAGCTGGCTCTTGCCCTGCCGCGTGATGCTGCCCTTTTCCAGCAGCTCCTTCTGGGTCTTCTCAAACTCCTCCTTCCCCTGGAGGGCAGAGACAGGGGCTGCGCTGAGGCCAGTTTTCTGAGCCAGAAGCACAGGCCAGCCCTGTGGCGGGCGCAGTGAGCTGAGTGGCCACCAGGTGGTGCTGCATGTGCACGCACACACACGCACATGTGGACGCACACACACACTAGCACACGTGGACACACACACACACAAGCACACGTGAACACACACACAGACTGGCACGTGCAGGGGCAGACACACACACACACACACACTCCCCCAGGCTGGCACATGTGGGGACACAGCCCCCCCAGGCTGGCACATGCGTGGACACACACCACCCACCCCCCAGGCTGGCCCATGTGGGGACACAGCCCCACATACACATAACCAGGCTGGCACATGCAGGGACACGCAGAGAAGGTGGCTTCCTAGGAAGCAACCCTGGCAGCCCCTTTCACCGCCTACCAGCTCAGGAAGAGACTGGGCAGAGGGTGGGGCACCCGCAGAAAGTCCGCAAGCTCCACCCTGCCTTCCCAGGCTCCAACACCAGGAATCAAACCCAATCCCTCCCCCTTGGCCTAAAGGCCTGGCCACCTGGTCCCTGCCCCTGGATGCCTCTCTGGCCCAGCTCAGCCTGGAATGTTCCTTACCAGGACTCCCACCCGGCTAGCACCCAGGCCTCTGCTCCAGGGCCCAGCCTGGGAGGAGCAGTCCCAGCCACCTCCCACCACCTCCTGCTGCTCCCCCACACTCAGAGCATCCTTGTGTGTGTGCACATTTCTGCAGATCTGTCTCCCCACACAGAACAGCAGAGTCACCGCTGCTGGTCACCAGAGATACCAGCCCGAGGGACTCAACGAAGGGCTCGATGACATGGCCACCCTAGCACATGGGGCCAATGTGGGGTGAGGGAGGTCAAAGTGAGAGGAGGGTGCAGGGCCTTGCCAGGGACCAGGCCCCAGCTGAGAACAAATCTCCCCCTAAGCACAGGAGCCCAGCGTGGCAGAAGAGGAGCCGGGGCTGGGCAGGCGGCACCCACCTGTAGGTGGACGTAGTCATAGTCCTCCATCCAGCCCCCCTCGCTGTTCTCGTACTGCCCATCTGGCGAGTCCTGGGAGGTGAACTTAGGGGGTGAGGGCAGGGGTCGTGACTGGATGCTGCTGGTCTTGTCAGTGGGGTTGGGGTGCAGGGTGCCACCCCCCTCAGGCCCCGGGGCAGGGGCCTTGGTCCGTCTGAAGAGCAGTGAGGCATTGCCATGCAGGAAGGAGGCCAGCTGCTTGGCGTCCTCGGGCACAGCCCGCGAGCAGGCCACCAGCCGGTCCAGGTCCTCAAGGGTGGCTCCAGAGCCTCCCCGGCCAGCGTCGAGGGCCTGACCATGTGCCACCAGCGTCTGGTGCACGTCCTCCATCTTCTGCAGCTGCCGGCTAAGCTTGGCATGCAGGGCACGGTCAGATGTGTGGGCAGCATTGCCCACCGCGCTGCGGGCAAACTCCAACAGCTCGTGGACGGCACTCTGGACGGCGGCCACAGCAGCCTGCAGGTCCTGCACCAGCGGCTCCTGTGGCTCAGAGGGGCTACGCCAGCTCCCAGTCCCACCGGCGCTGCCTGCCAGGTCCAGAAGGTGGGCAACGGTGGCGCTCACACCCTGCTGCAGCCGTGCCAGGGCCTCCACAGCAACTTCCAGCTCCAGGGGTTCCCGGCCCGGCCCTGCCACCTCCAAGGACGACGCAGACTGGCTGCTGCGTGTGCTGCCGGTGCTGGAGGCCGACAGGCGCTTGCCCTCTGCCGGGGCTTCACGTTCAGCTGGGGGAGGCACCGCATACACACCACTGTCGACCACGCCACCATCAGCCACCTCAGGAGGAAGCACCCGTTCACGGGGCACATCGTACAGGGTGCCCGGGCCAGGCCGCCGCAAGCCAGGGGGCACGTCGTAGAGGTCAGGAGCCGGGGGCGGCACGTCATACACGTCCTCGGCCGGCGGGGAGTCTGGAGGGGGCGCAGCCAGTACCAGTGGGGTGCGGGCCGGGTCAAAGGGCTTGGTCTTGGCGAAGGCGGGGGGCACATCGTAGGTCTCCTCACGCAGCAGTGGGCCATCGGGCACATCCTTGCTCACCGATGGAGGAACGTCGTAGACCTGGGGGACAAGCGGTGGTCAAGACTGTCCATCTGCCCACCCCAGGGACTGGGGGCAGCACCCAGCCACACACACACACACGTACACACATAGAGACACACACACAGAGGCACGCGCACACACACAGGCACACATACAAATGCAGAGGCACGCACACAGGCACACACACGTACACACAGGCACACACACGCGCACACACACTCGCAGCCCTAGCACACACATCCTTCACAATTCCTATCCATGACAGCTCTGGGATGAGCCGGCTCTGGAGCCAGGTGACCACCCCTGTGCCTGAAGGTGGGAGAGCTTCCTCCCGAAGAATTGCACGTGTTAATTCACATAATTGTGTCGCTGCAGACACTCACTGAAAGGTTAGCTGTGATACTGCCACTGCCACCACCATCATATCATGATTTCATCACCACCACCGCCGCTGCCACCTCATCACCACCATCACTGTTACCACCCAGCACCACCACCACGTGTGAACTTTCTACTCTGCAGCAGGTGTGCGACTGAGCTCTGTGTGTATTATCAGGGGACCAAATTCTGGTTTGCCCAGGACACTGCTGGTTTGTCCCTGATGCCCCCACATAATTACTAGTCCCCCCTTCACTCTTGGAAGTATCCCAGGTGAGATGACACATCCCGTGGTCACCTTGCGGATACCCTCTCAGGAGCTCATGGAGAAGGCCTCGCAACAGGTGGTTCTGCAGACAAAGAACCTGAGGCTCAGAAGACAGCTTGATTTCCTCATCTGTCAACCATCCAGAACCAGGGTCTGGAGCCAGTCTCTTCCTGCCCGCCACCCCCAGCCCTGCAGACACTGGTCAGCACCCCTGTGCACACACCCAGACACCCCACAGCCTCAGCCTGGCCCTGGCATTGCCCTGGCATTTGCTCACTGCGTGGTGGTTGGACGGTGGCAGGCCCTTCTCCACACTGGGGGGCACATCATACACCTCCAGCAACGGGTCTCGGCCATTGGGACCCTTGACAGCCATGGGGGGTGTGTCATACACCTGGGGCAGAAACAGTGCAGGGTTAATGGCGCCAGGGCCACTTGGGGGAATAGGAAAGGTGGGAACCCCGCAGCACCGTCCCCAGGCCTGGCCGGGGCTGAGAAGATGCAGCTCCCGGCCCAGGGCCAAGCAGAGGCACAGACTTGCTGCCCTACCCTCCCCCCGCTGCGCACCCCACACCTACCTCCTGGCCATACTGGCTGGGAAGCAGCCCCCGAACCGGGGGCACATCATAGATGTCCTGTGGCCCCGGGGCCAGCAGGTGTCGCGGGATGTCGTACTCGTCCTGCTCCGGCTGGGCGGCCTCGTATACATAGCCCTGCCCCACGCGGGTGGGCACCACCACCTGGGGGCAGAGAGCCGACTTCACTGCTGCCCTCGAACCAGCCCTTAGGGAGGCTCCACTCACACCTGGGAGCCACGTCCCTTTTAGGAGGTGGGCAGGGCACACCAGGTGGAAGGGACGGGGCTCCCCAAGGATGCCAGTTCTCACCCCCTCTGCACCATCTGACCTTCCTCTAGCAGAACGCAGTGCCAGGTACGGCAAGAACTCTGGGTTTTATTCAGAGCTGCCTCGTCCTGGGCCAGGACACCAACGTCTCTACAGCCTGCTGACCCAGAAGGCTCGCTCCACAGAGGAGCATGGGTATGAGCTGATGACACCGGTGGGGTGAGGGGCTGAGGCCCTGGCTCTGGAGGACACTACCCACAGGCAAGGAACCCCCCGTTACTGGGGCGCCTAGCCCCACAGGACAAGAGGCCACGTCGGAGGCCTCGGAGTCCACTGCCCACACCACCTAGCTGTAGCCTCCTCAGAAGGGTTCGCCCAGCAGGGGACTGCATCCAGCCCAGGACCAGATAGAGCCTATCACCCCCTGCCCCACAGCACAGCATGGGGAGACTCTGGAGGACAGGGCCAGAGGGGCAGGTTGGGTGTGTGCTGGGGGGCGCAGCAGCTGGGACCAAGGCCCCCTCCCTGCCGCGCCTGCCCCGGGGGAGCTGCCTGCAGCAGGTAAGATCCCCAGCGACCTGAAAGGATGAGGCCTAGTGGGGGAAGTGGGTCCAGGGCCAGCCCTCCCCTCCCCAGGTGCTCTTACCATGACCCAGAGCCCAGGGAAGCCAAGGCCCGCACGGTGGGTGAAGAGGCAGGCAGCACAATGGCCTGCCCAGGGCCACAGGACCCCTCACCAGCACCAGCCTGAAGCGGGTAGGGGCCATGCCAGGCAGCCTCCTTCCCTGAAGGTCTCCCTGCCTTGGGGAGGTCAAGGCCTCCCTGGTGGGATTCTCCAGCCCCCGGGCACACTGCGCCCACACGCCTCCACCACCAGGCTCCCTGTTCAGCTCTCTCCACTGAAAGACCTTTTGTTCCTTCATCAAAGGGGATGTCTGGGACAGGGTTGACTCAGAGCCTCCCCGCACATCCCCCAGGGCAGCAGCGCCAAAGCAGCCCCTCTCCCGGGCCCAGTGCCCCTGAACCCCTAGAGGCCCTCCCAATGCAGGCAGGCAGCCAGCCCTGCTTGCTGACGGTGCTGTGAGGGGGGCGCTGGGCATGGGGGCGGCAGAGGCGCCAGTGCCCCCCCGCAGCCGCAGGCCTGGCAGAGTCCCCCGCAACGCAGCAGAGCTGGGCCCACTAGGTCTCCAGCACGCCTGGTAGCAGAGCCCCGGCTGGGGGCCTCCGTGGGGTGTCCCCGCCCCCTTCTAGTGCGTCTGGGAGTGGATTTGGCGGCTGCCTCTCCAGACTCATCTCCCTCCACGCGCCCCAGACTTGAGTCTCCTCCAGAACTATTTTTAGATGCAGGGACCTGCCAACAGCGGGGCAGGCGGGGCGGAGGGACGTGGCACGTTGGCTGGGCCTCGAGGCACGGCCCGAGGCTTCTCCAGGCCTCCCAGCCTCCCAAAGGCAGGTGGGGACCCAGCCTCAAGGCTCAGCCAGGACCCAGCACCAGCAGGAGGGATGAGCATCCTCCAAAAGCACCCTGCTGGTGGCCATCCCAACCTCACGCGGTGAGGCCCAGGGGTGCAGCTGGACCCAGGCCTGCCTCCCCAGGCAAATGGCCGCCTGCCACTCTTGGAGCTGAGTCGGGTGGCAGTAGGCAGCCACAGTGACCAAATGTTTCTGTTAGAAAAACAGAGCAACGCAGCCACCAGGGGGAAAAGCTCTTTAGGGGAATGACTCAGCCCCACTGCTAATCACAGGCCACCCTGCTGCACACCTGAGACCCCACTAGCAGGCCGTGGAGGTCCCCCGGGGGTCAGGGGAACACAGCCAGAGCCCAGGAGGAGAGAACAGAGGCACAGTCACTGACATAAGACCCACACGGTCTCTGACACACATGCCTCACACAATGCAGAGAAAACACAGCACAGGCCCACTGCCAGGTGCACGCACAGAACCCAGGCAGCCCCAGGGCCAGGGTGCTGCCCCTCTCCTCCCCTACGATCAGGCATCAAGCGGGGGGACAAGCGAACTCAGGAATACATCCCAGTCTCCCAGTAAGGGCCCCAGAGGCAGGTGTCAGGTCAGAGGAAGGGGACAAAGAGGGCCCCCGCCCTGGAGCTCAGTGGCTGGTCTCCCCCTTCTGCAAAATGGGTGTCGCCCCTGACCTGGGTTGGCTCCCGGCTCTGGCACCCCCAGGTCCCAATCCAGGAGCCTCGTTTCCTCCTTGGGAAATGGAGCACCACAGGAGTGCTGCGACCACGGCCACCAGGACACACCCAAGCACGAGGGGCTCACCCGACCTGGGTCATGGTGGCCTGAGGGGCCACCACCATAGCCCGCTCCCCTCCCTCCCCAGCTCCAGGCACCCCAGCCTGAGGTCCCAGCACAGGGGAGCCTGGGGCAAGATGAAGCTTCTAGGGCGAGGAGGGTGAAACACAGGCCCGACAGGACCACGTGCACGCCTGACCTCACGCCATGGCTGTCTCCTTAGGCACTGACCAGGGGCACTACCTGAGCGACCTCCCACAGACGCCTTCCCCCGGGGGTCCCATCTGACCATCAAAGAGCCTCTGCCCTCAGATTCCTACAGCCCACACCCGGCCCAAAGAGTCTCGGTGCCAGTGTGGCCCTCACCTCTCCCCCAGCCATACGGGCCACCAGGCTCCCACCTTAGCACCCACTGGACCCTGCTCCAGGGCCCAGGGTTCTGACCCTCCTGGCCACCATCCTTGTCACTCACCCTCTTGGCTTCCTGAGAGCCAGTGTCCCTCCCGCCCACGTGAAGTCCTGGCAAGGGCTCCTTCTCAGCCCAGCCAACCACTACCCTGGAACTGGGAGACTCAGTTTCCCAGGCATTTGAGGGGCAGGCCTGAGGCTTGGAGGGGAGCACCTGGAGGTTCAGACACAGAAGTCCCGCAGCCAGGTGTTACCGCCGTGCCACCGTAATGAAGACACGAGCAATCGGAAACTGCCCAGGGCCCGCCCCAGCAGAGGGGGCAACCCAGCAAAGTCCAAGGCGGCTCAGGGACAAGCTTTAAGAATTCAACAAAATGCTTTTGATATCTAATGTTGGATTTACAACTTTGAAATGCAAAACTGCATGTACAAATCTGTGAAACACAGGGCAGATGCTAGACAAAATATGCCAGAATTTCCCGGTGATTACCGCGATTGGAAAATTTCATCTCCAGACTTTCCCATACATTATGCATTTTCTACAGCAAACAAGCATTGCTTTTGTGATCATAAAATACAAGCAGACACAATCAAGACTGGGGGAGGTTTCCTGGGGGAGAGCAGTCAGGCCCAGGACACAGGGCTCTCCTTCCTGGGCCATCAGCCAGGTCAGGGCCCTTGGGGCACAGGTCTGGGCAGCTCTACCAGTGGGCATGGGCAGAGAAGGACCCAGCTGGTTGAGCCCCTGATGCAATTGAGAGCAGGCCCCTTGCCGGAGAGGGAAACAGAACAGCTGCCAAAACACAGCCTCGAGGCCGGGCTCTGTCTAGGGATCTCGCTGTTGCTCCCCAGCCCACAGGGCTTCCAGCCACACCAGGACAAGCTTCACTGCAAAGGCGGGAGAGGAGGGGAGGGGATGTGCCTGACCTTGGGGCATGTGCAGTGTGGACTGTGTGTGCGTGTGCATACGCACATACATTTGTACGTTTCTGGGATACTGGTGGGTGCACACGCTTTCTATGTGTGGACGTACACGTGTCTGTGTGTGGGGTGAGTATGCACGTGTGTTTACACATATGGGGTTTGGGTGTGCGCGTGTTCATGCATATGATGTGCGCATGTGTGGGCGTATACGTGTGTCCATTTATGGGGTATGGGATGCAGATATGTGCACGTATTCACGCATATTCATGTAGCGCATGTGTGTGTTCGTGCATATGGTGTGGGCGTGGGTGTTCGTATCTGTGGGGTACAGGCATCATGCACGTGTGTTCATCTGTGTGGGGTGTGGGTATACCTGGACTGTGGCCTGAGGCTCCCCCACAGGACACTGCTCCCTGCCGCCTCCCCAGGGGATAACAGGACCCTGCTCCTCTTGCTAAAGCCAGTTTGGGAGCACCCCCACCCAGGCACCCCATGCCAGCCAGGCTCGCCTCTGACCAGATGGCTGAAGGAGCAGGTAGAGCAGGAAGTGGGAGCCAGTGACCCAGGTTCCCCTGGTGGCCAGGCTTGGTGGCCCATGTCCATGGAGTCCCCCACCTGCCAACGACCTCCGGCCATGCCTCCTGGGTACCAGGCCACCCATGGGCGGGGGTGGGGTAACTCCCAGCTGACTCGCTGCCCAGCTTGCACCAATGAGGTCTCCACCTCAGCCCTGGGCTGAGTGTCCAGTGCTGACTCCTTCCTACAGGCAGGTGAGCTTGGGAGGCAGGGGCCCTGTGGACTTGGGGAGCGGGCTCAGGGTCTGGAGGCCAGAGGTCTTGTCCCCAGGCCCGGCATCCCATCAGCAAGAGCCCAGGAGGCTCTCAGGGCAGCCCTCCTCTAGCAATCTCGGGGGCAGCGTCCTCCCAGGAGTCACATCCAGATCACCAAATGCACCCGCTGGCCCCTAGCATGTTCCAGAAGTGGAGAGGGGTTGGCCTGTGGAGGCAGGGGCGGCCAGAAGATGTGCCGGAACCCCATCTAGAGGCTGACACGTAAACCCAGATGGCACAGGGCAGCCTGAGCATGAAGTGGCTGGCCTCTCCCTCGCGGGGGCCCAGCAACTGCCGACCCCATGTGCCAAGCCCCGCCTGCCCGCTGGAACGCCTCAACAGGCTGCTCCCTGTGGTTGGTGACACCACCACTCGGGTCGGCTTGGCTGAGGCCATCGGAGCATCTCCCCTCTGGGTCCATTCACATCCAACTTCCCCGGACAAATGAACACTCCCCAAACACTCACTTCCCACTTTGACCCCAGACCAAACACACAGCCACTCCTGGAATGCCGGTGATTGAGGGTGGCTGGGCCCTTCTGTGCCCACAAACCAGGGCCTGGGCTATACCTGTGGGGCTGCACAACTGTGCCAGGACAGCCTTACCTTTGCCGGGGGCTTCGTGCCCTCCCAGCTGCGTGTGTCCATGGACGGGGGGACCTGGTAGATGTCATGCCCCATCCCGGCAGAAGGTGGCACCTGGTAAATATCCTGGGCAGGGCCTCCAGGCCCTGGGGGCACCTGGTACAGGTCTGTGGCCGGGCTGGGAAACGGGTGATGGGGTGTCTGCTTCGAGAAGGTGGATGTCTGCTTGGCTGGGGGCGACTGGAACTGAGGGCTGGGACCCGGGACTTGGTAGAGGCCTTGCTGAGCCTTGCTGGGAGTGGGCACCAGGTAGACGCTGTCTGGCTGGGGCTGGTAGGTGTTGGGGAGCATGGGCGTGTACTGGGAGGCCGGAGGCGCTGGGGCATGGAGGCCAGGCTGAGGCTGGGCCGGGGTGGCAGGAGGGCCGGGGCCAGGCCCTGCTGGCTTCTTATCATACATGCCCACCAAGATCTTGAGGCGGTTCCCAGGCACGATGCCCTGGCGCCCATGCAGCGAGCAGAGCCACCAGCCGTCCAGGCCCTGCGTGTCCTGCTCCAGCACCGTCATGATGTCACCCTTGCGGAAGGAGAGCTCATCCGGGGACTCGGCCACATTGTCATAGAGGGCTTTGGCCAGCACGTTCTGGGGAGAGAGGACACAGGTGTGAGAACAGGAGGATGTGCATGGGGCGTCAGGGGCTCCCCAGCTCCTGCCCTGCTCTGGGGAGGTGCCCAGCTTTGATACTAGGAAAAGAACTCAGTGGAGTTTGGCGAGATCATTGTGCCTTTGCCTCCACTGTCCCCACCTGTTCCCCAGCAGAAAGGCCCAGCTGATCCTGGCCTTTCTTTCAACTGCACCTGTATAGCACCTCAAAATCCTCTTGACCACTGTCACCACCAAAACTCCAGGGATGACCCTCAAGATATCCCTAAAAGCCCCACCCAAGGCCACTCTGCTACCTGGACCAACACAAGGAGAGCAGCAGTAATCACGACAATGCTGCCAAGTTAAAACAAATAGCAAATGGTTCTCTCTTGAGGTGCACGAAAATAATCTGACAAAAAGGACAGCTTCTTAGAAACTTCAAACACCTTCCCCAAGGCTGGGAAAGAAACAGGAGGCACACCCTCCCTGTCCTGGCCCCGTCGCCCTCAGCAAACCCTTGCAGAGCAGGGTACGTGCTCCACGTGGCCGAGGAGCCAAGCAGTCCGAGAGGGACTTGGAGGAGGCTGTGGGATCAGAGGCATGAGTGCCGTGGCGAGGGCAGGGGCGGAGCCTCGCTGGGACACTAGAGCCCAGGCAGGGAGGCCTCGCAGTTTCCCACCACACACTCATGCATCCTCGCCCCTGCCGCTGCTGCCCCATCGAGGTGCCAGGCGCAGGACGGGCCCAGAGAGACAGAGGATCCCTGGCTGGAGGGTGTGGGCGGTTGCAGCAAAAGGCAGGTGTGAGGGAGGCACGGGGTGAGACAAGGCCAGGGCTGCGGCCCCTCCTAGGGCAGCAGAGGGCTGCATAGGTTCCACAGGGGCCCCAGACTTCACACACAGGGAAGCCAGGTGTGAGAACAGTGCCAGGCCGGCTGGACAGTGACCGGCACTGGGCTCCAGCCACCCCACCAGCCTGGCCTCAGCTCTGGGCTGCCCTGCAAGGTCCCTCCTCGGAGTCTCCTGGCGTCTTAGATGTGCAGCCTGGTCGAGACTCTGACTCGGAAATGGGACCTGGGTTCTGGCCAGCCAGTAGCTGTGTGACCATCCCCACTTGGGACCAAGTCCCACTTTCTGGACTCCATCTGCAAGGAGTGAAACAAGGAAGAAAGGGCCACGCCCCCTTGGGCAGAAACAGGAAGCAGGAGCCTGTGCCTTGGGGCAGAGGAGTGGGGGTGAGGCCTCTTTCAAGTCCCTAGGGCCCACCCTCCTCCCCTGTATGAGCAGGGGCTGGACAGTGCCCCTCTGAGCGCCATCTCCCTGGCCGGCATCAGAGGGCGATGGCATACCAGGCAGCGGCCTGGGTAGGCAGTAGTTGCCCCAGGTCCCAGGATCAGACATTCAGACCCCATGGTTCACTTGCCCTGGGTGGACATCATCAGCAGGGAGCCCATTTCTCCAGAGCGGCTAGGAGCCTCCAGTCCCTAAAAGGGCCAGAGGCTGGAGTGTGGAGAGCCAGGAGGAGCAAGGCCCAAGGGAGGGGCCAGGGAGCAGCTAGGAGAGGGCAGGCCCAGGTGGAGTCATATTGGAGCCAAGGTGAGCACAAGGGCAGAGGCCCTGGATGGCTGCAACACTGCCCACACCATGATTACAACAAAATGAAAAAGGCACTCAAGTGAAAAGCACACCTCAAGAAAATGTCCTGTGAAACGTAAAGACAGGAGAGGGTCAGGATGACACCAGAGATGTCTGAGACAATGGAGATCCTTTCTCTTCCTGTTTTTCAGGAATGAGTGTTTCTTGCTTTGGGGCTGAAAAACTACACAAAAAGAAAAAAAAAGAAAACGGTGGACTATGTCCCAGGCTCTGAGGCAGGACAGGACAGGCACTGCGGCAGGTCTAGGGGCCAGAGCCCCACAGAGGAGCGGGAGGGCGGGGGCTGTCCTGCAGCCCACCGGGCTCAGGGCCCCCATCCCAGGCGGCCAGCAAGACAAGCATTTCCCAAATATGGTCTGCAGCCTGCCTCTGGGAATCACAGCCCATCGGGGGCGGGCCACCCTTCCCCAGTGACCCTACACACCACAGAGCTGCCCCTCCGGGTCCCCCAGCCCCTGCCCTGGTGACCACAGGAAGTGCCAGCAGAGTGAGTCACAGGAAAATTCCCCTCCAGCCAAGTCAGAGAAGGTGGGGGTTTAGACAGAGGGGACCGCCCCGCGAAGGCCCCTCACCTCCTAGGAGGGTGGCCCAGGAAAGGCTAGCAGAGGCCCCGTCAGGCAGGGCCAGGCACTCAGGGAGGCTGAGGGAGCACAGGCAGGGAGGCCGGGGGCTCTGTGGAGGGAAGGGCCCTGCAGGGAGGGAAAGCCCGGCCCAGGTGAGCGGCTGGGGCCTCTGGCCTCACAGCCCAGCCCCGCCAGGCATGAGCTCACTGATCGGCCGCAGCCCAGTCTGGGGCCGCTGAAGCCAGGCTGGGAAGCATCTCACAGGCTGGGCACGTGGCACCAGGCGCCTGGCACCAGGAGCTTCCTCGCCTGCGTCAGCTGGTGTGCCCCCGCCCAGCCTGAGCTCTGGACGCTGCTGGTACACAACCGACCACTCCAGCTGGCCAGGGCCCCCGCCTCTCCAGGCCTCTCTGCCTCCTGTTCTGTTCCCTAAGGACATGCACTCCTTCTTCCTCACTAGGCAGACTCAGACCTCGGCCCGGCTGTGGGACTTTGGGCAAATCCCTTAGCCTCTCTGAGCATCTAGATCCTCTCTGCTGGATGACAGCCCTCATTTCATAGGATTGTTCTTTTTTTTTTTTTTTTTGAGACTGGGTTCTGCTCTATTGCCCAGTAGCGCGATCATGGCTCTCACTGCAACAACCTCCCAGGCTCAACTGATCCTCCCACCTCAGCCACCTCCCACCTTAGCCTCCCAAGTAGCTAGGACTACAGGCATACACCACCACGCCCAGCTAATTTTGTGTAGAGATGGGGTCTCCTTATGTTGCCCAGGGTGGTCTCAAACTCTTGGGCTCAAGTGATCCTCCAGCTTCGGACTCCCAAAGTGCTGGGATTACAGGCGTGAGCCACTGTGCCCAGCGCGCATTGTTCTTTTAACAAAAGATTCGCCTGGCCCCTGCTTTGGCTGGGCTCCGCAGAGATAGCGCAGGCCTAGTGGACAAGGCCTCTGTCTGAACCGGGCCTATACTGTAGTGGGACAGAAAGACACCAAACAATTTGCTTTCACGGGGAAGAAAGTGGGGTGCCAAAAATAATGTGGGAGAAGGCCTTTGCATACAGGGTCAGAGACGGCCTCCCCAAAGAGATGACATTCCACAGGATTCCTGTCTGAGAAGAGCACGGGGCAGAGGAAGGGCCTCAGCCAGGGGGCTGGAGCAGGGAGGCAGGCTGTGACCCTGGAGCGGCAAAAGGACTCACACCGCAGACTCCATGGATGATGCGTGCACAGCTCAGTGAACGTCATCCGCACAACCAGCTTCCCATGGCCAGATAAGCCCAGAAGAGCAAAGCACACACCACCCCAAGCATTCCTGCTCTGGACATGCTCGCAGGCCCCCCAGCAGCCTCCCCCGGAACCCCTGCCATGCTTCAAACTGGAGGAGAGGCCAGCCTCCCCAAGCCTACTTTCCTGGCCTCCCGCACTGCTGGGCCTAGGGCATGACCCAAGCTGGGCCAGTCAGGTGCTCCTGCCCAAGTTTTCAAGGGACACAACTGTGACCTCAGAAGGGGTGCAAAGCCAGTCCAGGTGGACACTGTCAGCCACCTGTGTCCAAGGCGCAGTGGAGGCTGCTGCCTGACTCACTCATTCTCTGGTACCCTACTCCTGCCGCACCCTACTCCCACTTCAGAACATGCTGGACTATCATCCCCTCCAGGAAGGCTCCTCCTGGGACACCTTCTCCCCTCTGCCCCCACCTCACAGTACTGCCCAGCATATCTTGACATAGCCCAATTCACACCCCTGCACCCCAGGCACCCAGGACAGGAGGACAAGTCTACCTCCTTCAGAAGGGTAACTCCTTCAGAAGGGCATGTGCACCAGAGGAACCCAGGAAGGCCTTTGGGGGCTTGCTCATCCCAAAGGGCAGAGCCAGAGGAGGAGAGCCCCAGCCTGATGCCAGCACTCCCTAAACAATATCCCAGCTGTTGCACATAGGACTGACAGGACTGCCCCACACGCTCTGCCTGGCTCTGAGAATGGCCCTCATTGTGTCCCCGGGGCCCGCCTAGGCACCATATCCACCCGGGCTGGGCACGCAGGCCCCGAGAAGCACAGCGGCTGGGACCAGGGCTGCGGGTGACACACGTCAGGGAGAGCTGCAGCCGTCGGATGGGTGTTGCGGTCTCCTCATTGGCTCTGCCAGCTGCCTTGGGAGCCCTGGACGTGCTGTGGCTGTCCCCAAACTCCTTCTCTGGGTCAGGCAGAAGCTGGTGTCGGCGAGTGGTAAGGGGAGATGCTGCTGCTCCAAGGAGCCGTCCCTGGTTGCCTGAAGGGACAACCCAGGAGTTCTCAGGAGCAGGGCCAGCCCGAGCCAACTGCAGAGAACACTGCAGGTATCACTGCTGACCAAAACCCTCTCTGCCAGGCCTGGCTCATATCTGGCCTGCACCCTTTCACCCAGCAAATGTGACCTCAGCACCCGCAAGCCAGCACAAGGTGGGAGCTGGGAGAAAAAGGCAAGAACTCCTGGTCTCTGCCCAAGACCCCAGGGTTGGGGGCAGACAAGGAAATGGGTAATAGTGCCACACTTGTCACTAAGTTCACAATAATAAGAACAGCACAGTTCCTCCCTGCGGGAGGCAGAGCTCTTTCCCACACAGCCACCAGCTCATTTAACCCTCAAAACAACCCCATAAGACACGATTACCTCCATCTTACTAGACAGGAAAACCAAGGCTCAGAAGCTCCCTGACAGCCCAGGGTCACTGAGTCCAGAAGCAGCAGAGGCCGACCCCAGGCTGAGACAAGGTGGAGCTGGGTGGCTCCACTTTATCTCCAACGAGGGGTGACGCCTGGGTTCGTGGAAACCACCAGAGGAAATGTCACAGGCCTTTCCCACCCCTCCTGTCCACGCCCCCAACGCACACATGCACCCGCCCCAGCACAGAGCCTCGCACATAGCAGGCACTTGGGAAACACTGACTTCTTTCATACCCAGAACCGTCGCAAACTTGGGCCAAGTTTATTTCTGGGGCATTCTATTTGCTTGTCCCAAAGAGCCTCCGTGGCCAACGGATGCAGGCCCAATAAGCATGCGCCCAACTGGCCATCCACACCCAGGACCCGCCTGGAGGGGTCCTGATCACCCCACTTGGTCCTGGCCTCAGGCTCTGAGGGGCACCTCCTCTTCCCTCCCCCATGTGCCCATCCTGGGTGGAACTCCAGGACCTGCCAGCCTTAGTGGCATCTTCCCCTAATACTCCCACGACAACAGGGTGGCCAGGGTCTGGGCTCAAGTCCTGGGTGCCCGGGTGGCAGGCAGCAAGGGTGTGAGCAGACTACATAGCCTGTGCACGGGGCCCACGTTCCAGAGCCACCCCAGGGGAGCATGGCTCCTATCCTGCCAGCCTTAGGAGGGCGTGAATCGTCGGAGAGGATGAGGCCGGGAAGGCGTGCAGGCCCTCAGCCCCACGCGTGACACTCAGCAGCAGGAGGGAATAAAAAGCCACCTGTGGGGTGGCCACTGCCAAGGGCTCCCCGACACAAGCACAGAGCACAGCCTGGCCTTGGCTGCAGCACCACAGCAGATGCCTTTATGCCCAGGGCCAGCTATGGGCTGAAAGCACACCCCAGTCCTCACTCCAGCCAGGGTATCCCAGGCACTGTCCCTAAGAGGCTGGGCAGAGGAGGTGGCATGGGGAGGGCTCTCCTGCTTCAGGACATGGAACCTGCAACCCAAAACACCCCGCAGACAGTGCGGACGGCTGGCAGGCCCCAGGCCTATACCCCTGCAGGCAGGATCAGCGGGGTTCACTCAAGCGGACCTGCTGGAGCTCATGCTTGTGATATGGGGTTTTGGCAGAGAGCTCAGTGTGAGGCTGACCCCTGACTTCAGGGACAGCACCAGGCCCAGAATAGGGGTAGCCCCCACCTCCAACCCCAACTGTGTCATCAAGGAGGCTAGACCCACCCCTCCACCCTACTTCTGCCCCAGGCTAGAATGTAGAGGTGGGAGGAAGTCAGGGAAGCAAGACACAGGTGGAGCCAGGGCCTCTCCTGTGCTCGGAGGGCCAGGAAGGGCCTGACAGAGGGCAGAGCCCCACCTTCTTACACGGAGACCACCCTGCAGCCCCTTATCTGGGGGCCAAGGAAGAGGCTTGCCCAGTGTCTTTGCTGGAGAAACTTCCCTATCACCCAATCCCACGCCCCACACTTCACCTTTGACTCCAAAACTGCCTCCTCTTAGAAGCCCCCCTGGAGCGCACATCCCCTGCTGGTTGGTTCTAGCTGACCAGTTGGTTTAGCCGGCTGTGGGCTCCTGGGGGCAAGGGAAGGAGTTGTCCAGGCTCAGAAGAAGAGGGTGGTAGGACCTCCTAAAGGGACAGCAGATGCCAGGAGAGGGCCGCAAAGGCACAGCGTTGGAACCAGAGGGTTCCTACCAAGTTGACAACTCCAAAAGAGCATGGTGGTCCCCCAAGGACCAGAGCTCCCCAATCCCAGACTGGGAATTCGGAGGCCACATGTGGTGCTGCACTGGGGGGCCATGCCAGGAGACGAGGTTCTGGATCCAATTCTGAGGACAACTGACTGTCTCTCTGTACCTCAGTGTCCCCATCTGCACCATCCGTATAATGGGAAAGGGGTTTGAGGAGCTGTCTCAGGGCCCTTCCTGCACAGACAGGAGGCCCTAGTGGCACTGTCCTTATTTCCATCCCTCGCCTAGACCTGGGGCCATGGTACCAGTACACAGTGCTCACCCTCCTGCTCAGACAAACAGTAACGGCCAGAAGCTCCAAGCCTCCTGCCCCAGCCCAAGGTGACTTTCCTGGCAGAACCTGGGACTGCCCTGCCCTGCCCTGCCTCCACCCAGCTCCCGGGCAAGCAGTGCCAGGAGGAAGTGTCAGCAGCTCCTCCCCAAAGCTCCTTTCCCCACAGCCCCGCCACCCCCGTACCTGGGCCCCGATTCTCCAGGCACCCCGACACCTGCTCTCACAGGCCGGGCAGCCCCCACCACCCAACTCTCCACCAAGGGAAAGGAATGGGCACAAGAGGGGGCGTGTCCCGGCCCAGGGCGATGGGAAACATCTCACTAGCAAAGAAGAGATCAACCCATGGTCATTCTGAGAAGGTGACCAAAGCTGCGGCGGGCCCCGGGAGGGGTGTGGGAAAGGAAACCAGGGACTCTCAGGAGGGAACGGGAGCCTTGTGGTACAAAAGGAGCTGCTGTCCCCGATCTGGAACTCGAAACCCCAACATCTTCCAGGCCGTAAGCCCCTCACCCCGCACCCCTAGGCAAATCTCAGCTTTCCCAACTCCCTCACCTCGGCCCAGCGATCAGCCTCTCGGACCCTCGAGAGGCAGCTCCGACCCTGCTCTAGCTCTTGCGGGTCCCCCAACCATGGACTCCAAAGCCTTCATGTCCACACTGCAGAACCCGGCCCTGGCCCCCTCCCGCGACACTCGCGTGCGGCTAGGACTCCTGTGGCCAGGACCCGGCTTCCACCGGCGCTCGGCGTGCGGGGCTGCAAAGCCCGCGGCGCGTCCGCCCCCACCCCCGCTCCGCTCCCGGAACCCGGCGCCGGCGGCCGGAGTGAATCATTAACTGGAGCCGGGTGCTCCGGCTGCGCAGCCTTCCCCGCTGGCGCCACGCACTTGCCCGCCCGGCCTCGCTCCCCCGGAGCTCCTCCCTCTCCGGGAGCCGGTGGGCAGTCCCCACGCCACACCAGCCGGACCACCCGCCAGAGGCTCAACGGCCCCTCCTCGCAGCCGAGGAAACTGAGGCTCGGAGGCAGGGCGCAGAGGCCCAAGGTGACACAGCAGGCGGCCGTCGGCCGGGGAGCGCGGGCCCCGCCAGCCACTTTCCCAACACAGGAACCCTCCTACCGGCTGGCGGCCCCCGCGCTCGGCCCCGCCAACGCCCCCGAGGCGCACAGGCTCCGGAGCCCCCGCGGTTCCTGCCTCCCGGCTTCCCGGCCAGGGCAGAAGGAGGTCCGGCGCCGCGGACCCCGGCCGGCGGTTCCCAGGCCCCGCAGGTCCGGCAGGAAATGCCGCTCGCTTAACCCCTTCCAGCCCGCTGCCGCCTCCAAGCCCGGACGCGGCCCGGCCCCGCCTGGCGCCCTCACCAGGTGGTTCATGGTGTCCGGCGGGCCTGGGGCCCCGGCTCCCGCGGGGGCGCACACCGAGCTGCCGGGGCCGCGTGCCCTCGGGGCTCCGAGCGCGCCGCAGCCGCCCCGGTGCCGCCGCGCAGCTGCCGCCTCGGCCACCCAGAGCCGGTCCAGCCGCTCTCCGCCTGCCGCCACGGCCCAGCCGGCCCAGCCGGCCCAGCCCGATCCCAGCATGCCCGGCCGCGCGCGCCCATTGGCCGCCGCCGCTCTCCATGCAAATAAGCCGCCTGTCGGGGGCGCGGGCGCGCAGACACAAGCCCGCCCAGTAGGGGCCGCCCCCCGCCCCGCCCCCCACCTCCCACCCCGAGGCTCCAGGCCCCTGCCCGAGGCCAGGTTTCCAGCCTAGGGCGCAGGACACCGCTTTCCAACAAATGCACGTCCCCGCCTTCCACGCAGGCGAGAACGCACCGAAGGCCTACGCAAACTCCTCCACTTCTGGGAAGGCTGCCCGGTTTGCCTTCTTCCTCCAGAGCCGAGACACGGCCTCAAGTCGACTTGTCTTTCCCGCTAACCAACCCCAGGGCATTCATCGCGTGTCCATGGGCCGTGGGACTCAAATCTGAATCTAGAGGGAAAGGGGAGGGGGCGTGCCCCAGCCTGTAGGAGACGAATCATCACCACCACAGCTCCGACTGTAGACGGTCCCACCGTGTAAGGACCCCAGGAAATGAAGCCTCAAGCAGGGAGGCTGGCGAGCTCTCGACCCAGCGCTTTTCACGGGCAGCACCTACCTTCCCCTGCATTGTGCCGACATCTGGGGACTCGGGCTGGTCCTCCAGCTGATCTGCCTCCTCTCATTACTCATTCCTAAGTTCAGCCTAAAACCTGGGCCCAGTACCCTCCTGAGTCCTGCTCCAACTCATCTGCTTCAGCGACATGGGGTAGGAGAGCGGCACTGGGGGAATGAGGGAGATAGAAGGAAGAATCACTCGCGGGAAACCGAGTGGAGACAACCTTGGCTCTCCTGAGTCGCCCCTTGCTCGGTTGCAGGTCAGTGACTGTCACCCCAAGCAGCAGAACCAGGGTGCCAGAGCCCCTGGGCCAGGCCAGGGACGCACAATCTGCAGGGAGATCATAGGACCGAGCCTGGTCCAGACCAGACAGGACCCTCAGTCAACAATCCTGGGCCACTGGCTGAGCAATGGGATGCCACGAGGCAGCCCTGGTGGCAGGGAAGCAGCGGGGTAGACCCGGCTTCACGCAGCAGAGAATTCTCAAGCATGGCCTATGAAAGACACAAGCCCAGGTGGGCCTGCAGCTGCCCCTCTGCCTGACCCCCAGGGCTCAGCCTACGCAGCGCCTGGCCAGATGTGCCACCTTGGCAGGCCCTCTCCCCTCTCTGGGCTCCCTTCTCATCTGAAAAGGGGCTAGGACAGCCCAGGATTGGCTGCTCAGGTGCTCTGGGGAGCTAGTTAAAAAACAGACTCCTGTGTCCCACCCCTCCCAAAAAACTGGACGTCTGCATTTCTTCAATATTTGGCTTGGGAAGCATTGGCCAGAACTCACAGCACAGCGGGTGAGGAAGGAGCAGTGGGATGAGACAGAGCGTGACCCAGAGTCCTCAGGAGGAACAGAACAGCTAGTCAACACCCTGTGCCTCCCTGACACAGCCCACCTCGCCTCAGAAGAGGAGCCAGCCTTCAGGGAAGCTGCCTGGACCATCTCCTCCTGCTTGTTCCCAAGAGCTGTGCCGGGCCCCTCCTGCACCCTGACCCTGTCCAGCCACCCACTCCTCAGCTTGGCTGGCACACCAGCTTCCCAGAGAGCAGATCTGAACCAGCGGGACCCTCAGGAGCCTGAGGTCATCCCTGGGCCTCCACTTCTGTGGGGAGGGGAGACCAGGCCTCATGGGCAGGCAGTGCCCTGCTGGCAGGGCTCCAGGCAGCAGTCTCTGCAGGGACGGGCAAGGACACAAAAGGCCTGGACCTCAAGGGAGCTGGCCCCTGCTCCATCCTAGTTGGCCAAGGAGGGCGGTGCAGAGAGGAGGTGGATGGCTGGAACCTTGGGGGATGAGACCCTCCTCCCCCAGTAGCTGCATTAGAACAGCACTGGGGGTGGGGCTGCTGGTGTGAGCAGGAGGCAGCAAGGGGAACAGGCTCCGACACAGGCATTTCAAAAATTTGCTCCTTTTCCACTTAAATTCCCTCCCCCCAAAGCCTGTGCCTCCCAGAATGGCATTTCCGCTTTGGAAACAAGGCCCCAGAAGTTAAGCCCCACAGTGTTGATGGGGATGTAGCTGGGGGGTGGGGGAGGAGCACCCACTGGCCAGGCTCTGGCCGGGGTATATGGGGGCAGAACCTCACCCCACCCCCAGTCCAGCCTCCCGGACCTCCGCTGTCAAGGACAGGGACGCAGCCCCACATACCCAGCACAGCCTCTGCGCCCAGCCAGTGCCAGGGGCCCTATGCCCATGCATTTATTTTGTGCACACAGCAATCCTGCAAAACAGGCTCACCGTTAGCCCCAATTTTTTTTTTTTTTTTTTTTGAGATGGGGTTTCACCATATTGGTCAGGCTGGTCTCTAACTCCTGACCTCAAGTGATTCACCCACCTCAGCCTCTCAAAGTGCTGGGATTATAGGCGTGAGCCACTGCACCCAGCCTAGCCCCATTTTTCACATGAAGAGACCGAGACCCAGTTTACCAACCACTGCCCCATCCCACACATTTCGGGGCACAGAAGGGACAGGGCCAGGGAAGAAATGGGGCTGCTAGACCTCAGCCCACCCTGCAGCAGGAAGGGAATCTAGGGACAGGGACAGCAGCACTCCAGGCTCAGAAAGCCAAAGACCCCTGTCACACTCAGACTGCAAAAGGACAGGCAACTGAGACCTAAGCACCCTCCTCCCCAGTAAAACTGAGCTCAGCACTGGGGCCAGCACCACCCCCACCCCACTAAGTTTAGCCCCATTGGTGAGAAGGGGTGCAGTAAACATTTGTTGACTGGGTGGAACCTCAGAGGTGGCCCTCATAGGATAGGCTGGCCTGGGTGAAGAAATCTGAGGCTGCCCCAGTCTGGAGGATGGGGGTGGTTAAGTCACGCCTAAGGGCAGAGGCACACACTTGCATACACACAGCACACACGCATGCGTATACACACAGTGGGACTGGCAGCAAGGAGAGACGCCCTGAATAAGGAGGAGCTGGGAGAGGTTGTTGCCAGACCAAGGGAGACAGCTGCAGATATGTGGCCGGGGCACCAGCACAGGGCCCTCCCAGACAGTTGTGTCATCCCAGGAGTGCCCTGGCACCTCCAGCCAGGTTGAAGATGAGCTCACAGGCTGGAAGGGATGTCTCCAACCCCTCAGGGCCTGGAATAGCTGTTTGTACAGAAAACAGATAGACCCAGCACACCAGGACACTAAGTGTCTGGAGTGGAGGGGGTTATACTGGACCCGAGTGGAAAGATAAGCCTGGGATAGGGTTCCTGCTCTTTGGGCTTTCTGAGATCTGCCTTCAGGAGAGACCCACTGCACAGAACTTTTCTTGCTCAATGCTCACCAATGTCCACTGCAGCATTTATGACAGCAAAGCATGGAGCAAAACAGGCTCACCTATCAATGCTAATTCTAGGGGACCGGTGAGACAAACCACAGCGCCTCAATAGAATAGCTTGCAGCTATTAGATGGCCTCTTCCAAAGACTGAAATAATGCAAGAAAATGCTTACAACAAACTAAAGTGAAAACAGCAGGCTAAAACCAGTTTGCACAGTGTAAAGGCACACAGCCCCTTCCCCTCCTGAAGCCTCGGCCTCCCAGCAGCAGGGAGGGTGGACTCAGTTGATGGCCGGCTCTGGGAGCGGCAGCAGGAGAGGATTTCCTGAGGCCGGAGGTGAGCACTGCCAGCCCCAGGAACAGGAAGAAATGGTATCTCTGGAGGGCCAATGAGAGCTGACACCATCCCCCTAGGCTGGACACTCACAGTGGCAAGCTCAAAACCAAGGCGAGGCTGGGCAAGGTGGCTCACGCCTGTAATCTCAGCACTTTAGGAGGTCGAGACTAGCCTGTCCAACATGGTGAAACTCCGTCTCTACTAAAAATACAAAAATTAGCTGGCCGTGGTGGCGGGCACCTGTAATCCCTGCTACTCAGGAGGCTGAGGCAGGATAATTGCTTGAACCAGGAGGTGAAGCAGTGAGCTGAGATCACGCTACTGTACTCCAGCCTGGGCGATAGAGCAAGGCTCCATCTCAAAACAAACAAACAAAAAAAACAGCTGGGCACAGTGGCTCACGCCTGTAATCCCAGCACTTTGGGAGGCCAAGGCGGGCAGATCATCTGAGGTCAAGAGTTCAAGACCAGCCTGACCAACATGGTGAAACCCGGTCTCTACTAAAAATACAAAATTAGCCGGGCGTGGTGGCACATGCCTGTAATCCCAGCTACTCAGGAGGCTGAGGCTGGAGAATCACTTGAACCCGGGAGGCGGAGGTTGCAGTGAGCCAAGATGGTGCCATTGCACTCCAGCCTGGGCGAGAGAGCGAAACTATGTCTCAAAAAAACAAAAACAAAACCCAGGCGAGGGCACGGAACCTTTGCGGATAGCACAGAGGTGAACCTACTGTCAAACACAGAACGGACAGCCCACACCCCAACACCAGTCATTCCTCACTGCTGCCCTGGGACCAGGACGGAACGATGGCTACCTGGAGGCAGAGAGAGGGGCAATGCCCCACGCAGCTCCCATGGCCAGCAGAGCTCGCACCTTCCACCTCATAACCCAGGCGTGTGCCTACTGGTAAGCACCCCAGGTGACCCCAGACCGCAGAGCATGCACTCAGGACTCAAGCTGGAGCTGTTACCATAAAGGGCTTCCCACCCTCCCCTGCTCTCGAGGGTGGAGTGACTGCGGGGCAGTGTTTGTCATTACCAGTAGTGGCTCTGACTGTGGGAAGGTGGGCGGGCCCTATAGCCTGAAGCCAAATCCCTCCAGTGGTCATCCCCTTTGGCATGCCCAAGGCCAGTCCCCAGAGACCCGGGGGCAGGGGCAGTATCCAAGGTGTGTGGGCAGAGCTGCCAGGTAAGGGACACAGCACGGGGGTGGGGGGTGGGGCCTCCCTGCACTCCAAGTCCTGGCCTGCATCCCACTAAATCCAGCCCTACGCCTCCACTTCAGGCCTGTCAGAAACAGGACTGGAAGAGGCAGCACAACTTTCCAAATTATCTGGAAATTAACAAGCAGCAGAGGCCCCTGCCGTAGGTGCCTGCCTCAGAGGGGCTCAGCTCACAGCGGCCCGAGGCCGGTGTGAGCCAGCAAGGCAGCCCCAGGGTGCCGTTCAGAGGCTCTCCGCCCACCCCAGCAACCCCTTCCTCTTCTGCACCCTCCTCTCTCAGCTCTCCCCTCCTGCCCAGCCTCCTGGGGCTGGCAGGTGGGGCAGGCACCAGCACAAGGCCCTCCCAGACAGGTCCTCCTGGACCAGCGGCGCCCCTGTGTGCAGTCAGGAGGGGCCATGTGCACTCTGCCCCGCTGCTGACCACCAGGTCCCCCTCCTGAATCTGCGCCCTATGGCAGAGGCAGCCCCTCAGCACTGCCTGGGGGAGGGGGAAGAGAGGGGCTCAGTCCTGGCTGGAAGGGGGAAAGAGGGGCAAAGCGGCAAGCTCTGTCCTCGTCCTCAGAGAGGAAGCTCCATGGCTGGGGGCTGCCCAGCTCTCCAGTGACTGGCCGGGTGGGCAGGGATGAGGGTGTGGTCAGGAGGCCTCCCCAGCCCAACCCAGCCCAGCCATCTGCTCTCCCATGGCAACCAACCCCAGTGTACTGGGCGGAGGGGGGTGACTTCACACATCATCTGCTGCCCACTCCCGGCCACTTTCGTAGAACACAGGGGCCCACACCCACAGATACCCACCCGGCCACTCTGCTGGGGTCAGCAGGCCAGGGGCCAGTGGAATCACAAGAGGGGACCCTGGGGGCTCTGGGTGGCAGTGACGGAAAGAGTGGATACAGGGAAGACAGAGCTGTGGCAGCCACAGCGAAAGCAATGCTTTTTTTTCTTTTTTTAAAGACAAGGTCTCTGTCACCCAGGCTGGAGTGCAGTGGCACAGTTACAGCTCACTGCAGCCTCAACCTCCTGGGCTCAAACGATCCTCCCACCTCAGCCTCTTGACTAGCTGGGTCTACAGGTGTGCACCACCATGCCTGGCTAATTTTTTTATTTTTTGTAGAAATGGGGTTTCACTATATTGCCCAGGCTCGTCTCCAACTCCTGGGGGCTCAAGCGATCCTCCCGCCTTGACTTCCCAAAGTGCTGGGATTATAAGCGTAAGCCACTGTGCCTGGTGGAAAAGCAATGCTTTCTCTCCCTCCTTGGACAGCATCGTGGGGCTAGGCTGGGTGTCCCACTGGAGCCTACGCCGGCCTATAGATAAAGGCTCCTCTGCCCTGGGAGACCCAGGCTCAGGCTCTCACCCAGGCTTAGACTAGAGGAAGGGAGCAGATATTAATGACTCCAACTCGCCGTGGGCCTTCAGCCAGTCACTGTACTGCTCGGGTTTCAGTTTGCCCATCTGTTAAATGTACCCACGACCAGCAGCCCTGCCCACCCTGGGGCCGTCAGACTGATGGCACAGGTGGCCGGCAAGCACACAGTGGCACCCTAGTGTCCCACTGCCCGCAGGATACCCACACCCTGCGCCATCACACACTGGCCCCACCCCGCTGGGCACCAGGGCGCACCCTCCCTTGGCCTACCCCATGTGCTAAGCCCATCCCGCAACCAAGCCCTCCCTGTTCTCCCTACAGCCTGCATAGACACCGCTCCTCAGATGCCCTAAGCATCCCTCACCTTCCCCGAAACCTTGTCTGAGAGACTGGGGCAAAATCTTTCCTTGGAGTTCTGCTGCCCCCAGATCCACCCGCCAACACTGGAGGCAGGCAGGGTCTCCTCTTGGACTGCCCTGGGGAAAGTAGGAAGTGGCTGGTTGCAGTCACTTTCACTATGCATGTTATAAAGCAACACTCACACATCTGCGCCTCCTGACTGAGGTCTAACTGCTGGCAGCACTGCTGTGTAAAAGAACAGCCGTGTCCTCAGGGAACTCACACTCCAAGGTGTGTGTTAAGGGGCACAAACATAAACGCTTGCAAAGCAGACAGCAGAGGGATGGGGGAGGCTGTTCTACACAAGGTGCTTGGGGGCTTCTCTGCGGAGGTGACATTTGAGCAGATGTGTGAATTTTTTGCTAAGACTCATTATGCAGAAAAAAATAACAGCAAAGATTTGTAAAAATAGCACAGGCAAGCCAACTCCTTCGGCGTGAAGAGCCAGTGTGGCCGCAGGAGCACACAGAAGAAACCCTGATGCTGGGGCCAGGGACGCAGGGAGTCTCCCTCTACCCTCCTCAGGCTTGGCTCAGTGGTGCGTGCCTCCTGGGCTTAGGGCTTCCAGCGCTGGGGCAGGCGCAGCAAGGAGTGTCTGCCTGGAGGGGTGCCTTGGCAGATGGCCAGGGAAAAAAAGAGAGAGCCCAGGAATCTGCGTGGCCTGGGAAGGAGGAGGAGGAGGGACGCAGGTAGCTTCTGCTGCATCCTCTCCCGCCTCCTGCTCTCCTTAGAAACCTCCCAACCAGGACCTCTGGAGTGGTCACAGGACCTGGCAGAAACACAGATGACTCTACAGCCTAAGACACTTAACCTCCCAGATAACCTGCAAAGAGGCAGTTTAAACTCTAGGACACCTGGTGAGGTCTGGGACAGGGAGGAGTGTGGTCATACCACTTTCTGGGCAAACAAGTAACTTTGGTAGATCCAGGATTTGGGGGCACAGATCTCTAGGCATGCCTCAAGGCATACAATTGGATATCAGGTTTTATAAAATACTTAAATGGGGTATTTTGCCAACAATAGTGCCAGTGTTCCGCTACTTAATAACACACAGCACAAGCTGGCTTCAGTGGCTCATGCCTATAGTCCCAGCTACTGGGGAGGCTGAGGCAGGAGGATCGTTTAAGTCTAGGAGGCCAGGCTGGGTAACACAGCAAGACTCAGACTCAGACACAGCACACTAAAGGTAGAGATAGATATCCATCCACAAGGAATGGATAAATATCTTGTGGCACATCCATTACTGGAACATTACTCAGCAACAAAAAAGAATAAACTGGCCGGGTGCGGTGGCTCACACCTGTAATCCTAGCCCTTTGGGAGGCAAAAGCGGGCTGATCACGAGGTCAGGAGATTGAGACCATCCTGGCTAACACGGTGAAACCCCATCTCTACTAAAAACACAAAAAATTAGCCGGGCATGGTGGCGGGCGCCTGTAATCCCAGCTACTTGGGAGGCTGAGGCAGGAGAATCGCTTGAACCTAGGAGGTGGAGGTTGCAGTGAGCCAAGATCATGCCACTGCTCTACAGCTTGGGTGACAGAATGAGACTCCATCTAAAAAACAAAAACAAAAAGAATAAAACCAATATGCTCGAGGAATAAGGCCAGACCTGGCCTGGCTCAGTGGCCCACGCCTGTAATCCTGGCACTTTGGGAGGCCAAGGCGGGTGGATCACCTGAGGTCAGGAGTTCGAAACCAGTCTGGCCAACATGGTGAAACCCTGTCTCTACTAAAAATACAAAAATTAGCTGGGAATAGTGGTGGGCACCTATAATCCCAGCTGTTTGGGAGACTGAGGCAGGAGAATCACTTGACCCCGGGAGGAAGAGGTTGCAGTGAGCCGAGATCCTGCCACTGCACTCCAGCCTGGGTGACAGAGCGAGATTCCATCTCAGAAAAAAAGGAAAAAGCCAGACCCCAAAGTGCATCTACTGTAGGCTTCCAGTTGCAGAAAGTTTAAGAACAGGCAAACTTAAGCCAGGGTGATAGAGACATTTGTTATTTTGATTCGACTGATGGCTACATGAAGGTCTATATTAATCAAAACTCATCCAACTGCCAGGCGCGGTGGCTCATGCCTGTAATCCCAGCACTTCAGGAGGCCGAGGCAGACGGATGAGGTCAGGCGTTCGAGACCAGCCTGGCCAACATGGTGAAACTGTGTCTCTACTAAAAATACAAAAATTAGCTGGACATGGTGGCACATGCCTGTAATCCCAGCTACTTGGGAGGCTGAGGCAAGAGAATCACTTGAACCTGGGAGACAAAGGTTGCAGTGAGCTGATATCAGGCCACTGCACTCCAGCCTGGGTGACAGAGTGAGACTCCATCTCAAAAAAAAAAAAAAAAAACCTCATCCAACTAACTGTTTGTTTAACATCTGCACATTTCACGACATGTAAAATTTACCTCAATAAGAGTTTCGACTGGTAAAAAATAAAACAAAGCAAAGAAAAAATACATGGCATTACAAATACCAAAAATAGATACTGCAAGCCTAAACCCACCATGCTACTCTTTTTGCCCTGACCATCAGGGAGCTTCAAGTTAAATTTGGATGCCTACTGAGCCTCGGCTTTCTGGGATAATTCTTCCTCCTTCCCCATACATTACATAATTCCAGATCTTTTCATGATCCCAGACTATTTGTGTCTTCTGCCATAATCTGCTTCAAATCCTTCTTGGAATTTGGTAGGGCTTAAATAATAAATTAAAATGACTGAAAAACCTTCCCAGCCTCTAATCCCCCTTGGAGAAGAGATTAACTTCAGAGCCGCAACTTGTGACCATCTCACCAGAGCAAGCATCCCTTCCACACCTCTACCGAGGTCCCCAACCTGTCCCCAGAACTCTTTTTCCTTTTTCCTGCAGAGAGGGAGACAATGGCCCAGCACACAAGGACTGAGAGTGAGCCATAGAAACAATGGGGCTTGACCTGGAGGACACACGCAGGGCTGCAGCAAAGCCAAGTCCAAGGCCAGGGGTGAAGGTAAGCAGACAGAGGGAAGGTGGTGTGGGCCCCAGAACACCAGGGCACCAGTGGTAGGAAATGGGGAGGTGTGCAGGTATCACCCAGGCCCCCCACTCACCCTCCCGGCTGTAGGCCCCTCCCTTAAGGAGCCATGATCCCCAGGCAGGGGTGGAACCAGCCTCCCTCAGAGGCCCTGCCTGCCCCGTGCTGGCCCGACTGCTGCAGACCACACCTGAGCAGAGGCCTGCACCACTGCAGCGGCTCCCATGGCCTGCAATGCCGCCTCATTCCTGGGGGCACTTGGAGCAGGGCAGCAGCTGCATAGATGCAATGGGGCCAGCTGGTTGCCCCAATGCAGGTCCCTCTCTGGGTGGAGTGAAGACAAGGACCTGACCATCCAAGGCTCAAGAGGCCAGGGTCCTGCAGGCCATGCCCGGGCAGGGGAGAGGCCAGGGTCATCCCACCACCAAGGCCTTGGCAGAAACCACACTGACCATAAAGAAAGGGCCACAGAACCCTAGGGGCAGAGGCCAATCAGCCTGGGCCCAGCCCAGCCTCCTCCCCACGCTGGCTGCCCAGGAGTCAGGAATGGGTCTGAGCCACTGCACTAGCCAACCATGGCCACATGAAGACAATAATCTCCACAGCAGTAGCTGCTGTTACTTAATCACCCTCCTTCTAACAGCTCTGGTCACCCCTCACCAAATTCTCACAAAATCCCAGGAGCTCTGTGCTCTTAACATCCCCATGACACAGAGGAGGAAACTGAGGCTCAGGGAGGTTCAGTAACTCACTCAAGGCACAGAGCCAACACTGTTCACTCTAGAGCCCTTGCCCTTGACCCACCAAAACACTCTCCCCACCCCGAAGCAGCCTCTCCAGGAACCCCTTTCAGCCTCAAGCAAGGCTCTGAGGAGAGTGGCTGAGATCCCAGGCTCTGCATGGGGATACAGCCACTGGCCTGTGGGGGCTCCACGGTACTCCTGGGGCCACATACTCAGCAGGCGGCCAGGGGCAAGCTGCAGCCAGAAGGCACAGAGAGACAGCGGGGCAAGCAGTCATGGGTTCTGCAGTGTGAAGAGGGAGCCTGACACAACCACATCACCCCACCAACAAATGGACAATGCAGACGGCACCGGGAAGGCTTCCTATGGATGATGGCGCAGAGCTTGAGGTGAATGGGAATGACCTGGTGAACGAGGCAGCTGGCTGGAGATCACTTCCTACAGAGGGAGGGACAGGCTGAGCCAAGGCTCAGCGGCAGAAGAGGGTGCGGCAGGGGCAGTGGGGCCTGAGCTGCGGACTTTGAACCTGGACACTGCCTCATCCCACTCTCTCTGTCCACTGCCTGGCTGCCAGGCCAGCTATGAACCCCAGGGCAGACCTCATGGCTCCTTGGGCAGCTCCCCCACTCACACCACTGCCTGGCACAGAGCCAGTCCCAGGATTGCTGGCCAAGGTTTCAACCAGATGCTGAGGCTGGTCTACTCATCTCCATCTACCACTGCTGGGGCTGGCTGGGGCTAGACCCACCCTGCTGCACAGCCTTGGGTGCTACCTGCTCTGAGCCCAGGGTGCTTTGCCTCCCAGTGACGCAGAAGAGGTGACACAAACTCATCTTTGGGAAGCCATAGGTGGAGGGTTGGCTGCTGTCCACAGCTCAACAGGCTGCAGTCCCCACAAGTAGAGGCCATGCAGGATGATGCTTATTTTATGGCTTTGGATCCTGCCATATTTGGCTCCCACCCTGGCTCCACCTCTCACTGGCCATGTGACCCTGGCAAGACACAGGCCCTCTGTGGGCCTGTGAGGTCCTGAGCCCAGTGCCCAGCACACAGGGCAGCATCCCTGAAAGGAGCCATCCCTCAACGAAGGAGCACAGGAGGAGCTGGAGTGGCCACACTCACTTCACAGATGGGAAGCAAGAAGCAGAACAGACAGCAGGGAGGCCTCTCTGCAGCTGGAAGCTGGCCTCTTACCTGGCAGGGCTGGGGGTGGCCAGCACCTGCCACCCCTAAACATGGACTCCCAAGCCAATGCCAGCCAGAGGTCTGAGGTGGGTGGCACATTTCCTTCCAAATGTGTCCTCTCAGCTGCAGGAAGAGTCAGGCCCAGAGCGCTGGGCGAGAGGAAGGCATGGGAATACGCACAGGGTGTGCAGGCACCACGCGAGCACTGCACTGCTCTATGCCTGGAGCAGAGGAAGGGGCACTGAGCAGGTAGCCGGGACGCCCTGGCTCCTTCCCCTCTCTGGGTCCGGGACCGCATGTGAGTCAAATGACAAGGTGACACCAGCTGATCCCCGGCATCTCCCCTCCCCCAACACTCGGGGTCGCTACCCGCACAACCAGCCCACCAATCTCTCACCCTGCTTCCCCTCCCATCCCCTTCTGAAGCATCTTATAATTTCTGTGGGCCAAAGTGCCTGCTGCGTCAGCCCATCTAGGAAAAGACTGCCCAAATGGATGGGTGTGCTTAAAACCCAGACGTGTCCCTGAGCAGTCGCCACTCTGGGTTCCAAGGGCAGGGCTTGAGCAGGCAGCTCGGTCTGGAAGCCTCCGCAGGGCCTCCTCAGCACATGAAAGCAATTTTCCGAACACTTCACGACTGTTCCAAAAATGAATTTTCCTCTTGGCCCCACCACCTCACACACTGCCCAAGGTCCCAGGAGAGAGAGCCACGGTGATCTGCCAGCCAGCCACGTAGGGGGCAGATGGCAAAGACCTCTGCCCACCCCCAGCAGAATTCTCCTGGGCTGTGACTACAAGGGAGAGGGTAGGAGATGACTCAGAGCCCGTGATGGTGTGGCCAGGCTGCAGGTCCCCACGACAGTGCCTATCTGTCCAAGTCCTACCCAGCCCGCTGTCCCTCTCTTGTTACAGATGAGGCACAGTGCCAAAGAAGGCTGCCCAAAGTCCTGTAAGGCAAGGGGTCAGGGTGCCATCCCAGACTCCATGCCCAGAGCTTGACTCTGACTGTGGACAACCAAACCAAATCAAACGGGGACCTCCCCATAGAGGCCCGCCCAGGCTGGGATGTGGCCAGAGTGACATTCCCTAATCACTACTGCCCTGGGATACCGGCCCTCCAGCAGGCTCAGGTGGTCCACCTTGTCCCTCTGCCCAGTGCCCACAGGAGCAGGGCTGGCCAGTCCCCTGAGGCCCTGGGCCAGAGAAGTCCAGAACTTTCCAGGAGAGCAGAACAGAAGAGAGGAAGGGCTTGGCAGGCATGCTCTGTCTTCTTTCTTTCTGAAGACGAGACGATTATGCTCTGAACCAGAACGGATGGCGGGGCTCACATCAGCACAGTCTGGAAGCCCTCATTTTTTCATCTGTAAATGCATTACCACTTCTGGAGGCGAGCAGGAGCGGGCTCTTTAATTCCACAATAACAATGCTTTGCACTTGGCCAGCTTCCCTCTGGTCATCTGCACTCACTCTGGGATAGTTAATGAAAAGGCCACTTGCCAGAAAGCCCCCACTGCCTGCTTCACGGAAAGGATGGGGTCCTCCGGGTGAGGAGCAGTTCCAGAAACCAGGCCAGACTGGACAGGGCTCTGGAGGGAAAAGCCCCTAACTAGGCAGGGAAACGATGGCTGGAGGCCACAGCTCACCAGGTGCAGATGGTGTCCCTTCCTGGCAGGACGCCGGGGTGTCCGCCTCCCACCTACCACTTCGGTCTGTCCATCTGTCATGTGGGGCCTGCACCTGAGGCCTGGTTACCCGGGGTAGCCAGGACCACTTGCTGTCCTCAGGAGGTGAGACTGAGATGCTCAGAGATGCCAGTGCCCAAGTGTGGAAACATGGCCCGGGGGTCTGCCGAAGCCAGGCTGCCCGGCCAGGAAGAGGGGGTGTCGGACAGAAAACTCCCTACGGTCAGCGGGGAGGAAGCGGCCAGTCAGGGCCCCGGGGGTTCCGCAGCGAGAGGAAAACTTCCCAGGAAAGTGAGCCCATCCGCCGTGGAGGGCAGGCACGGCTCCCATCCAGCCAAGCCGTCCTGGGGGAGGGGTGGCTCCGGCGACTGGCAGAGACCGCGCCCCAACCTGGCCACCCCGGGGGAGTCCCGGGAGCGCCGCAGGGCAGCAATCCGAGGGAGGTCTTGCGGGACAGCACAGGCCTCCCACCCCCTCATCCGGCCCAGCAGTCCCGGAGGGGAGTCCCGGGAGCGGCAGAGACCCCTCCCCGCTAGGCCTAGCCGTCCTGGTGCGGGGTCCTGGCGGGCAGCAGACTCCTGCCTGGCCCAGCTGTCCCAGGGGTTTCCCGGGGACCAACAAAGAGTCTTCCCGACCTAGCCATCTTGGGGGGCTCCCCGAGGGGACAGTACGGACCCCAGCCCGATCCAGCTCTCCTGAAAGAGGATGGAAAGGCGCGGGTAGAGAGGCCGGCTTGGGGGAGCCTCCCCCAGCCTGTGCGCTCTCCCCCGGGGCCGAGGAGGCCCCAGTGAGGCGACCCCCAGTCCGGGAGCCAACGCGGCATCAGGCCCGCAGCGGGCGGGGCGAGGTCGCAGCCGGGCGGGGGACAGCCGGCCCGGGGTCCCGGGCGGCGCGGTACTCACAGGCACGGACATCTTGGCCGCCGCCCCCGGGGCCTGGCGGGCAGCGGCGCCAGCGGGCTGGGGGCTCGGGTCCGCCCGCGCCGCTCAGAGGCCCCGCGAGGGGTCCCGGCGCTTTCCGGCTCCTCCGGCTCCTGAGCGTTCCCGGACGCCGGACTGTCCGGCCGCTCCAGCCGCGCCGCGCATGCGCCGCCCGCGCCGCCCCTCCCCACCGTCTCCGCGGCCAGGGACGCGTTAAAGGTGAGGACCCCGGACCTAGGCCTTTTTCTGTCGGCCCAACGCGGCGGGGAGGCGCGGTCTCCTCCGCTCCTCGCCGATCCCTCGCGGGCCACCTCCAGTCGCACCAGCTCTGGGTCGCCCAACCAGTCCCCTCCCCCAACACTACACTGCCCTGTGGCCCTGGCCGGGCTCCTAGGCCCTGTGTCCGGGCGCAGACCGGGGAGGGCTCGGCCGGCGGGAGGCGATCGCGGGGCAGTATAGCAGGCCTCCCGGAGCCCCTCTGCCCTCCCCCAGCTGAGGGCGAGCCCCGAGACCCCCAGGGAAGAGGAGCTCCCCACCCCGGAAACAGTCTAGCTCATCCTGGGGTCGCCCTGACAGTGACATCTGACCTGGCTTCTAGGGAGGATCCTGTGTCCCTGTAACCCCCACTCCTGGGCCCACCCTCAGCCCACCGTCCTCCCAGAGGCTGGAAGACGAGCCTTCGTGGGCCTGAGACTTCCTTTCCCCAGGCTAAACACCCCCAATTTCAGCTGTTTCGCATCTACCATGGTGCCCACACATGGCACCTGCAGCCACTGGGCACGTGCATGTTCGTCCCCATCGCTCCACTCCTGCCAGGCAGGCCTTGCTGATGCCCCGTTACATTTCATAGGCCCAGGCACTGAGATCCCTCACCCACTCAAAGGAAGGACCAGGGGTCCGACCCCTCTGTTCTGCTGCCTGGGGACGGTGGGTGAGCATCTAGAGCAAGTGGGGCTGGGGTCCAGAGCAGTGTCCCGGAGGTCAGCGCTGCCCACCCCAGGGAGGAAAGACGGAGCCAGCTCCATGAGGCTGGTTTGCCGCAGCCCGGGCTCATGGCGGGGACCTGGGGGCAGAAAGCTCCAGCTGCCTAGGGAATCTCTGTGTGGGTGCCCATGTGGGGGGCGGGACCTTCTGCCTGCCAGGGATGCTGTGCCGGGAGGCCACGGTGGCTGGATGGAGGAAGCAGAGCCAGGCAGCAGGCTGACTTCCCCCAGCTCCCAAAAGCCCCCAGTAGCAGGTCACCGACTGGGTTTTCAGCCTTTTTCCCCAAGGGGCGCGCAGCCTTGATCTTTTCTCCAGGAGTGTCCCGGTGAGGATCCCAAGAGGCCAGCAGCAATGAGGGGGTATGAGGTATGAGAGAAAGAGGGAAATCTAGGCCTCCCACAAGAGACCCAAGTCCCTGTTCTGGCAGTGATGAGGGGTCCTTCCCTGCTCCAGTAGAGTATGGTTGCCCCTTCACCTCTTGAGTGGGGTTCCCAACTGTGCACATCAGCGTCCGCAGCCCAGTGCTCAGCAAGGCATTGTTGGAGGGGCCAAGCAGGGCCACAGCAAGCGGGGGGAGGGCCTGGACCGACAGCTGCCACCTCCTCAAAGGGCGCTCTGTGCATGTCTGGCACGTGGCCCTGCCCGTGCCCACCCGCCCGCATCCAGCTGGCACAGGGGCTCCTGAGCTGGGAGCAGCAGCTCTGCCTGGCGCCGGGCTCCTGGCCACACGCCCTGCTGTCTCTGGTGCCCCCACCCACCACCACCCTGGCCCTCTCCTTCACTCCTCGCCCAGACCCCACCTCCCTCCCTTGCTCCTGCTTGGGGCCCACTGTTCCTGTCTCCTTTCCCATCTCCCCCATATCTAGGTGCCCCGGCCAGAATGGGGCGGGCGGCGGAGAAAGATCCCTTCTACCTGCCTGGGCACAGGGAAAGGAGAGCCCAAGGGAGGGGCGCAGATGGAGCTGGACCCTCCAATCCATCTCATCCTGCCTCTTACCGCCCCAGGGGCTGCTTATTTAGGGCATCACTAACTCAACCCTTAGCAGGGAGAGAGGGGACCCTGGCTAGAGCCCTCACTTACTCTGAGGCAGGGATCCTTGGGTGTGGGCCTGGGGGCAGCCAGAGGAGCCTCACCAGGGCAGTGCATGCCCTCTCTTGACACTACCAGGTGTCTGTGAAGGCGGCGGCTGCTCCTCCCTCACCCACTCCTGGCAGGCAAATGATCCCAGCATGACTCACTCCATCCTATAGGGAACAGCCTCTGGGGCTTCAAGGCTGGCAGTTCCAACCAGAAGCAACAGCTGGGCTGCCAGAGCAGGTGCCAGCGCCCTGAGAGGGTCCTTGAGAGCTAAGCGAGGCCCTCACACCGGGACTATTTTTGTCCCTGGCCTCTGGAGGGAAAGGAATTTGGACCTGGCCATGGAGTAAATCTGTGCAGAGACAAGCTTCACAACCAGCTCTCCTGACATCCAAGCTGGCCTCTGTCCCCAGGACCTTGCCATGTCTAGAGGGGCTGAGGGCTGGGAAGTGGCTCCTTGTCTCCCTGTACCCCTCTTCAGGTGACCAGGGACTTCTCTGGCAAAGGAGCTCCTGCCCTGGGAGAGTGCAATGATTACCAGGCACTAGTAATAATCTCCCGTCAGGTGGGGCGCAGTGGCTCATGCCTGTAATCCCAGCACTTTGGGAGGCCAAGGTGGGCAGATCACCTGAGGTCAGGCATTCAAGACCAGCCTGACCAACATGGTGGTGAAACTCCATCTCTACTAAAAATACAAAAATTAGCTGGGCATGGTGGTGCACACCTGTAATCCCAGCTGTTTGGGAGGCTGAGGCCAGAGAATCACTTGAACTCGGGAGGCAGAGGTTGCAGTGAGCCAAGATCGCACCACTGCACTCCAGCCTGGGCGACAGAGGGAGACTCCATCTCAAAAAAAAAAAAAAAAAAACTCAGCATGGAACATGTGGCATTAGTAATGAACCAATACTGATACATCTTTGTTAACTGAAGTCCACACTTGATTCAGATTTCTCTTTTTTTTCTTTTTTTGACAGACTTTCGCTCTTCTTGCCCAGGCTGGACCGCAGTGGCACGATCTTGTCTCACTGCAACCTCTGCCTCCCGGGTTCAAGCGATTCTCCTGCCTCAGCCTCCCAAGTAGCTGAGATTACAGGGGTAGGCCACCATGCACAGCTAATTTTTTTTTTTTTTTTTGAGATGGAGTCTCCCTCTGTTTCCCAGGGTGGAGTGCAGTGGCTCCATCTCTGCTCACTGCAACCTCTGCCTCCTGGGTTCAAGCGATTCTCCTGCCTCAGCCTCCTGAGTAGCTGGGATTACAGGCGCGTGCCACCATGCCTGGCTAATTTTTTTTTTTTTTTTTTTTTTGTATTTTTAGTAGAGATGGGGTTTCAGCATGTTGCTCAGGCTGGTCTCAAACTCCTGACCTCATGATACGCCTGCCTCAGCCTCCCAAAGTGCTGGGATTACAGGGGTAAGCCACCGCACCGGGCCAATTTTTTTCTTGTATTTTTAGTAGAGATGCGGTTTCACCATGTTGGTCAGGCTGGTATTGAACTACTGACCTCAAGTGATCCACCTGCCTCAGCCTCCCAAAGTGCTGGGATTACGGGCGTGAGCCACTGCGCCTGGCCAAAGATTTCTCCAGTTTTTACCTAATGTCCTTTTTCTGTTCTGGGATTCCATCCAAGATCCCAACGTCTCCTTGGGTTCCTCTGGGCTGTGACAGTTTCTCAGACTTTGTTTTTGATGACCTTGACAGTTTTGAGGTGTGCGGGAAACATTTACAGAATGAAATAAAACATTTATAGATGTCCCTCAATTAGGATTTGTCTGACGTTTTTCTTACGATTAGACTGGGTTGTGGGTTTTGGGGAGGAAGACCCCAGAGGTCAAGTGCCATTTTCATCCCATCATATTGGGGTGCATACTGACAACATGAAGTATGATCACTGTTGAGGCTCACCCTGACCACCTGGCTGAGGGAGTGTTTGTCAGGGGTCTCCACTGTAAGGCGACTCTTTTTCCCCCTGCTTTCTGTAGGGTACTTCTTGGAAGGAAGTCCCTGTGCGCCATCCACAGCCAAGGAGGAGGGAGTTCCTATGCTCCACCTCCTGAGGGTGGACTCTATGGAGATGATTTGGAATTCTTCTGGATGAGAGATTGCCTGTTCTCCCTCATTTATTTATTTATTCAATCATTTATTTATATCAGTATGGACTTATGGATATTTATTTTATTTTATTTTATTTTATTTTATTTTATTTTATTTTTTTGAGACAGAGCCTCAGTCTGTCACCCAGGCTGGAGTGCAGTGGTGCGAGCTTGGCTCACTGCAACCTCTGACACCTGGGTTCAAGTGATTCTCCTGCCTCATCCTCCCGAGTAGCTGGGATTACAGGCACCTGCTATCACGCCCGGGTAATTTTTGTATTTTTAGTAGAGATGGGGTTTCACCATGTTGGCCAGGCTGGTCTTGAACTCCTGACCTTGTGATCCACCCACCTCGGCCTTCCAAAGTGCTGAGATTACAGGCATGAGTCACCCCGCCCAGCCTATTTTTATTTTTTTGAGACAGGGTCTAACTCTTGTCTCCCAAGCTGGAGCGCAGTGGTGCCATCACAGCTCACTGCAGCCTCCACCTCCTGGGCTCAAGTGATCCTCCCACCCCAGCCTCCCAAGTAGCTGAAACTACAGGCGTGTATCACCACCCTCCGCTAGTTTTTGTATTTTTTTTTTTTTCTTTTTTTGGTAGAGATGGAGTTTCACCATTTTGCCCAGGCTGGTCTCAAACTCCTGAGCTCAAGTGATCCTCCCTCCTCAGGCTTCCCAAAGTGCTAGGATTAAAGGCATGTGCCACTGCACCAGTGCACTTGTGCAATTTTTTTTTTTTTTTTTTTTTTTGAGACAGATTCTGGCTCTGTCGCCCAGGCTGGAGTGCAGTGGCGCGATCTCGGCTCACTGCAAGCTCCGCCTCCCGGGTTCACACCATTCTTCTGTCTCAGCCTCCTGAGTAACTGGGACTACAGGCGCCTGCCACCACTCCTGGCTAATTTTTTGTATTTTTAGTAGAGACGGGGTTTCACCTTGTTAGCCAGGATGGCCTCAATCTCCTGACCTCATGATCCGCCCGTCTCGGCCTCCCAAAGTGCTGGGATTACAGGCATGAGCCACCGCGCCCCGCCCAGTTTTTTGTTTTTACAGTAAACATACTTTTAAAATTGTGATAAAATATACATAACACAGAATTTACCATTTTCACCATTTTTAAGTGTACAATTCCATGGCATTAAGTACATTCACAATGTTGTGCAACCATCACTGTCCATTTCCAGACATTTTCATCTCTTAAACAGAAATGCTGTAGTCATTAAATGATAACTCTCTGCTTCCAGGCCCCTCAGTTCCTGGTAATCCCCATTCTACTTCTGTCTCTATAAATTTGCTTTTTCTCTGTACCTTGGATAAGTGCAATCATATATTATTTGTCTTTTTGTGTCTGGCTAATTTAACTTAACATCATGTTTTCAAGTGTAATTTTTTTAAAGAACCATTTTTGGTTTTTTGTTCTTTTTGGAGACATGGTCTCACTCTGTCACCCAGGTTGGAATGCAGTGGTGTCATAGCACACTGCAACCTCAACTCCGATGAGCTCAAGCAATCCTCCCACCTCAGCCTCCCAAGTAGCTGGGATCCCAGGCACACACCCCTGGCTAATTTTGTTTTTTATTTTTTGTAGAGGCAGGGTCTCACTATGTTGCCCAGGCTGATCTCAAACTCCTGGGCTCAAGCAATCCTCCTGCCACGGCCTTCCAAAGTGCTGGGACTATAAGCCACCAAGCCGGCAAAGAATATTTTTTTTTTAAGGGAAAAATGCAATTGCCAAGTTTTAGGAACTGCAAGTGTCCTAGAAAGTTCCCATGGACCCTCTGGGGCCTGGTGCAAGGGTCTTTCCCAGGAGCTGACATGGGGAGAGGCCAGGGTCAGGGGTGCAGCTAGGCATCAAATGCAAATGTGGAGCCACACACAACAGTCTGTGCAGTCACCTCTCTCTTCCCCACAAGCAAGAGGCAGGGGGAAAGGGATTTTGCATGAAGGCCCATCTTTGGACAGCTGAGCTGGGGCAGACCCTCAAGCTCCCGGGACGCTGGCTGCCGGCCTCCTGTCTTCTAGGATGTTCGCAAACACCCAGAGACCAGAGCCCCTTCCAGGAACAGGCTCACATCCTCTGTCACTGTGACAAGTGGAATTTCACTCTTCGCTGGAAGCAATCCCCAGGGCATTGTGTTTCTGAACCCAGAGATGAAACTGCCCGCTGAATTGTATGCATTCTCTAAATTATTGAAGAGCCGAAAGAGCGGCTGCCACATTGGGGTCACCAGTGCGAGTCCCCAGAGCAGCAGTTTCATGTTCTCAGCAAGGCTTGAATGCCAGGCACCCCCGGCAGCTGCCCTGTGATGTTGCCTGAGGCCAAGGGTCCGCCCAGGGTTGGAGTGGGGGGTGGGGGGCACTAGGAAAATCTCGCTGCTACCCGAGAGTGAGACCGATCCTTGTGAAAACAGGAAGGAACTCACTGTGGGGAGTGAGGTCTGCAGTTTGGCAAGAACCCAGGCTCCTGTCGCCATTGACCTCCAGTGGCAGGGCAGGGCGGGGTGGGGCTGACCTGGGTTCTGGTCCTGCCATGTGAGCTTCAGCATGATCTTCATAGTCTCTAAGTATGTTTCCTCTCCATGTGTAAAACAGGATCCATAAATCAGTGAAGCCAGGCGTGGTGGGCTCGTGCCTGTAATCCCAACACTTTGGGAGGCTGAGATGGGCAGATCACCTGAGGTCAGGAGTTCAAGACCAGCTTGGCCAACATGGCGAAACCCCGTCTCTACTAAAAATACAAAAATTGGCCAGGTGTGGTGCTGTGCACCTGTAATCCCAGCTACTCGGGAGGCTGAGGCACGAGGATAGCTTGAACCCAGGAGGCGGAGGTTGCAGTGAGCCGAGATCGCACCATGCACTCCAGCCTGGGTGACAAAGCGAGACTCGGTAAGAAAGAAGGAAAGAAAGAAAGAGAGAAAGAGAGAGGGAGAGAGGAAGAGAGAGAGAGAGGGAGGGAGAGAGGGAGGGAGGAAGGAGAAAGCAGCCAATACCTCACATTGCGGGGAGCGGCTGCTCTATTTTGCTCTGTGAATGGTGCCCCTGGAGTTGTGCACCGCCATGGCCCTGATTGGGACACACGGCATCCACTTCCCGCAGCCCTGGAAGGACTCAGGTATAAGGTGTATGGGGCTGTCTCGGTACCTGGTATGCAGGAAGCTCTCAGTTAAACGCTGGTGCTGTGGGGGTCGCGGTCTGACTCAGTCTCTCCAGCCTCACACCACCAGCCTGCATTTCTGCCTCTGGAGCTCCACTATGGCAGCAGACAGCCCCGCTCCTCCGAAAGGATGCGCCTGTGTTTCTCCATGGAGCTGAACAGACGACAGACTAGTTAGGATGCTGGAGGCTGGCCCAAGTTCTGGTCTCTTGGATAACCTTGGGCAGGGCCTTTATACAAGGCCCTTGGGCTCAATGTTTGACAGGGGAATGTCTGGCAGAAGATTCCAGAGAGAGCTGTACATTTTCCAGATGCAACAGACCTCCTGATGCAATGGAGCGATGCTCACTGAGGTCTTCCTGATCCGTCTGGGAAATATCTCCGTGAAAGTCAGGATAAAGCCCGGATATGCGGAGATCGACTCCGATCGACTCCGACAGAGTAGCCGGAGTTGTGGGGCCTTTCCTCCTGGCCTGCCAGGGATTGGCAGAGGCTTCCTGAAGGAGGTGGCCTTGGAACAGGAGTTTAAACGATGAGTCAGGGGCAACTCACCTCCCAGGGTCTACCTCACAGTACATCAAGAATCTAGCTGCTTCTCCCCACCTCCATGTCTACACCCTGGTACAAGCCACCTCAAATCATGACAATGACCTCCAACTGGCCTTCCCGCCTTCACCTGGGCCCCTAAAACTGCTTTTCTGCAGAGCCTTTAAGTAATTTCTTCTTCTTTTTTTTTTCTTTGAGACGGAGTTTTGCTCTTGTTGCCCAGGCTAGAGTACAATGGCACAATCTTGATTCACCGCAACCTCCGCCTTCCGGGTTCAAGCAATTCTACTGCCTCAGCCTCCTGAGTAGCAGGGATTACAGGCATGTGCCACCATGCCCAGCTAATTTTTATTTTTAGTAGAGATGGGGTTTCTCCATGTTGATCAGGCTGGTCTCGAACTCCCGACCTCAGGTGATCTGCCCGCCTCGGCCTCCCAATGTGCTGGGATTACAGATGTGAGCCACCCTGCCCGGCCACCTTTAAGTAATTAAAAGAAAAATTATTAGGCCATGTCCCTTTCCTGCTGAAACTGTCCAATGTCTTCTTTGTCCACTCAGAACAAAACCCAGAGATCTACAAGGCCTGACATGTGTGTTTCCCAGCCCCAGGCTGCACACTAAAATCACTGGGGCATTTTAGACGCGTTCAGAGGTGTTCTGATTGAGTGGGACTGGAAGTAGGATTCAGCCATCAATTTCTTCTTCTTTTTTTTAAATAGGCCCTTGCTCTTTCACCCAGGCTGGAGTGCAGTGGTATGATCATAGCTCACTGCAGCCTTGAACTCCTGTGCTGAAGTGATCCTTCCATCTCAGCCTCCTGAGTAGCTGGGACTACATGTGTGCACCACTAAATCCGGCTAATTAAAAAAAATTTTTTTGTAGAGACAGGGTCTACTATGTTGTCAAGCTTGTCTCTAACTCCTGAGCTCAAGCAATCCTCCCACCTCAGCCTCCCTAAGTGCTTGGATTACAGGCATAAGCCACCACACACAGCTAGCCATCAATATTTTAAATAATAATAATAACATAGTTCCCTGGCTGGGTGCTTCTCATGTGCAGCCAGGGTTGCAAACTCCACTCTTCATGGCTTAGCCTTGCTAGGTTGAACCGTGCTGGCTTCAAGTTGGTGCCTTCCTGCCCCAGGGTCTTTGCACTGCTCTTCTGCCCTTGATACGGGCCCCCAGAGTCTCCTCTGATGCACCCCTTCCTTCCTTCCTTCATTCAAGGTCTGCTCAAGGTTGCCTTCTCAGGATGCCTTCCCTGATTTATTTTTGGTCATAATGGAAATATTATCTTGTCATAGGTTGCTGTGAAGATTAAATGAGATAATCTAGGTAAAACATTTAGAACAGGGCTGGGTACATGGAAACCAACAAATGGGAGGAATTTTTATTTGTGGTATTTACCACTTCCTGATATTATATATTTACTTGTGTATTCAATAGCTGTCTATCTGCTCCTGTGAACTATAAACTCCGTGAGGGCTGAAATCATCTTGGCAAACAGTAGGGGCTCAATGAATAACTTTCATTTTTATTTTTTACTTTTAGAGACAGGGTTTCACTCTTTCACTCAGGCTGGAATGCAGTGGTGCAGTTGTAGTTCACTGCAGCCTCGAGTTCCTGGCCTCAAGCAATCCTCCCGCCTTAGCCTCCCAAAGTGCTAGGATTATAGGCCTGAGCCAATGCACCTGGCCTCAAAAGCGGTAAAATAATCAATCATTCATTGTACAGGATTCCCACACCTGATTTAACCATTCTCTGCCTGTGGGTGTTGCGGTTCTTTCCATTTTGGGCCAAATAATGTACAAATAATGCTGAGATGAGTATACTTGTAAGCGGATCTTTCTCTGCAATCTGATTACTGTATTTTCTGATAATAAATTCCTGGACATTGAATTACTGGGTCAAAAGTATGAAATTTTTTAAAAGTAGCAATCAATTTAATAACATGTCTTTTGTATTCATAAGTAACAAAAAGGTCCTAAATTCTTCAAAATTTAAAACTAGAATACAAAGCGGGTGGATCACTTGAGGTCAGGAGTTAGAGACCAGCCTGGGCAACATGATAAAATCCCGTCTCTACAAAAAAATACCAAAAAAATTAGCTGGGTGTCAGGGCTGGGTGCAGTGGCTCACGCCTGTAATCCTAGCACTTTGGGAGGCCGAGGCGGGCAGATCACCTGAGGTCGGGATTTTGAGATCAGCCTGACCAACATGGAGAAACCCTGTCTCTACTAAAAAAATACAAAATTAGCAGGGCGTGGTGGTGAATGCTTGTAATCCCAGCTACTCGGTAGGTTGATGCAGGAGAATTGCTTGAACCCAGGAAGCAGAGGTCGCGGTGAGCCAAGATTGCACTATTGCACTCCAGCCTGGGCAACAAGAGCGAAACTCCATCTCAAAAATAAAATAAATGAATAGATAAAATTAGCTGGGTGTCATGGTGCTTGCCTATATTCCCAGCTACTTTGGGGGCGGAGGCAGGAGGATCTCTTGAGCCTGACAGGTCGAGGCTGCAGTGAGCTAAGATTGCACCACTGCACTCCAGCCTGGGTGACTAAGTGAGACCCTGTTTCAAACAAACAAAAAGCCTATAATACAATTCAGAGAAATAGGTGGCAACTTCAATTTATTCTAATAGCAGGTTCTCTTTTTTTTGGGAAGTTAAAACACCTCTCTTGGAGAATCTTTCTTTCTTTTTTTTTTTTCTTGGGGGGCGGGGTGTGGGGACTGAGTTTCGCTCTTGTTGCCCAGGCTGGAGTGCAATGGTGTGATCTTGGCTCACCGCAACCTCCGCCTCCCGGGTTCAAGCGATTCTCCTGCCTCAGCCTCCTGAGTAGCTGGGATTACAGGCATGCACCACCATGCTCGGCTAATTTTGTATTTTTAGTAGAGACGGGGTTTCTCCACATTGGTCAGGCTGGTCTCAAACTCCTGACCTCAGGTGATCCGCCCACCTCAGCCTCCCAAAGTGCTGGGATTACAGGCGTGAGCCACCACACCAGTCTCGCTCTGTTGCCCAGGCTGGAGTGCAGTGGTACGATCTCGGGTCACTGCAACCTTCGCCTCCCAGGTTCAAGCGATTCTCGTGCCTCAGCCTCCTGAGTAGCTGGGATTACAGGTGTGTGTCACCACACTTGGCTAATTTTTGTTTTTGGTAGAGACGGGGTTTCGTCCTGTTGCTCAGGCTAGTCTTGAACTCCAGGGCTCAAGTGATCCACCCGCCTCAGCATCTCAGAGTGCTGGTATCATAGGCATGAGCCACCATGCCTGGCCAAACCCCACTTCTTTTTTTTGAGACGGAGTTTTGCTCTGTCGCCCAGGCTGGAGTGCAGTGGCTCGATCTTGGCTCACCACAACCTCCGCCTCTCTGGTTTAAGTGATTCTCCTGCTTCAGCCTCTCGAGTAGCTGGGATTACAGGCACACCACGCCACCATGCCTGGCGAATTTTTGTATTTTTAGTAGAGACGGGGTTTCACCATGTTGGTCAGGCTGGTCTCGAACTCCTGACCTTGTGATCCTCCTGCCTCAGTCTCCCAAAGTGTTGGGATTACAGGTGTGAGCCACCCAGCCTGGAAAACCCCCCTTTTTAATGGAACAGAACTCACTTACCCTGAGAGGTGAGAGGATAGAGGGATTCAGAAAGCACATTCACAGCAACTCACAGATGAATGTACCACAAGGCTGGGCTTGAGTGAATCTGGGTCCCTGGGGCAGCATATCTCTCCCCTGTCCAGATGCTGCCTTCAGAGACAGAGCCCTGGGCTGATATGGCAGAAGGTTCTGGAATTCAGGGACAATCTAGTTCCAGTCTGTTCCTTGGATGGCCATTCTCCTCCTAGTTCAGGTAGGTCTCTCCCAAAGCACCAGGCTCTCTGCTCAGACAGGCAGGGCTTCCTCGATGAGTCCTCTCCTCTCAGAGGGTTCACATAAGCAGAGAGGGGCACACCTGCCCTGTCCAAGTGAGAGAACTTTCTGGGAGGTAGCTGGGCATTCCATTTTGTGGCCTTGAAAATACGTGCCCTGCCCAACACAACAAACTCACTCATAGAAATAATCTACAAAGAATCAGGGATGTGGATGGCCGGGCGGGGTGGCTCACGCCTGTAATCCCAGCACTTTGGGAGGCCAAGGCGGGCGGATCACGAAGTCAGGAGATCGAGACCATCCTGGCTAACATGGTGAAAACCCGTCTCCACTAAAAATACAAAAAATTAGCTGGGCGTGGTGGCGGGCACCTGTAGTCCCAGCTAGTCGGGAGGCTGAGGCAGGAGAATGGCGTGAACCCGGGAGGCGGAGCTTGCAGTGAGCAGAGATCGCGCCACTGCACTCCAGCCTGGGCGACAGAGCAAGACTTCGTCTCAAAAAAAAAAAAAGAATCAGGAATGTGGAAAATGATCTAAGGGCTAAAGCAGTGCACCACAGCATCATTCATAATCACAACAGTGGGTGACCTGAATGGCCAATGGTGGAAGATCGGTAAAATAAACCATGGCACAACCACAAATGGCATATGCTCTGCAGCCCTTAAAAACCGTGTGCTCGGCCAGGTGCAGTGGCTCACACCTGTAATTCTAGCACTTTGGGAGGGTGGATCACTTAAGGTCAGGAGTTCAAGACCAGCCTGGCCAACATGGCGAAACTCCGTCTCTACTAAAAATACAAAAATTAGCCAGGCGTGGTGGTGAATGCCTGTAATCCCAGCTACTCAGGAGGCTGAGGTGGGAGAATCGCTTGAACCTGGGAGGCAGAGGTTGCGGTGAGCCAAGATCATGCCACTGCACTCCAGCCTGGGCGACAGAGCAAGACCCTCCCTCAAAATAATAATAATAATAATGTACTCAAAGAATGTTGAGAATGTTTAATAGGGAAATGCTCAGCGCGTAGCATTTGGTTAAAACTGCACACACCAGTGCAGGATGATAGGACTGTGATGATGGAAATGTTCTGCACCTGCCTCGTCCCTTATTCCATAGACAATAACCATAGGCCACTAATGAACACATGAGGTCTTGGACTAGCACAACTGAAGAACTGAATTTTACATTTTAACAAATTTAACATTTAAAGAGCTGCATGTGGTTAGTGACTTCTGTACTGAATTGCACAGGTACACTAAATCCCAAGTATGTTAAGAAAAGGTGTGGGTGGCTGGGCGTGGTGGCTCATGCCTGTAATCCTAGCACTTTGGGAGGCCAAGGCAGGCAGATCGCTTGAGACCAGAAGTTCAAGACAAGCCTGGGCAACATGGCAAAATCCCGTTTCTACAAAAAAAAATACAAAAACTAGCCGGGCGTGGTGGTGCACACCTGTAGTCCCAGCTACTCAGGAAGGTGAGGCAGGAGAGTCGCTTGAGCCAAGGTCAAGGATGCAGTGAGCTATGATTGCAGCACTGCACTGCAGCCCAGGTGACAGACCCTGTCTCAAAAAACAAAAACAAAAACAAAAAAAGGTATGAAAAACACATTAAACACATAAAAAATGGCTGAAAGAATATTCCAAAGTGTATACAGTAGTTTTCTCTGTTAGGAAGGTTATAGGAGATTTAAATTTTCTTTCATTTTTCTGCTGTCAAATTCTCAATGAATAGATTTCTTCTCCATCAGAACAGCAAAGGAATATCAGGAGGAGAGAGAAGGAGGGAAGAGGAGAGCCAGTAGAACTCAGGTTGGCAGGAAGAGCCCAGCGGGGCTGCCCTGGCTGAGCTGGCAGGAGCGGGAGCCGGGAGAATCCGCCTAGCTCAGGGCTTGTTTTGACAGGAGTGTGGTGCGTGGGGGCTGGGTCTCCAAGCGGCAGGGCAACCTAGCTGACACACTGCAAACTCGGCTTCACTGGTGTGAGTGTGTGTGTGCACATGGGTCCTGCCATCTGTTGCCCACCTGGCAGGAAAGTGTTGTCTCTTCAGCTCTATTTGTTGGGTCTTCAGTGGATTTTGTTGTCTGAATTTCTCACTTGCTTCTCAGGCCTGACTTCAGCTGCTTCTCCAAGTTACCAACAACTTTTTTTTTTATAAAAACATTTGAGACAGAGTCTCGCTGTGTTGCCCAGGTTGGAGTGCAGTGGGGCAATATTGGCTCGCTGCAACCTCCACCTCCTGGCTTAAGTGATCTTCCCACCTCAGCCTCCCAAGCAGCTAGGACTACAGGTGTGTGCCACCATGCCTGGCTAATTTTTTTTCTTTAGACAGGATTTCACTCCTGTCACCCAGGCTGGAGTGCAGTGGTGTGCTCTTGGCTCACTACAACTTCTGCCTCCCGGGCTCAAGCGATCCTTCTGCCTCAGCCTTCTGAGCAGCTGGGACTACAAGCACACACCACCACGCCTGGCTAATTTTTGTATTTTTAGTAGAGATGGAGTTTCACCATACTGGCCAGGCTGGTCTTGAACTCCTGACCTCAGATGATCCACTGGTCTCCCAAAGTGCTGGAATTACAGGCATGAGCCACTGCACCCGACCTAATTTTTGTATTTTTTTGTAGAGACAGGGTCTCACTATGTTGCTCAGGCTGGTCTCAAACTCCTAGACTCAAGTGCTCAGCCCACTTTGGCCTCCCAAAATGCTGGGATTACAGGCGTGAACCACTGTGCCCGGACGCCGACCCCCACAACTTTTAGGAGACTTCAGCCAAGCTCTTTGAAAGTAGGAGGAAGTTCCTGCAGGTGAGTCTCGGCAGACATCAGGGATGGAACCTAGGCTGACTTATTCACTGTGGCTTTGCTGGTGCAGCAGTTTAGGAATTTCAGTTATTTGAAGTGGCAAGGATAAAGAAAGATGTAATTTTCCTAAATATATAGCTGGAGGCCTTTTAATTATTTTACTGCTAAGGAGGTCATAAGCACTGGTTCTCAAGCTTTGGAGTGCCGAAGAATCACCTGGCTGCTTGTTAGAAGTAGATTCCTAGTGTTAAGCCCCAGGGAAAATTTAATCAATCCCCTCATTTTATAGACAGGCCAAGGGAGGCAGAGGGCCAAGCCATGTGCCCAAGGGCACCAGCTGGTCAGCAGCGCCGGGATTAGGATCTGGGCATCTGATGTGGGTGTCTTTCACTAATTGCCTTGCCTCTCAATTCGCTTGTGTCAGTTGTCTGCCTTAAAGGAAGAGTTAGACAGAAGTGGGCTGTGAGGTTTTTTTCCCACCACCAACCAATTCTCCATCACCAACTGGATGTCCGACAATTCAATTCTGACACTACCCAGAGTTAGCATACACCCCACAGGTTAAGGACTTGGTCCCACAAGACTGCCCACACTTCTGACACCAGCTACAAATGGAGTGTCCAGGCTACTCATACTTCTGCCCAGCTGACTATAAATTTGGAGGTTCCCATGAACCCTTCTTCCTATTGGGTTTTTTGTTTTGTTTGAGACAGGGTCTTGCTCTATTGCCCAGGCTAGAGTGCAGTCGTACAATCTTGGCTCACTGCAACCTCCACCTCCTGGGCTCAAGCAATCCTCCCACCTCAGCCTCCTAAGTAGCTGGGACCAGACAGCTACCATGCTTAGCTAATTTTTAAGTTTTTTTGTAGAGACAGGGTCTCACTATATTGCCCAGACTGGTCTTGAACGCCTGGACTCAAGCTGATCCTCCTGCATTGGCCTCCCAAAGTGCTGGGATTACAGACATGGGCCACTGTGCCCACACTCCTATCAAGTTTGATAATTTACTAGAATAACTCACAGACTCAGGAAAGTGCCGTACTCACCATTGCAGTTTATTATACAGGATGAGAATGAACAGCCAGATGAAGTATATAGGTGAGGTCTGAAAGGGTCCTGAGTGCAGTAGCCTCTGTCCCCCATGGACTTGGGGGTGCAAGGGGGTTCGGGGTTTTTGTGAGGTTTCATTACATAGGTATGATAGATTAAATCACTAGTCTGTGGTGATTGAGCTCCATCTCTGGCCCCTCTCCCCACCCTGGAGGCTGGGAGGGGAGGGCTGAAATCATGTGGTTGGTTTTCTGGCACCCAGTCCCCATCCTGAAGCTATCGAGGGCTCCCCTATGATAAGCCATGGTCCCTCATTAGCACACAAGACAGTAAATTCCAAGGGTTTTAGGAGCTCTGTGCCAGAAACACAAAGCCAAATAATTAATTAATAGTTAATTAACTGAGACAGGATATTGCTTTTGCACACCCAGGCTGGAGTGCAATGGCATGATCCTAGCTCACTCCAGCCTTGACCTGCCAGCCGTGATTCCCCTGCCTCAGCTGCCCGAGTAGCTGGAACCACAGGCACGCGACACTACGCCCGGCCAATTTTTTGATTTTTTAGAGATGGGATCTTGATATGTTGCCCAGGCTGGTCTTGAACTCCTGGGCTAGAATGATCCTCCTGCCTCAGGCTCCCAAAGTGCTGGGATTACAGGGGTGAGTCATATTTTTTTATTACAACACATGGGATATTTCAATTTTTTTGGGAAAATACTACTGCATTGCAAAGACAAAATAAGCCTTTATAATGATAATGCTTATTCTGGTTGTCTCTAGCTCAGTTGTCTATAGGCGGCTCAAGGGCACACATCGGACCCTGTTGGGAGATGGGCAGGTTTTCCTTCTCATGACTCAGGACCCTGAACCTCAAATTCAAGGATCCAATAATGGAACTCAATGGCAGAGTGGTAACAAAATTGTGAGCCTGCTAGAGACAACCTGACAGGGTGTCTGATACAGAGAGGGTTCAGCCTGCTGCAGACAGTGCCCTTAGGCACCCAATGAGCTTAAAAAATGTGTTCCATTTGTCAGTTGGGGTGCCTCGAACTCTGGCAGGCCCAGGTTATCATGCAAATGTGTTCAGTGGAAGAAGGCATGAAATCATTCACAGAGATGAATAGGGCTGCTCAGCGGACCTGGGAGAGGAGGGCTCTGCCCAGTAAGACTCCTGCACATCCTCAGGAGATCTGGCCACACCTCCCACTGAGAGAAGGCACTCACAGGAAGTTCAAGGCACAGCCTGGGCCTAAGGGCCCAGGGACAACTCAGGACACCGGGCAGTTTGAAGACAGGCAGCCCCATAACTTCTGCCAGAAAATCCAGACATTGAGTGTAATTCGTTTTGGTGTCTTTACATTTCAAGCTCATTTATCCAGGTCAGGAACCATTTATTTTGCATCTAACAAGTCGAGGCCTGTGCAGCATCCTTCTAACATATGGCCTGTTCATCCTGCCTCTGAGCATCTGTCACAGCCATGTTTTGGGAGGAGGCTGACTCGGCCAGTTTCACATCGTCAGCTGGCAGGGGCAATCCCACTGTGCAGCTGCTTGAAGAGGGGCACATGGCCTGGCCCAGTCCCCTTGGCTTCCCCGGCCCCCCAAAACCTGCTTTTTAGAGAAAGAAAGGGGGGCACCTGGCAGGCCACTTGTGAGTCACTCATCTCCTGGGAAATGTTCCAGGCGCCACTTGGAGGAGATCACTCTGGAAAGCTCCCTGATGCCCAGCAAGCCCATCACCACGGCAACCTATCCATCCTGAGCTGCTCTTCCCTTGGGCCTCCAGAAAGGAGGCTGACTGAGGTGATGCAAGTTTCTCTGAGGTGAGGCTCATCTCTCATCGAAACAAAGCTATCTTGAAAGATTTCAGATAAATAGATATAATGAATAATATAAGAAATACCTGTGCCGCGGCCGAGCGTGGTGGCTAATGCCTGTAATCCCAGCACTTTGGGAGGCCGAGGCGGGCGGATCACTTGAGGTCAGAAGTTCGAGATCAGCCTGACTAACATGGAGAAACCCTGTCTCTACTAAAAATACAAAAAATTAGCCGGCCGTGGTAGCCCATGCCTGTAATCCCAGCTACTCAGGAGGCTGAGGCAGGAGAATCGCTTGAACCCGGGAGGCGGAGGTTGTGGTGAGATGTTATCGTGCCATTGCACTCCAGCCTGGGCAACAAGAGCAAAACTCTGTCTCAAAAAGAAAAAAAAAATTGTATCGCTACCTCCCAATTTAAGATATAAAACCACAGCTGTAAATAAAGCTCCTTTTTTTGTTTAACAGAGGGTCTGGCTCTGTTGCCCAGGCTGGAGGGCAGTGGTGTGATCTCAGCTCACTGCAACCTCCGCCTCCTGGACTCAAGCCATCCTCCCACCTCAGCCTCCCCAGTAGCTGCGACTACACACACACACCACCACGCTTAGCTAATTTTTTTTTTTTTTTTTTTTTTGTAGAGATGGGGTTTCGCTATGTTACCCAGCCTGGTCTCAAACTCCTGAGCTCAAGGGATCCTCCTGCCTCAGCCTCCAAAAGTGCTGGAATTACAGGCATGAGCCACCACACCTGGCCCAGAGCTCCTTTTTTTAGGGTGGGGGACAGGGTCTTGCTCTGTTGCCCAGGCTGGAGTACAGTGGTGTGATCTTGGCTCACTGCAACCTCCGCCTTCTGGGCTCAAGCCATCCTCCCACTTCACCCTCCTTTTGTACCTGGGACTACACGTGTGCACCACCATGCCCAGCTCATTTCTTTTTCTATTTTTTGTAGAGACGGAGTTTCACTATGTTGCCCAGGCTGGTTTTGAACTCCTGAGCTCAAGGGATCCTCTTCCCTCGGCCTCCCAAAGTGCTGGGATTACAAGCGTGAGCCATGCGCCTGGCCCAAAGCTCTTTTTTGATCTCTTATCATATGGCCTTCCTTACCCCACAAGAGGCTTCCTCTATGCTGAGCTTAAGGTTTATCACTATATATATATATATATATATATATATATATATATATATATACACACACACACACACACACATGTTCTGAACCACAGAACATAAAACCATTTTAAAGTGTACTGAATTATACATCACAAGGGTGGGCAACCAATACCTCTGTATTTACATGTTTTAAAATCTGTACACCTGGGATTGTATGGCAGGTCTTTTGCAATTTGATTTTTGCATCAATGCTGCTTACAAGGTTCATCTATGTTGATGCGCATAGCTGCCAGCTTGTGCATTTCACTGCCAAATCGTATACCATTGTGTGACTACTTTACAATTGACCCATTCTCCTGGCAATCATTGGGCTGTGAAGGTGTTCAGAACATGCCACTCAAAATATGCCACTCTGGCCTATTGACTATTTTGAGTTAAAGGCACCTGTGGCCTGGTGAGGTGGCTCATGCCTGTAGTCCCAGCACTTTGGGGGGCTGAGGTGGGAGAACTGCTTGAGTTTGAGACGAGCCTGGCCAACATGGTGAGACCCTGTCATTAAAAAGAACAAAAAAATTATCTGGGCTTGGTGATATGTGCTCAGGAGGCTGAATGTGAAGATCAGTTGAGCATAGGAAGTCGAGGCTGCAGTGACCTAGGATTGCACCACTGCACTCAAGCCTAGGAGACAGAGTAAGAACCTGTCTCTAAAAAAAGGCACCTGAAAAACAGATGTAAGAAGGACACTCTGACTGTCCTTTTTCTTTAAAAACAGATGAAATTGTCCTGTGAAATGTATCCTTGATTTTTTTTGATATGGAGTCTTGCTCTATCACCCAGGCTGGAGTGCAGTGGCACAATCTCAACTCACTGCAACCTCTGCCTCCTGGGTTCAAGCGATTCTCCTGCCTCAGCCTCCCAAGTAGCTGGGATTACAGGCGTGTGCCACCACGCCCAGCTAATTTTTGTATATTTGGTAAATATGGGGGCTTCACGATGTTGGCCAGGCTGGTCTCAAACGCCTGACCTCAGGTGATCTGCCTGCCTCAGCCTCCCAAAGTGCTGGGATTATAGGCATGAGCCACCATGCCTAGCCAATGTATCCTTTTTTTTTTTTTTTGAGATGGAGTCTCGCTCTGTTGCCCAGGCTGGAGTGCAGTGGCGCAATCTCAGCTCACTGCAAGCTCTGCCTCCCGGGTTCACACCATTCTCCTGCCTCAGTCTCCCGAGTGGCTGGGACTACAGGCGACTGCTACCATGCCCGGCTAATTTTTTTGTATTTTTAGTAGAGATAGGGTTTCACCCTGTTAGCCAGGATGGTCTCGATCTCCTGACCTTGTGATCCGCCTGCCTTGGCCTCCCAAAGTGCTGGGATTAAAGGTGTGAGCCACAGCTCCTGGCCCAATATACCCTTCTTATACCAGAAGGAAAGAGACACTCTTATCACCAAGGAGGGGAAGTTAATTCTGAGAGAAATCTGTATGAACCTTGTTAACAAACCTGCATCTTTCCACTTTTCCAACCAATGTAACTCCCCTAGCTCAGGCCCTTTCACCTTGTCACACTTACTACTCTTTGCCCAACTCAGTATATAAGCTTTCAACTCTTGTTTCTTTGGGTCTTCACGTTTCTTGTGAGGACTCCCATGTACGTGTAAAAAAAAAAAAAGAGAGTAGAAGATAAATTTTTCCTCCTCTACAGTGGTTTCCAAGTTTTTAATAATTACCAATATGGGTTAAGCTTTCAAATCCAAAATGCTCCAAAATATGAAACTTTTTGAGTGCCGACCTGATGCTAAAAGGAAATGCTAATTGGAGCATGTTGGATTTCAGATTTTTGGATTTGGGATGCTGGATCAGTCTAATGCAAATATTCCAAAATCCAAAGAAATCTGAAATCTGAAACACTTCTTGTCCAAAGCATTTCAGATAAGGGATACTTTTTCTTTTCTTTTTTTAAATAGAATGCTTCACGAATTTGCATGTCATCCTTTATTAGTCCATTTTCACGCTGCTGATAAAGACATACCCGAGACTGGGAAGAAAAAAGGGTTTAACTGGACTTAACAGTTCCACATGGCTGGGGAGCCCTGAGAATCATGGCAGTAGGCAAAAGGCACTTCTTACATGGTGGAGCCAAGAGAAAATGAGGAAGATGCAAAAGCGGAAACCCCTGATAAATACACCAGATCTCGTGAGACTTATTCACTACCATGAGAACAGTATGGGGGAAACCGCCACCATGATTCAAGTATCTCCCACCAGGTCCCTCCCATACACGTGGGAATTAAGGGAGTACAATTCAAGATGAGATTTGATTGGGGATGCAGCCAAACCACATCACATCCTTGTGCAGAGGCCATGCTAATCTTCTCTGCATCATTCTATTTTTTTTTTTTTTTTTTTTAGTATATGTGCTGCCAAAGTGAGCACCAGATGAGGGGTACTTAACCTGTACTCCTGTCTCTTTGTGCACGTGCTGGTGCTTCTCCAAGATGTATCTCGGGAGTACAGCTGCTGCATCCGGGGTCAGGTATAGCTCCAGATTTATTAGACATTGCCAAAGTGCTCTGTAAAGTGGCACTAATTTATACTCCCGTAAGTTTGGCTGTCTTGGGGAAGGGGAAGCCAGGGGCACAATTTAATTGTAGCAACATGGATGGTGTATTTCACTTAATAAAGTGTTGTGAGGTAGGCAGAGCAGGATTATTCACCATCCTCAGCAACCTTTCAAAGGTGAGGAATCTGAGACGCAGGGGTTGAGGGATTTAGCCGGATCCCAGAGATAGGAGGGGTTAGAAGGAGGATGTCAAGCCATGTGTCTGACCCGACAGCGCTCTCCTTATGTTAGTTTCTCTCCCTCCTCCTCCCTAGCACAGCCACCTTGCACCTTATATGAACACAGACTCAGCCTACTCACCAGCTTTCTGAGACCACAAACAACGAAAGCTGGCTGCATAGGAGGGAGAGAGGCCCCAAGGAGGGGCTCTGTGGTGCAACCCTCCTGGACTTCTCCATCCCAGTTTCCTTGCTGGGGTCAACTTGCCTGTGCACGAAGATTGCATCTGGTAGTATTTTTGGACTTAAGTTGCTCTAGGAGGGCATAAATAAAAGCAATAGTAAAAAAGACTTAGCAGGCTGGCTCACACCGACTGCTTGAGCTCAGGAGTTGGAGACCAGCCTGAGCAACATGGTGAAGCCCCGTCTCTACCAAAAATATAAAACTTAGCCAGGCGTGGTGGTGCATGCCTGTAGTCCCAGCACTCAAGAGGCTGAGGTGGGGGGATTGCTTAAGCCCAGGGAGGCTGAGGCTGCAGTGAGCTGAGATCACCCCACTGTATTCCAGCCTGGGCGACAGAGCGAGACCCTGTCTCAAAAAAAGAAGAAGCAGAAGAGGCCAAGATGGGAATCTCCAGCCCAGAGAAGGCGGGGCAGGGGAGTGGCACTCAATGTCCCTGAGTTGCTGAACCTCCCACACACCAAGTGGCTGCAGTCATCTGGGCACCTCCTCCCTTCACTCCCTAACCCCAGGCAGTGTCTCAAAGAGGGCAACACCCTCCACTCAGAAATGCTCAGCACAGAAACGTGACCATGGAGCAGAGCTTAGACATGGGTGACACCAGGCCACCAGGCCTGTCTGAAGCAGGGCTTAAGTCCTAGGTAAGGACTTCTCAGCAGTACCCCCTCTCCCCTGCAAAGAGTGGGTCAGAAGCTGCCCTAGACTGGGCGGTACCAGAGCTGGGGCCAGGGTGCCCACATCTCAGTGAACTCTTGACACAAAAATTCGGTACCAGAAGGCAGCTCTTCATCTGCAAGAACCTTCTCAACCTTTGGTTTTTCTGTCTCCTTGCCCTCGGGTCTTTCCTTCCCAACATGGCGCTGGGATCCAGGGGGTGATGAGAGGCTGTTCAATCTTGCTGCCTCCCACATCCTGCCCTCCAGCCATGCCATGTGGGTGCGGCCCTGGCTGTGTTACCAGATGACCTCAGGCAAGTTTCCTCTTCTGAAAGGGCAGAGGATCTAACAAGATAGCATGTCAGGAAGCACCTGGCACGCAGGACCAACCGATCGTTCGCTGATGAAGCTAAAAGCTTCTGATCCTTCCCAGGAACCCACCATTCTCAGCCCAATTCCTGTTTGTTCACCTGTGCTTTTTGGTAATTAAAAAAGTCCTAAGTCTCACCCAACATGCCTGAGCAATTCCAGATCTGGCTAAGGACTGATACCAAAAAGCAGAAGACTGATCTTGAGAGCCTGTTCTAGCCCTTTCCACCACCCCATGTCAGACCGCAGACCACATCACACCACACCATGTTAACTACGCCACACCACATACTCCCATCTCACCACACCAACCACATCGCCTCTGTTCTGCTGCCACGAGGCAGCATGGCACCTGGAGAGCCTGTCACCGGCCTTCCTGGTCCCTGCCCGGGTGCCAGAAGCACCATCACTCCACTCCTGCCCAGGACGTCTCCTGGCCTTCGCGGTGCCAGCCACTCAGCTAACCTGCACTGCCCAGTTCTGAAGTCAGGTGCCAGCTAAGTGTCTGTCAGGCCTTAGTCCAGTGCCTCCGTATGGACGCTGACAGTGTACAACTCACTCAGGATTTCCTTCTTAATGTGTACCGTTTTGCCCCTAGAGACCTTATGCAGACTTCCTAATTAGAGCACTGCATTCCTCAGGAAATAGGTGAGCAGAGCACATCAAGAGGCTTATTTTATTTTTGACATTATCCTGTTTTAGGGCAGTTTTTTTCAGTAATGAGAAGGTACCAGATGCCCTGGAAATCTGACACACCCATTTGAGACTTGGGGAGGACAAGAGCAAGGCCAGGAAAGTCAACTCCAGGGGAGTCTCTGGACTCCACAGGACCAGCTAAGAAGGTGTCCTTGGACTGTCCTTGTCAGCCATTCACACCACAGCAGGGGACAAGCACTATGCCCTGCAGAAGGCTGCCAAACACCTCTTAGCACTGACTCACTCTTTCCACTTCCCACTTCCTGCAAACAGTTTCCTTGACAATTTCCAACTCCTGGATAAAGGGACATCACTTCCTTTGGGAGTTAGATGAGTTTTCACTAAATGTGGATGTGAGAGCTAGATAAAATATTAGTCACTTGTTCTTAAAAATTGTGGGCAGGATAGTGTCTGTCATGGTTCAAATCAGACTTGTAATTTAAAAAAAGGTGATTTTTTTGTTTGTTTTTGAGACAGGGTCTTGCTCTGTCGCCCAGGCTGGAGAGCAAGGGCGCAATCACAGCTTACTGCAACCTTGACTCCCTGGGCTCAAGTGATCCTCTCACCTCAGTCTCCCAAGTAGCTGGGATCACAGCCACGTACCACTATGTCCAGCTAATTTTTAAATTTTTTGCAGAGATAGGGTCTCGCTGTATGTTGCCCAGGCTGGTCTCAAACTCCTGGCCTCAAGCGATCTGCCTGCCTCAGCCTCTCAAAGTACTGGGATTACAGGCGTGAGCCACTGTGCCTGGCCGAAAAGGTGATTCTTGATTGAGGGCAAACACACTTTAATCAGTCCCACCCACCAGCCTGGTCTCGGTGGGTCCACTGAGAAAGGCTAGGCATTTGCTGAGGAGGCTCAGTCCTCTGAGCATGAGGTAGGAAGAAGATGGGACAGGTAGCAATGCTGGCTGAGAAGGTAGGTCCCACTGCGGGCACAGATGGGCTCAGGCAGCACAGATGACCGAGAGGAATACCCAAGAGTGGTCCATCCCCATCTTAGGCACCCCCATGGACACCCAACTGCTTGGTCCTCTGCCTGGGTCACTGGCTGGTGCCAAAGGCCTGCTCCATTCTGCAGCCACAACACCCAGCCCATGGGGATGGTCAGGCAGGGCTTGAGAAGACTCCTGCCTCCTGGGGCCTGGCTTACACCTACAAGAAACAGCCACCCATTTGTAGATACCCACTGCTAATGCCTAAGGACCCTCTCTTGCTGGCCAGTTCTCCTGTCCCTTGAACTTGATCCACAACAGTAAGGAGTAAAAACAAAGGGGCAGAGGAGGCCCTTCAGAGTCTGGGAAGATGAGGTGTCAGAATCTGCAAAGCTTGGTTTCCAAGTTGTTAAAACAGGCATAGTTAAGAACAGCCTGGGCAACACAGTGAGTGCCCATCTCTACAAATTACAAAGTTAGCTGGGTGCAGTGGTGTATACCTGTGGTCCTAGCTGCTTGGGAGGCTGAGATGAAAGGATCTCTTGAGCCCAAGAGATTGAGGCTACAGTGAACCATGATCATGCCACTGCACTAATTGGGCAACAGAGCAAGACCCTGTCTCAAAAAAAAAAAAGAAGAAAGAAAGAAAAGAAAAACAGGCACAGGATCTTAGGAGGCAGAGAGGACCTCCTTCCTGTACCAGGGTCCCCTCTACCACACTCATGGCCATTGTAATCCCAACACTTTGGAAGGCCAAGGTGGGTGGTTCACCTGAGGTCAGGAGTTTGAGACCAGCCTGACCAACATGGTGAAACCCCATCTCTACTAAAAATACAAAAATTAGCCAGACGTGGTTGTGTAATCCAGCCAGGATTACACGCCTGTAATCCCAGCAACTTGGGAGGCTGAGGCAGGAAAATCACTTGAACCCAAGAGGTGGAGGCTGCAGTGAGCCAAGGTTGCACCACTGCACTCCAGCCGGGGCAACAAAGTGAGACTCCATCTCAAAAAAAAAAAAAAAATTGTCAGAGGCTCTAAGGAAGGACTTTGGTGTGCTCAGGCTGTTCTAGGAGAGTGTGGGCAGTCCCCCAGGGCTCACCTCCCCACCCTGCCTTGCCTGTTTTCCAGGACACTCACTTTTCCAGCCTTCCCTACAGCTAGAGGCAGTTCAATGACCCAGCTATGGCCAGTGAGACACAAATGAAAGTCTGATATGAACCCTCATTGTAAGATGACACAGGTATACATAATACATACATACAGATGCACATGTATCAGTCAGAGTAAGTGGTTTATCAGTGAGATGAAGTGAGGTCAGTACAGGCGGCTTTTAAAGAGGTTCCATGTAGACCAAGAGAGTGACAGCTGAAGTCAAGGCAACCAGCACAGTTTAAAGTGGGAAAGTGTGAGACTCCGAAGCAGGGATCTACAAATTGGGAAACAGGGCACCTGTAATAGGATCGATGCAAATAGCCATGTATTCCCTGACAGGCAGCCAGAATCTGTCAAAAAAGACTAGACTAGAGGGGCTTTCTAAAAGACTCATGGAGAGGTAATGGGTGATTGTGTGGAGGTCAGATGTGGGCAGCAACCCTGCTGGGAAAAGGGGCACCAATCAACAGACAGCAGAAAGGAACCGACCTTTCTCCAGAATCATGACATTAACTTAACACAGGTACAGACGGAGAAAACCTGTGGGGGGGCTGGATCCTGAACAAGACAGGCCGGGCCCAAACACACAGTTACGACTTTCACTGACACATCTGACTTCTCCTTTCATGGCTTGGAGCAAAACAGGAATAGCAAACCCACCTGTGAGAAGAACCCAGCAGGCTTTGCAGCTTTTGTCTTAATCCCTTAGGCTTCACAGGTGTTAACATTTGCTAAAAAGAAAAACCCTAACTTACTATGAACTCAGCACCATTCATTCTATTGGATTTCAGATCATTTTTCAAATAGGGAGAGAGCCAGCTCACGTGTTGCTGAGACACTGGCTGCTGAGATGAAGAACTTTGTGAAGCGCAATGGAAGAGGGACTCAGAACTCCAGAGAAGAGTTAGGGAAACAGTTGCCAAATGGTGGTGAATGACGGATGATGAGCCAGAGAGTACCATGTGGGAGGACATTCACATCAAATCTTGGCTGCTACCTCCTGAAGGTCTGGATGTCCTCTCATCAAAATACTGGCAGCTCTTAGGTTATTCTTTTTTTGTTTTTCAGACAGGGTCTCACTCCCTTTGCCCAGGCCGGAGTGAAATGGCACGATCTTGGCTAAGTGCAGCCTCAACTTCCAGGGCTTAAGTGATCCTCCCACCTTAGTCTCCTGAGTAGCTGGGACTACAGGCATGCACCACCATGCCTGGCTAATTTCTTTTTGTGTTTTTGGTGAAGACAGGGTTTCATCATGTTGCCCAGGCTGATCCTGAACTCCTGAGCTCAAGCAATCCACCTGCCTCGGCCTCCCAAAGTGCTGGGATTACAGGCATAAGCCACCTGGCCCACTTTCCTCAGTTATTATGTCCCATTTGGGACCATAACTAAGACCTCGCAGGCCGCCTGTTGTGACGCTGGCCTGAAATGCTCTACAATCACTTAGAATTATTTATCAGAGGGGATGTGAATAGACATTGTGTTCAAATTTAGCTTGTAAACTACCTTTCTGAGTAATAAGATCCATAGCCCATAACCATCTAGTGTTGACAGTTGGGTCTTTGTTGCTATGAATTCCCACCACATTAGAGGCCTAGATTGGGAGACCTGCCATAAACTAGTACTCACACCCGATGGGTGTGTCATTAACTTACTCCACCCCTTGGAGGTACTAGTGTTATTCATGCCATTTGCAGACCAGAAAATGGAGGCACAGAAAAATGACCTGTGGTCAGGGCCACAAAGCTGGTACAGCAAGAAATGGAATGCAGTCTTAGGTAACCTGTCATCACCCAAACCTGTCATGGTACTCGGGTAACACACATGCACATGCAGGCACACACACCAGAAGCAGGTTGTGGGGTTTCCCACTTATTAATATGAATGGTCTCTATCCCTCTTTCCCTCTTCACTGAAGATGTTACTCTCTTACTCTCCTCCCTGCTGTTCTGCAAAGAATGTCTGACTCTAAGCAGGAAGTTTGGAATTTACATTTTCTTATGAGTATAAAAAAGAAAATCCTTCAGAATATTCTTTGACAAACTAAAAATTAATGAATTATTGAAGTGGGAGCATATCTGAATTTAACTTTTCTTTGGGAAGAGGAAAAAGGCTGAAGGGAAAAAACAGCTAATTCAGCAATAATATATCCTTATTTTCAGCCTTACATGCCATCAGTAGGAATCCATTCAGGAGAAAGAGAGATCAGAAGAGAAGCCCGAGTGGAAATGAGAACAAGCTGCGAAGGGGCCTGGCATTCCAGTCACTCTAGTGAGCCGCCTCCTCTAGGTCTTCGGGGCAAGGCTGGCTGCAGAAAGAGCCTCTTGGCCCCGGAAAATTCACACCCAGGTTGGTCAGCTATCTTCACCATGCCTGGCAAGACCTCTGCCAGCCTGGACAGACCTGGAATGTGCTGTCTTGAACTGGGTGGGACTTTGCGGCAGAATAAAGGGAAGGTGAGTGAGGTCGTCATCTTCATTATCCTCTCACAGGACCAGCTTTTATTTTATTTATTCATTTAAGGACAAATTTTTAAAAGTAAAGTGAATGAAACCATTTGTGATTAAGATACATAGACAGAACTTCAATGTAGAAAAAAAAAAGACCTTGCTGGGAAACAGATGATGAGAAACACTGTAAAACATTTCACAGACGCACAAAAAGCTCACATTGTAAACAGGATTAAGCTGCTCTTGATTTAGCCCGTAACATCAAGGTTTCATTTTGCTCAGCCTGAGATCTCGCTCAATTTCAAACTGCCTGTGATCCACTCGGTCGAGGAAGGCTTTCCGTTCAATGTACCTAGAAGATGAAAACAGTGTTTGTCAGTAGAATCCAGTAGGAAAAACTCCTCCCCTGCACAGTCCCATCCCCCAGGGATAAACTAAGTTACAGTAAATGGTGCCGAGAGTGACCACCCATGACTCTTCCAGTACAATCCAAACCACTCACATTTGGTCTAAACAAGGATGGCGAAAATAAAAGGAAGGCAACAGCTTATCAATGAGAAAGTATATTAGAGGCTGGGTGGCAGGAAGATGTTGCAATTTTCTAACAAGACTTTAAGGGCAGAAGAAAGAACACCGGTTTACCCAAGCATGGGTTCAAGTCCTAGCTCTAGCTCACTGATTAGCTGGGCAAAGGAATGAACATCTTTGAGCCTCACTTTTCTCTACAGCAGCATGGTGATGCTGTTTTTCTTGGCTTTAGTGGTGTGTTGAATTGGTGGGTAAGAGAAAGCTACGCCTCCTGCATACATACATCAAAACATGAAAAGGGGGCATGTGGTAATGAAGGAAAGAAGACAGTAAAAATGACCTCACAGGACTGCAGTGAAGGTGAAGTGAGCTGAGGTTCATAAAGTGCACACTTTAGAAGTGATTTAACTGCTTTGAGCTCTTTTCTTCCCCTCATCCTTTTCTCCTCTCCGCAGTATCCTCCACCCTGTTTGGGTCTAGGTTGCTTCTGCTAAGATGACAGGAGAACTCTTTCCCTAAATGCCTCTAAGAGAATGAGTTTAAGGGCCTCTGATCTCTCCTTTCAAGGATCCCCTTGAAAGGTGGACACTCTGTTCCCTAATCTGGTTGGGTTCAGCAAACTTTCCCTCTGTCCTCCAGGCAGGACGGGAAAGCAGCAAGGGCTGAAGCACAGGCACGCTTGCTAGGAGTGAGGCTGGCTGCTTAATGAGACACAGCTGCATCTTAATGCACCTCCTCACCATAAAGCGTGCTGCGATTTGCCTGGGCGGAGGAGATCTCTGCTGCTAATTAATCTATGGAGAGAGCAAAAATTGCCATGGAAAATGGGAGACAAAATTGAATCTCTGCACTAATTTTTCTTTTGTTGCACTGTGGAAAATATGCATCTGTCATTACAAAGTCATTACATTTATAGTGAGAATGCTACCAGGTTCAGAAACCTGTGTTCCCCTGCTGAGTCCAGGGCCTTGCTTTCCCTTCCAACAGCATCCTAGGAAGTACCATCCATCCTACCTCATTTCCAGCTAGGCCTGACTACCCTGACCCTTCTGGACGGCTGGCCAGAAATGTACAGGCTCTGAGGCCAGAGGGCTGGAGGTTTGAGTTCTGTCATTTGCTGTCTGTGACTCTGCAAGTCACTTAACCTTGCTAGTTCTGTTTCCTAATCTGTAATAAAGATAATAAATAATGGCTAGTCGTCTCCACTCTGAAGGACTGTTGTGTGGATTAAATAAAATAGTGTCTACATCACACAGGGCACAGAGCAGGTACTCAATAAAATGATAGGTAATGTTATCATGGTTTTAGGAAGCCAGCTTCCAACAGGCTCCCAAGGACAGTAGATGGCCCAAGTCTGGACTTACGGTTTCAGCAATGAGGAACCAAAACACCTGGTCTGGCTCAGGTACTAAGCTGCTGTGTCAAAACCGTCAATGAGGCCAGAATGGCTGGAAACACAATGACAGGGCCTACTCTTAGGTTTGATAAAAGCCCTTGGGGTTAGGATTGTCAGATTTAACAAATAAAAATACAGGCTGCCTGGTTGAATTCGAACTTCAGAGTCCCTGGCAGTCAGGGAAGCTGCAGACAGCATGGACCCCTTTAGATAAAAAGAGAAAAAGGGAAGACAGGTAGGGAAGTGTAGACATCTAACAACAAACTTACTTCCCACCTCCCACTAAGAGACCCGTGATTCTCGAGTGGGGGCTGCTAACCAAAATGGTCTCAGAGGCACGTTCACTACAACTGGTCATCTTTCCACCCCAGCCCCACCAGCCCAAGGGAGGCTCACTACCACGGGGACCAGGATTTTGACAGCACTGCACTTTAACTGTCCCCTGGAAGTGCTAGCAGAAAAAAGAGAGGTGAGCCTCAGCATGAGATCTTGCTGTGCTGTTGTTCGCCTGGGGGTGTAAGAGGAATTTAGGGTATGTTTCAAGAGCCATCTTCCAGTGCTACCTGTCTGGGAGATCAGGTGGAGGGAAGGAGTAAGTATGTGGCTTTAAGCATTTGGGGTCTTTCTTCCTGACTTTATTTTTTTAAGACAGGGTCTTGCGCTTTGTGGCTCAGGCTGGAGTGCAGTGGTGCAAACACAGTTCACTGCAGCCTCGACCTCTCAGGCTCAAACAATCCTCCTGCTTCAGCCTCTCAGGTAGCTGGGACCACAGGCACACACCACCACACCTGGCTAATTTTAAATCTTTTGTAAAGATAGGGTCTCTCCATGTTGCCCATGCTGGTCTCGAACTCCTGGGCTCAAGCGATCCTCCCACCTTGGCCTCCCAAGTGCTAGGATTACAGGTGAGAGCCATCGGGCCCAGCCCTGACTTTCCTGTAAATAAGAAGTGACACTTAAATGAGGATGCTAACTGGGTATGAATAAAGGTCCTGCACGTTCCCAGAAGCTGTGTTGGGTCCAGCTGACTTTGAGACTATCAAGAGTGAAGCCCAGGTTGGGTGCTAAACAGGCAGGTGCAGTCAGAGTTTAGGTTTAGGGAGGCCTCAGGCAGCAGTGAGGGGAACATGTGCAGGATGCAACTGAATTCTCAAGGGCAACCCAGACAAAGGCCATCAAGGCAGGTCTGGTGACTATTCCCCAATTCACAGCCATCTGCAGCTGCTAACGGGATGCCTGTGACGGCCTTGGTTTACTGCCAAGAGCTGACCATGAACAAAACTACTTGATATGGACTCTCCCACTGCCAAGAGACAGAAAAGGTACTAAGAATGACAGTAGCTCTGACATTTAGTTTTTGTGTGACTTTGGGCAAGATACTTAATTTTCTGTGCCTTTTTTTCCTTCTCTGTAAAACAGAATAACAACTACAATAACCCTCTGGCAATACAATGAAACTGTGAGAAGTGCTTTGTATACAATAAAACAAAAAATAGCTATGGGAGTTGTCATGGGCTTGGGGTTCTTGCTTCCCATTTCTTGTGTGTGTGTGTGTGTGTGTGTGTGTGTGTGTGTGTGTGTGTGTGTGTGTGTGTGTGTGTGTGTGTGTTTAGTAGAGATGGGGTTCTGCCATGTTGGTCAGGCTGGTCTTGAACTCCTGGCCTCAAGTGATCTGCCCGCCTCAGCCTCCCGAAGTGCTGGGATTACAGGCGTGAGCCACTCTGCCCGGTCTTGCTTCACATTTCTTCTGACTTGACTTTACCTCTACAGAACCTCAAAACCCAGGGCAACTGGAACAGAGACCAAGAGACTAAATGTCCCTGAAAGAGGAAGGGCTCATTAGAAAGGCCACCTCCTCAAAGGTGGCCACTGAGACTCAGGACATTTTCATGCACTTTAAATGGGTCACGGTCCCAGAACAGACCCACCTGAGGACAAGTGCAATGGGAATCACGGCTCTTGCTCTTGATGTGTCCGGGTGCTTTTCTGGCCTGTGCACAGCCCTTTTGGGGGCCCAGCATGACTCAGCCCAGTCCACAGGGAAGCCTAGTGGTGGGGGATGCATCATCCCTTTCTGCTTCCATTGCCTTCTGTGGCCCATTTAAGAGGCTCTTCACTTTCTTTAATAAAATATGCTAAGAACCTAAGGGATTTTCTAGTCTTTCCTTTTAGAACCAGGTTAGGCACAACAGGCTCTGACATCTTTTGAATCTTCCAACCCAAATTATTTATCTGCCACCAATTTCCCTGAGATCTAGGCCAATGAAAAGGGAGGGAGAAACGGAAGCAGAGGACAAGAGAAGGGTAGAAAATGCTACTAGGGAACATGTCAGTACAAGGCGAGCATCCCAAATCCAAAAATCCGAAATCTGAAGTCCTCCAAAATCAGAAACTTTTAAAGCACTGACAAGACACAAGTGGAAAATTCCACACCTGACATCTTTGCTTTCTGATGGTTCAATGTACACAAACTTTGTTTCAAGCACAAAATTATTTAAAATACTGCATAAAATTACCTCCAGGCTTTGTGTATAAGGTACATATAAAACAAATGAATTCTGTGTTTGTTTAAACTTGGGTCCCATCCCCAAGATTGCTGATGATGTAAAAGCAAATATTTCAAAATTGAAAAAGGTCTGAAATCTAAAACACTTCCAGTCCCAAGCATTTCAGATAAGGGATATTCAACCTGTATCTGGGAACCCACCCTGCAGGAGGACAGAGGGCCTTTGAGGGTGGTAAGGCCCAATGGAGTGCTGACCCGACGTAGTCACCCTGGCTGAAGTCCCTGAGATGCCTCCTGCACCGCTGGTCAGGAAGAGGGAGAGCACAGGGAAGTGCAGGGAAACCTGAGGCAGTCACTGAGGACACTCCAAAGCTGCATTACTATCATGCTGCCCAGACAAAGCCAGCATTCTGTTCCCCAAGTGAGCATTCAAGGCAGCACAGACACAGGACAAAAAGTGGGTAAATGCATTTTCCAACACCACAAAGCATGGGCTACGGAAGCACTCCGAGGCTAGAATAAAGCTCTGGGAATGATGTACAGAGATACGGACTTTGCTGCCTCAAGAAATGCAGTTGAAAGAAGCAGGTTGCCCAATAGTACACCTCCCCCCTTCAGGAGGATTTAACTTGCAAACATCTCAAGGGTTAGACTGGAAGGGCGGTTTCTAATTAAGTTTCTTCTCCACTGCCTTCTTCCCCTATCACCTCTAGGTTGTGCTGGTTCTGAAAGAGTGACCCTGAGGGGTCATGAAAATATATTTTTTTGGAGAAAGAAAATTATTTTCTTCAGTCCCTCCTTCATGCCGCTCCAACTCACAAAAACACCTGGTCTCCAATTGTAACCTTCAATTGATTGATCAGACAGCAGCAGCTGGCACTAGCCAGTGTTTCTCTTCTCTATGCATGGATTCCTCCCCTTAAGTCAGTTGGCCCCCGCCTTAGCACTGCTAGATGCCAAGCTGCTGCTGCTGATCACCACCAAGAAACCTGTGAAATGGGTTACAGGACTGCAGGGCTGATCCTGGAAGGCTGTACTGGGCCCTGGGAGTCTGGAGCTCAGAGGAAAAGCAGCAATTCTTTGTTGGACAAATGACTGTCTCCGGTACAGGCACTTCAACCAACTCTGCTGACTGAAATGACGCCTGGATGGAAACATCATTCTGACGTATCATGCTCTTCTTTTCTGGGTAATTAATTCTAATCCTACTTGGCCGGGTGCAGTGGCTCACGCCTGTAATCCCAGCACTTTGGGAGGCTGAGGTGGGTGGATCATGTGGTCAGGAAATCCAGACCATCCTGGTTAACACGGTGAAACCCCATCTCTACTTAAAAAAAAAAAAAAATACAAAAAATTAGCCGGGTGTGGTGGCGGGCGCCTGTAGTCCCAGCTACTCAGGAGGCTGAGGCAGGAGAATGGCGTGAACCCGGGAGGCGGAGTTTGCAGTGAGCTGAGATCGCGCCACTGCACTCCAGCCTGGGGAACAGAGCGAGACTCCATCTCAAAAAAAAAAAAAAATTCTAATCCTACTAGACCGCCAAACAAAAGCCATGACTATCTGCTAGCTAGTGGGATGGGTGTTTAGACACTGCCATGGTGCAGCACCTGCTCTGGGCTGGTAACAGAATAGGGAACAAGATGTTGCCCTCAGGGACTTACCCTGAAGTAACAAAACATGTTCATAGATGAACAAAACATGACAACATGCATCAGATGATAGTAAGTGTCACGGAGAAAATCAAACCGGGTAGTGTGACTGAGGGTTCCTTGCGTGGGGGTACTCTAGAGTGCCATCTGCATAGAGCCCTGGATGACAAACCAGAGCCTCCTGGGGAAGGAGCACTACACAGAGACAGTGAGGCTGGGCTGCAGCGAGCTGGGGGAGAAGAGGACAGAGGTAGGCAGGGGACAGCTCGGGGAGGGCCTGGTTAACACTGATTTGAAGGGTTACCCGGGGGTGTTCCGCAGGGAAGAGATGAAAAATGGTATTTTTAAATTACTGCTTCTGCTGCTGGGTGGAGAATGGATGAAAGGGTACAGAGGTAGAAGCAGGGAGCGGAGCAGATGTCTGCGGCCTGTACTGGGGTGGTGGTAGTGGGGCTGCGTGAATAGAAATAAGCTGAAGTATTTTGTGATGAAACCATCAATTGGACTTGTGGGATGTTGGTGGAAAGACAGGAAATCAAGGATGAAGCCCAAGTTTTTCTTTTTTTGAGACTGAGTTTCGCTCTTGTTGCCTAGGCTGGAGTGCAACAGCATGATCTCGGCTCATTGCAACCTCTGCCTCCCGGGTTCAAGCAATTCTCTAGCCTCAGCCTCCCGAGTAGCTGGGATTACAGATGCCCACCACCACGCCCAGCTAATTTTTGTATTTCAGTAGAGATGGGGTTTCACCATGTGGGCCAGGCTGGTCTTGAACTCCTGACCTCAGGTTATCTGCCTGCCTCGGCCTCCCAAAGTGTTGGGATTACAGGCGTGAGCCACCATGCCTGGCCCCAAGTTTTTCTTTTAACAGTAGGGTAGACAGTGATGTGCCATTTTCTAAGAATTCTGAGGAATGAAGGTTCTGTTTATGGAGGGAAAGCAAGTATTTGGTTTTGAAAGTTAAGTTTGATGTGTCTTGGACAACCAGAAGGTGATGTCAACTAACAGCTGAAATGTAAGCCTGGAGCTCAGTGGAATGGTCAGGGCAGGGGATACTTTTTTTTTTTTTTTTTTTTTTGAGTCTTGAGTAGAGAATGGTAGCTGCAACTTGCAACTAGTGAGCTTTCCTGGGGAGGAAGAGATGACTGCCCAGGGCCCAGCCCTGGGACTTCCCAAGTTTAAAGGCCCAGGGAAGGAAAAAAAGCCAGCCAGGGATTCTGGGAGGAGATGCCACCAAGCTCTACTTCCCACCGCTGTGGAAAATATTCCTGAAGAGTTGGCAGGAACACATCAGGAAGAAACTTAAAGGAATAAAGCATCTAGCTTTCCAGTAAGGCCTGAGGCATGGTGAGGTCAGTAATGGCAGGTGGGAGAAAGAAAAGCGAGCACAGGACTCATGGAAAAGGGAGAAGACTCCTATTGATAAACATGCCTGGCCTTTCTTCTACTTATTTAATTCCCACAATAATCACGAGAGGTATATTAAAATGTTTCTACTTTATATATGAAGAAAATGGGGCTAGTACCTATGGTATGGGAAGAGCCAAGATTTGAATTGTTTATTGTAAAACATAATATACATACAGAAGAGTGCATGAACTGGGCAAGGGCAATGAATCATTATAAAACAAGTGCTCGCATGGCTCTGACTTGGTTAGAAGTAGAAGGCTGGAGCCTCGAGGAGGTGCCTGTATAATTCTTCCCCAAAAACCTACAGCCTACTCAGGTGACAGCCTGCCCAGAGCCTGTGTCTCTGTCTTCATTTCCTTGCTTTAAGTTTCTTTTTTCTCAACATTAGAGTTTTGTTGTGTCTTTTTTTTTTTTTTTGGTAAAGAGACAGGGTCTTTCTCTGTTGTCCAGGCTGGAGTGCAGTGAGTAGCTGGGACTATGGGTGCATGTCACTGTACCTGTCTTATGCCTCTAGAATTTTGAACCTGTGGTCTAGTGATTCTCAACCTTGGCTGTGCATGAGAATCACCTGAGAAGTAAAATTTAAAGATGCAGATATTTGTGACCTACCTGTTCTAGACTCTTGATTCAGCAGCTCTGTACAGAGGTGGTCACCTGAACTTTGGAAAATGTCACCAGAGGATTCTCATGCTCAGCCAAGGTGAGGAACAGAGCTCCAGTCCCTTCACTGGCCTAGGGGCTGGGCTCCTTTAATCCATCTGCAGGAGCCAGAAAAGGAGAGTGAGTGGAGATGTGGGGCTGGGCACTTAAGAAGGCAGATGAGAAGGGCTGAGGCAGAGCACAGAGCCAGTAGATCTGCACTGGAAACATGCAGTCACATCTGTGGAATCTGGCTGGGCGAATGAGGGGAGAAGCCTCAAGCAAAGGAGGGAAAAGCAGAGCATAAAGGAGGATGGTATTAGTTAGTTGTTCCCTAACCCAGTTATGTGACTTTCCACTGCCTGAAAAGTTCTCACTAGGCAGATGTTCTTTTTAATCTTGTTTTCCCTTCCAGTCTACATTTTGTTAACTCTTCCTATCTTTAACAGCACCATTCCTTACTTTTTTTTTAATTGAAATCTTTTATTTTTTGGGACAGGGTCTCACTCTTTCACCCAAGCTGAAATGCACTGGTGCGATCAGAGCTCACTGCAGCCTCAATCTTCTGGAGGTGAGCAATCCTCACACTTCAGCCTCCCAAGTAACTGGGACTACAGGTGTGCACCACGTCCAACTAATGTTTTTGATTTTTAGTAGAGGCAAGTTCTTGCTATGTTGCCCAGGCTGGTCCTGAGCTCAAGCAGTCCTCCTGCCTTGGCCTCCCAAAGTGCTGGGATTGCAGGAGTGAGCCACTGCTCCCAACACTCCTTACTTTTCTAAGACCTCTATTAACTCAAGCAGAGTGAACACTGTCCAACTCATATAATCAATATTCAGAGAAGCAATAATGTGTAGCACACGCTGATAGTTCCTCTGCTGTCTCAGATCACTGTGCAAGAGTGGAGAACAGGACAGAGCTGCGAGTTACTGGAGCTGAATCTGAATGGAGAGGTTTGGGGCGCATGTCAGAGCTACCACTCGTGAAGAGACAACACTGCACTTCATCCGGAGTCTTCCCCTGATCACTCTGGCCCCTTCTCCCTGTCCTGTAGCATTCCAGCTTAAGCTGATCTAGAAGTCTGCTAGTTAAACAAGCTCATGAAGCTGTTTAAAATGTTTTTTTGGGGGCTGGGCGTGGTGGCTCACACCTGTAATCCCAGCACTTTGGGAGGCCGAGGCGGGTGGATCACGAGGTCAGGAGTTTGAGACCAGCCTGCCCAACATGGTGAAACCCCGTCTCTCCTAAAAATACAAAAATTAGCTGGGCGTGTAGGCGCGCGCCTGCAATCCCAGCTACTCGGGAGGCTGAGGCAGGAGAATCGCTTGAACCCGGCAGGCAGAGGTTGCAGTGACCCAAGATCACGCCATTGCACTCCAGCCTGGGTGACAGGGTGAGACTCCATCTCTAAATAAATAAATAAATAAATAAATAAATGTATGTATGTTTAGGAAAAAAAAAAAAACCATACTGGTCAGCTTCCAGGTTCATTTAGATAATCTTGAAGCCTAATTTAGAAATATGACCCCCCCCCAATAAATCCTTTGTCTATCATTAATAAACTGAATGAGCTGGGTGCAGGGGTGTGCCCCTGTAGTCCTAGCTACATAGGAGGCCGAGGCAGGAGGATTGTTTGAGCCCAAAAGTTTGAGACCAGCCTGGGCAACATAGTGAGACCCTGTCTCTTAAAAAAAACTTGAATGACTTGGACTTAATGCAAGCCTTTATGTGACAGGTGTTCTGTAAAGTGCTTTATGTATATTACATATACGTAAGCAATACATATATTATCTCATGAGATCATCACAACCACATAGTGAGGATGGTATCGTTATCCCAGTTTTATTGGTAAAGGAGCTGAGCCTCAGAGGTGTCCAGTATGCTGGTGGAGAAGAGCTTACTGGTAAGAAGCAGAGCTGCCGAGCAGCCAGGGCTCTCTGGTGGGACACTCAACATTTCCTTTCATGGCTAGGGGTGAGGACTGTTGATTTTGAGCCATGAAGCCACTTCTGTGGTAACTTGCTTAGTGCCTTCTGAGGTCCGTAAGTACTTATGAACACCTTTTCTTTCTTTTCTTTTCCTTTCTCTCTCTCTCTCTCTCTTTCTTTCTTGATACACAGTCTTGCTCTGTCACCCAGGCTGGAGTGCAGTGGTTCAGTCTTGGCTCACTGCAACCTCCACCTAGTGGGTTCAAGTGATCCTCCTGCCCCAGCCTCCCAAGTAGCTGGGATTAAAAGTGTGCACCACTATGCCTGGCTAATTCTTATATTTTTAGTAGGATGGGGTTTTGCCAGGTTGGCTAGGCTGGTCTCGAAATCCTGACCTCAAGTGATCTGCCCGCCTCGGCCTCCGAAAGTGCCAAGATTACAGGTGTGAACCACCATGCCTGGCCACCATTTCTTTCTTGATTTTTTGTTTAATCACCAGTAAGACAAATATGACAAGGAAAGGACCCTTTTTACAACTGAATACATAGGTTATGAACATTCTCTTTGTATTCCACAGCGAAGAGAAAGAGGTGCAAGTGATGGCCTGGGGTGCTGTCTGAGGGCCTGGCCTATCACACAGGCTATAGCCAAGGGTAAAGCCCCACCCCAGGCCATAATGACACAGACAAAAAAAAATTCACAATAATGCAACATCTAGGCATTCCATTGGCTCAGTTTTTGACGGATTTGAACTAGTTTGGTTTCTCAGAAGGACAAATGATTCAGATAAGGCCAAGGCTGCTACCACGGGCCAGATCCAACCACTAGGCAACTTACAGTTCACTGGAGCTGTAATTAAGCAAATTCAGCTTGGCAGATGTGACTGGCCCTGAGAGTACTCCTCACATGCCCCGCCTTCCCTCCACCCGCAGTGGCCTTCCCAGTGACAGGCCCTGCCCCACACTGGAACAGAGACTTACTGACACACCAAAGTGCTCACATTTTTAGTTCCATCATGAAAAGCTCCTGCTTGCTTACAGTGGGCAGTTTGTCTCCAATAAATCATTTGATTTCAGGGTTCTGAGGATTTTCCAAGGCATAAAACCTACTCCTTCTTACCCCTCTTTCCCTCGATTATGGATGGCCAGTTCTTCACCAATCCCCTCTTCCTCCTTGAAGCTCTCCCAGTCCAGTTTGGACTTCTCAAGGGTGCTCATTTTCTGCTTCTTGGCACCAATTTTCCCCAAAAGGCTGCTCATGCCACTTGATCTTTTTAACCTAAGGAAAGAAAATATGAAAGATGTAGCAGGTAAAAACTCTGATCTCTAGATTAACAGTTTTTCTGATGCAAATGGGAATCCCCTAGATTGGAGCCATTTATCTTAGTGGAAGCCATGTTCATATTTGGGGCATTTCCTTCCTGGTGTGGAGAGCACTGTAAGTAAACTGGAATTCTAATGTGCTTTTCCTGCTTAACACCACTGTCTGCTCTCCTGAGCTACGAACAGGAAATCCTGCCTCCTTCAGACCTCTGTGGGCTCTGTGTGGCAGGTCTCTGCTTGCAAGGAGGAGAGGAGCAGCGCTTCAGGCAGGGCTTTGGAGTCACATGCCAAGGTCCAACTTCCAGCTTAACTGTGTTACTCTAGGCCAGTTATTTACTGCATGTTCCTTGGTTTCCTAATCTACAAAGCAAATGCTTACTCACAGGCTGTGGTGTATCTTACACGTAAAGGGCTAAAACAGCACTTGGCACAGCGTCAAGGTGCAATAAGCATGAGCCACTCTGAGTCACTGTCATCGTTTAAGCTTAAAGCCCCAGGGGGTTCTTTTAAGAGAAAGAGAACCAGTTCCCAACACTGATGAGTGAAAAGTCACAGTACTGTAAGAGGGTTCTAAAATCAGTTTCCTTTTAACTCCTGTGAGTTGGGCCCTGTTTTTTCCAGGAGGTGGAGAACATTCCTCACTCCGAAAGCTCACACGGGGAATGTACAGCCTGTGCTCCACTTGCTGGTGATGCTATCATGGACAGTGGGAGAAACCCCAGATGCCCAAATTCAAGTCTTGGCAGGTCAAATGTTTCCAGTCATTGTTAAACATATGAAATAAAATAAGAAAAGCAAAATGCAGTTAAGATGGTATGAGGAAAGGTTTGGTCTCTTTATGAAATGAAACGAAATCATCTACCAGCATGTAGGAACTTGGAAGTTATTTTCTGCCTCACGGGGATATGCAAGAAAGTTAAACATTTAAAAACTATGAGCTAATGTCACATGGTCTACTGATAATAATACCTTTACTTGTCTAGAATGTTTGTTCTCCAAGTGCTTTTGTAGCCATGATCTCATCTAACTCTCACTAAGGCCTGTGACACACGACCCAGTCTCAGAGTTGGAAGGGATCATCTTTGAAATAACCTAGTATCACCCTAACCCATTCCGAAACCCCACGTCCCTGCTGCAAAGCAGGGTGAACGACTATTCACCCCCTCTGCCTGGTGTGAGCCAACAGGCCAACGTCCACACTGAACACCAGACTGCTGGGACTGAACAATGACCCTGAACATTCTCATTCTATTAACTTTAGTAGAGAGGATGTCAACTTCCCTGTTTGGGTCACACCCCAGTACATGCTGAGCTTAAGATCAACTCAGAATAGGCTGGGCAAGCTTCATCATCCTTGTATTAAGTTGGACAAATAAACAAAGTTCAGAGAGGTTAAATGATAAAACAAGGGTCAAAGCAATAGACAATGCAGATCCGGGACAAAGGAAGATCTCTCCCGACTCTCAGGGTGGTGCACTGCACTATCTCGCCTCCAGATGAGAAGTGACTTGAGAGATTTTCTCATTAGTTACTTTACTTCCCAGTTTGCTTAAGAGAACTCCAAATAGCTCTTTATGAGCTTTCAATTCATATCTTCTAAGCACTGTTTTCCAGACAACTCAACCCCTACAATGTCATATGTGCGCGTGATCACACACACACACACACTTTTTCACCATTTTACCAGGAACGGAGCATGAGTGGGGAAACTTACTGTGTCTCAAATCTTTTTCCTTCTCATCTTCCTTACTGCTACTGCCCAAATTCTCATTCTTATATCACCTGGATAATTGAACAGCCTCTTTACTGGTCTCCCTGACCTGTTTTTCCCCATCCTCACTCAATGGCCCTATCCTGGTATCTAGTGACATGCTGTAATTAGACTGAATTTTCCAAAACACAAAGCTTATCATGTCTTTCTGCTTAAATGTCTCTTCACTGACCCCTTTTTATTTTTATTTATTTTTATTTTTTGAGACGGAGTTTCTCTCTTGTTGCCCAGGCTGGAGTGCAGTTGCGTGATCTCGGCTCACTGCAACCTCCGCCTCCCGGGTTCAAGCGATTCTCCTGTCTCAGCCTCCCAAGTAGCTGGGATTACAGGCGCCTGCCACCACGCCTGGCTAATTTTTTGTATTTTTAGTAGAGACGGGGTTTTGCCATGTTGGGCAGGCTGGTCTCAAACTCCTGACCTCGGGTGATCTGCCCACCTCGGCCCCCCAAAGTGCTGGGATTACAGGTGTGAGCCACTGCACCCAGGCCCACTGACCCCTTTTTAAAACATAATAATTAAAATAAATTTTTATGTATTTACTTTTTTAGAGACAGGTTCTCACTCTGTTACCCAGGCTACAGTACACCAGTGAAACCACAGCTTACTACAGCCTCAACCTCCCTGGGTCAAGTGATCCTCCCACCTCAGCCTCCTGAGTTGCAGAGACTACAGGTGTGTGCCACCACGTTCAACTACCTTTTTTATGTTTTGTAGAGACAGGGTCTTGCTATGTTGCCCAAGGCTGGTCTCAAACTCTTGGACTCAAGCAATCCTCCTGCCTTGGCCTCCCGAAGTACTGGGATTATAGGCACAAGCCACCATATTAAGCCTTATCTCAGCTTTAAAACCACTTCCTCCAGGAAGCCTTCCCTAACCTCTAGATTAGGTGTCCCTGGTGGTATTTCTATCATACCAGTTCTTTTCATATGGGAACACTGATCTTTTCTTTAGATGCTTGTGAACTCTTATTTCAGCTGCAGCTGCACTAGATGGTTCTGGGCAAGTGCAGACTCACTGTTGACAACACCCCACCAAAAGCATACGCATGAGGACTTTCCATTTCTGGCTGCAGGGTCTCCTCTGAGCCTGCCTGCATGCCACAAGTACTGCCTGGACAGGTGGTGGAGCTCAAGCCATTGGGGCTAGCCTGAAGGAACACAAAAGCTGGTGGTTAAACGGCCAGCCTCCTACCCTCACAAGGTAGCTATAGGAGGTGGAATGCTTCTCAGAAGTTCTGGTGCCATCAAGCCCTCGTGGCCTTGGAATTGTACTCTTATATTGACTTTTCCTCCTTCCTTGTCTCATTCTTTCCACCACTCACACCTGCTTCCTGGGATCACTTCCCAAATAAACTCCCTGCACTCAAAATCCTTGTCTTATGTTCTGCTTTGAGGGGACTCTAACTAAGGATTTTAGGAGAAAAATTATTTTCCTCGTGTAATCTTTATCTTTCTGTGGCTATTTAAGTTCCTGTGTCTCCAAACCTCTCTACCCATTGATAGAGTTCTGTGAACAGTGAGCACTCAATCAAGTCAACAACGTCACCTGGATTACAGAACCTATTCATGGAAGAGAATCAGATCTTCATAGAACTAAGTATTTTTTTAGAGCGCTTCTACACTGGAGATTTTAAGGGGAACAATTCACTTTTATTCTCCCATCAGCTCTCAACAGCCCAAGGTTCCCCATTTAATTTGGGCAGCACCACAAGCTATGTACGCCACCTCTCCCCTTCAGCCTACAGCTCCAGTGGTATTCCTGGGTGAGGCCATCTTTTTGACGAATTACTTTGAGAAGTCTATGAGAAACTTGATTTTTTGATGCACAGCAGTGAGGTTTCCAGAAAAGGAAAAAAACCATAATACCCCTTTGCCTTGCTCACCATTAAACATCAGTAAAATGTCACCTGTGCTATTATGCTTTTGGGGAAGGCTTCCAACTCTCCTTTCACTGGGTCATTAACAAGGTGTAAGATGTCCTAATGTGATAGTCTCTAAAGCAAAATGATCTGTCTTTTATTTGAGGCTAAATCAAAGTGAATGACACACTGATAGCAGCGGCCAGAACACACAGGGGGCTCATGATAACCAGGAGACCAGCAGCTTCTTCCTAGAACCTGTTTGTGGGCTCCCTCAGGGTTCTGAGCCCTCCCACTCACCCTCCCACCCTGAGAGGGGTTTCAGTGTCCTAATCCTGGCGTCATTTCAGCACAGCTTTCAGAAAGGCAGATTTACTGTGACCTTGCCCCTTTCTCTGCCACAAAGGTACATCAACCAGGCTTTCAGGAAGCCGAGGCGGGAGAGAATCAGTCTCTGGGCAGGGGCCGCTGACCCTATTCTGAGAAAGAACACAGAAAAGCCTACTTCAGCCACGCACCTCCAAGAACTATGGCTAGCAGGGGACAAATCAGCACTGGCTCTCCAGGCATCTGGCAGCTGTGTATATTGGAAAACTGTAGAATGGGGAAGTCAGAATTCCCTTGGAGATATGTTTTCATCAAGAACCAATCCAACCAGGCGCTGTGGCTCATGCCTGTAATCCCAGCACTTTGGGAAGCCGAGGCGGGCAGATCACGAGGTCAGGAGATCGAGACCATCCTGCCTAACACGGTGAAACCCCGTCTCTACTAAAAATACAAAAAATTAGCCGGGCGTGGTGGCAGGCGCCTGTAGTCCCAGTTACTTGGGAGGCTGAGGCAGGAGAATGGCGTGAACCTGGGAGACGGAGCTTGCAGTGAGCCAAGATCATGCCACTGCACTCCAGCCTGGGTGACAGAGTGAGACTCCATCTCAAAAAAAAAAAAAAAAAAAACCAATCCAGTTCCAGACCAACAGAACCACTGGTTTCTTTGCTCTTTATCCTAAGCCATAGGGCAAGGTACTGCCAGAAAGTCTGCTTTAACAGACCACTCTCCAGACAACAGTACTTCATTGAGTCAAGAGACTCCTCACCCACCTGTTGCAAGTCAAAGTTCAAAGAAATGCACCATGCACTTGCTCGCCCAGATTACATCCCGAATGTTACACTGAGGCATTCTGGAATGTTATTACCAAGATGTTTCCAATGTCACAATGACATTGCAACCACCTCCTCCTGAACATCACATGACTTTGTTGACCTTACTACCATAAATTTGATGTATAGACTAATACTGTTCAAGGAGTGTGGACTTTGCTCTCACCAGCCAGCTTCCATGCCATAAGAGAGAGTGGCTGAGTGCAGCTCATACTGGTGAAAGAGACACTTATTTTCCAAGCTTATCTTTCTTGCATATTTTGTTCAGTTATCCATCAATCAGCAATTATCAACTCCCTTCCCACCATGCCAGACCAAGACCTATCATAACACCAGACACCAACCAAGACCTTGATTAAGAAACTCAGAAAAGTAAAAGAGACATAGAATGTAAAATGAGAAGTCATCTTTTTCTTTTCTAGGTTCAAAGTTTATAATGATAATTTTCTAGAACTTATTCTGCTTCTCTTTAGCAAAAGAAATGTAATTTTAACAAAAATGTCATTGTAACTAAACAATAAACTTCATCCTGTTGAGTCTGTCACAGAGATATTATGGTAACTTGTTTACTTTGTTCCATGTCCATCAGCATTGACTTGGATTTGTCCAACCGATTTATTTTGTAGCAAGAGCACTGTTCTATCTGACCACCCTCAGCAATGCCCGGGATCCTGCTGTTTGTTTAAAAGAGGTACTGGAAAGGAGCTGGGAGAGTAACTTGCCAAGTGGAAACGCTGACAGGGCTTACCAACTGTTTGTGAAGGATGGTAGAAGATCTTTCCTGGAGATCTTTAAAATCATCCCCAGGTACCCAGCTGTTCCACAGAATAGAATTTTAGGTTTGGAAAGGAATTCAGAGTCATTCATTCATTGCATTCATTCAACAGAGATTACTGAGAACTTACTCTCTACCAGACACTGTGCTCAGAATGGGGATATAAAAATATACAAAGCTTAATTTTCGGCTTCAAAACGAAAATCTAGTGGAGGACAGATCAACATACAGGCAAACTGTAACCACATATTATGAGGGCACAAAAGAAGAGCTGAAGGGATGTTTAGTCCAACCTCCTTATTTTATAGATCAGTCAACTAAACTCCAAAAGGTTAAGAAACCTGCCCAAGTTTATAGCAGGAGACTTGGGGTTAGTACTCAGTGCTTTTGATGCCCAGACTACTGTCTTTTCCACCTTGCTTGGTGCTAGATTTAAGTCCAAGTAGCTGGGACTATAGACATATGTCACCAAACCCAGATAATTTAAAAAACGTCTTTGTACAGACAGGGATCTTGCTATTTTGCCCAGGCTGGTCTCGAACTCCTGGCCTCAATCATCCCACTTTGGCCTCTCAAAGTGCTGGGATTACAGGTGTGAGCCACTATGCCCAATCTACTACATTTTTAATGTACTAAATCCTCATTATTTGACAATGGACTTACCCAAACACTTTTTCTCATAACAAAATATTCAACACTACACTTGAACTGACAGACCAGTACCAAAAGTGGACCAGCAAGGATAGGGTTAACATGTGTACAGAAGCACCACTGATCTTTAATCCAAACTTCAACACGTGAAGGCTGGATTAAGTCTATGCCTTCCATCTAATAGCCTGCATAATCACTAAAATGCAACTTATTTGGAACAAAAATTCTTTGGCAGAGATATGCAGTTTCCTTAGTATTTGTCATCTGCTTACAATGTAGGAATGGACCTTTACAATTTTTTTTTTTTTTCAAGAAAGAGTCTTGCTATGTTGCCCAGACTGGCCCTGAACTCCTGGGCTCAAGCAATCCTCCTGCCTCAGCTTCCTAAGTAGCTGGGACTATAGGCTCATACAACTGCATCCATCAGGAATTTTTGTAGCTCATTCATGAACTATTAATATTGTCCAGAGCCACGGAAGGTCTGACACTGGCCTGGAACTCTCTGAGAAACAGGAAGAAAGCAAGCTTATGAAGATAATTCTTCGTTGAGGGCTGTCTGTCTTGAACCAACGTTTCTCTTTCACATTTTCTCTGGAGTTAGCTAAAATCCGTAAGACTAAAAAGTACAACTCAAATCCCTGGGCAAATTTCACTACTCACCTGTATAAATCTCTAAGTAATCTCCCCAAAGCCCAAGATTAGACCCCTCAAGGAAATGGACTGGAAGCCACTGATGGCATATTAGGGAGCTAGTTTAACTCCCATTCACTTCTCAACACTGTATTGACAGTACTCTACAGGACAACGGCCTCAGGAAAGCAGAAAACCAGAAGTATGACAAGAAGTTCCAAAGATTTTTAAACCTTTTGTGGCTTGAAAAATTGTCAGTACTTTTAAATCTATTAATAAAGTTGATAACAGTGCCAGCAAAAAAAGTGCCATCTATCAGCAAAAGGCAAAAAGAAAAGCTGGCAAGTAGCAACAGCTTTACCTTTTTTATATACAAATAGAAAATGATTTATTCCTCAGTTCTATTGTTCTTTGCTAAGCCAATAATGAAGGGCACTTACATTTGTCTGATTTGATTTCAGCTGCTCTACATCTTTATAACGTGTGTCTAAAACATACCTATTTAGTGATAGAAGTCCTGAATTCTAGTATCTCCAGAAACATATTACAGAAAGCCCTCGCCAACCCTTTCTTCCATGTGTTGTTGAGCAGAGGTGTGTTTTGCCCTGTTCTGGCCTCTCAGCTGACTGTCAGGGAGAACTAAGAAATTTTAGCTGACTTTGGTGCTATTTAAATGAAGAGCTCTTCCTATATAAGATACCACCATCCATTTGTAATTACTAAGACACGGACTGTTTTCCCAAAAGCAGTAGAGGTACTCTAAATGCACAGACTCCTGGTCTCTATTATAATCAAGGACATTCATTCTGAGAATGTCAGATGGGTATAGGGGCTCTGAAGTGACAGTGAAATGGACTTTTTCTCTGGGACAAGCTAACTGACCTGCTGGGCAGTCTCAGTACTAGCACCAAGAGAAAGCTAACATTCTTCTCTGTGAATAACAGTCCTTTACTGGTCTATTGTTCCACTGCAACCAGCCAACTCAGTGGCTTTGTGTCTCTTGCCACAAAGAGTAACGTGTTGTTTGTGTTTATTACTCTGCTTACTTCAGACCTTTCAGAGAAGCTCTACATTTGGTAAGTGTTAGGAAAGTGCAGATCCTCTTCCACACCCTTCCTTGGTGCACGTAAAACATCTGTGGTGCTTGGTTCGTGCATATAATGCAGACAGAAATGCTGCAGGAAGATGTAAAAGAACTTGTGCTACCAGGTAGGCATGTGAGAGTTTTTTTTTGTTTTTTTGACAGGGTCTCGCTCTGTCACCCAGGCTGGAGTGCAGTGGCGTGGTCTTGGCTCACTACAGCCTCTGCTTCCTGGGTTCAAGTGATTCTCCTGCCTCAGCCTCCTGATAGCTGGGATTACAGGCGCCCATCACCACACCCAGCTAATTTATGTATTTTTAGTAGTGATAGGGTTTTGCCATGTTGGCCAGGCTGGTCGCCATGAGGCCTGGCCTCAAGTGATCTGCCCGCCTGGGCCTCCCATAGTGCTGGGATTATAGGCATGAGCCTCCCTCCGCGCCTGGTCAGCATGTGAGTTTTAAGGTGTGCGAATGTTCATTCCACTCTTGCTTCTGAGGGATGTTATATGGTGAAACATGCCTTAGTTCTTCAGAAAGCAAAATATCATCAAGCTGTCTTCTCTCTTTGCATGTATTCCCTTGAATTACATAAAAGAAATTCCATAGAGAATCTCAAGTTGAAAGTCTGAGTTGCTGCCCCTAACTAAAGCAAATGAGATTTCTTATAGAGTCAAATGAGTGAGTGTTCAGTGTTCACTGTTTTTTGTTTTTTTTTTAGACGGAGCCTTGCTCTGTTGCCCAAGCTACAGTGCAGTGGCACAATCTTGGCTCACCGCAACCTCCGCCGCCGGGGTTCAAGCAGTTCTTCTGCCTCAGCCTCCCGAGTAGCTGGGGTTACAGGTGACCGCTACCATGCCTGGCTAATTTTTGCATTTTTAATAGACATGGGGTTTCGCCAAGTTGGCCAGTCTGGTCTCGAACTCCCGACCTCAGGTGATCCTCCCGCCTCAGCCTCCCAAAGTGCAGAGATTACAGGCGTGAGCCATCGCACCTGGCCTTGTTCATTGTTATATTTGTCTATTTGAACAGAAAGAAAAGGAAGTGAATAACTACCTTCAATGGCAGTAAGATAAGTTACTTAATGGGCTACAAAAAGGAATACCAATACATGGAAGTACCAATACCTGCTACAACATGGATGGACCATGAAAACATTACGTTACGCGAGAGAAGCCAGGAACAAAGGACCATATATTGTATGATTCCATTGATATGAAATGTCCAGAACAGACAAACCGACACAGACAGAAAGTAGATTAAGGGTTGCCAGGGTCAAGGAGAAATGGGGATAGGAGTTGGGGGTGGTAGTTGCTGACAGCTAATGACAGATAAACGGTGTGGGGTTTCTTTTTGGAGTAATGAATATGTCCTAAGTTGTAGTGATGCACAATTCTGCAAATATACTAAAAGCCATTTAATTGTAGACTGGCATGGGAATTATACCTAAATAAAGCTGTTTTGAAAAATGATAAATGACTACTCTTTCTCTAGGTACTGGATTTATATGCTCAATTTATCTTTCATCATTCAGAAAAATAAAAGGAAATGAAGGACAATATTTTTATTTTATATATTTATTTTTGAGACCAAGTCTCGCTCTGTCACCCAGGCTGGAGTGCAGTGGCGTGATCTCAGGTCACTGCCAACGCTGCCTCCTGGATTCAAGCAATTCTCCTGCCTCAGCCTCCCACATAGCTGGGATTACCGGCACCTGCCACCACACCTGGCTAACTTTTGTATTTTTAGTAGAGATGGAGTTTCACCATGTTGGCCAGGCTGGTCTTGATCTCCTGACCTCAAGTGATCCGCCTGCCTCAGCCTCCCAAAGTGCAGAGATTACAGGTGTGAGCCACCATACCTGGCCAGGAAAATATTATTAAAGGAAAAATGTGTTTCCTGGATTCACAAAAGCATCACATAATTGGGCCATCATTTGGCCAACCTAAAGAAAGGCTTCAGCCTGGGAGACATGGCAAAACCCCGTCTCTACAAAAAATTTGCTGGGTGTGACGATGTGTGCCTGTAGTCCCAGCTACTTGGGGGCTGAGGTGGGAGGTTTGCTTGAGAACAGGAGGCGGAGGTTGCAGTGAGCAGAGATCATGCCACTACACACCAGCCTGGGTGACAGAGTGAGACCCTATCTCAAAAAAAAAAAAAAAAAAAAAAAAAAAGAGAAGGGTTTCCCAGCACAGCAATTTATAATGATGATACTCAATAACGAGAAATGGGGCGCTGGCATTAATGAACCGTGAGGCTGACTCTTGCTTTTTCTTCTTTGTTTTTGTAACCTTAAGGTGGTAACTCAGAAGGGTTATGTACAAGAATTCCAGTATGGTCTGGTGAGGAATTCCAATATGGTCTGGTGCAAAAATCCCCCCAACTTTATAGTTTGAAAAATGTGAAACTGAAAGAAAAGTTGAAAACAGAACCACTATTTATCTAAATACGCTTCACTTAGATTCAATTGTTAACATTGTGCCACATATAACTTTTCTTTCTATATATAAATTTACTTTTTTGTGGCCGTGTGGAGCCATTGCATCATTTCACCTCTACATACCTTTAGCATGTATCTCCCAAGGACACTTTCCAACATACACCCAAGAAATTTAACATTGATATAATGACACAATATACAGTCCAATATAAAGTCCAGGTTCAAATTTCCTTCAACACACCTCCCAAAATGGCCTCGTTAGTTGCTCCCCATTCTCTCTCAAAATGCATCACATTTGAAAGTTTCTTTAGTCTCCTTTAATCTTGTAATCTAGCAGTCTCTTGCCTTTGGTTTTGTTGTTTTGATTTTTGGTCTTCGGTGTCTTGTTAATTTTTAAGAGTCCAGTCTGGTTGACCTATAGAATGTTGCTCATTGGATTTATCTGTTTCCTATGACTAGATTCAGGTTAAATATTTTTGCCGAGTATGCTAAATAGATGAGGTTGGGCACTTCTTACTGCACCATCATCAGAGGCACTAGTGTCAGGTCAGCCCATCCTGGCGATGCCAAGCGTGATCCCTTGGGTAAGGCTGTGACGGCCAGAACTCTCACTTGTAAAGGTACATTTTCCCTCTGTAATTAATTTGTAATTCATGTATAATATGTGAGATAATACTCTCAGGAAGTTCAGAAAGTTGACCGCTTCTTATTTCTTTTGCCTCACTCTATAACGTCTTCGGCTATGTCTACAGACAGACTAGGGTGAATTAATAGTAAAGAATCCTATTTGAAAGGCCAGGCAGTGTGCTGGCTCACGCCTATAATTCAAGCACTTTGGGAGGCCAGGGAGGGAGGATCGCTTACGCCTAGGAGTTCAAGACTGTAGTAAGCTGTTATCGTGCCACTGCACTCCAGCCTGGGTTGACAGGATGAGACCCTGTCTTAAAAAAAAAAAAAAAAAAAAAAAAAGTCCTATTTGAAGGACAAATATACAAATATTCAGGAAATCCCCAAAGGAGAGTAAAGCTCTAGCTGTAAAAAAGTCTTTAAAAAGTAAAAGAGGCCGGGCGCGGTGGCTCACGCCTGTAATCCTAGCACTTTGGGAGGCCAAGGCGGGCGGATCACCTGAGGTCAGGAGTTCGAGACCAGTCTGACCAACACAGAGAAACCCCATCTCTAATAAAAATATAAAATTAGCCGGGCGTGGAGGCGCATGCCTGTAATCCCAGCTACTCGGGAGGCTACTCCTACTGCCTCAGCAGGAGAATCGCTTGAACCCGGGAGGCAGAGGTTGTGGTGAGGTGAGATCGCACCATTGCACTCCAGCCTGGGTGACAAGAGTGAAAACTCCATCTCAAAAAAAGATAATAACTAAATAAATAAATAAAAATAAAAATAAAAATAAAAAGTAAAAGAGCAGTTAACTAGAGAAAAGGCAAAAGGCTATGGGATCTTCAGCAGAGTCCTAGATTGGACAGGCAAGTGGCGAGGGCAGAGGCCTCTCTGGCCAACATGGAGGCCCTCGCCTAGATGAGTGGAGACTTCTCAAGGCCTGGTGCCTGGTATGCATGAGGGTTAAATGACACGAAGTCAGCAGCAAAGAAAACCTCTTCTGACCTGCCACCAGACCTCTAAGGAAATGATACTTCTGAATTTCCCTTCCCCTTTGTCCACTCAAATGTGGTTTCATCTCCTCCCCGGGAAAGAGATAATGCTGCAGCCCTTCCCGCCTCTGCTCTAGCAATTTCCTTCTTTGAACCACTCCCATGGTGGGGAGTCCTGGCAAAGCAGAGAAGGACACGCCACCATTTCACAGCAGTGTGGGAGTAAAGGCGGCCAGGGGGCTCTCCAAGGAGGAAATGTTGAGTGTAATGGAAACTATATTCTGCCTGGGGAGGAGATGCTTTGCCCCTGAGGTGCGAACTGCTGTTGCTTTAATTTCTATGATTAGACACAGCTGGGGAGAATAATTTATTGACCAATACAGACAGACAATTTACATTTCTGAGACACAATTTTAAAGGAATTATTAAATACAGCTTCTAACAAAGACCATAATGACAACTTTATGCAGAACCCTGGGAGCTCAACAGAGGAAGACACAGCTTATTTTCCAGACACTGGTTCCATATGGCCTCCCACCAGTCACAGCCGCAGAGGCCAAGAAAAGCTGAGGCAGAGTCAGCATCTGGCATTAAAAGTCAATGACCTGGCCAGGTGTGGTAGCTCACCCCTGTAATCCCAGCACTTTGGGAGGCTGAGGTGGGTAGATTACCTAACGTCAGGAGTTCGACACCAGTCTGGCCAACATGGTGAGACCCCCCCCACCCCCCGTCTCTACTAAAAAAATACAAAAAATTGGCCAAGCATGGTGGTACATACCTGTAATCCCAGCTACTCAGGAGGATGAGGCAGGAGAATTGCTTGAACTTGGGAGGCAGAGGTTGCAGTGTGCCGAGATCGCGCCACTGCACTCCAGCGCGCCACTGCACTCCAGTCTGGGTGACAGAGTGAGACTCCGTATCACAAAAAAAAGAAAAAGGTCAATGACCCTTCTCAAGGAGAACTGTGCTCTGCTGTGACTGTGACTGGTCTGTGCTGGTCTGACGGCTGGAGCCACACACTCTCTTGAACATTCCCCTGATCGTTCCCATCAGGGACAACATGGCCAGGCAAATAGCACATCTCTCCAACTAAGTCAACAGGACAAAGCACTGGGCAGAACATCAATGTGCCTCAGTGGTGTGTTGTTTGGCTGACTGTTGATTAGGGAGTTGGCATGCTTTCTTTTTTTTTTTTTTTTGAGATGAAGTCTCACTCTGTCGCCCAGGCTGGAGTGCAGTGGCACAGTCTCGGCTCACTGCAACCTCCGCCTCCTGGGTTCATGCCATTCTCCTGCCTCAGCCTCCCCAGCAGCTGGGACTACAGGTGCATGCTGCCATGCCTAGCTAATTTTTTATTTTTAGTAGAGACTGGGTTTCACCGTGTTAGCCAGGATGGTCTCGATCTCCTGACCTTGTGATCCGCCCGCCTTGGCCTCCCAAAGTGCTGGGATTACAGGCGTGAGCCACCGCGCCCGGCCGGCATGCTTTCTTAAATATCTGCATCCTGCTTTTAGACTTTCAGCTTTCTTTTTTCTCCCAGGGATGCATGTCTCTGTCTCTTCATAAAAAAATCTGAGGATGTTAACATAAATTTTAAATTCTTGGGCACCTCTCAGGTTGAGACTAGGCTAAAGTTTCAGGATACAGGGGTGTCCTCAGTCAAATCAGAAATAATTCCTTACATCATAGACACCTCTCTTAAAACAAGTCATGCCTGCCCCTTTCTAGAAATGAGAAGGCACATTAAGCACACAGCTTTAAATGAAACTTATATGAGCCGAACACATTTTGCAAAATTACTCCCTCTCAATACCAAACTTACTTTATTTATTTATTTTTTTGAGATGAAGTTTCTGTTGCCAGACTGGAGTGCAGTGGAGCGATCTCGGCTCACTGCAACCTCTGCCTCCCGGGTTCAAGTGATTCTCCAGCCTCAGACTCCTGAGTAGCTGGGATTACAGGCACATGCCACCATGCCCAGCTAATTTTTGTATTTTTAGTAGAGATGGGGTTTCACCATGTTGGCCAGGATGGTCTTGATCTCTTGACCTTGTAATCCGCCTACCTCGGCCTCCCAAAGTGCTGGGATTACAGGTGTGAGCCACCACGCCCAGCCCCAAACTTCTAACTGCTACTAAATAAGCATGCAAAATTCCAAATGAGGAGGAGATAGACATTGGACACAGCTGTGATCCTTGACACCTCAAAGTTACATCTGGGGTTGGGGGGGGGAACGTGCTTTATGGTCGTTGCATTACACGAGGCTGAAGTGGTGAAGGTCATTTTTCAGCACTTAGCACTCCTGCTAGGGTCCTGACTCCCAAATCTACTTTCTCAGTGGCATCCGCAACATCGTTTGCTCACTCAGTTGCCAGGGTAGCAGCTCTGGCCTCCTAGAGGCCACAATTCTACTAATATCAATGGGAAAACTTAATGAGGCTCAGATCCCAACCTGCCCCTCTTCCTCCAGAGGCAGCTTCCACTTCTCCTCACAAAGCTGGGATATGGCATCATCAGCGTTCCCCCTGTGGTGCCACCCCTCACAACCCAGGATTTAAACAGCCCTTAGGAAGCAATCATCTATACAAGGGTGATCACAAGAATGGGGTTACTTAAGCATGAGCCCTAAGTGTCACTTTACTAAGGCAATACAATGGATTTTAACAAAGAAATATTCGTTTCCACGTAGTTTGATACTGAAAGCAGAAAACTTTCTTTTTACTGCATGCAGGAAATGGTTTTCATAGAGGCTAACCACAGCTGAGCCATCTGTAAACCACAACATTGTTTCTCTTTAACAAATGGAAGATTTTTACCCACGGTATCACTGACCATCAAAAAGAATTCCCATCCTCCATCTCTAGAGCAAGAGAAAACGGTAAGTAGAGTTTCTTTCCTTAATCTGCTAGCCAGGGGTTGCTAAAACAGCCTTTTCATTCAGAAATGTAGTTTGTCCTCCAAGGTTCATCCCATCCCTACTGCTAGGTGATGTATGAACCTTAAACAAGTCCAGTTTCTTTGCATTCTGAGACCCCCTCGGAGCATGCGCTTTTATGTGACCATGACTCACACTGGGTCATAATGTAAAACGTGTAACTATGACTGAAGGCCAAAAAGTTTGAAAAAGATGCTTTAGCGTTAACTGGCTGGCAAACGAAGAAGGTCTGCTGAAACAAAGTTGGCTGCTCTGCCAACAGACTGTTTGAAGGAAAACTAGTTAAAAAAAAAAAAGAAAAAAATCAAGTGCAATCAACTAAAGTAGGGCAGACCCTTTCATTCTTTGATTTTTCCCTGTGTATTAGCCATTTGCTTTGGGAAACTTGGCATCACGATCTCCCTGCTGTGAGAGCAAGGCCTCTGACCCGGGGCTCCTCACCCCAGACTGTGAGAGTGTGTGATTAACACCCTCTCCTGGGGGACGAGTGGCTTTGTTATGGCCTTCCAGTCACCGTGAGGCTCAGCTGGTGACTGCAAGGATTGCATGAGTGTGTTCATTGTTCTCACTGTTCAGATGAAGGAAAGGGGCTCAGAATATGGGACACTGATGGTCTCATGTGAACGAAACAACTGAAATGAGGGGGACTCATGCAAATAAAAGAACAAAATCCAAAAACATGACCTGAGTCACACCAAGGAATAGTTTCCCTCTAAGAATGAAGAGAAACAAGAACCCAAATATAAGCTACTAAATGTACTTGTACTCTGGAAGAATGCTGGAAAATCTGATGACTTACTATTTCTTATTCTCAGCTAGTATTTTTTTTTTAAGAGATGGGATCTTGCTGGTTTTGAACTCCTGGGCTCAAGTGAACCTCCTGCCTCAGCTTCCTGAGTAGCTGGGAGTCATAGGCACACGCCATCATGCCTTGCTCAGCTAACAGCTAATACTTTAATATTTTAATTAATTATTATTATTATTTTTACAAGAGAAGATCTCACTATGTTGTTCAGCCTGATCCTGAACTCCTGGGCTCAAGGGATCCTCCTACCTCGGCATTCCAAAGTGCTGGAATTACAGGCGTGAGCCACAGTGCCCAGCCTGGCTAATACTTTTTATAATAGCTTTACTGAGATGTAATCCACATTCTAAAGATTTCACCTATTTAAAATGGTACAACTCAGTGGTTTTTAGTATATCCATTACCACAATCTCATTTTAGAAAATTGCCACTCCTGCCAAAAAGCCCCTTATATCCAGTAGCAGTTACTCTTCATTCCCCTCACCAGCTCTTGGCAACTACTAATCTACTTTCTGCCTCAACAGATTTACCTATCTCTCAGGTAATACTTTAAACCAAGCTTGTCCAACCTGCCTTATTCTGTTATTGTTTTGTTTTGTTTTGGGCTTTTAGCAGCCTGAAGCCATGTTTTTCAGTTTCTGCCTCTAGTGATAAGCGGAAAAGAGGGGTGAGGAAGGGGCTTTATGGGCCCAACCAGAAACAGAAACTAAGAACTCATGACTGTATTCTCTCCCTTGGACACCCCTGCTTTAAACCATAAATTTAAGATTATATATAAGCATCCAGAAGAAACAACACATCTCTCAGTTGGTATCTATCACAGCCTCCTATAGGAAACACATTTAAACTTTCCTAATTTGTTTTCTTTTTCTTTTCTTTTTTTTTTTTTTTGAGACCAAGTCTTGCTCTGTCGCCCAGGCTGGAGTGCAGTCGTGCGATCTTGGCTCACGGCAAGCTCCACCTCTCGGGTTCATGCCATTCTCCTGCCTCAGCCTCCCGAGTAGCTGGGACTACAGGCGCCCGCCACCATACCCGGCTAATTTTTTTGTAATTTTAGTAGAGACGGGGTTTCACCGTGTTAGCCAGGATGGTCTCGATCTCCTGACCTCGTGATCCACCCGCCTCGGCCTCCCAAAGTGCTGGGGTTACAGGCGTGAGCCACCGCGCCCATCCTATTAAACTTTCCTAATTTGTTTTCTACATGATGGTCATGCATACATTTTGTAAGAAGAATCAGAAATCTAGTCTTTACACAGGAATATTAGAATATCTGGGCATTGCTTGTAAAGTGAAGTCCCAGATATCACCAACACTATTTTGGATCTGTGTTTTTAAAGCACTTGGGTACAGTGGCTTTGCAGTCAGTGTAGAAACCTGTCCCTCCCACTTAATAAATTTTTATTTATAGTCATGTGTTGCTTATGTTCTGAGAAATGTGTTAGGTGATTTCATTGTTGTGCCCAACATCACAGAGTGTACTTACACAAACCTAGATAGTATAGCCTACTACAGGCTTACATTGTGTGGTAAAGTTTACTGCTCCTAGGCTACAAATCTGTATAGCATGTTACTGTACTAAGTACTGTAGGCAACTGTAACACAATGGTAAGCATCTGTGTCTAAACACATCTAGACCTAGAAAAGGTACAGTAAAAATATGGTAAAGTTGAGCATCCTAAACCTAAAAATCTGAAATCTAAAATGTTCCAAAATCCAAAATATTTTGAGCACTGACATGACACTCAAAGGAGCATTTCGAATTTTGAATTTCCAGATTTGGGGTGCTCAACCACTAAGTAGAATACAAATATTAAAAAAAAAAAAATCCCAAATCGGAAACACTTCTGGTCCCATGCATTTTGGGTAAGGGATACTTAACCTGTGTATAAAAGATAAAAAAAGGTACAGCTGTATAGGAAGTTTACCGTGAATGGTGGAACCCGCAGGACTGGAAGTTGCTCTGGGTGAGTCAGTGAGTGAGTGGTGAGTGAATGTGAAGGCCAAGGACATTACTGCACACTACTGTGGATTTTATAACCACTGTACACTTAGGCTACATTTATTTAGAAAAATTTTTTTTCTTCAATAAAAATTTAACCTTAGCTTACTGTAACTTTATAAACTTTTTAATCTTTTAAAACTTTTTGACTGTTTTTTAGTAATGCTTAGCTTAAAACATAGCACAGCTGTAGAAAAACTTTCTTTATACCCTGTTTCTGTAAGGTTTTTTCTATTTTAAAATGTTTTCATTGTTTTTACTTTTTAACATTAAAAAAAAAAAAAACTAAGACAAACACACACATTAGTCCAGGCCTACACAGGGTCAGGATCATCAATATCACTGTCTTTGACTTCCTTATTTTGTCCCATTGGAAAGTCTTCAAGAGCAACGTGTCTGGAGCTGCCATCTCCTATGACAACAATGCTTTCTTATGGAATCCTTCCTGAAGGACCTGCCTGAGGCTGTTTTACGTTAACTTTTTTTTTTTTTTTTTTTAACAAGTAGAAGGAATACACTCTAAAACAACAATTTAAAGTATACTATAGGGCTGGGTACAGTGGCTCACGCCTGTAATCCCAGCACTTGTGAAGGCCGAGGCAGGTGGATCACCTGAGGCCAGGAGTTCAAGACCAGCCTGACTAACATGGTGAAACCCGATCTCTACTGAAAATACAAATTTGCCGGGCCTGGTGGAGCGTGCCTGTAATCCCAGCTACTCCAGAGGCTGAGGCAGGAGAATTGCTTGAATCCAGGAGGTAGAGGTTGCAGTGAGCCGAGATCGTGCCATTGCACTCCAGCCTGGGCAACAAGAGCGAAGCTCTGTCTCAAAAAAAAAAAAAGTATACTATACATACATAGAACAGTAACATAGCTGTTTATTCTCTTTTATATGACTGGCAGCACGGTAGGTTTGTTTACACCAGCATCACTGTGAACACACGAGTGGTGTGTGACTGTATTTATTTTTACTCTGGGCAAGTTAATTTCTCTGAGTCTCAAGTAAGTAACCAATTAGTAAAATGAAGATAATAAGAACTACCTTGCAGGGTAATGATTAAATGAGATATTCATCAACTCAGCCCTTATCGTTGAGTGCCTTCAGTGTGCCAGACTCTTTTTTGGCCACTGGAGATAGACAGATTTCTTACCCTCATTTAATTTATTCACAAGATAAAGATACACAAACAAGCAATTACATTAGGAGAAAACCATTACACAGGAAGTGCAGTAGAGCATAAGAGTCTGAGATGGGGAAAGCTATAGAGAGGGTGGGGGAGGTGTCTGAGAGTTGAAGGATGAGAAAGAATTTGCCAGGGGGACGAGCTGGGATAGAGAAGTCCACAACGAGGCAATAGGCACTGAGATGTGTGTGAATGCACTTAGCATAATGCCTGGCGCACAGCAGATCATCAATACCTCCTGTTGTCCTCACTCTTATCCTCTTGTGTTATGAAAAAAACTCACTCTAGAATCCAGAAACAAATTTTAAAAATTGGTGTTGCTGGCTGGGCGCGGTGGCTCATGCCTGTAATCCAGGAACTTTAGGAGGTCGAGGTAGGTGGGTCACCTGAGGTCAGGAGTTTGAGACCAGCCTGGCCAACATGGTGAAACTCCGTCTCTACTAAAAATACAAAAATTAGCCGGGAGTGGTGGCAGGCTCCTGGTAATCTCAGCTACTCGGGAGTCTGAGGCAGGAGAATCACTTGAACCTGGGAGGTGGAGGTTGCAGTGAGTCGAGATCACACCATTGCACTCCAGCCTGGGCTACAGAGTGAGACTTTGTCTTAAAAAAAAAAAAAAAAAAATTGCTGCTGCTAGGAAAGATTAGTGGATCTGCGACTCAGAAGTTGCTTGTTCTTTTTTCGAGGCTAAGTCATCTTTGGCAGCAAAGTGTATTTTAAATTTTGGCGGTTTCTTTCCCCACAAACTTTTGATTTTGAGAAATTTCAAGCCAAGAAAAGTTGGTCTCCTTTAATTTAGAACAGTCCCCTTACCTGTAGAAGGGCCTGCTCTTTGGACTTGTCTGATTGTTAATTTGAGCTTCTTTGATGGCATCTGGGAGTCTTCTAGCATGGAAAGTCCTTGGACTTTTCTCCATCTATACACACTCTTTGGGTGACTGCATCCAGTCCCAAGGCTTAAATACTATTTGTATGCCTATGACCCCCAAATGTCTTACCTTCAGCCCAGACTCTAACTCCAGCTTTATATACCCAACAGCCTTGAGGGCCCTAGTCTGCTCTGCCTATAGCCTTGCACATCTTAGTTGTGGGGGACAACATCTGTCCAGTCCTTACCTCCCAGACCTCCTCTCCTAGCACAGCCCCTTGTATAGTCCCCTTCAGGCATGCATCTACCTTAGAGGCCTTGCTTCAAGCTATTCCTTCTGCCCAACGACTGTGCCCAGTTATCCCCTTGACTAACTTCCTGGCCTCTTTCAAGTCTGGTCAAATCTCCATTTCTCAATGAGGCTTATGCTGATCATCCTATTTAATACTGCAAGCTTCCTCTTCATCCCACATACCTGGTCCTCCTCCCTTCCTCTGATTGTCTTTTCTCTATCACACTTAGCATTTTCTAATGTCTCCCATAATTTATTTGTTATGCTTATTCTTTTACTGTCTATTTCTCTGCTGTAGTGGAAACTCCACAAGGGCTGGAACGAATGTCTATTTTGTTCACTGATATAACCCAAGCACCTGGCATGGTGCCTGGCACTTGGTAGGCACTCAAAAAATATTTGTTGAAAGAATGTATGGATCTTGGGAAACCATATCAATGTCATACATTATAAATCCCAGTGAAGTGATACTGATTAAAGTAACAACTCTCCGCATTGGCTAACCTCTTAGTTGCTACTCAAGCTAGCTAGGTTTTCTACAGCGGAACTAAGTATTTCAGAGCAAGCACAGGGAACCATTTATTAATTGCAACAGACATTCTTGAATGGCTGTCAATAGCCTGGAAATTGTCCTAGGCTGGCTTAGGCACCTCTCATGAGAGCCTGCAGAACGTTCAATAATCTTGTCATTAATCTGAGGTACAGGGTTTAAGATATCTTAGTTGACAAACAAATAAGGGACAGAATTAAGGAGAAGTCTGGATAAATTTTTTCTTTGCTCTTTGTTTTTTGGTCCATGAAAACAGAATTTTGTGGAAAAGTGATATTGGAGTCATTTTATGTGAAAATGAAGCTCTATAACAACCAAGTCAGGGGACCTAATGAAAGACTTTTGTGTGCCCATTGAGTTTTTCCCCTTGTCACTGGCGACACTGCAGCCGGGTTGCTTTTGTTTGTTTGGTTTTGGAGGGCTAGTTTTAAAGTCATGTACACTACTACGTTATGAGCCAGGAGCAACGCCTTAGTCCACTCTGGAAGCTAAAAACCAACATTGAATGGACATAATTGGAGCAATTATCTCACTCAATACTCAGTCAACTGAACAACTCCTCGTCCGAATCTGCCAGAAAGAATTAATTTAGGTGTACAAATTTGCTACAAGCAGCAAGCTAAGCTGCAGAAAAGATGGCCACTCCCTAAAGCTGTCACATCCTGCCATGGCAAGGTAAGAAAATTATGCAGACACAAACTTCCTCTCTCGTTCAGTGGTCTGAGCTGGGGAGCACAGTGAACAGGTAAGGTGGCTAACAACAGCTAGAAAAAGACACAAAAAGGAACTGGTGCTTCTTACTGCTGGGGACCGTGGTGCCTGGTAAGAACGTCAGGGATAAAAAGAAGAGCCTAAAATCTTCCAAGGAGAGCGGTAAAATGTGGTCATATATACAGATTCAAGACATCCAAATGGCTTCAGATTCCTCAACACTAGAAGCTAGAAGACTGACGGTGAAGCAATGGCCTCACAATTCTGAAGGGAAAGCATTTTTCACCTATAACGCTATACCCAGAAAACCACAAATAACATGTGAAGGGAGAAAAAAGTCATTTTCAGACATGCAAAGTTTCAAAAATTTAGCTCCCATAAACCTTTTCCTGAGGAAGTTATTAGAGGATGAGTTCTATCAAAACGGGAATAGGCCAGGCGCGGTGGCTGACGCCTGTAATCCCAGCACTTTGGGAGGCCGAGGCGGGCGGATCATGAGGTCAGGAGATCGAGACCATCCTGGCACACGGTGAAACCCTGTCTCTACTAAAAATACAAAAAATAGCTGGGCGTGGTGGCGGGCGCCTGTAGTTCCAGCTATTCGGGAGGCTGAGGCAGGAGAATAGCGTGAACCCGGGAGGCGGAGCTTGCAGTGAGCCAAGATAGAGCCACTGCACTCCAGCCTGGACGACAGTGCAAGACTCTGTCTCAAAAAACAAAACGAAACAAAAAACCAGGGGAATAAACCTGGAAGACATGGAATCCAAGAAACAGAGTTCCACAAAGAGGAAGAAAAGGCAGTCCCAGAACAAGAGCTGCACAGAAAGCAAAGAGAACAAACAGCCCAGACTTGTACAGGAGAATGGAAGGCCCCAGAGGGATGTTACGGGGAATGGGGGAAGGGGACAGAAAATGAAGAATGGGACTGACAAATTATAGAATACAGTAGAATAGTAGAGACTAAAGTAGAATATAAAGTATGGTAGAAAGAGTATTCGGAAGGATTTTATGGCTTTGTTGAAGAGTTTGGGAAAAAAAATTGTGATGGGGACAGAAAACCATCCAGCCAATCAAATATACACATATATACATGAAAGGAAATATAAAAATAGTCCATGCCATGGCTCAGTAGTGAACAATACTGGATAATCAGGTCAACGCCAAATTATTATTATTATTATTTTGAGACAGAGTTTGACTCTTGTCGCCCAGGCTGGAGTGCAATGGCACGTTCTTGGCTCACCGCAAGCTCTACTTTTAGGGTTCAAGCGATTCTCCTGCCTCAGCCTCCCGAATAGCTGGGATTACAGGTGCCCGCCACCACACCTGGCTAATTTTTTTGCGTGTATTTTTAGTAGAGATGGGGTGTAACCATGTTGGCCAGGCTGGTCTCGAACTCCTGACCTCAGGTGATCCGCCTGCCTCGGCCTCCCAAAGTGCTGGGATTACAGGCGTAAGCCACAGCACCCGGCAACACCAAATTATAATGTAATAGAACTGGAAGAATGGAAAGAGAACTGGGATGTTGAGGGGCAGGAGGTGGTATGAGAGTGTTAAATCCTCTTCTAAAACAGGAATTGGTACTTGATTTTTTTTTTTTTTTTTAAGAGACAGAGGTCTCACTATGTTGCCCAGGCTGGTCTCAAACTCCTGGCCTCAGGCAATCCTCCTGCCTTGACCTCCCAAAGCACTGGGATTATAGGCGTGAGCCAGGAATTAGTACGTTTTAAAAGCTAGAGCGATGGCCGGGCATGGTGGCTCATGCCTGCAATCCTGGCACTTTGGGAGGCTGAGGCAGGTGGATCACCTGAGGTCAGGAGTTCGAGACCAGCCTGGCCAACATGGTGAAACCCCGTCTCATCGAAAAATACAAAAAAAAAAAAAAGAAAAAAATTAGCTGGGTGTGGTGGCAGGCACCTGTAATCCCAGCTACTTCGGGAGGGTGAAGCAGGAGAATCGCTTGAACCTGGGAGGCGGAGGGTGCAGTGAGCCAAGATCATGCCATTGCACTCCAGCCTGGGCAACAAGAATGAAACTCTGTCTTAAAAAAAAAAAAAAAAAAAAAAAAAAAAAAAAAAAAAAAAAGCTAGAGTGGAGGAAGTCAATAAATACTGATAAATAAAGAAATAGCAGTATAATAAGCATAATTTTTTTTTTTTTTTGAGATGAACTCTCACTCTGTCACCCAGGCTGGAGTGCAGTGGTGTGATCTTGGCTCAATGCAACCTCTGCTTCCTGGGTTCAAGCGATTCTCCTGCCTCAGCCTCCTGAGTAGCTGGGATTACAGGTACGTACCACCATGCTCAGCGAATTTTTTTTTTTTTTGAGATGGAGCTTTGCTCTTGTTGCCCAGGCTGGAATGCCACAGCACAACCTCGGCTCACTGGAACCTCCACCTCCTGGGTTCATGAGATTCTCCTGCCTCAGCCTCCCGAGTAGCTGGGACTACAGGCATGCGCCACCATGCCTGGCTAATTTTTTTGTATTTTTAGTAGAGACGGGGTTTCTCCATGTTGGTCAGGCTGGTCTCGAACTCCCGACCTCAGGTGATCTGCCCGCCTCGGCCTCCCAAAGTGCTGGGATTACAGGCATGAGAGCCACTGTGCCCGGCCAACTTTTGTATTTTTAGTGGAGACAGGGTTTCCCCATGTTGGCCGGGCTGGTCTTGAACTCCTGACCTCAGGTGATCTGCCTGCACTGGCCTCTCAAAGTGCTAGGATTACAGGCAGGAACCACCACGATCAGCCCAAGCACAGAATTTTAGAATATGGACAAAAATACCAAAAGAAACAGCTAAGAGTTTAAAGTGATTGCCCCTGGCAAGCGGACCCAGGACTGAGTCAGGCAATTGTACAGTACATTCTGACTTTTCAAATTATGCATCCGTGTGACTTTGATGTTAAAAAAAAAATCCGTGATAACCAGTTTGGCTTAATTGTTCTTAGTCTCTTGGCTGCTACTGCTTCTTTTTTTAAGAGACAAGGTCTCACTGTAATCAGGCTGGAGTGCAGTGGCATGATCATAACTCATGGCAGCCTTGAACACCTGAGCTCAAGCAATCCTCCTGCCTCATTGGCCTTCCTAATTTTGAACATGTGCTGTTTTATCTCTGCTACTGTTGTCACTTAACATGTTTCTTGTTTATTCCTAATAAAGATTTTCTACATGTGCAATCCTTTTTATAACATCAAAGTACCTGAAGAGAGTTGTATTTGATAGCACCCTATGTATAGGTCATTTATCAATCTGTTTTAATGAATTTATCCACTCAAAATGTCTTACATTCTTACTCAGTGCTAGCAACCATGCTGACGCTAGGGATACAGAAGAGTAAGCATGGTTCCTGTTCTTGGGGAGCTATGGCCCCTGACAGTGCCTGATAAATACCAAGAATGAATTCCTCTTCCCTCCTCCTCCCTCAAACACCTGTTATATTTTTTAGTGTTTTTCAGTGCTAAGAACCACGTGCTTTAGAATCCCCAGAGGTTATTAGAAATGCAAACTCTAGGGTTACTTCCCTGACCCCAAGATTCTCAGGGAACAGAGTCCCAATATTTGCATTTCACTAGCAGCGCACTAAGGGTTGAAGGCCGCTGCTGTAGCGAAAGTTCCTGATATTCCTCAATGACCCACATGACTACTTCAGTAATTATCCACACATTATGGCTTGGAGATAAACTGAAATGGGCAAGGCTGTGGACTCAATTTAGGTCAGCTGGACCTAGTCATTAAGACAGCCTGAGGCTAGTTTTCAAAAATAATGATAAGCCTGGGACAGTGGCTCATGTGTATTATCCCAACACTTTGGGAGGCCAAGGCAGGTGGATCACTTGAGGTCAGGAGTTCAAGACCAGCCTGACCAACACGGTGAAACCCCATCTCTACTAAAAATACAAAACAATTAGCCAGGCGTGGTGGCGCATGCCTGTAATCCCAGTTACTAGGGAGGCTTAGGCAGGAGAATCACTTGAACCCCAAAGGTGCAGGTTGCAGTGAGCCAAGATAGCACCAGTGCACTCCAGCCTGGGCAACAAGAGTGAAACTCCATCTCGAAACAAAAACAAAAACAAATGATGAAAGTTTGGCTTCAGGACAGAGGTAAGGCCAGGATGGAGAGGTCTTTCTTCTACAGCTGGTTTTGAATTCTCTTCCTTAGGAAAAAACACTCAATTTATTGCTCTTTTCCATTGGAAAAGCTATGCAGAATCATATTTATTTCTTGGTAATTCTGTATGCTAAGTAGACTATAAAGAGTTTACAAGTCTTGTAAGATGAGAATGTCTTTCATTTTACTAATTATCAAGTTCCACTGTACATCCCCAAGTACACTGAGTCCAAGTAGCACAATTTGCTATTATTCTGAAGGCTGCCTCTGAGGCAGACAGGCCAGTCCTTATGATAAAATGAAGCAAATTCCAATTATTAAAAAAAAAAAAACAAAACACAAAGTGGGCCTTATTCACCAGGGCTACTTCAATGGGCAATGGGACTTATTTCACAGCTATTCAGGACAGGCCTCCTCTGCCACAAGGCTCTGCTTGCCTCTGCACCTGCCCTGTTCCAGTGGGGGCCAAATGCAGTTTGTGTCCCTCTCTCCACATCAGGATTCGTGCATTGACAGCAGGGGAGAAGGATGAGCAGCCAATGGCTCAGTCATTTTCATCTTTCCCAGGGTCCTCTCCTCCCTTTACTTGGCATCAAAACTTACATACAGTGAAATGCACAGATTTTTTAAAATTTTGATTTTTATTTTTGTAGAGATAGAGTCTTGCTATGTTGCCCTGGCTGGTCTCAAATTCCTGGGCTCAAGCAAACCTCTCACCTCGGCCTCCCAAAGTGCTGGGATTACAGGCGTAAACCACTATGCCCAGCCTGAAATGCACAGATTAAAGGTACTATTTATCTCCCATCAGTTTTGGCAAATGTATACCCCTATGTAACTCATACCCACAGTCAAAATATAGAACATTTCCACCATCACAGAAGTTCCCTTCCCAGTCAATTCCCCACCCTCCAGCAACAACTATTCTGACTTTTATAATCATAGATAAGTTCTACCTTGTTTTGAACTTTATACAGATGGAATAATACGTTATTTTTTTCTTTTGTGTCTGGTTTCTTTCATGCAGCACAATGTTTTTGAGTTCATCCATGTTGTGTGTATCATGGGTTGTTCCTTGTTATTGCCACACTTTGTTTATCCATTCTCCTATCGATGGACACCTGGTTGTTTCCAGTTTTACACTATCAGGCTTGTATAGCTTTTGTAGAGATGTTTTCATTTCTTTTGGATGAAAACTTAGAACTGCTGGGTCATAGAGTAGGCGTATATTTAACTTTAATGCCAAACAGTTCTCCAAAGTTAAGAACTCTCACACGTTATAGTCCTACCACCAGCTATGTATGTTTTAAGAGGTTCTGGCTGCTCCATATTCTCACTAATATTTGTTGTTACTCAGTCTGTTTCATTTTAGTCTTTTCAGGAGTATAAACTGAGATTTACTATGATTTTAATTTGCATTTCCCTATTGTCTAAGATGATGAACACTTTTCATGCGCTTATATCTTCCTTTGTGAAATGGCTGTCAATTTTTTTGCCATTTAGAAAACTGAGTTCAGACAGACCCCACCTCTACGAAAAATAAAATTAGGCCAGGTGCGGTGGCTCACGCCTGTAATCCCAGCACTTTGGGAGGCCGAGGTGGGCGGATCACCTGAGGTCAGGAGTTCGAGACCCGCCTGGACAATATGGTGAAACCCCATCTCTACTAAAAATACAAAAATTAGCACGCTGTAGTGGCACGCACCTATAATCCCAGCTACTCAGGAGGCTGAGGCAGGAGAATCACTTGAGCCTGAGAGGTGGAAGTTGCAGTGAGCAGAGATTGTGCCATTGCACTCCAGCCTGGGTGACAGAGTGAGACTCCATTACAAAAATAAAAAGTAAAATAAAATAAAATAAAATAAAAAATAAAATACATTAGCTCGATGTGGTGGTGCTTGTTTGTGGTCCCAGCTACTTGGGAGGCTGAAGTGGGAGTATCCTTTAAGCCCGAGAGGTTGAGGCTGCAGTGAACCATGATTGCACCACTACACCACAGCCTGGGCAACAGAGCAAGAAAACCCTGTCTTGGGGAAGGAGAAAAAAAGAGTCGGTCTATATTTTTTATATAGTCAGTTCTATATATATTTATATATAAAAACATATTTCAGATATATATTTTACAATTTTTTTCTGTCTGTGGCTTGCCTATTCATGTTCTTTTTTTTTTTTTTCCTTTTTTTTTTGAGACAGAGTCTCGTTCTGTCACCCAGGCTGGAGTACAGTGGCGCGATCCCAGCTCACTGCAACCTCCGCCTCCCAGGTTCAAGTGATTCTCCTGCCTCAGTCTCTGGAATAGCTAGGATTACAGGGCCCTGCCACCATGCCCGGCTAATTTTTGTATTTTCCGTAGAGATGGGGTTTCACCATGTTAGCCAGGCTGGTCTCGAACTCCTAATCTCAGGTGATCTGCCTGCTTCGGCCTCCCAAAGTGCTGGGATTACAGGTGTGAGCCACTGCGCCCAGCCAGCCTACTCATGTTTTTTTTTTTTTTTTGAGATGGAGTCTCGCTCTGTCGCCCAGGCTGGAGTGCAGTGGCGCGATCTCAGCTCACCGCAAGCTCTGCCTCCCAGGTTCACGCCATTCTCCTGCCTCAGCCTCTCGAGTAGCTGGGACTACAGGTGCACGCCGCCACACCTGGCTAATTTTTTGTATTTTTAGTAGAGACGGGGTTTCACCGTGTTAGCCAGGATGGTCTCGATCTCCTGACCTCGTGATCCGCCCGCCTCGGCCTCCCAAAGTGCTGGGATTACAGGCATGAGCCACCACACCCGGCCTATTCATGTTCTTAATGACATCTTTCGATGGGCAGAAGGAGGATTATTTGCATGGCTACTAAGTCAACAAAAAAGGAAAAAAGTAGTAATGTTACAGATTTGAAGAAAGAAAATGATCAGCATTTCTTCTTTATTTGCTTTTAGAAGCCAATTCTCTATCTTAGCAAATGTAGAACCATTATACTTATTGCAGACTAAATTTTAAAAGACAAAAATATTTGATGGATGCCCCTTTCAGATATATGCTGTTCTGCTGAGCCAACGCTGATCCCAGGAAATGGCTCTGTCAAATGAGAATTAGGAAGGGAAGTCCTGAAATGCCACAGACTGTCATCAAACCAGAAAGTTGTTACTGTTTTTTTGAAATAGAGGGAAGTAAAAAAAGATGAAGAAAGGAAGTCTTTAAAGCCTTTCATACCACATTCTGGTTTTTAAGACAGCCCATTACTTTTTTTGCTCTCTCCACAAGCGATTCAAGAATAAGGAAGGAAGTTATGGTGGTTAGAGCAAGGCGTGAAGATGCCAAGACTTCTGGGCTGCCCCCACCCTGGATAAATCACTCCTTCACATTTTCTACTTCAGTGACTGAGACACAGAGAGACCAATTTAACTCTGTGAGAGGCTGTGAGCATTATTATTCGTGAATGTTCTGCCAGAGCCTCTGTGCAACAGAGGTATGGAAATACCAGCTACCTCAAGATCATCTTCAAGGGCCAAACATTGCCAGCCCCACCCACTCTCACGCATCCAAGACTTGACTTGCCTCCTCCTCGCAGCACCTTACCCCCTGCAGCTAAGCAAACGTTTGCTTCTTTTTTCCCCTTCTGTAATTAATTAATCCCAACAAAACCCTTTAAAACAACAGACGGGTGAAAAGGACCGGGAAAGACGATGGTAATGAGGATAAAACTGTACAGCAGTCCCACCTGTCGAGACAATCCGGCCAGCCCGAAGTGCTCTAGAGAACATCTGCACTTTCCTGGGATACAAGCCCCAGAAATAGGCTACTAGATGGCCAGCTGACCTAGAGCTAAGCAGAAGCCATCAGCTGGAGGCAGCGCAGAGGGTGGAGGAGGTTTCTATAAAGGAGGGAGGAAGAGAGAAGGGTGACTTAGGCATAAGTCTCTTGCCCCTCTTTTACTATTCATGTTGAAATCTGTCAAGACAAGGCTTACGAAGAAACCAAAGCACAAGCTAAACCTTATGAAATTGAAATCTAGAAGCCAGGTGCAGTGGCTCACATCTGTAATTGCAGCACTTTGGGAGGCTGACGCAGGCGGATAACTGGAGGTGAGGAGCTCAGGACCAACCTGGCCAACACGGCAAAACCCAGTCTCTACTAAAAACACAAAAATTAGCCAGGTGTGGTGGTGCATGCCTGTAATCCCCGCTACTTGGGAGGCTGAGGCACAAGAATCGTTTGAACCCCGGAGGTGGAGGTTGCAGTGAGCTGAGATCATGCCACTGCATTCCAGCCTGGGCGACAAAGCGAGACACTCTGCCTCAAAAAAAAAAAAAAAAAAAAAAAAAAAAGAAAAGAAAAGAAAAAAAGAAAAGTCTGGAGACAAAGCAAAACATCTATTCAGTAGGTCAACTGATAGACTAAGGGCATGTGTGTGGAAGCTGAGATATGGCTCATGTACCCCTAAAATTATTCTTCATGTGGGTTACAGTCCACGGACCTACCTAATCCTGTGATCATTCTATTTCAGGCTGGTCTTACCAGTTCATAAATGTGGTAAGTTCCCTCCTGGCTGGGCTTCAAACGCCCTGAGGTATCTTGATTTACAATTACGTGTTTGGGCTATTAGAATATGACATAGTAACTTGTTAGATGTCTTGTCAGTGCCCCTTTGCCCTTAGGGGGAAAAATAACTTAAACCTTTATTTGGCTTATGTTCGTGGTCAAAATTCAAAATGATCAAAAAAGGACCCACTGAAAAAAATCTCCCACCCTTTTCCCTTCCCACCAAATTATTTTTTCTCCAAGGCAACCACTGTTACCAGTTTCTTATGTGTCCATCCGGAGAGATTCTCTGCATATACAATCATTAACAGTTCACAGACTATCTCCCCTTCAACTGATTTCCTACTTTATCTATAAGCACTTTTGACAAATCTCCATTTTTTTTTTTTTTAGACGGAGTCTTGCTCTGTCACCCAGGCTGGAGTGCAGTGGCACGATCTCGGCTCACTGCAAGCTCCGCCTCCCGGGTTCACGCCATTCTCCTGCCTCAGCCTCCCGAGTAGCTGGGACTACAGGCGCCTGCCACCATGCCCGGATAATTTTTTGTGTTTTTAGCAGAGACGGGGTTTCACCGTGTTAGCCAGGATGGTCTCGATCTCCTGACCTTGTGATCCGCCTGCCTCAGCCTCCCAAAGTGCTGGGGTTACAGGTGTGAGCCACCGCACATGACCAAATCTCCATATATTTAGCTTACATTTGTGTCTGGAAATAAAGCTCTGCAAGCAAGAGTAAACAATACCAAGGATATAGTAGCGGTTCGACCTAACACAAAAAATAGATGACTGACTTCAAAATGACAGAATTGGGGGGAAGACAATTAGAAGGGGATAAAATAATCTAAATGAAATTAATATAAGCCTCCCCCAAATAAGTGGGGGAAAAAATTGCAGCTGCCCCTCTGCCCTTTTCTTCTTCTTTCCTACTATCATCATCAGAATCAGTATCACTTAGGATTTTAGTTGTTATTAAGCAAACACTGAGCACTTTCTCTGAGCCAGACAGACATTGTTCTAGGAGGTGGAAATAGAGCAGAGAACAAGACACTGCCCTCAAGGAGCCAAATGCTTGTGGTGCAGATAGGTAGCACAGGAGCCTGTGTGAAGATCCTAGATCCTGGCAGGCACAGGAGTTAAGGGGGCAGGGAAGTTGTGCTGCAGCTAGAGTGCCTGGGGAGGCCTCTCTGAGAAGGGACAGTTGAGAGCTCAGTGATGAGAGGTAGGGAGCAACATGAAAATTACAGAGATGAACATTGTAAGGAGCAAGAACGGGCAGTGATCCTGAGCACAATCTGGTCAGAAACAGAAAAGAGAGTTTGGCTTTAGCCAGGAGAAGACCCTCCACTTCTTCCTTTCCTGCACATACAAACAATGCATATACCCCTCTTTAACAACTTAAATGGCTGTATGCCCCTTCACTATTCTGCTCCTAGCTTTTTCAATTATCTACCATGTATTTCAGGGATCATTCCCGATCAGCACACAAAACATGTCCTCATTCTGTTAAAGCTATATGTTATTCCATTGTAGGGAAGAACCATAATTTATTCAACAGTGGTTACTGCTGGACTGCCAATGGCAATCCTGTGCTACTACAAACATGGATAGCCACACCCTTGTCAAAAGTGTTATTTTAGGATTTCTGCCAATATGGTGAAAAATGGCACCTCCTTGTCATTTAAATTTGTCTCTTTATTAACAAAATTTAGCATCTTTTCTAATGTATGAGCCATTTGTATTTCCTTTCTTGCGAGCTGTTGGTTCCTTGCCCTTTAAAAACTGGACAGTTGCTATGTTTATTGATTTGTAGGGGATCTTATGGAAATCTGCACCTTGTTTGGCTCTGAGTTGTAAATAGTTTTCTCCTGGTTTGCTGTCTTTGTTTATGGTGGTCTCTGCCATGCACAAGTTTTTAAAAAAAATTATGAATGTATCATTGTTCTAAGCCTTTGAAGGATGTTGTCTCAGTTAAAATGAACTTCCTACTAAGGCAGGTACTACTCTGCTCGCTGATGCGAATGATCCAGCTGAAAGGGAGAAGACAGCAATGTGAGAGGGACTAAGTACAGGAATGATGACACTGGGAGAGGGAGCGAGGCCCGGCACAAAGGTGGAGCAGCGGCCACAGGCAGTACCACAAGGCAGGCAAGATCCATGGGTAATGGCACTGGAAGGATGGTGGAGTTGCTGCTTCCAAACTCTCCCTCCTCTTTTCTTACCCAAACACAGAGCTACTTTGAGGCGCAGGCCATTAGGCTTTACTGCCCTTTGCCCCTCCTTATTGCTGCCACAACTAACCTCTCCAGTCACTCAATCCCCTGTCACTGACTGTATTAGTCCGTTCTCACACTGGTATCAAGAACTACCAGAGACTGGATAATTTATACAAAAAAGAAGTTTAATTGCCTCATGGTTCCACAGGTTGTACAGAAAGCATGGCTGGGAAGGCCTCAAGAAACTTTCAATCATGGCGGGAAGGGGAGGCAAGCACGTCTTACATGGGTGGCGCAGGAGGAAGAGACAGAAGTGGGAGGTGCCACACACTTTTAAACAACCAAATCTCATGAGAACTCACTATCACGAAAACAGCAAGGGGGAAGTCCATGCCCATGATCCAATCACCTCCCACCGGGCCCCTCCTCCAATGCTGGGGATTATAATTGGACAAGAGATTTGGGCGGGGCACTAATCCAAACCATATCACTGACCAACGACTTCAGCACTTGGGAGGAGTTTGCTCATTTTCCCTTTTCCTCTCTTTCAAGTGACTTCAGTATCCACAGATGATCCAAACCTGGCCTCAATTTTTTCAACCTTCTCAGAGCCAATCAACTGTGTCTTTCACCCAGCTCAGCCACTTATTCACACGGCATTCTCTCATACCCAATGAAACTGCTGCAACTTTTACTTCAAAGGTTCTGCTCTCTGTTCATTTCCTCTTACCCTTCTTAGCTCGGATACTTTTGTACTTCCACTGAACTCAATGGCAAATCCAGGAGACAGGGAGAATTTGGAAGCAATGATGGGTTACAAGAGAGACATTTACTTCACCTCTCACTCTTGGGGAATGTGAAGCATGGGGGGAAAAAGAGCCTCTGCCTGAGGTTGCTGCAGGTGGCAGTGTTTCCAGGGGACCACTGGGCCATTTCAGAAAAGGCAAGAAGATAAAGGGATCATTCATCAAGGAAGCAGAGACTGAAAGGAACCAATGGGTTCTAGTGTGTACACAGAAGCAGAGGATAGGGAGGGGTTGGAGAGGGGTCCATTCAGGGAATGTTCAGGGCAGAGTACAGATGAGCATCTTAAAGATGAGCATGATCTGGAGGACTGGATTTCTGGTGACAACTGCGATGGATATCAGAGCACAGTGTGACTGAGAACTTCTGGGTGGCTGTTTCTACCTGTGTCTAGTGATGTCACTGCTGTTGAGAGCGTGCAGCTGCTCACTTTCCAGAGGGTTACTGATCTAATGCATTTTCTGTTTTTTTGCTCATCTATTCTTTTTGATCCCCCATTTTTCTGGACAACATCCCTTGATAATTCTATAAAATAGGGATTATGAATGAGAAACAGTTCCTGCACACCTGAAAAATGTCTTCATTTGCCTTTGATATCTAAGGGATAGCTTCTGTGCGTACAGACTCTTAGGTTCTGGACTATGCTATTTCGGAACTCTGAATATGTTACTTTATCATCCTCTTGCGTGTTACCAGAAGACTCTGATGCCAACTTGATCCTTGATATTTTATAGGCTGGCCAGTTTTCTCTCTCTGGACGCTTCCATTATATGTGTACAATTTGAGTCTTCTTAAACTCATAACTTCACAGTGGGCACTCAGTGGTCCCTTTCAATCTACAAATTGTTGCTTACGTTCTGGGAAATTTTCTCCCATTATTTCGTTGGGTATTTGCTCCCTCCTCCACTGTCTCTGTCTCCTCCTCCTAGAACTCCTACTAGATGAACACTGGAACGTCTGAAATGAGCCTCCTTATTGTATTCACTTTTCTGTCAGCCTTTCTATCTCTGTCTTATTTTATATTCTAGGACAATTCTTTGGCTCATTCGTCCTGCTCACTTTCTTCCTTTAGTTGTATCCATTCTGCTACTCAACCCTTTAATGAGGTTCTAACTAAAGGATCATGTTTTATTTCCAAGGTCTAGGAAATAAAAATCATTCTTTTTTCTTATTTCATGAGTGCAGCATTCTCTTTTTATCTCTTTCAGGGATAAATTCACTTCCCTTAAAGTCTTCTTTAGGTTCTTATTAGGATCCTCCAATGTGAGCTTTTCAGTTTCTTCAGTTTGGTGTTTCTTTTATGATGGTTTGGCGACTGTTAAGTGCTCGCTCATGGCTGTCTAGATCCTCGGTGTGTAAATGCTGCATTACTTCACCACTGCCAATCTCCATCGGTTACAGGGGAAGGGCAGGATATGCAGGGCTTCTGGACTCTGACTTCCACCTTTAATTTGATTCCCTCAGCCTTCTGCCCTTTAGGAATTCCTCAGATTTCTACACTTCTCAGGATGCTTCTTTTCTTCTAGCATTGCCAGGACATATATCTAACATATTAGGGATTTGGGGCATACATGTGATGCATGTTCAGTCTGCCAACTTGAGAGCCATCTTAACAGGAGCCCTTCAGCACTCACCAGGTAGAAGCTGTTCTAGATATGAACCACTAATACCAAGGATCTTATAGTGGAAGACAAAGATTCCTTAAAAATCTTTAAATGGCACATGGAGAAGATGTCTTAAGATGATCAATCCATTTTCTTTGCTTTGCTTACCAAACAAATCTTCCTGTTACTTTTTATGATTTTTCTGGTTTTGTTTATTATTTTCTCACACTAGCTTTTGCATGCCTCAATAGGACAGACTCCTCTAGTTACTGAAATAGTAATTTTAAGTTAATAAGCAAGCATTTGAGTTTTCTAAGACAAACGTAACGCCAGCCTTATGATTGTCATGAATCAATTCATCGCAATCTAATCGACTGATAAAATCACATTTCCAGGACCGCAATGCTCCTATGATGATCCTGTAACAGAGGTATCGACAACAACCCTGGAGCCTCCTTCAAATTATGGGACATCACCAACAATCAATCACTAAGAGAAGAAATAATTTAGAAGAAGAATTCATTTTTGGTTACTCAAATATAACCCAATTTAAAGGAGACTGTTATTTCTCTTCTCTAGTAAGCTACAGACAGGATCTGCTCCCTTTAATAAGATGCTTGGTTAATAACATTTATTTACAGAGTAAAATTTTCTCTTTATTTCCCTCCACACTAAAATATTTACATAAACTCAAACCATATGTTGCCTATTCCAACCAGTTTCTTGTCAGAGTGAGTAGGAAAATTCTTCATTAAATGTCATTGCCTTTGGGGTAAACAGAACATAAATAAAAAACCAGTTTTATTAAGGTTCTGCAATAAGAGGAACTATTTTTTGGACGAAATTTCTTTCTGCAAGTGAAGTTAAAGTTTTAAGAAACTTAAGAAAGAGAAGCCCATTGATAGACGCTCTACTTCTCTGTCACAGATTCTTTTCTGTCTTCTGTTTTTCATCTGCTGAGTAAGAAAAGAGTTAACTCATAAATGAGAGGAATGTTGTTTCAGCTCTACAGAAAGCTTTTAAGGATGAGGTCAATGCGAGGACCAGCTTCTTCATTAACTCATTAACAAGACAGGTCACTGTGGCCTCAGGGTTCATTTATCAGCAGGAAAACCTCGGCTGGTAATGGCTGGTTGTTTCCTGCACCTCTCAAAATTCCAAGCAGAGAAGTAGACTCCATTGTGAGTCTGTTTCCTGACTTGGAAGTAAAAAAAATATTTTCATGATGACCATTCTTTTCTCAGGCTGGAGTTACATTTGGCCCAAGGACACACTGGGCATGCACAGTGCTTCCACTCCCAGAGCACTTTCTAATGCTTTCTTCCCTCTCCAGTTAATTATTCCTAATGATGCTATGTGCATCTCATTGGGTCTTACTGACAAGGCACCAGTTTTTAAATGAATTTTTATGTAAATGTTAATGTCTGTAAATTAGGCAAGTTGCAGCAGTAATTGCCCACCCGTCCACCTGCACCACATACCACCAGCTACAATTCTCTTTGACAGCTGCTGTTCTTAACTGGGACCTACTATTCCTAGTCCACAGTGGGATTCAAAGTTATTAATAACCCTATGGCAACCTAACTGGCTTTGCTATAATGTTCAGAAAGGTTTTCTTTTGTTTGTTCCTAGCATCTACCTTGGAGGAGGGAATTTATGAAGAGATTATCTTGAGGCTGTCAAGAGAAGATTGGTAGTTTTTCTCCAAAATAAGAGATTGGCTAGATTAGCAGAGAGTTTAAAGCAAAACTTCAAGGGAACCCTCTCAGTGAGGGGATTATAAATGCAACTCCTATGTCTTGCATTGCTCTGGCAATTTGGGAAGGCTTCTTTGACAGCAGAAGGTTTCAGCAGAGTGTAGAAAGGAAAAAAAAAAAAAAAAGGCCTGACCCTGCAATGCTGACACACTTTCCACAGCTCCAGCCATAGCATTTCTGGGGGAGGCCAAGCTGTCCTGTTCTCTTTCCCCTTCTTGCTTTAGTATTTTCCACCGTTTCTAGGACTCCCTTTCTGTGCTCAGTTTATTGCTGTACTCAAGCAGCCAGGTAACGAGGCAGTGTGGTTCCATGGAAAAGTAACTCTAGCTGGAGCAATCAAAAGACCTAGGTCTTTCGACTCTGTTCTGGTCCTCTGCCTCTCTTAACTTTCCTTTCCTGCAAAAGAAGCAGGTCCCTGTGGTCTCTTTCTCTTCTAAAACTCCAATGGCATTTTATTAATTCCTAATATTTGTATAGTTCACACATTCCAAGTTAAATAGCTTTTTTAAGGATGTACCTCATCCCTGAATATCACAGGCCACACCAACAGATGTTTCCAAAGGCCAGCACATTGCCAAAAATTCACTGTCAGGATTGATTTGTGGCTTCTGCTATGCCAATGATTTTATAACCCTCTGTTAACATCGAAGTTTACTTTTTACTTTAAGATGTAGAGAACACTGGTGCTTTTGAATTACCATTGCTGGAAAAGTCTGGGATGTATTGTTTTAAAAAATTGCTACTTGCTACAGTCACAAATCCTTGTTGGCACTCCTGTCTGCACTAGTATCCTTCCTCATTCGCCAGGAAGAAAAAGTCAGTATAACAGGAACTTATGTATCCAAAACTCTGCCATGTCTCAGCTTCAGAATAGCTTTGGCAAAGGAGATTGTTTTCTTTACCAGCTGACTCATTAACAGAAAGGCTGTAAAAGTTTGTTTACTTGGAACAAAAGGCGCAGGTAGTAAGGAGGTCACTGCTGGCTCATCACTTCCCACCCCTAATGGTAGCCAAAGCCAAATGCAGAGTTAGAGTTCTGCCTGGCCCTGTACATCTGCACACGTGGGCTCTATCTGCATACTACAGCGGAAAAAAAACATCCTTTCTCTAGGCTCTTACTTGGGGGAAGAAGAACAAATATTTTGAGGTTAGGTGGCTAGGTTAAGAATCAGCAATCTTCCTCTTGCCTTTGGAAGAAACCACAGGGCAGTGATTCTCAACCTTGGGTCATTCTGCCCTCAGGAAACATTTGGTACAGTCTGGAGAAATTTTTGGTTGCCACAATCTGGGGAAGATATTACAGACATCTAGTGGGTAAAGGCTAGGGATGCTGCTAAACATGCTGTAATGCACAGGACAAAGAACTATCCAGCCCAAATGTCAGTGGTGCTAAGGTTGAGGAGTCTGCCCTAGGTGAGATGGCACCCCTCAATCCAATGGGGTCACTGGAGATCTGCTGCATGGAGGATGGCAGTCTCCCTGGTAAGGCACTCTGAGCTCCCTGGAAGAAAACAACTAGATTTAAGGTCAGGACTATTAGTGAACAAACCCCATAGGTACCAACTTCTGGTTGTTCTTGGGGAAGACAGAGACTTGCTTTGTCCTCAGAAAAATGGAAAAAAGTCCCTGGGCTAAACTGCAAGGCTCTACTACATGACACTAAATAAGTTAAAAAATGTTCCAGCAAAAACTCCTTTACATTTTAGCTGTTTAGAGAACAAAATGCTGCTGGCACTAGATAGCAGGCCTCTCCGCACCTGCATGTTCTCTCTTGCTGAATAGCAGTTCCTCTGTTGAGGATTCCACCTCTGAGCAGTCCTCAAGGAGTCGTGGAACAGCCTGGCTATGGTTTCCTTACACTAAATGTGTTGACTCCATTTTTTTCCAGCAAAAAAGGGTGCAGTTAGTTCCACATCATGTAGATGAGAAACAAACACTAATGGAACAGTTCCAAGATGGAAAGGAATTGTAGAGAAAATGTATGTGTATGACAAAACAGCTAGGCCAATTCCCAGTCATTTGAGGGGGTTGGGGGACACAAGGCCTCAGGGCACCTGGGGAAGCCTGGGAAAGATTTCATGACTTCATCGCTAGCTCAATTATTTTACAAGCTTCCAAAAAGAAACCAGGCAGTAAGTTTCAGAACTGCCTTGGCCAGTAAACTAAAAATGGTCAATATCCTAGCACTGACTAGCCCTAGTCATACCACTCACTGTAACTCAGTTAATCAATGCAGGGTCATCTCACGCATGAAAGGCTGATTTCCTAAGAAAGCAAAGAAAAGGAAATAATTCTGTAGATGATTTGGCAGTTGAGTAGAAGGGGCAATACATAAGCATGCAACATTTTATGCAGAATTTTTAAAGGCATTTGCTTAATTGTGACATTTTAAGAATCTCTAGTAGGGTACTCACTTCCGCAGCATGTATACTAAAATTAGAATCTCTAGTAGGAAACAGTTTCCCCCATTCCCAAATTAAAGCAGCATGAAAAATTTTAAAGGTCTTATTTAGTGCAATTACTGTATGACAACAAGCTGTAATAAACCAGTTACTTAAAACCCAACCGATGAATTGCTTGGCTGCTGGATGAAAGTAACTAACTTTTGGCAGTAGTGCATAAATTGTGAAGCTGATGAAAAGCTTGCTCTGTCAGTGTATACAAGGCTTTCAGGGACTATGCATGTTTTTTCACTGGTATACACAAACATAAAAAGGAACCAGAGTAATGGCTACACAACACTGTGTATGTACGAAATGCCACTGAATTGTACACTTTAAAATGGTTAATTTTATGTTAGGTGTATTTCACCACAGTAAGAAAACAAAGGAAATCAGGTGTCAAATCACTTTAATTGCTTTAGAAAACAAAATCATGGGACTTATGCCCATTAGAAAAGTAACTATAAAATAATGGTACAATTCGTGACTGAACAATCACATTATAGCTTATGTTCAGATATTTTATAGTAGGCGTGTATTCACCTAAGAAAAACCAAAACAAGAAGAAAAACTGAATGAAAAGCTACTCAAAACAAATCTTCAGAAAAGGACTAATAACCCTTACAAAGAGCCCAGAAGTAACATCATTTAGAATGAACATCCTGGCTGGGCACAGTGGCTCACACCTGTAATCCCAGCACTTTAGGAGGCCAAGATGGGTGGATCACAACGTCAGGAGTTTGATACCAGCCTGGCCAATATGGTGAAACCTCGTCTCTACTAAAAATACAAAAATTAGCTGGGCATGGTGGTGCGTGCCTATAGTCCCAGCTACTTGGGAGGGTAAGGCAGGAGAATCACTTGAACCCAGGAGGCAGAGGTTGCAGTGAGCTGAGATCGTGCCACTGCACTCCAGCCTGGGCAACAGAGGGAGACTACATCTCAAAAACAAAAAAAGAAGAAAGAAAAAAAGAAAGAACATTTTCAGGCTGGGTAAAGTGGCTCGTGTCTGTAATCACAGCACTTTGAGAGACTGAAGTGGGAAGATCACTTAAGCCCAAGAGTTCAAGACCAGCCCGGGCAATCCCAGCACTTTGGGAGACTGAGGCAGGAGGTTCACTTAAGCCCAAGAGTTTGAGACGAGCCTGGGCAACAAAGCAAGACCCCATCACTACAAAAATAAAACAGGCCGGGAGCAGTGGCTCACACCTATAATCCCAGCACTTTGGGAGGCCGAGGCAGGTGGATCACTTAAGGTCAGGAGTTTGAGACCAGCCTGGCCACCATAGCAAAACCCTGTCTCTACTAAAAATACAAAAATTAGCTGGGCATGGTGGTACATGCCTGTAGTCCCAGCCACTCAGGAGGCTAAGACATGAGAATCGCTTGAATGTGGGAAGTGCAAGTTGCAGTGAACCTAGACTGTACCACTTTACTTCAGCCTGGGTGACAGAGTGAGACTCTGTCTCAAAAACAAAACAAAACAAAAAAAAACAAAACATTATCCGGGCATGGTGGCTATACACCTGTAGTCCCAGCTACTTAAGAGGCTGAGCAAGAGGAAGGAGGACTGTTTAAGCCCAGGAGTTCAAGGATGCAGTGAACTATAATCATGTCACTGTTCTCCTCCCTAGATGACAGAGACCCTGTCTCTTAAAAAAGAAAGAAAAGAACATCCCAAAGTCTGCAAGAGAGTTTGGTAATAAGAGATCAAGATCATATGTTTTTTTCATGCCATGAGTTGTTAAACAAAAGATCATTTGTTTTCTTACTGTGATCAGTTAGACCACCATGAGGAAAATAATTAAGTAAACTTTAAAATCTTGAAAAATGCTGAAAACTTTGAAAAATGTTCAAGGCACATGACAGTGGGTCCTAAGTTGGTGCTCATTTGCTGTAAGACCTGGTCATGTCATCGGTGACTAAGCTGAGGCTGCACCAGAGAACATAATCAAGGTCTTCTAGATATGAGGTCTGAGGCTTCCAGGTCTCTACTCAAGAAGAAATCTGAATGCATGTGAAGTGAAAAAGAATTGGATGGTAGTGTGAGCAACACGGAACAATGGCTCAAATGTCAATGTTCAGTACTCCCAATGCATCTCCCATGAGCACTTCACTGCGCTTAAATTCTGCTGAATCCTCAGTGCTTACTAGCACATGCGAAGTGAAAGTAACAGAAAGGTGGTGAGATTGTGTCCTGGATTCTGACATCAAAGCTGTAGGTAAATGTAAATGAAGTAGCCCAAGGACCAGGAATGTCAATGTGCTGAAGTTCTCTAGGGGTAAACTCTCCAGTGTAAAGAGCAGCAGGTAGGGCTGGGCATGGTGGCTCACGCCTGTAATTCCAGCACTTTGGCAGGCCGAGGCAGGTGGATCACGAGGTCAGGAGATCGAGACCATCCTGGCTAACACGGTGAAACCCCATCTCTACTAAAAATACAAAAAATTAGCCGGGCGTGGTGGTGGGTGCTTGTAGTCCCAGCTACTCGGGAGGCTAAGGCAGGAGAATGGCGTGAACCTGGGAGACGGAGCTTGCAGTGAGCCGTGATCATGCCACTGCACTCCAGCCTGGGTGACAGAGCAAGACTCTGTCTCAAAAAAAAAAAAAAAAAAAGAGTACCAGGTGGACAGGATGAAGGAAGCAACAATAAACTAAGTTTTATATAATCGATATTGGATATACTTTGATTTTCCAAGATAGCTCTAAAATCTTCCACTCAAAAAAAAAAAAAAAAGTCAGCACCTACTACAAAAGATTGATATGCCATCCAAACTCTGGAAATAATTCTGCCCCATTCCTCTTCTCTGAGGTGGTATTTTGCTGCCTAATCAAAACTCGAAAATCTAGTTAGTCAACAGGACTTGCCCACCCCACTCCTGAAAAACAATTCTGCTTTGCTTGGGAAAACACAGATGGTCTTGTCTGTCCTTCCACATGACAGCAAGTAGTTGGTGTCACAATGCGTCCCGGGAGCAGGAGTTCAGTAACAAGGGTCAGCATTTCTTTATTAATACCATGAAAATGCATCCCAAGTGACCTTCAAAATAGAAGAAAGAACAGGCCAGGCATGGGGGCTCACACCTGTAATCCCAGCACTTTGGGAGGCTGAGGTGGGTGAATCACGGGGTCAGAGTTCAACAACAGCCTGGTCAACATGGTGAAACCCTGTCCCCACTAAAAGTACAAAAAGTTAGCTGGGCATAATGGCGGGCGCTTGTAATCCCAGGTACTCAGGAGGCTGAGGCAGGAGAATCGCTTGAACCCAGGAGGCGGAGGTTACAGTGAGCCGAGATTGGACCATTGCACTCCAGCCCTGGCGACACAGTGAGACTCCGTCTCAAAAAAAAAAAAAAAGAAAAGAAAAAGAAAAAAGAAAAAAAAGCAGGTGCAGTGGCTCACGCCTGTAATCCCAGCACTTTAGGAGGCCCAGGTGGGTGGATCACGAGGTCAAGACATCGAGACCATCCTGGTTAACACGGTGAAACCCTGTCTCTACTAAAAATACAAAAAATTAGCTGAGTGCAGTGTCGGGCGCCTGTAGTCCCAGCTACTCGGGAGGCTGAGGCAGGAGAATGGTGTGAACCCCGGAGGCGGAGGTTGCAGTGAGCTGAGATCGCGCCACTGCACTCCAGCCTGGGTGAAAGAGCGAGACTCCGTCTCAAAAAAAAAGGAAGAACAAAGCAATACAAAACCATAAATTTAAAGGGAAAACTTTACAGTGGAGACATCTGACAAACTCCATCTTGACCAAATGATTAAAGTTAATATGAGTAATACATTGATATATGAGATAAGGACAAATCCCCTCTCTGGTGGTCTCTCCAACATCCATAACCTCATTCTAATCATGCGAAATCACGAAGCAAACCCAAATGAAGACACACTCTACAAAATACCTGGCCAGCACTTTCCAAAGGCAATGTCATGAAAAATAAATATAGGCTGAGAAACTGTCATGGGGCGGGAGGAGACTAAGGAGACATGACAACTAACTAAATGTGGAAAATGGGTTTGGGTCCTGGAATACAAACGGTTATTAGTGGGAAAACTGTCAAAATCTAAAGTCTATCGTTTAGTTAATGGCGCTGTACCAATGTTAATTTCTTTCTTTTTTAGAGACAAGGTCTCACTTACAATGTTGCCCAGGCTGGAGTACAGTGGTGATTCACAGGAGTGATCACAGCACACTGCAACTTCAAACTTCTGGCCTCAAGCAGTCTTCCCTCCTCAGTCTCCAAAATAGTTGGGACTGCAGGTGTGAACCATGCTTGGCTCCCAATGTTAATTTCTTAGTTTTGATAAATGTACTAAGATTATATAAGATGTTAGCATTAGAAGAAGCTGGGTGAAGCGCTTATGGGAACTCTGTACTATCTTTACAACACTTCTGTAAATCTAAAGTTATTTCAAAATAAAATTTAAAAACAATAAACAAAACAATCAACTTTAAGCCCAAAGCCTAAAATTTCTTGGGCTCTGCTTTTGTGGCTCATCTTGAATGGGAAAGAAATGCTCATTTAGTATTAAAAACCTGCAGTAGACCATAAGTTGTTTTTTTCTTTTTTGGCTCACTTTATATTTTTAAAATTCAAATTTTACTGCAGTAATTATTTACTGCAAGCTTTTTTTTTGTATTGATATAATTTGCACATCATAAGATACAGCTCTTAAGTGAATCATGTCTGTGTTGCCATATTATCTTTCAATCCATGAACATTAAATGTCTTTACTCAGAACTCATTAATTTCTTTGAACAGTATTTTGTAGATTTCAGCATACAATTGTGCACATCTATTGTCAAAGTTATTCCTATTCTTTTTGATGCTTTTGTAAATGGAACTGTCTCCATTTAATTTTTGTTTTCAGAGACAGGGTCTTGCTGTCTGCCACCCAGGCTGGAGTATAGTGGTACCATCACAGCTCACTGCAGCCTCAAACTCCTGGGCTGGAGCGATCCTCCTGCCTCAGCACCCTGAGTAGCTGGGACTACAGGGGCATGCCACCACACCTGGATAACTTTGGTTTTTTGTTCGTTTTCAGGTAGAGATGGAGTCTCTGTTGATCACGCTGGTTTTAAATTCCTGGCCTCAAGCAATTCAGCCTCTTAAAGCCTCCCAAAGTGCTAGGATTACAGCCATGAGCCACTGCACCAGGGCTGTCTCCTTAATTTCATTTTTGGATGGTTCACTGCTAGTTTATAGAAATACAGTTTTTAGGCTGGGTGCGGTGGGTCACACTTGTAATCTCAAGGCACTGTGGGAGGCCAAGGCAGGTGGATTACTTGAGGGCAGTTCAGGACCAGCCAGGCCAAAATGGTGAACTCCCATCTCCACTAAAAATAGAAAAATTAGCCGGGCGTGGTGGCGGGCGACTGTAATCCCAGTTACTCAGGAGGCTGAGGCAGGAGAATCACTTAAACCCGGGAGTGGAGGTTGCGGTGAGCCAGGATCATGCCACTGCACTCTAGCCTGGGTGACAGAGCGAGACTCTGTCTCAAAAAAAGAAAAAAAAGAAAAGAAATATAGTCCCTAGCACTTTGGGAGGCTAAGGCAGAAAGACTGCTTGACCCCAGGTTGAGAATGCAGTGAGCTGTGTTTGTGCTGCTGTACCCCAGCCTGAGTGACAGAGCAAGACTGTCTTTAAAAAATATATACGGTTGATTTTTACATATTGATCTTGTATCTAGTAACCTGGCTGAACTTGTTCATTAGTTCTAATCATTTTTTAGTGGATTGCTTAGGATTTTCTACATATTAGAGCATACCATCTGTGAATAGTTCAACTCCTTTCTCTCCAATTTGGATGCCTCTTGTTTCATTTTCTTGTCTAACTGCCCTGGCTAGAAGCTCCAATACAAAGTAGAATAGAGATGGCATGAGTAGACATACTTGTCTTTTTCCTATCTTAGGAGAAAAGCATTCGGTTTTTCATGATTAAGTATGACATTAGTGGTGGGTTTTTCATGGATGTCCTTTATCAGATTGAGGAAGTTCCTTCTATTCTTAGTTTGCTAAGTGTACTCTGTTCCTTTTTATAGCTGAATAATATTCTACTGTTTGGACATACATTTTGTTCATCTGTGTTTATCAGTTGAAAGTCATTTGAGTACCTCTACTTTTTGGATGAATAATGCTGCTATGAACATATGTGTGCAAGTTTTTGTGTGGATATATGTTTTCATTTTTTGTGGGTATATGCACAGAATTGTTAGGTTGTATACAGCTCTATGTTTAACTTTGAGAATCTGCCAAACTCTTTTCCTATGTGGCTACACCATTCTATATCCAACCAGCAAGGTATGAAGGTTTCAACTTCTCCATACCCTTGCCAACACTTGCTATTTCCATCTTTTAAAATTATAACCATCCTAGTGGGTGTGAAGTATTATCTCACTGTGGTTTGATTTGCATCTCTCTAATGAATAATTATGTATTATAAGCTCTTTTAAATTAAGTATTGTTATTTTTAAATTATTACAGACATTTAATCAGACACTTAATTGGCCATAACTTAAGTAGAGGATAGCCTTAAATTACGTTGAAATCCTTGCCAGAAACCACAAAAACATATAAGCATAAGACTATTCATTGCAAGACTCTGTAATAACAAAAGACTAGAAGCAACCCAAATGTTATCAAAGAAAACTAACTGAACAAACTGGTAATTCATACAATGAAATACTTTGCATCCGAAAACAAAATAAACGAGGAAACTCTCAAATGAAAAAAAGTAGAGAAAATTGTATATGGTCTATTACCGTTAATCCAAGATACGCAAGATAAATAAAAATTTAAATGGGAACAAAAGCAATTCCCAAAAATAAATGAACCTAATGTGTCCAACTGGTAACATTACTACAAACAGAAAAACTACTTCAAGTGACTTTAGAACACAGAAATTTGACTATACATTTCTAGTGAGATAAAATCTAATGACCAAAAAAACTGCAAAAACAAAACAAAGCACAACAAGCCAATTTAAACCATTTGTACTAATCATACATACAATAGGTGAATGTATGTATTGTGAAATAAAATAAATGGATATTTATATGACATCTCATCATTCCAGTGTTTTGTTCTTAGGAAGGTAGAAGCTTCAGATTTAAGATAACCTGAGAGTTCTAAACTTGATTTGGAAGTAGCTGTACTGTTTCTAAAGTAAAGAAATAAAAATAAGACAAAGCAAAACATAATTATTTGCTCTATGTATTGATAAATCCTTGAAACAATAACCAACTCAGTAGCAACTGGCACTCTTATCCCTAATGTCTTGAAATAATGTTTCCCACAGAAAGAAAGCAGGGCTTCCAGATTAGATGACTAATACCAGGTTTGGGACAGGAAATGTACTAAAGGGGCCTGGAATGTTTTGTTATGCCAAAGAGGGATGGAAGCTAGCAAAGACTATTAAGGTCACTATCAAAATAACTTACTAACTAATTTGAAGAACTTATTTGTCAAATATAAAACACTTTGAGAATCAATAAGGATAATGACTGCAATGGACTGAAACAACATCAAATGTTTAAATTCATGAGTTCATAATAAAAAAATACAAATTAGTTACTATGGAGGAGGTTAGTGTACCAATCAATTTTGAAAATGAAAGGGAAAATACTTATCTTTCCTATATGAATTGGGAAAATAAAAGGATATGAAAAGGTAAATAGCCAAGTGTGGTGGCTCACACCTGTAATTCCAGCACTTTGGGAGGCTGAGGGAGGTGGATCATTTGAGGTCAGGAGTTCGAGACCAGCCTGGCCAACATAGTGAAACCCCGTCCCTATTAAAAATACAAAAATTAGCCAGGTGTGGTGGCACACGCCTATAATCCCAGCTACTCAGGAAGCTGAGGCAAGAGAATCACTTGAACCCGGGAGGTAGAGGTTGCAGTAAGCCAAGATCGTGCTACTGCACTCCAGCCTGGGCGACAGACTGAGACTCTGTCTCAAAAAAAAAAAAAAAAAAAAAAAAGAAAAGGTAAATGAAAGAATTTATTCGCTGGGTGCTGTGGCTCACACCTGTAATCCAGCACTCCGGGAGGCTGAGGTGGGTGGATTACTTGAGGTCAGGAGTTCGAGACCAGCCTGGCGAACATGGCAAAACCCTGTCTCTACCAAAAATACAAAAATAAGCCAGGCATGGTGGTGCGTGCCTGTAGTCCCAGCTACTGGAGAAGGTGAGGCAGGAGAATCGCTTGAACCCAGGAGACGGAGGTTGCAGTGAGTCGAGATCACGCCACAGCACTCCATCCTGGGCAACAGAGTAAGACTTTGTCTCAAAAAAACAAAACAAAACAAAACAAATTAAAAACCAACAAAAAGACCACCCAATTAAAAAAAAAGAATTTGTCTTCCTATATGAATTGGGAACCAAACAGAGAAGGAGATGAGATTTATTATCTTTAGAAGCATTACAACAAATAAATGAAGAAATGATAAAATTAGACTGCCATCATTTCATAACCATAAGTGTAATAAGTGTATCATAACCATAAGTGTATCGCTATCTTTTTAAAAAAATAATAATTTTATTACAGGGACGTTTATGTCTTCCTTTAAAGATTCAGAACTTTAACTATGGTTTGACTCACAATTTTTTGCCTTTATCATGGTGTGAAAGTGATATGCATTCAGTACAAACTACTCTGAGTACCCATACACCCATTCTGGTTTTCACTTCCAGTACAGTATTTGATAAACTACATAAGATATTCAACACTTTATTATAAAATAGACTTTGTGTTACATGATCCTAGTGTATCTAGGATATCAACAGCTACTAGCATCACAAAAAAAGAAAACCAGACCTTATGTGTCCCAAAATAAAACATCACTCTAATACAGTCTTGATAAGAAAAACTATATATGTGAAATTGAAATCTGATTGTCTTCCAATAAAACTACCAATTTGCAAGAAACACACAGGACAGAGGAACATGTTAAACTCTACTATGAGGATGTAACCAGCAAAACCCATGAGTATGTGGGCAACATCCTCAGTTTCTTCAGCTCAGTTTCTTCAACAAATACATTCCAAGTAGAAAAATTAAAAAAAAGATGGAATAGAAATCTGATGATTAAAAAGGGCTAAGAGGCAGTGCCAACCAACTGCCATGTATAGACCTTACTGGATCCAAACAAACTGTAAACAATTAACCAAACTTATTAGACCAGTTAGATATTTAAACACTGACTGGGTATTTGGTAATATCATGAAGACATTATTTTTTCTTAGGTATGTGAATAGTATGTAGTTATGTTTAAAAAGAAGAGATACATACTGAAATATTTATGGGTAAATATTTTTAGATATATATCAAAAATATATGTGTAAAATTATATACAATATCTGAGATTTGCTTCAAAATCATATGTGGGAGTTAGGCAGGAGTACAGGTGATATATAAATAGTCATTAATGAGGCCGGGGGCGGTGGCTCACGCCTGTAATCCAGCACTTTGGGAGGCCGAGGCGGGCGGATCACAAGGTCAGGAGATCGAGACCACGGTGAAACCCCATCTCTACTAAAAATACAAAAAATTAGCTGGGTGCGGTGGCGGGCACCTATAGTCCCAGCTACTCAGGAGGCTGAGGCAGGAGAATGGCGTGAACCCGGGAGGTGGAGCTTGCAGTGAGCCGAGATCGTGCCACTGCACTCCAGCCTGGGCGACACAGCAAAAGTCTGTCTCAAAAAAAAAAAAAAAAAAAAAAAAAAAAAAAGTCATTAATGGTTAATTACTGAAGTAGATTTAAAAAATGGACCATGGTATTAAAAGAAATAATGATAAAAAATTCCTTAAGAGTTTTCAAACCATTTTTCCCTTCAGTTTTAAAGCTTTTTGTTATTTTACTGAATCTCTGTTCTAAGCCCCTTTCTGGGAACAGAAAAGACTATGTCCCTTACTATAGTTTGACTTAGAATTTTTTGCCTTTATCATGGTGTGAAAGTGATATGCATTCAGCACAAACTACTCTGAGTACCCATACACCCATTCTGGTTTTCACTTCCAGTATAGTATTTGATATATTACATAAGATATTCAACACTTTATTATAAAATAGACTTTGTGTTACATGATTTTGTCCAACTACAGGCTAATATAAGTGTTGTGAGCACATTTAAGGTAGGCTAGGCCAAGCTTTGATGTTTGGTAGGCTGGGTGAATTAAATGCATTTTCAACGTATATTTTCAGCTTACAATGCATTTATTGGGACATAACCCCATCATATGTCAAGGAACATGTGTAGTAACTTGCTGAGTGCCTGCCACATACCCGCACATTCTCTCATGGCTCTGCATTCACTGTTGTGGAGAAGAAAGTTGAAAGAGATCACAGAGCGGGATATGGCCAGGGAGGAATGTGAAGTCCTGGTCTGCCTAACTCCAGCCTTAAAGTCATATGAGCATGAGGTTCACAGCCTCGGTGTTCAAAAAAAAATCCAAGACATATCTCCAAGAGAAGTGTCCTCATGATGTATAAAAACATGGTGGCACTGTTAGTCTCTCAGTTCTGACAAATGCACCATGGCTATGCAAGATGTTGGGTAAAAGTACATGGCACTCTCTGTTCCATCTTTCCAACTCTTCTGTAAGTCTAAAATGTACTTCTTTTCTTAAATGTGGTGGGGAAAGGGAAAAAGTGCTGTTTTAAAAGTTACTGCTTAAATGCAACAGGGTATCCGCAACTGGATCCTGGAATAAGATGCTAAAAGACACTTGTGGGAAAATGGGAAATTATAATAAAGAGTGGAGTTTGGATAATAGTACCGTCCCATTGTTAATCTCTTAATTTTGACAAATGTACCACTGCCAAATATAAGATGTTAACATCAGAGAAAGCTGGGTGACACATGCAGGCACACCTAGGAGATATTTTGGGTTCAGTTCCAGACCACAGCAATGAAGCAAATATCACAGTAAAGTAAGCCACATAAATTTTTTGGTTTCCTAGTGTATATGTAAGTTATGTTTACACTGCACTGTAGTCTATTAAGTGTGTAATAGCATTATGTCTAAGAAAAACAACGTACAGATCTTCATTTTAAAATATTGCTAAAAATGCTGCTGATCATCTGAGCCTTCAGTGAATCAAAATCATTTTGTTGGAAGAAGGTCTAGCTTCAGTGTTGATGGCTGATGACTGATCAGGGTACTGGCTGCTGAAGGCTGGGGTAATTGTGGCAATTTCTTAAAATAAAACAACAGTGAAGTCTGTCACATTGACTCCTCTTTCATGAAAGATTTCTCTGTAGCATGCAATGCTGTTTGATAGCATTTTACCCAGAGTCAAACTTATTTCAAAATTGAAGTCAATCCTCTCAAACCCTGCTATTGCTTTATCAACTAAATATATACTATTCTAAATCCTTTGCTGTCATTTCAACAATGTTGACAGCATCTTCACCAGGAGTAGATTCCATCTTAAGAAACCACTTTCTTTGCTCATCCATAAGAAGCAACTCCTCATCTGTCAAAGTTTTATCATAAAATTGAAGCAATTCAGTCACATCTTCAGGCTCTGATATGGTTTGACTCTGTATCCCCATCTAAATCTCACCCTGAATTACAATAATCTCCATGTGTCAAAGGCAGGATAAGGTGGAGGTAACTGAATCATGGGGGCAGTTCCCCCATGCTGTTCTCATGATAATGAGTGAGTCTCCTGAGATCTGATGGTTTTATAAGCATCTGGCATTTCCCCTGCTTGCACTCATTTTCTCTCCTGCCACCCTGTGAAGAGGTGCCTTCCGCCATGACTGTAAGTTTCCTGAGGCTTCCCCAGCTATGCGGAACTGAGAGTCAATTAAATCTCTTTTCTTTACAAATTACCCAGTCTTGGCTATTTCTTCATAGCAGTGTGAGAATGGACTAATACAGGCTATACTTCTCATAGTAGCTCTCTTGATATTTCCATCGTATCTGCAGTTACTTCCTCTACTGAAGTCTTGAATCCCTCAAAGTTACCCATAAGGGTTGGAATAAACTTCTTCTAAACTCCTGTTCCTGTGGATATTTTGGCCTCCTCCCATGAATCACAAATGTTCTTAATGGCATCTAGGATAGTGAATTCTTTCCAGAAGGTTTTCAATAAACTCTGTCCAGATTCATCAGATAAATCACTATCTACGGCAGCTATAGCCTTATTAAATGTATTTAAGTAATAAGACCATCACAGCTTGTCAGGAGTGAAAATAAACAAATAAACAAGTAACACTTCAAAGTTGAAATTACTTCTTGATCCATGGGCTGCAGAATGGATGTTAACAGTAAACAACACAACATTAATCTTCTTGTACACATCCATCAGAGCATATGGATGACTGGGTACACTGTCAATGAGCAGTAACATTTTGAAAGGAATCTTTCTGTCTGAGCGGTATGTCTCAAAAGTGGGGTTAAAATATTCAGGAAACTATGCTGGAAACAGATGTGCTGTCATCTATGTTTTGTTGTTTCACTTAAAAAACACAGAGTAGATTATAATTCTTAAGGGCCCTAGGATTTTTAGAATGGCAAATGAGCACTGACTTCAACTTAAAGTCACCAGCTACATTAGCCCTTAGCAAAAGAGCCACCCTATCACTCGAAATTTTGAAGCCAAGCACTGACTTCTCCTTCCGAGCTAACTGAAGTCCTAGATGGCATCCTCTTCCAATAGAAAGCTATTTAAAAAAATAGTAAGAAGAAAGAAAAAAGAAAAGGCTGTTTCATTTACACTGAAAATCTGTTGTTTAGTGTAGCCACCTTCATCAATTTTCTTAGCTGGATCTTCTAAATAACTTACTGCAGCTTCCGCATCAGAACTTGCTGCTTCATCTTGTACTTCCATGTTATGGAAACAGCTGCTTTCTTTCTTTTTTTTTTTTTTTTTGAGACAGAGTCTTGCTCTGTTGCCCAGGCTGTAATGCAGTGGCGTGATCTTGACTTACTGCAACCTCCGCCTCCCAGGTTTAAGCAGTTCTCCTGCCTCAGCCTCCCAAGTGCTGGGACTACAGTCGTGTGCCACCATGCCTGGCTAATTTTTGTATTTTTAGTAGAGATGGGCTTTTGCCATGTTGGCGAGGCTGGTCTTGAACTTCTGGCCTCATGTGATCCACCCGCCTTGGCCTCCCAAAGTGCTGGGATTACAGGTGTGAGCCACCTCGACCAGCCTGGAAACAGCTTCTTTCTTTTTTAAAATTATTTTATTTATTTTTAATTTTTAATTTTTTTGAGACGAAGTCTCACCCTGTCACCCAGGATGGAGTGTAGTGGCATGATCTCAGTTCAGTGGAACCTCCACCTCCCGAGTTCAAGCGATTCTCCTACCTCAGCCTCCTGAGTAGCTGGGACTACAGGTGTGCACCACCATGACCAGCTAATTTTTGTATTTTTAGTAGAGACGGGGTTTCACCATATTGGCCAGGCTGGTCTCGAACTCCTGACCTCAACTGATCTACCTGCCTTGTCTTCCAAAGTGCTGAGATTACAGGTGTAAGCTCCTGCAGCTGATGAAACAGCTTCTTTCTAAGGAAAGAATCTCATGAACAACCTCTGCTAACTTCAAACTTTTCTCCTGGAGCTTCCTCTCCCTCAGCCTTCATAGAATTGAAGGGTTAAGGCCTTACTCTGGATTAGGCTTTGGCTTAAGGGAATGTTGTGTGGTTGGTTTGATCTTATTCAGACCATTCAAGCTGTCTTCAGATCAGCAATAAAGCTATTTCACTTTCTTATCATTTGTGCGTTCACTGGAGTAGCACTCTTGGCTTCCTTCAAGAACTTTTCTTTTGCATTTACAACTTGGCTAACTGTTTGGTACAAGAGGCCTAGCTTTTAGCCTGTCTTGGCTTTCAACATCTTTTCTTACTAACCTTAAATCATTTCTAGCTTTTGATTTAAAGTGAGAGATGTGACTCTTCCTTTTACTTGAACACTTAGAGGTCACTGTAGGGTTACTAACTAGCCTAATTTCAATATTGTTTTGTCTCAGGGAATACAACATTTACCAAATAAGTTTGTTATCCTATGTGGGTGTGGCTCATGGTGCTCCAAAACAATTACAATAGTATCACCAAGGATTACTGATTGCAGACCGCCATAATAATATAATAATAATGAAAAAATTTGAGATATTATGAGAATTACCAAAATAGGACAGAGACATGAAGTAAATACAAGCTGCTGGAAAAATGGCACGGGTAGATATGCTCAACTCAAACCTTCAATGTGTAAGAAACACAGTATCTGTGAAGCACAGTAAAGCACAGTGCCATCAGATGAGGCATGCCTACATATAGGAACTCTCCATGTCATTTTAGCAGCTTTTCTGAAATAATAATCTCTTCAGATATTCAATACAACATTATTCTAAAGCTTTTTTTTATAAAAAAATGAAACAGCAAGTTATTAAGTAAAATAAATATTTTACATAAAATGAGGTAATTTATTAAAGCTTGATTCTTAACTAGGTATCTTTTAAATATTTTTTATGAAAATGAAAGTGATCATAAAGCACTTCTGCCAAGAGTGGGAGTCTCCAGGAAGAGCATTTGTACAACCAAATTACAAGCTGAATTACCTACTTTTCCCCCATGAACACCATTTTTACCTGAAAAAAATGACTGGCAGATAGACTATGGTTATTCATACTTAAGTATTCGACAGACATTTTCTCTTTTCTCGAAAGTGAACAATGTCTGTCTGTCCAAGACCTGACAGTATCTGCTGGCAGTGATAAATTCTGAGCTTTAGAATTTTGGAAAACTTGTTGCCTACCACCGTGAACTAGACAGCTTCCTTGTGAAGACTTTTGATTGGCACTGATATTAATGAATGTGACTTGTTGAGAATGTCTAATGAAATCAGTCAACATTAGAAGAGCTGTATAACCCAGTAATCAGCAGTTCTGAAATGATTAATGCATGCTGTTACATCACTGTTCACATTTGGCGTAGTATCACAAAAGGATAACCAAAATTATCAAAACAGCTAGTAAAATACTCCTTCCTTTTCCAACTACATATTTGAGTGAGACTAAATTTTCTTCATATAATTCAGCCAAAACAACTGATTAAAATAGACTGAATGGAAAAGCAGATCTGACACTCCAGCTATCTTCGATTAAGCGAGATATTAAAGAAATTTACAAAATCATGCTATTCTAAATTTTAAAAATATACTAGTTTATTTTAATTTCTTATACTATAAATAACAACAGTTATAACCCAGTCAATAATTTTGAAGAGCGTAAAGAGGTCCTGAGAACAAAAAGTTTGAGAACTACTGAGTCAGAGTAACATGCACACGAGCCTCTTTTCCAACAGGAAAAGAAAGCCAGATTCTTATTAACAGAGAATAATTCACACCACTGGTTCCAAAATAGCAAAGCTCTGCAGAGGCTAATATGCTGTGAAGGGGATTAAGTGCTGAATTTTTAGCTAGTCTATTCAATGATGCTGTTTTCCCCTAAGACTCTTAAGGGGTGGAAAAATAAGACAAAACAACAAAACCACCCAAAACTCATGCCTTGGATTTGCCAAATCACTAAACCAATCTTTCCTGAGACTCCAATGCAGTCATGACCTGTATGCAATTGCCCTAACCATGATCACCTCCACCTTGCACTTGGTACCAGTGCCCACCTTCTATCAGATTCTATTTTCCAGGATAACAACCCTAAGCAAATTTGGAGACATATCAGGTTTTGAATTCAGAGCAAAACGATAACAGCCTCTGGCCCAACAGGGATATGCTTCACTGTCTTCTTGACCAAACCCAATTTATCTGAGTGCCAGTGTTTTATAAGTAACATCTACAGTTTTCAGTGTTTTATTTATTGTGCTATCAAACTTCACATTTGCATTGCTAATGGCTACTCTCCAAAGAAAGCTGAAAATGATCTGCTGAGAGACAACAGCAGTGCAGTGGCACTTTCTTAGCTCACTGCAGCCTCAAACTCCTGGGCTCAAATGATCCTCCTGCCTCAGCCTTCCCAATAGCTAGGACTACAGATGCATGCTCATTTTTAAAATTTTGGTAGAGAAGGGGGTCTCACTATGTTGGGCAGCCTGTCTTGAACTTCTGGCCTCAAGCAATCCTCCCATCCTGGCCTCCCAAAAAGTGCTGGGATTACAGGCATGAGCCACTGCGCCCAGCCCAGATTTTGGTTTCTAATATTACTTTCCACTAAAGGAAACCAGGAACCTAGATGGGAGATGACTCCATGTCTTGGGGCAAAAAAACAATAAAGACCATTCTGGTATTTTCTAGCACTGCCAGAAAGTAAGAATACTTTTCAGACTGCCAGAGTTAGTGTCAAAAGGACAAAGGAATCAGCTCAAAGACAATGCCATTAGCCAATCTATGACAATCTGAGCTTCAAAAAGAAAATAACTATGATTAACTGAAGGAAACTGAAACAAAACTAATTTTGTAAAAATAATTTAGCACCAGAGGGTCCAAAACGGGTTTTTGTACATGGAAAGGAATACTACCCCTCTTCTTACATCGCATTAACCCCCAATGGGAGCATAAGTTAAAGACAAAAACAGAGCATACATAACAATAACTTTCCTGTGGCTGAATAAAATCCCTTCTAGTAGAAATTGTTGAAAATCAAGATAACTGGAAATTTGCCACTAGTTTACCCCAAACCACACAGAATAAGTCTTATTAATAATTGTATTTATATTTTATCTGTTAAGATGTTTGATGTGCTTAAAAGAACAAGCTACCTTAATTTATATGTAATATTTAAGCAACGTTAATTTTCAATAGACAAATTTAACAACTGACCATTAAACAAACCATAAAAATATTACAGGTAAGATGTTAAAACGATTCACATAAGAATTCTTTTTTAAAAAGAAATAGTAAGAAACAGCAGTTGATCTTCCACACCATCTCTAGAAACATCATCCAATGTTAAGATACATTTTTGGCTATTCTTTCAAACATTCCACCCATTCACCAATTTTCTTTTCTTTTTTTCTGAGGCAGGGTCTTACTCTGTGGCCCAGGCTGGAGTGTAGTGGCGTGATCTTGGCTTACTACAACCTCCGCCTCCTGGGTTCAAGTAATTCTCCTGCCTCAGCCTCTGTAGTAGCTGGGAATACAGGCACGCACCACCACACTCGGCTAATTTTTGTATTTTTTAGTAGCGATGGGGTTTTGCCATGTTGGCCAGGCTGCTCTCGATCTCCTGGCCTCAAGTGACCCACCCGCCACAGTCTCCCAAAGTGCTGTGATTACAGGCATGAGTAACCACACCCAGGCAAGTCAGATATTGTTTAAACTTAAAGCCGGGCGCGGTGGCTCACACCTGTAATCCCAGCACTCTGGGAGGCCGAGGCAGGTGGATCACTTGAAGTCAGGAGTTCAAGACCATCCTAGTCAACATAGTGAATCCCCATGTACACTAAAAATACAATAATTAGCCAAGTGTGGTGCCGCACACCTGTAATCCCAGCTACTCAGGAGGCTGAGGCATGAGAATCGCTTGAACCTGGGAGGCGGAGGTTGCTGTGAGCTGAGATCATGCCACTGCACTCCAGCCTGGGCAACAGAGCAAGACTATGTCTCAAAAAGAAAAACAAAACCAAAAAAACACACAAATCAACTTAGGAAGGGATAAACATGTAAAAAACTCAAAGAATTAAAAAAAGTTTTTTTACAATACACAATAGAACTGTCAAAAGGCACTTGCACCCTCCATAACTACACTGTAGAAAACAACTCTGAACACATGAGCATGTTCTCTCCTTGTCTGGTTTCTTTTTGAATTTCTCAACGTCTGTTTCCTCTTTGGGTCCCAGGTTTCCTTGTATTTGTTTTCAGAATTTTATTATTATTTTTCGCTCTCTTCCTTCTCCTATTCTGCTACGGCATGAGGTGAAAGCGTGGCCTCAGGAAAACAAGCAAAAGAGCCTGTCATGACCAATAATTCCCATACCTACAGGAAGTCATTTGTACAAAATGAAGGAACTCAGAAAAACCCAAGAATTCAATGAAGTTATTCATTCGGAGATGCTTTTGCCGCAATCGAATGCTTGCTAGTTCCTAGACTGCATGATCTACACAAATTGGGTAATAAGTCAGATGGGACAGTCCTGGGTCAGTACTGTCATTTCCTTTTCCATGTCTGCCCTACAGGCTTCAAGGCCAGGCAAAAAATATCCTTCATACTAAAAATCAAGTCTCCATACAGATCAGTGGTCTTGCCTATGGCCTATGGTGTAGCATCCTACTTTGGGTAGAAAGGCGGGGCCCAGCTGCACCTCTAGGAGGGCTGATATCAACACTGTGCTGAAAGGCAAGTGGAGTCAAGTTTAAAGTTCAGCATACTTCTCCTTTGAGGAGTCAACCTCCCGTCTTCCAGGCAAGGCATCCCTATGTTCTGGGTTTTCCTGGACAGTCTCAACTTTTAATTTTACTTCTAAATGTATAATTACATTTGACTTAAAAAATACTGTCCGAATAGCTGTGCTGATTTTTGGTTTGGAAAATATGCTCACCGTGGCTCAAGAAACCATGTAACATAATAATGCAGCCAATCTCGACCTACAACACAAGCTGTAAGTTAAGGTACCCTCGAGAACACTACTCTTTCCTCTTCCATTCCTTCAGGTGTTATAAAAGCAAGCCTAAGTTAAAGTTCTATTTCCTAAGAGGGAAAAGAATTGCTTTTCAATGAATCTGTAGTTCACGGTGTCCCCTCTTACTAATGACTGCAAAGCTTCTGCCCCACAGTGTTGTTTTATACAGAACAGACACTAATTCTTTTTATAAACAATGATATTACATGGAACCAGAAGCGAGAGCAGGAGGCCTGTGTACAGACCTCAATGGCTGCAGCAGAAGTTCCAGCTGAGGTTTTGTTATTATGGCAGTGGCAGATCTTATGGCAATGGAGGGTCTTCCAGCTTAAATAAAAGCAAACTGTTGGCTCTGAAATCCAGATACTTGTCTTCTGATGACCCAGTGGCATGTGAACTGAGAATACTGAAAGAATCACCACCAGGAAACATATGTAAGCATTTGGCCAACTTCATTCAGACACAAGCGTTAAGTTAGTACAATGCTCTTTATTCTGGCGCTGGAGTCAGGTTTGACAAATCCAACATGGTCTTTAAAAAAAAAAATGCTATTTTGTTTTTCTATAGAAAAATGTAACAACCAAAGAATGACAAAGAAATCTTTGAAATAGTAAAAAGACTTAATGTATGAAAGTCTGAGCACCAAAAAAAAAAAAAATTTTTTTTTGCCATCCCCTCTTGTGACACTCCTAAATGGATTGTTAATACTTACTGCTCATCTAGTGCACAATCTATGAGGAATGAGAACAAATGCAGGAAGCATTTTACCTTTTTTTTTTTTTTCATGAGATGGTGTCTCGCTCTGTCGCCCAGGCTGGAGTGCAGTGGCGCAATCTCAGCTCACTGCAACCTCTGCCTCCTGGGTTCAAGGGATTCTCCTGCCTCAGCCTCCCGAGTAGCTGGGATTATAGGTGCCCGCCATCACACCCAGCTAATTTTTGTATTTTTAGTAGAGACAGGGTTTCACCATGTTGGCCAGGCTGGTCTCAAACACCTGACCTCAAATGATCCACCCACCTTGGCTTCCCAAAGTGCTGCGATTACAGGTGTGAGCCACCATGTCCAGCCAAGAAGCATTTTATCTATGCAAAAAAAGGTGTTTGGTCAAGAACTGTCTTCTGGCAACTGTCCAGAACTGCTCAGCACTGACATAGGAAATTGATAGGAGTTTCCCAAAGATCCTCATTCATTCATTCAATAAATATTTACTAACAAACTATTATGAACCAAGTACTGAACTGAGACAAGCGAGCAAAACAGATTTGATTCACACCCTCAGGAAGTTAATAGTCTAGTGGGGGAGAAAAGAGGTGAAACACACACACACACACACACACACACACACAGCCATGCAATTACAAATTGAGGTAAGTGCTACAGAAAAGAATTAGGGGCTGTGAAGGTTCATACTAGTGGGAACCTAATTTAGATTGGAGATGTGTCCTCTGAGGTACTTCTCCCCTCTAGATCTATGTGTTTAAAGTGAAATTAAAAAAACAAAACAAAACAAACAAACAAACAAAAAAAACTATTAGTTTAAGCACCTTTCTGCCAGAAAGAAAATAAGGGCTTTATTTAACAATTCACTTTTTAAAAAAATGGTATTAATGTACCAAGTAAAATACTCAAAAGGTATTTTAAAATAAGCCTCCATTCTACCCTTTGCTGTCTTTTAGCTACCAAATTCCCCTTTCCCCAAGACCAACACTGTTCTTAGCTGCTTGAGTATCCTTCCAGAGATATATTAAACCTGCAGTTCTCAGTGTGGTTCAGGGACCCCAGAGAGATGGGAGATTTTTTTCAGGGAGCTGAAAAGGTTAAAACTATTTTCATGACAACACGAAGACATTATTTGCCTTCTTCTCTTGTATTCTGTCACAAGTGGATTTTTCCAGAGGCTACATGGTGGGTGACGGTGTTATTGCTCTGACAGCTAATGGAATGTGTGAAGAAGATGCAGAGGCGGCTATCTTCAATGAAGACAGATATTTAAAAGATTTGTAAAAATGTAAAACAATGCCACTCTTCTCACAACATTTTTTTGTATTGGAAAATATACTTATTTTTCACAAAAATATGCTACTTATGTTAACATGTAATGAGTTTACCACTGTTATTTGAAAATAAGTTAATGTTTTAAATTTCTCAGTTTTAATTTCTACTACTGTAAGTATCAATAGGTATTAAGGGCTCTTTGGAGTCTTCAATCATTGATATGGATATAAAGAAGTCCTCAGACCAAAGAGTTTGAGAACCACTAAACATTTATAAATGTATGTCAAGTGCTAAACACTGGCCATTAACTGCATCATTCTGGTGGATGTTTTTTAGTGTATTTTAAATAGATGGGTGCTGAGAAGGAAACCAAGTTACTTATTTGTGACTATAATGTGTTGTGGATTATTTGGCTATCAACACGACATGAATCTCACCATGGTGACTGGCTAGTTGTTTTTCCATAGCATCTTAAATATTTGGTATATTAATATGTGGAGTTACTCTAAGCCCATAAACAGCTTACAAATCAGAAAGTAATTATAAATTTTATGTGATAACTGAAGTTGAATGGCAAGGTTAAACACATCTGTGTTGAGTCAAAAAAGAAGCTATTATTAAATGGAATAACATAGTAATAAAGCAGCTTTTTGGGACTAACCCTCCCTCAGACAGATAACAACTATATACTCTGGCCAATACATAGAAAACTCTTGCCTACTTGAAGGCACTGGAGAGCAACCAAAGCCAGGCAGAAATTGGAGTGGATTCAACCTTTGAGAGAAGGGGACTGACTGTGTGAGATTAGTCAGTCTCTGTGGCACAGACGGACTAAAACTCAAGCAGAAAGATGCTTCTCCATGGGTTAAGGAGACAGTACTAAGTCTGGCTGTCAGAACAGCTGGAAAGTGAGGGAGGAAGCCCCAACTCAATAAGACACACAGTCAGGCATAGTAGCCAGTGCTTGTAGCACTAGCTACTCAGGAGGCTAGGGTGGGAGGATCACTTGAGGCCAGGAGGATCACTTGAGGCCACTGTGCCTCACTATACTCCAGCTTGGGCAATACAGTGAAACCCTGTCTCAAAAAAACAAACAAAAAACCAAAGAAGACATACAACTCATAATTCATCAGAGAAGATATACAAATAGCCAGTAAGCACATGAAAAGATACTCAACATCATTAGGCATTAAAGGAATGCAAATTAAATACAATGAAGTACCACTACCCATCTGCTAGATCAAAAAGGCCAACACTACCAGCTGTTCATGAGGAAGTGGACAAAGTGAACCCTCATGCACTGCTGGTAGGAATGTAAAATGGTGTGACCACTTTGGAAAACAATGAACAATTCCTTAAAATTTCTTTGAAAATAATTTACCAGCCAGCATATTTCACTCCTAGGTATTAATCCTAGAAAATGAAAACATGTCCACATAAAGACCTGTACACAAAATGTTCATAGCAGCATTATTTAAAAAGCCAAAAAGTAAAAACAACACAATGTCCATCAACTGATGAATGGGATAAGTATAATGTGGTATAGCTATAAAGTACAATATTTTTTAGCAATAAAAAGCAATGAATTATTGATATATACTACACAAGAAAACATTTGTTTTCTGGCAGTTGTCCAGAACTGCTCAGCACTAACAAATGGGAAATTGGTGAGTTCCCCAAAGATCCTCATTCATTCATTTTTGGATGAACTTCAAAAACACCTTATAGGGAGGCCAGGCACAGTGGCTCACACCTATAATTTCAGCACTTTGGGAGGCTGAGGCAGGCAGCTCAAGATCAGCCTGGCCAACATGGTGAAACCCTGTCTCTACTAAAAATGCAAAAATCAGCTGGGTGTGGGTGGCACACGCCTGTAATCCCAGCTACTGGGGAGGCTGAAGCAAGAGAATCGCTTGAACATGGGAGGCGGAGGTTGCAGTGAGCCGAGATCGTGCCACTGTACTCTAACCTGGAGTGGACAGAGTGAGTGCAACTCTGTCTCAAAAACAAACAAACAAAAAAACCGTTATAGGGAGACAGATACTGAAAGACTATGTAGTGAAATTTCCAGACAAGGCAAATCTACGGAGACAGAAAGCAGATCAGTGGTTGTCTGGAGGGCTCCCATCTTCTGGGGCTGAAGATGGGAGCAGGAATTGACTGCAAATGGGCAGAAGGAAACTTTTTGGGTGATGGAAGTGTTCTAAAATGAAATTGTACATGATGAAAGTTACCACTTTAAAAATTTACTATAGGCCGGGTGTGGTGCCTCACACCTGTAATCCTAGCACTTTGGGAGGCCAAGGTGGGTGGATCACGTGAGGTCAGGAGTTCAAGACCAGCCTGGCCAACATGGCAAAACCCTGTCTCTACTAAAAATACAAAAATTAGCTGGGTGTGGTGGCAGGCACCTGTAATCCCAGCTACTTGGGAGGCTGAGGAAGGGGAACCACTTGAACCTGGGAGACAGAGGTTGCAGTGAGCCGAGATGGCACCACTGCATTCCAGCCTGAGTGACAGGAGCGAGACTCCATCTCAAAAAAAAAAAAAAAAAAATTACTACAAATTATTAAACTATACATTTACATTTGGATGAATTTTATGGTAGGATAAATCCCCACCACCACCCAAAAACCTGTTTAAAACAATAGAAAAATTTAGGGAGAGTATTAGGAAAAATAGCTAATGCATGCTGGGCTTAATACCTAGGTGGTGGATGGGTTGACAGGTGCAGCAAACCACTATGGCACACATGTACCTATGTAACAAACCTGCACATTCTGCACATGTACTCCAGAACTACAAAAAAAAAAAAAAAATTGCTAGGGATAAGGGGGCAGGGTGGGAGAGATAAAATGAGACTTAAAAGACTTAACAGTCGGCTGGGTGCAGTGGCTCCCATCTGTAATCCCAGCACTGTGGGAGGTCGAGGTGGGCAGATCACCTGAGGATAGGAGTTCAAGACCAGCTTGGCCAACATGGTGAAACCCCATCTCTACTAAAAATACAAAAATTAGCCGGTCGTGGTGGCAGGAGCCTGTAATCCCAGCTACTCAGGAGGCTGAGGCAGGAGAATCACTTGAACCCCGGAGGCAGAGGTTGCGGTGAGCCAAGCTCCTGCCATTGTACTCCAGCCTGGGCGACAGAGTGAGACTCCATCTCAAAAAAAAAAAAAAAAAAAACTTAACAGCCAGACCGGATATGGTGGCTCACGCCTGTAATTCCAGCACTTTGGGAGGCTGAGGCAGGTGGATCACTTGAGGTCAGGAGTTCGAGACCAGCCCGGCCAACATGGTGAAACTCTGCCTCTACTAAAAATACAAAAATTAACTGGATGTGGTGGTGGACACCTGTAATCCCAGCTACTCAAAGGCTGAGGCAGAAGAATCGCTTGAACACGGGAGGCAGAGGTTGCGGTGAGCCAAGATCGCACCGTGCCCTCTGGCCACAGAGAAGACTCCATCTCAAACAAATAAAACAAAAAGATTTAACGGTCAAATGGAATATGTGGACCTTGTTTACATCCTGACTCAAGGAAAGTAGCTACAACAAAAAACTTATGATACAATTAAGGAAATATGAACACTGACTAAATACTTGGTATCAAGAAATTATTATTATTTTTAGATGTAATAATGGTAATTGCTTTTAAAAGAATACTTTTAAGAGATACACACTTAAATATTTACAGCTAAAATCACAGCACGTCAAAGTTTTGCTTCAAAATATTCAGTGGAGGTTTTGGTGGTGGAGTGGATGGAGAGCTATCATAGATGATGTAAAATGGGACATGTGTTAAGTACTGAAGATTGGTTACATGCACATGGAGAGATTCATTATGCTAGTCTCTCTACTGTATGAAATTTTCCACAATAAAAAACAAAAGGGGTATAGTAATGTCTACCTGCAAAGATTTGAGTATTCAACTTGATAACACATATAAAGGATTTAATATAAAAGATTGGCAAAATACTGATAACTGTTGAAGTTTAGTGATGGGTACAGGGATTCATTATACCTTACACTTTACTTTTGTGTGTACGTCTGATATTTTCTTTTTTTTAGACAGGGTCTCACTCTGTCAGCCTCAACCTCCTAGGCTCACGCTATCCTCCCACTTCAGCCTTCTGAGTACTACAGGCACGTGCCACTACGCCCAGCTAATCTGTGCGTTTTTTGTAGAGATGGAGTTTCGCCATGTGCCCAGGCTGGTGCAATTTTTCATAATAAAAAGTTTTTGTTTTTTTTTTAAGGAGTCTGATACTTACACATTTTCATTGTGGGTATCAGTACTTTCCTTTTTACATTTTTCAATAACTTAAAGAAAGTAAGGATAAAATGGAATAAAATATTCCAATACTTGCACAAACATGTCTTGCTTTATGAAGACCAAAACATTTATGTGGCCAATCAGCTAATGTATCAAATTCAAGGTTTGGTTAAAAATAGGCACATCAGAAATGTAAGTGTAATATGTGTAAATGAGTTGCTCAAAAGTCCAAAGTAAATACAGTCCTCCTCTCCTCAGTATAGTTTTTGAACGTAAATAAGACTGATTTCGTCAGGCATAGGAGAAATTATTCTTATTTAGGGAATAATAAAAAAAGTAGCTTAAAATACATATTGCAGGCCAGGCGCAGTAGCTCATGCCTGTAATCCAAGCACTTTAGGAGGTCAAGGCAGTATTGCTTGAGCCCAGGAGTTCAAGACCAGCCTTAGCAATATAGCAAAAGTTCGCTTCAAAAAAAACAAAAACAAAACAACCCACAAAAAACCAAAAAGCCAAAAAACCCACATACTGCTATATAGAATTCTAGCTAGATGCAGGCTTCTGCTTTAACTATTATATACATTTAGACACATGGCTTCGCAGTAGGTTGCCTATTTATTCTCCAATAATCTAAACAGTGTATTGACAGAGACGTATGTGTCCACACTTGTTTCTTCTGATGAAACTGGAAAAGCAATTTGCAAATCTGTCTACCAGAAACAAAGAAAACTAAGTAAGACCAGATTATTCTCTAGTGCTCAGAGTCTCAACAACAGGTTAAGGAACCAGAGTTTCCAAACTGGCCTCCTTTTGTTTGACCAACACTTTACTTACTTACTTACTGTATTTATTTGTTTATGAGACAGAGTCTCACTGTGTCACCCAGGCTGGAGTGCAGTGAAGCGATCTTGGCTCACTAAAACCTCCGCCTCCCAGGTTCACGTTCAAGCGATTCTCATGCCACAGCCTCCCCAGTGGCTGGAACTACAGGCCTGCACCACCAAGCTCGGCTAATTTTTGTATTATTATTATTATTATTTTTAGTAGAGACAGGGTTTCACCATGTCGTCCACGCTGGTCTCAAACTCCTTACCTCAAGTGATCTGCCCACCTTGGCTCTCAAAGTGTTGGGATTACAGGCGTGAGCCACCATGCCTGGCCTTGAATTTTTTCTATTATTTATTACTTTTTTTTTTTTTGAGGCAGAGTTTCGCTCTTGTTGCCCAGGCTGGAGTGCAATGGCGTGATCTTGGCTCACTGCGACCTCTGCCTCCCAGGTTCAAGTGATTCTCCTGCCTTGGCCTCCCGAGTAACTGGGATTACAGGTGCCTGCCACCACACCCAGCTAATTTTTGTATTTTTAGTAGAGATGGGGTTTCGCCATGTTGCCCAGGCTGGTCTCGAACTCCTGACCTCAGGTGATCCACTGACCTTGGCCTCCCAAAGTGCTGGGATTACCAACGTGAGCCACCACGCTCGGCCACATTTTTTCTATTTTAAAAATAATGTGGAGGGAGGAATAGCATTAGGAGATATACCTAATATAAATGATGGGTTGATGGGTGCAGCACACCAACATGGCACATGTATACATATGTAACAAACCTGCACGTTGTGCACATGTACCCTAGAACTTAAAGTAAAATACAATAATAATAATGTGTGGCAGGGTGCAGTAGCTGACGCCTGTAATCCCAGCACTTTAGGAGGCTGAGGAGGGCGGATCACCTGAGGTCAGGAGTTCCAGACCATTCTGGCCAACATGCCAAAACCCCGTCTCTACTAAACATACAAAAATTAGCTGGTGTGGTGGCATGTGCCTGTAATCCCAGCTACTTGGGAAGCTGAGGCACAAGAATCGCTTGAACCCAGGAGGCAGAGGCTGCAATGAGCCAAGATCATACCACTGCACTCCAGCCTGGGTGACAGAGCAAGACTGTCTCAAAAATTTTAAAAAAGAATTAAAAAAAACTTAAAGATCCATTTGCAGAAATCAACTCACTTGCAAAAGGACTTGCTTACTACAAAATTCAGGTTGGGATCTATCTCACTTTGTTAGTTTATTCATTTATCAAATATGCCCTATATGAGCATATACTGTGCCAAATGCAGAAAAAAGCCAATTCCAGAATTGTAAAAAACAAACTATCACATGTTCATGTGGACTTCACTGTAGTGTTCCGCAGGGTTTCTTAACTTGGGAACTACTAACATTTTGAATAAGCCAATTCTTTGTTTCGAGCTGTCCTTTGTACCGCAGGATGTTTAGCAGCATCTCAAACTTTTTACCCTCTAAATGCCAGTAGCATCCCCTGCCTTGCCCAGGTTATACAACCAGAAATGTCTCTAGACACTGCCAAAAGTCCCCTAGGACAAATACAAGTTAAAACATTTTAAGTAATGTCAACATAATATGATACAATTTCATAATTAATTATATATCTCTCTCTAAAGACGATTAAACACTGGCTAATGTCTTAAGTAAATAAAACTGTGGAGATTAAAAAAAATAGTGATGTCAAAGCAGATTAAGAAACCTGAATGGGGGGCGAGATTAAAAAAACTGAACAAAGTTCTTATATATTCAAATGTTTTTTAAAAACTAACCTTAAGCTTTTTGGTTAAGCTTCCTTTGTAGTTGGGAAATTCCTGTTCTGCTAATTCAGGCTCTTTTCTGAAAACAGGTTTATATATTTTAGTACATAAAAATATTACTATAGCCTAACATTCATAGGAAGAATCTCTTGGTCTTTTCTGAGAATCTCTCAAGTGTTTTGTTACATATTAGAATAATCAGAGGAAAGAAAAGTAAGTGAATTTCAGTCTTGGTGTATTCTCCTCTAACTCAAAGGTTTCATTTAGTAGGAAGAGGATGAAAATGTTGATTAAATCTATATACATTTTTAATAGTTTTAAGTTTCATTTATTTGTTAAGTCTGCTGTTTCCTTGATGATTTTATAATTTCCTTGTCCTAATACGAACTAGTAAGTGAAGATCAACCTTGTTATTTAAAATAGGGAAAAGGGAAAAACTACTAATTTTCATTGAGTCCTTCTGTGTCAGGAACTGTAGTGACACCTTATCTCATTTCATTCTCAAAACAGCTCTATGAAGTAGGAATTATGATCCCTATTTTACAGCTAAAAGAATTAAGTAAAACTATTATTTGCACCAGGCAATTCTGTTCAAGTCAAAAGCATATATAATACTCTACCTATTTCTAAAAAAGGAGCCAGCAATAACCATGACAACTTTCTCTTCCCTATACTGTAAAATATAAGAAGTCCAAAGTAATAGCTATAAGAAGGGTTTTAATCTGAAGAGTTTGACAGAGAACTAAGAATCCCCAAATAATCAAAAACTCATCACATCTAGTGGTAACAAAATTCGGATATATATGGTTTTCATATCTGTTCATGAATAACTCAACAATGGGCAGCAAAAACACACCCACAATTTCAAGACTCTGGCCAGGAGTGCTGACCAGCCTCAATAAAATGTCAGCTTGCTGCCAAAGGATCCAGATCAGTGGAATTGTCCAGTTCTCTAAGGAGACAATGCAGAGTTGCCTGCAGACTGGTTCTGAAATCGAACCAGAACTAGAACTTAAAAACAAAAAGCAGATCAATCTCTAGGCATCAAATTTCGTCTTCCTGAAAGAATAAACAGAAAACCTAAGTGAGTTATTCTAGCTGTACCTCAATCCAGGGTTTAGTCTGGAAGCCAATCTACTTGCTCAACTGTTTGCAAAGTTCATTCAACTCTTCCTCCCAGGTTTTGTTTCATGAGAGAAAAATAAAACCATCATCTTTTGGCAAGATGGAGTATTAACTTTTCTCCTGGTATTGCTGTCACTCACAGTTAAAAGAAAATGCACGCACACACAAATACATACCCTTTAAATGTCTAATTTAAATCCTAAATAACCCAGAGTACATGTGAGGGAGGAGAAAATAAAAGCCTTAGCAAGGAATATTTTAGTTCCAAAATTCTAAAGGCAAACTGCTAACTGAAAAGGGAAATTAGCTTTATCAACTGTAAAAGAAAAAAATTCAACATCTTGTTGTTTTAAAGGAGTTCCCCGGCATGGAAGCAGATCATACACTTGATTCCTGATGCAGGAACTGAAACAACTCTGGCCCAGAGATAAAAGGGTGACAATGACACACCTATGCTGCAGCAGCTACTCCCATCTGTCTACTTTCCCTCCTTCCCCTAAAAGCTACTTAAGTCTCGGTTTATTCAGTTACATGTGCTAAGTGAAAAGAAGGCATAATTCCCAAGTCACGCTTTTGGAAATAACACGGTGACCCATTTCAACACTTACACACACAGATGTTAAATTAGCCAAAGTATATTTAAATAATCTCATCTCATTCATTCTTGCTAATGCTCACAGATTCATTATCTTATTGGACTTTCTTCCCACAAAATGACTGGCCTTATACCAAGTTTTATAAATATTAAAAAGGTTGTTTTGTACTAAAAAAGAAAATAACTGGAGGAGAGGGAAGCTTCTCAGAAGAACTTTCACATGGTGGGTAATATAAATGTCGCTAAGATAAGATACAGAACGCTGGATTCTTTTTCTCTGTGACCCCTGCCCACCCCCCATTCTACCTAAACTCACTGTGTAACTAATCATGAACAAAAGAGAGGCACAGTTTGAATTTCAGCTAGAGATACACACTGTATTCAAAGGGTTTGCTTCCCTAAAGACTGTATTCTTTTTATTTTTATTTATTTATTTTGGTATGAACGGGGTCTCCCTATGTTGCCCTGGCTGGTCTGAAACTCCTGGCTACAAGACTGTATTCTGCTCTAGATACGAAGCCATTTTGTCCTTTACAAGGGAAGCCTTGACTTCCTCTACACAATTTACTAATCCTAATTGTAAGAAGCATTTCCATTTGAGAAAAAAATTCTGGTAGGAATTGTATCATCTTTCTAAACATGAGGCAATCTTTACAAACATACTGTTTCTCAGAAAGAAAATGATAAATAACCTAAATGTCTGTATAGGGAGTTAGTTTTGAAAATTATAGAACTGGCCAGGCATGGTGGCTCACACCTGTAATCCCAGCACTCTGGGAGGCCAAACCAGGTGGATCACCTGAGGTAAGGAGTTCAAGACCAGCCTGGCCAACATGACGAAATCCCATCTCTACTAAAAATACAAACATCAGCCAGGCGTGGTGGTGGGTGCCTATAGTCCCAGCTACTTGGGAGGCTGAGACATGAGAATCACTTGAACCCGGGAGGTGGAGGTTGCAATGAACCGAGATCGCGCCACTGCACTCCCGAGACTGTCTCAAAATAAAATAAAATAAAATAAATTATAGAATATTCAAAGTAGAACACTATACTAGCCATTAACAAGAATCAGATAAATGTATAGGCAATAAGATGAAATATGTTAGTATATGTATTTTTGTATTTTCAAGCAAAAAATACAAACTTCAGGAAAATAGGCTTAGATTACTCCATTTATATAAATAAAAAACACTTATATGTGAACAGAAAAGTATCTCATACAGATACACATTCATATACATAGATTACTAAATGCTTAGGGAAAGGTCTAGGACAGAGCTGTCAAATAGAAATAAAATGGGCGGGGCATAGTGGCTCACACCTGTAGTCCCAGCACTTTGGGAGGCTGAGAAGGGAGGATCAGTTGATCCCCGGAGTTTGAGACCAGCCTGGGCAACATAGTGAGACCCCATCTCTTAAAAAAAAACACACAGAAATAAAATGGGAACCACATACATAGTTTAAAAACATATTTTAGCCCTATTAAATATAAAAAGAAACAAGCGAAATTGTTTTTAATATATTTAACCCAATATGTCAGAAATGTTAGTTTCAACAATGGAACTGAAATAAAAATTGACTGCTTATTTTTTCTTACTAATTCTTCAAAATTTAGTGTGTATTTATACCTATAGCACATCTCAATTCAGACTGGCGGCATTTCAAGTGTTCAACAGCCACATATAGCTAGTGACTACTCTACTGAACAGTGGAGACCCTACAAAAACCCCACCAAATTATTAACTTTCATTTTGTCTTCTATATCTCTGTGTTGCTTGAATTTTTAGAAGAACATGCATATATTGCTTCTATGTTTCTAAAAAAAAAAAACCTAAATGTGTCCATATATGAAAATTAATTCAAGGTACAAAAAAAAACCTAAACATAAAAGCCAGGACCATTAAAAAAAGGCAAAATCTTCTCAACCTTATAGGCAGATTCCTTAGGACACAAAAAGCACTAACTGTAAAAGACGAACTGAATATCAAAATTAAAAACTCTGCTCATCTAAACACACCACCAAAAAAATGAATAAGCAAGACAAACACTAAGAAAAATTCTTAGCATTTACATCTGACAAACTATCTATATTCAGAATATATGAAGAACTCCTATAAACCAATAACAGAATAAAACAACCCAATAAAAATGGGTAAGATTGGAAGAGTCACTTTACACATGAAAAGATGTCATTATTATTAGTTTTCAGAGCAATGCAAACTAAAATCAGAGGAGATACCATTTCACACTTACCAAAATAAAAAAGACTGACAAGGCTGGGCGCGGTGGCTCATGCCTGTAATCCCAGCACTTTGGGAGGCCGAGGCGGGTGGATCACCTGAGGTCAGGAGTTCAAGACCAGCCTGACTAATATGATGAAACCCCATCTCCACAAAATATACAAAAATTAGCCAGGTGTGGTGGCATCCACCTGTAGTCCCAGCTACTCCAAGGCTGAGACAGGAGAATCGTTTGAACCCCAGAGGTGGAGGTTGCAGTGAGCTGAGATCATGCCACTGTGCTCCAGCCTGGGCGACAGAGCGAGACTCCATCTCAAAAAAAAAAAAAAGACTGACAACATCACATGTGAACAAGGATACGTATGGACCAAGTAGAACCCTCATACATCACTGGCAAAATATAAAATGGTACAACCATCTTGGGGAACTGTTTGGCAGTTTCTTATAACATTAAGACTGAGCATTGTGGCTCATGCCTATAATCCTTGCAGTTTGGGAGGCTGCAGCAGGAGGACTGCTTGAGCCTAGGAGTTTGAGACCAGCCTGCAACATGGGGAGACCCCATCTCTACAAAAAAATTAAAAATTAGCCAGGCATAGTGGTGTGCACCTGTAGTCCCAGCTACTCAAGAGGCTGAGGTGGGAAGATCTCTTGAGCCACAGAGTTCAAGGCTGCAGTGAGCTGTGATTATGTCATTGCATTCCAGCCTGAGTGACAGAGCAAGACCCTGTCTCAGAAAAACCAAATCAAAACCAAAACAAAAACATTAAGCACACATCTACTCCATGACCTAGCAATTCCATTCCTAGGTATTTAGGTACCCAAGATAAATAAAAACATATGTCTTCAAAAAGATTTGGAAATAACCCAGACATTTATCAGCAGGATAGACGGATAAACTGTGGTATATATGAACAATTTATAAAAAGCAATGAACCACTGATATACACAGCAACATGATAAGTCTCAAATACATGTTCTTTCACTGTAGGTAAAAGAATCCAGGCACAAAAAGTTAAAAAATGTATGCTTTGATTTCCATGACGTTCTGGAAAAGCAAAACTAATCTATCATGATAAAAATCAGTAGTTGCCTGGGGCAAAGAACATAGGGCAAAAGCAACTGGAAAGGGGCATGAGGGAACTTTCTGGAGTGACGGAATCATACTATACCTTATCTTGGATAGTGGCTATGAAGTAGTAGGCAGGACAGGATTCCAGAGGCAGGGCTTGGATACCAAACCAAATTGATGACTAGCTAAAACAGGTATGGGGCAGAAGCGCTTTCTGTAAGACACACCCACCAGTGTGCTATGTCAGTTTACCATTGCTATGACAACACCTGAGAGTTACCGCCCCTTCCCAGAGGAATGACCTGACGATCCAGAAGTTATTACCCTTTTCCTAGAAATTTCTGCATAAACTGCCCCTTAATCTGCAGGTAATTAAAAGTAGATATAAATATGACTGCAGAACTGCCCTGAGCTGCTACTCTCAGCACAATGCCTATGCGGTAACCCTGCTCTGCAGGAGCAGTCAAGGAGCTGTTAACACTGCCGCTTCAATAAAGCTGTTTTCTTCTACCACCAGCTAGCTCTTGAATTACTTCCTGAGCAAAGCCAAGACCCTCCAGGGCTAAGCCCCAACTGGGGGCTTGGCTGTGCCCTGTATCAGTTATATGGATGTATTCAATTGTGAAAACTCATTAAATTGAACACTTAAGGCCCCTGTGATAATGAACCTACCTCCTGTCATAAAAGTCAAATGCTATGGGAACCAAAAAGCAGTACTTAATGAATGCTGTTTGATACATGATGAATAGATGAATACATGAAGACTGAGAAAATATTGAAGTGTGGAGTATAATTATCATTAAAATGCTCTCCATCATTCTTCTACCACTATATTGGTGTGAGTCCACACAAATCTCTTCAATTTATTGACCAATCACAATTAAGATGATATCCTTGTCTCTCTGAAATCCTGCTCTATTTATAACTCAGCTCTTTCTTGAATATTTCCAATGAATGTCCATATAACAAGCTTTCCAGCTGAAGTAACAAAAGAAATAAAGAAAAGAAAAAGGTGGCAAAGAAGAAACTAAGTGTGAGAGAAGATATGAAAAAGACTTCTTGTGTTCAAGTACAATCTAGTCAATTTAGTTCCAAAGGAAGAAAAACATGAAGTCACAAAATATGCTCCTAGTTGAAGGTCAGGGAAACCACTCAGAAAGGCCAACAGTTTGCTTCTCCACTTCTCCAGGTTCACTCAGTTCTATTGTGTTCTCATAGGCAGTAAAAACCAAAAGAAAATCATCCAAAGCAACAAACATGCAGTTGCCCCAAACTGCCTTAGCAATAAATAGAATTTCATGCTGAGTGGCAGACTGTTTAGCTCACATTCCTGTAACGTCCCCTACATCTATTCCACGCAGCAACTTCGCTAGCAGTCACCAGCCACAGCCTGAACACTGTAGTAACAGGGCACATTATACATCAAAATCCCTTAGATACATTTTAACCCAGCATCTATGGTAGAAAACAACCAAGAGTTTCTTGTTATCCACAAGGCAAGCCAAAGTTAAGCGCAGGAAAGGCTGAGGGAATACCATGTGCTTCCTTTCTGACTGGAAAACAAGGCTTCCAGGCAACACAGCAGGGTTTCTGTGCACTCTGACAGGGATGTGCGTTGTAAACTGCATTGCTATGGAAACAACACTTCTACAACTAGAGGACAAGTCAACCTGAAATAAAGGAAATAGCAGGAATTGCAAAATAGGTCTTGTGGAATGAGTAAGGAACATCTCACATGTCTCTGCTTGAACTATGGCATGATTAAGCTGAAATAAAATGTCATTCCAATCATATAACAGACATTTACAGTCTGTTTCTGGGGTCAGCTACTTGCTGAACACAAGCTATGAAACCAAAACCACCCTGCTTTTAAGATGAAAACTGACAAAATATACAAAACTAAAAGGATAAGAACTAAATCTCCACAGATCAAAGTTTTAAAAAATGGTGATCATTAATAAAAGCTATTCATTTACTCCTTAATCAAATACTATAAATTATTTGCCACGTACCAGGCTGGACACATACAAAAAAGACAAAATCTACGCCTTCAAGCTCACAGCGTAGTGATGGAGACTAAGGTGTAAAACTGACGATGAGGGAGTATGGGATAGTTAGTGCTACAATAAAGGCTATTAAACAAATGCAGTTGCAAAGGGGTAGTGGTTAGAGTTTAGTGCAAGACACAGACACTGACTGGCCGACAGAAAAGGAGTTTATTTAAAAGATATTGGGGTAAAAACAAAGATACTGGTCTTTCCAAGTGTCCACAGAATATACAAGACAGACCATGTCCTGGCCCATAAAATTAATATCAACAAATTTACAAGAGTTGAAATCACAAAGAATGTGTTCACCAGCAACATGATCAAACTAGAAAGCAACAACAGAAAACTCTCTGAACACTTGGAAATGGAACAATACACTTCTAAATAATGCATGGGTCAAAAAGAAAGTCTCAAGGGAATTAAAAAAATAATGAACGGAATAAAATCATACATGTATCAAAAATTGTTGAATATAGCTAAAGCAGTGTGTGAGGGAAATGTGTAGTAAGAAATACACACAGTGTAAATAGGAAAAGTCTCAAATCAATAATCTAAGCTCCAACTTCAAGAATTTAGTAAAAAAAAGAGCAATATATAGGCAAACCAAGCAGAGGCAAGGAAATAATTATAGAAGTGAATGAAATTGAAAACATACAGGGAAAGATCAATGAAACAGAGCTGGTTCTTTGAACAGATCAATAAAATCGACAAACGTCTAGCAAGACTGACCAAAAAAAAAAAAAAGAGAGAGAGAGAAAAGGCACAAATTACCAATATCGGAGGTAATGAAATGGGATATCACTACAAGTATCCAAAGGATAAGAGAATATTATGCAGAATTCTACCCAAATAAATTTGGCAACATAGACTAATTCCTCAAAAAAGACAAACCACAAGACACTCAATATGAAAGAGCCCTCTAACTATTAAGGAAACAATTTGTCATTTAAAAACTCCCAAAAAGGAAATCTCTAGATTAGTGATTACCAGAGGTTAAGGAGGGGGTGAGGGCAGGAGGAAAGTGTATGTAGCTATAGAGAACATGAGGAGTCTTAGCAGATATGAAAATGTTCTGTATCTTGACTATATCTGTCAATGTAAATATCCCAGTTGTAATATTATAAGATAGTACCATAGGGGGAAACTGGGTCAAAGGTACAAGGAATCACTGCATTAGTTTATATGACTACACATGAGTATACAACCTCTCAAAATGAAAGGTTTATTTATTTATTTTTTTAAAGGTAAAGGGATCGCTGGGCGTAGTGGCTCATGCCTGTAATCTAAGCACTTTGGGAGGCCGAGATGGGCATATCACTTGAGCCCAGGAGTTTGAGACCAGCCTGGGCAACATGGTGGAACCCTGTCTCTACTAAAAATATAAAAATTAGACAGGCGTGCAGGTACTCATTTGTAGTCCCAGCTACTTAGGAAGCTGAGGCGGGAAAATCGCTTGAACTCAGGAGGTGGAGGTTGCAGTGAGCTGAGACTGTGCCACTGCACTCCAGCCTGGGCAACACAGCAAAACTCCATCTCAAAAAAAAAAGAAAGAAAAGCTACATAGGGTATCTGCACTTAAAGCCGATGAACTTCCATTTTAGGCAAGATGGATGCTTAAGATAACCTAAACATTTTCCAGATAAAGACCTAGAAATGCTAGATAAAATATACCAAAAATTATTTTAAGTGTATAGCTAAACTCATAAGAAAAAATGGGCAACCTCCGGGTATTTGGATCAAAGAAGGAACTGAAAACCACAGTAGAGCACATGAGCTGAAATAGTGGTTACAGCCAGCAGGGTGGGGTGGGGGAAGACAGTTTCAATAACTTCCAGTCGGGGTTTTATTTGCCACATGATAATAAAAATGGTCTTGAGCTTACAGGCAGTAGAGAACTAGAACTAAGGCTAAAAGTGGAAAGTCAATGCATCCTCAATGAAAGGAATGAGTTAGGAAAAAAAAAAAAATCACATAACAGCCCAAGGAACAGAGAAGAAAGTGTATCTAAGCTTTTGGGCTGTAGCGGGTAGGAAGAAAGGTCTCTTTTAAGAACCGCAACGAACCCCGGGCCTGCAACCCCCATAGATTTGGGCTTCAAAATTATACTTTCAATTATAATATCTGAATGTTCCAGGCACTCCAAACCAAAGAATTAACATAAAAATTGGCCCAGGCAAGAGCATCTAGAAAAAGCAAATTCATCCCCACTTTTTAAAACCAGGTCATATAAGATCACACCACGGATAAAACCTCGCTAAAGAGTAAAAACATATTAAACATAAAAGGAAATACTGACAGTGAACTGAAGGATTTTTTTGAGAGTTAGCAATCGACAGTAGCAGTTCAATAAACTAGAACTTACTAATAGACAACAAAGATAAAATTTTTGAGCATGTGACACTATCTAAGCTAAATCTTTGCCAAATTACCCCAGCAGTGGCACGTAGAGTGGAGAGAGGAAGAGTGACTACAGACTTTATGTAAACTTAGGAAATGATTACAATAGTCCAAGCCTTTCAAAAGATTTTAGAAAGTATTCTAATTACATAGTGACAGATGCTTCAGAATGCAAGACCCAGGGCCAGGAGCAATGGCCCATACCTGTAATCCCAGCACTTTCAGAGGCCAACATGGGAGGAATGCCGGAAGGCAGGAGTTGGAGACCAGCCTGGGTAACAAAGTGAGACCCTGTCTCAATAAAAAATTAAAATTAAAATAGTTTTTTAAAAAAGAAAGAATGTAAGACCCAGAAAAAAGGCAATGAGAGTGGAGATAAAATGAGGGAGGGGGATATGAATGAATACTTACAGACATTTTGGAAGTAGAGTTAAAAGGACTCACTGGATTGGGCAGTTAGGGGCTAGGGGGAAAGACAAGAGGGAAAAACTAAAGGTGACACTGAGGTTGGGGCTCAACTACTATTGAGGAAAATAGTGGTATATTCTCCCTCTACCAACGACAGGCAGTTTTGGCCCAGCAGATGAGAACACTAGACTGGAAAGAAGCCTCAGATTTCTAGTCCAGGTTCTCTCTCTTTGGCAAGCTACTGAATTTCACAGGTTGGTTTCTTCACTTCTGTAATATGGGAGGATTTAGGGAAACTGAGTTAAATACTGGACCAGTTGTGGAGTCAAGGGGATTCAGAATAAACTGCTTGCAAGCAGCAAGAGATATGGGTCTGGAGTTCAGGAGAAAAGCAGTACTGAAAGGACAGAGCAGAAGGAGAATCATCAGTGTTGAAAAGATGGTTAAAGTTGTAGCAGTAGATGACATTATTAGATGCATAAAGACAAGAGGCCTATGAATCTTGGGAAAACCCTAAGCAAATATAAGAAAGGTAGCAGTCGAAAGCTCAGAGACAATTAGCCAGGCATGGTGGTGTATGCCTGTAGTCCCAGCTACACAGGAGGCTGAGGTGGGAAGATCACTTGAGCCAGAATGCAGAGGTTGTAGTGAGCTGAGATCTTGCCACTGCACTCCAGCCTGGGCAACAGGAGTGAAACCCCTGTCTCAAAAAAGAAAAAAAAAAAAAAAGCTCAGAGGCATACCAGTCTTACTGAGAAGGGGTATTCTGAGATAGAGTACCATAATTAGATGACATACTATATTGGGATAGAGTTGTGTTCCATTTTCCACTGCCAACTAATTTCCTGAGTGATTGATAAAATATAAGGAAAATAAAAGTCTTTGTCACAGACCTTCCCTAGTATCCCTCGAAAACACTGATCCTTTGCTTTCATTATGGTGTTAGAAGTTCTACTTCAAAGGGTTTAAAAAATATATTCTATAAAGACAGATACATACTTCATAATCTAAGCCTTTACACAGCTGAAATTCTGCCTGGCTTAGGCTTGCAGGATACTGTGAAACACACAGCTGATCCAAGTTAGCCCAATAGGAAAGCTGGTTTCACCACCTCAAGACAGAGAAATTGAGGTCAGACTGGTCTAACACAGGCTAAATCAGCGTGCCCTTTTGAAATGGTATCAAAAATTTGGATTTAGTTAACCCCACAGCACAACACAGAAACATGGCTGAAAAGCAGATGTGATGCTTGTGGTTACTGTTCTAAAGGAAACTTTTCCTCCAAGTTTTGCTTTGAAGCAAGTAACGCTATACAAGAGACCAAGATCAAGAGCGTTTTTGTACATGATATTCCTTGGATCTTCCTAATTCTCACCTCTGGCCAAACAAGTCATGTCATGCTCTATTTGACTGTGGGGGAAAACTCTTCTCCTTTTGTTTCCACTTCCTACAGGCACATCATTTCACAAGCAGCTAGGACTAAAAGATCTCAGTTTAAAGCAGAAGCCAATGCAAAGCATGAGTTTTTCCTACACATTCTCAAATTAGCAACTATTGAAATTGTACTACATTTCAAATTCAAGGAAATGCTAATAATCAAAAGGTTATGTTTTATGGTCTTAAGCATCCAGAATTACTAGGTCTAAAGATGAATGTTTGATTAGAATCTTCCATATCCTCAATGATGGGAAAATATTGGCCTAGCTTTAAATTATTTCAGCTTAAATTTATCATAGGTTCGCTTGGGTAACAGGGTTGTGGCAGAATCCAAAATTCAAGTAACTGAGTATAGTTAAGTGCTGGACTTCAGACCAGCCTGATTTTCAATCCTTGACCAAAATAATTAGAAGACAGCTGCTCAGCCTCTCCCAAAAGAAAAATTCCTCAATCCAAATTAAAGTATTAATCTAATATGAATCTTTCTGTACAGTCAGAACCATTCAGGAAATAGCAGCAAGTTGCCTTTTTAAGAACTTTAATCAGAACATAAAAATCGCTTAGTGCTATGATTAGGATGAATGACATTCTTCCCTGATGTTAAAACATTTTGAGATAGTACTTTCCAATACAAAGAACCTAAGAGCAAAGCAGCACACAGCATTTGCAAAGGATCAATAAGATACAGCCCCAGCGAGGCGCTGTGGCTCTCACCTGTAATCCCAGCACTTTGGGAGGCCGAGGTGGGCGGATCATGAGGTCAAGTGATCGAGACCATCCTTGCCAACATGGTGAAACCCTGCCTCTACTAAAAATACAAAAATTAGCCGGGCATGGTGGTGGGCGCCTGTAGTCCCAGCTACTAGGGAGGCTGAGGCAGGAGAATTGCTTGGACCTGGGAGGTGGAGGTTGCAGTAAGCCGAGATCGTGCCACTGCACTCTAGCCTGGCAAAAGAGCGAGACTCCGTCTAAAAAAAAAAAAAAAAAAGATACAGCCCCAAATTTGGCTCACAATTTATCTCAGTGTTTATAAAATCTAGATTTTTTTACCTGATCTCTTAAATGACTGAAGATTAATTAACTTTGATAATTTGATACAATATGGAAACTACCTACAGGTAATATGCAAACCTTAATTTATTCATTCCGTAACATTTGACAAATACACAAAATAATATTAGTTTAATAAAAAGTCTGTTTTGGTAACAGTTTTCAAAAGAGGAAAAATTTTGGCTGGGCGCAGTGGCTCACATCTGTAATCCTAGCACTTTGTGAGGCTGAGGTGGGCAGATCACCTGAGGTCAGGAGAGCAGCCTGGCCAACATGGCGAAACCCCATCTCTACTAAAAATACAAAAATTAGCCGGGCATGGTGGCACATGCCTGTAATCCCAGCTACTTGGGAGGCTAAGGCAGGAGAATTCCTTGAACCCAGGAGGTGGAGGTTGCAGTGAGCCGAGATAGCACCACTGCACTCCAGCCTGGGCGACAGAGTGAGACTCCATCTCAAAAAAAAGAGAAAGAAAAGAGGAAAAATTTTAAACCACCACACAAACCAGCAGGTTATAAAGATACAGTTACTACAATGATCGTGGAGAAATGCAGATAAATACATATTGGTAAATGTATGGAAACTGGTCTTCTCACATAATACTGGCATGACTTCAAATTGCTACTGCCTATTTAGCAGCAGCTATTAGAATTTAAGATGCACATACTCAATGACCCAGCAATCCCACTTCTAAAATTCTGTCCTTCAGAAATAACAGTATGAGAACATAAAAAACATATGTGTAAGGATTATCACAGATTATTAATAACTGTAAAATTTGGAAAACTGTAAATGTTCATCAATAAGAGAAGGTGCACTCAAATTATGGAAGTCACAAAATGGAACACCAGGCAGGCATAAAAAAAATACAGATGTTTATATTGAACCTGGAGAGATGCCCAAGATAGACTGTTAAGTAAAAATACAAGTTGCAAGAAGAAACTATATATATATATATATATATATATATATATATATATATATTGCAGACCAGTACAGACAGGGTAAGTCCACTTTTGTTTTAAGTATCTACGAATGCAATACATATATATGTATACAATATATATGTATATATTGTTTTCCCTGATCATTGATTTTAACTTATTCTTAATTTATTTTTAAATAAACCTTGATAGGTATTGCAGGTACAGAGTAAATAGATTAGAAATTGAATAAGGAAAATAATTTTTAAAAGATTTTCCCATGAATACTTGGAATATTTTGAATCTATTAAAGGCAATTTCATTCACATTCTTGATTCAAAGATATTATTCCAGGCCAAGGTAGTAACTGACATAAGTATGAATGGAGAATCTTGTGACTAATATTAATATATATGAATACAATATATTATCATAGCACAGGGAAGGATCTGCACAAAACTGATCATCAGTTAACAGCTATCAGCTTCTAGGGATGAGAATTAACAATTGGAAAGGCAGAAAGGAACTTTCACTGCCTTCTCTCCGAAAAAAATTTAAGTGGTGGGACTACAGGTCATTTTTACTTTCTTATTTGTAATTTAAAACAACAACAACAACAGCAACAACAAAGTTTTTGTATCCCAAGGAAAAAAATGAAAGAAGAAAAATCATTTCTCTTTCTAAGCACAATAGTAGAGTTGAAAAAAATAAATTCTAATAAAAGAAAAAAGTAGAAACTGCATAGTACATAGAAATATCATACCAAGAGACGAATCTAATTAGGCAAAGAAAAATGTACAAGACTCTTTTACCCAATCTTAAGAATGCTGCTTAATGCTTTCTGGGATCTTGCCAAAGACGAGCTATCTTTTCAGGTGGAATTCTGCCCTCTAGTGTACAGTAAAAGAAGTTAAAGACCTATGAAGCAATAATAAATTACTGTTTTAAAGTTAACCAAAATATATTCACTTCATTCCTAGAGTATCATAATCATCTTCTTAAATGAAGGTCTTCGTTTCCTTGCTCCCAGATCAATTTATATTATCATACTAAGTAAACTGTATGACTACCATAACTTCACATACCTATTCCATTCTTCCCTACACATCCAAGAAGCACCTAAAGCATTTAACTTGACTCATTTTTCACGCCAAGACAATTTGGCACAACCAAGGGTATAGGAATACGGCAAAATAAAGTTTTAAAAGTCTGTGATCCTAGCAAACCACCATGGCACATGTATTCCTATGTAACAAACCTGCATGTTCTGCACATGTATCCCGGAACTTAAAGTACAATTAAAAAAAAAAAGTTTGTGATCCTGATAGACATCTGGCTCTTAAAATCATACATGTTTGAAACTTGTTGGCACTATAATTTAAGGCTAAGAGCAAAGGAAAAAGGCTGCTATGTGTAATAAAGTTCATCTCTTCATAGAATTTTCTAAGAACACTAGAATTCATTTAACTCCAGGCAACCTTGAAAATCACTATAGATAATTCCTAGGTTCAGAGTATTTGTTGTAGGTATTCAATCCGAACTGACAGAGGTTACATCATCCTGGTGACCACAAATGAAAAAAGTTTTTGCTTTCAAAACTTTTTGGCCGGGCACAGTGGCTCACGCCTGTAATCCCAGCACTTTGGGAGGCCCAGGCAGGTGGATTGCTTGAGGTCAGGAGTTTGAGACCAGCCTGGTCAACATGGTGAAACCCTGTCTCTACTAAAAATACAAAAATTAGCCGGGCGTGGTGGCAGGCTCCTGTAATTCCAGCTACTTGGGAGGCTGAGGCAGGAGCATCACTTGAACCTGGGAGGCGAAGGCTGCAGTGAGCCGAGATCCCGACACTGCACTCCAGCCTGGGCAACAGAGCGAGACTCCGTCTCAAAAAAAAAAGAGAAACCTTCTCTCTGTTTAGAGTCTCATTTAGATGCTCAGATTGGCAAGGACTTTATTTCATGACCCGAATTGTCAGATATCCTCTTCCCTCCCAAAAGGATATCACTAGACTCTCCATTCATACTTATCTCAGTTACTAGCTTAGCCTGGAATAATAGCTTTGAATCAACAATGTGAATGAAATTGCCTTTAATAGATTGAAAATACTCCAAATATTCAGGGGAAAATCTTTTAAAAACTATTTTCCTTATTCAATTTCTAATCTATTTACTCTGTACCTGCAATACCTATAAAGGCTTATTTTAAAACAAATTAAGAATAAGTTAAAAACAAATGAAGCACGGTATTAGCATCCACTGAAGAACATGAAGGTGAAAGTCAGGTACAGGGTATTCTTTTTTTTTTTTTTTTTTTTGAGACGGAGTCTCGCTCTGTTGCCCAGGCTGGAGTGCAGTGGCGCAATCTCGGCTCACTGCAAGCTCCGCCTCCCGGGCTCAAGCCATTCTCGTGCCTCAGCCTCCGGAGTAGCTGGGACTACAGGCGCCCACCACCACGCCCGGAGAATTTTTTGTTTTTTTAGTGGAGACGGGGGTTTCACCGTGTTAGCCAGGATGGTCTCGATCTCCTGACCTCGTGATCCACCCGCCTCGGCCTCCCAAAGTGCTGGGATTACAGGCGTGAGCCACTGCGCCTGGCCAGGGTATTCTTGCTTCTACACAAACCATGTCATTCTGGAGCTGGTAAGTAAGACAACACCAGTACCACCAGAGCTGCCAAAATCAATCATTTCCATTGTCACCACTACTTCCTGAAACATCCTATTAAAAGCTATCTCTAGCTAGTCCTATCCTGGAACAAATGGCCACCAGAAGAAATGCACTTGACACAAGCTGGGCAATGATACTTCTACCTGGCTCTCCATCAACATATAAGTTGTCCACAATGTAGGATTCATACCTCAGTAGGAAATGATTACCCTCTGGAAACAGTAATAGCCATTATTCCCCACATCACATCTTGTCCACAGCTTCACTGTTGCTGCTGACAGGTATCAATGTACAAACATACCTGGAACTTATTTTTTAAAATGTGCTAGACCTTCACTTTCTTGAGACAGGAATGAAACAAAAGTATAGAAAATGGTTATATTAATGAGGAAAAGCTTACAAAGGAAAAATGGGGAAACAGCCCTCTCACTTTCTTCAAAAATAAGAAAATAGCTTTCAAAGAGTCCCACATCAGTTATGAAATTGAGGAGAGACTCTTTTAACAAAAAAACATCTATCAGGAGAATAAGAGCGAGCAGTGGCAATGGCAAAGTGGCTGAGATCCCAGGCTTTGGTCTCAAATAGATTTGGGCTGGAATCCGAGTTCGACCAATCATCAGCTATGTAACTTCAACAAGTTAAGGATGCCTCTCTGAACCTCAGTGTCCTGATCTGTGAAATGGGCACAAAGTTAGTGCCTACTCTTGGAATGTTTATGTGGGTTAAGTGAAATAATACACGTAAAACATTTAGCATTGTGCCTTAAATGTGGTGAAGCAGCCAATAAATAGAAGTTATTTATTCTTTAAAAAAGGGTAAAGAATATTTAACCTGTAGTCTGAGAAGATAGTATGTTTGGTATTTAATCTAGAGAACAAATTGTTTCCAAAATGAAATTAACATGGTCATCAAAGGGAAACATGTTACCCTAGAGTGGGAAAAGCAGTTGCCTACAGGAACCATGCAGGTAATATAAATGAGTAAAGCCACTGAGTAGGGACCACAAAAGGGCAAACCCCATCTACTCTGTGCCACCCCAGTGTTACCATAGATGAAGAGGGAAGGTAGTGGCAGAAATTTTCATTTCTCAAGAAAAGCCAGTAATCCAGATTTTTATGTCAACTTTCTAGAGTTTTAAATATTGGCCAAATGAGGAGACTGGGAGAGATCACACCGTTAACTGCTCAGACAGGAAGACTGCTGAACAAACCAAAGATTGCTGGTTACTGACTACATACACTGAATTCTGGCAAACTACAATGGTCAGCATTACTGTCTTCTCAGTCCTTAGTCTGAGTCTTGTATCTTCAGGATGGTACTATGAGGGATTCTGTGTCTTCTGTCTTTGGGGAAAACACTGCTACACTGACATCACCTATGATGTTCTTTGATACTCAACATTAAGGCCTTCTTTTTTTTTTTTCACTCCATAGATCAAGAAAACAAGGCTAAAACTACACGGGAAAATGATGTCTTTCCCTCTTAAGATATATTACTTTAGGTCATTCTCAATCTATAAAGAGGCAGCTAAACAGTAGGCCCTTAATTAAACAAGTCAATGCGTAAGGGTAGGATTACAAATTTTAATGACACTAATGGTGGCCCGCTGTTGGAATAAATAGTAAATGTTGGCTTGAAAATAGGTAGCAAATGTGGGGTTGAAGCCTGGCCAGCCAGATACCAGCAAATGCTGAGAAAACTGGATGCAAGTAGCTAACAGTACTGGTAGTAAGGACTGGGGAGTGAGGGAAGAGGCGGATCAAGAGCATGGAATGACAAGACCATGAGAATTTAGACACATTAAGCTTTGTACTTTACTACCAAATGTAGGAGAATAATTTTTGTAGTTTGATTCCTGCCTCTAATTAAAATAGGGCTTATTCCATTCCCAAAACATAAACTTTGGCTTTTTATAGCCTAAGCAGTGTGCTATTTTAAACACATGGAGGAAATGCATTTTTAGTTACAAACATTTGCTCCTCTAAATCTGTTCTTATTTCTGAATCTGTGCTTATCTTATCAAAAGATGTGGGACAGGATGTTTTACTCTCCTGCTCTGGTTTTCCTGTATTGCTTAAATCTGTTTAGAGAGAGGAAAATAAACAAATAAACTGTTTCTGCAAGACAATTTCTATAAACTGAAGCAGCTCCCAAAATGAAAAAAGTCTGTGGGAAAAAAACTTGACTGTGTTAATTTTCTTTTAAAATATTAGATTATTCCTATAGATCCTTCCCTTGAAAAGACTTTCTATACCCTGCATATGGAGTCTGCTGACAGATACTAATATTTGCACGGATAAAATGTGCCCACTCAGATACCCCAGATCAGCTGAATTCCTCTTGGCCCCGTCTTTTCCCAAGCACAATTGTAACTGTAAAGCTTTTTGAGATGCATTTCATAAAAATGGGCATACCAACCTTGAAAGTCATTCTGGATTTACTCAGAAATCCAAGATTCACAGTATCATAATTAAACACGTACATTTTCACGTACAACTCTAAGGACTTTTACTCAGGCACTTGGCAGACATATCCTTGTAATGTGTTATGTTCCATCAGGGCTTTCAAAGAAACTGATTTTGGTCAAATTTCACTTTACCCTGTTTATAAGGGAGTCAGCATTCTTTACTGAAAAATATTTCACTTGTATAGCTCCCAAGATAGCTCCTGGTTGGCCCCTAGATTCCCTCTATACCCTTCCCCACATGGCTCTCTGCTCTAGGAGCTGCTCTGTGAGGACAGCCTGCTGAAGACTCTCCTTAAACCAAACTTTAGTCAGACTCCACTGAGCCCTCTTCTCAACTAAGGCTTGAAATTGGCCCCTGCCCTTGCTGGCCTGCACAGCGCAGTTTTGGAAAGAATTCTGTGCTAAGTCAGTGTAGAGAGAATCCCCTACCCTTGATATCTGATCACACTACCCTGCCTTGAGCAAGAATCACCCTCTCCTTGATGTCTCCTCTTAGTAATTTTCTATCCACTGACCACCTGCCTCCCGATTCTGCTAAAAATCCCCAGCTGTCTTTGCTGTATTTGGAGTTGAGCACTCTCTCTCTCCCCAGAGATAGTCTTGAGACCCACTGCAACAGGTTTGGATAAAGTGTTCTCACAGTTTTAAAAGTGTCAGAATATTCTTTAATAAGCCTCAGAGGGCAATGGAGTACCCTAAGAGGCTGCAGAGAGAGAAGAAACAGATCTGGGTATTTATTCCCTTGGCTTCCCTCTGGGGGAAGTCCATCACTTAACAGAAGGTCTCAGCTCCTATCAGGAGGTCCATTCCACCTAACCCTGTCTTCCCCTGCCATTAACTGCTCCCACTCTTGCCCTTTCAGGCCTAGGGGTAGTAATAGAGTCTCATTATTACCAGCCCCAGGGAGGCCACACCAATATTTGTATCCCTGTGGTTTTCCACCACTTTGTGAGTTATTAAACTCTCCTCAAAGAATCATATTTGAGAATGCCATCTGTTTCCTGCTGGATCTCCCTAATGCAGATATCATCTCAGCAGATTTCTTATTCTAAAAAGCATATTAGCTGTAAGAAAGGCAGGCATGGATACGACAAGCAGTGAGATTTCTACATGAGTGACTTAAGCTGATTTTAAGCTGCCGTTTCTCCATTCTTTAGTTATTTTCATAATTACAGTAGCAAAGAGTATTTTCTGAAACATACAGTTTCCAAGTAGAATCTCTAAGCATCAACAGGGATTATTTTAAGAAGAAATATCCAAGGAAACTAGAAGTAAAAACTGTGTTAGCTGAAACTAACCAGAAACCTAAGAAGAGCTTCTTTGCCTTTATTTCCATCTGGTGGTTATATCCAGAGGTAACTTCATAGCAATACTTTTAATAAGTGCAAGAAACACTAATAATACCACATACAAACCTGGCAACTCTTAATCACCTGCTGAAGGCTAATTCCATACGTTGTCTAGAGCAGTATTTTGTCAAATTCAGGTTGCAGTTGATTGTGAAATCAATTCAGCAGGTCATAACAGTTTTTTAAATGACACATCTATACACAATAATGTAAAACAGAAAATCAGAGCATATTATACATAGTAAGGGTAAATATTTCACCAAATTTTAATCTCACCTTTTTACATAGCTATTTTTATAGGTGTACAAGGGCATAATGTAAAATGTATTCCTTATGATGGGCGGCAGTCAAGAAAGTTTGAAAGCTACTGGTCTGGGTGGCCAGGTGTGGTGGCTCACACCTGTAATGCCAGGACTTTGGGAGGTTGAGGCAGGTGGCCGAGGTCAGGAGTTCAAGACCAGCCTGGACAACATGGTGAAACCCCGTCTCTACTAAAAATACAAAAATCAGCCAGGTATGGTGGCGGGCACCTGTAATCCCAGCTACTCGGGAGGCTGAGGCAGGGAACTGCTTGAACCCAGGAGGCGGAGCTTGCAGTGAGCCGAGATCGCGCCACTGCACTCCAGCCTGGATGACAGAGCAAGACTCTGTCTCAAAAAAATAAAAAATAAATAAATAAATAAATAAAGCTACTGGTCTGAAGAGAACCCCCTGCAAACAATACAATAAATGTAAAGCCAAAAACATGTTGTTTCAGCCTATAGCTTCAAATTTTAAAAATCCTAATCTTCATTAAAAATACAGCTTGTTGGATGGGTGCAGTGGCTCATGCCTGTAATGCCAGCACTTTGGGAGGCTGAAGGGGGTGGATCACGAAGTCAGGAGTTCAAGACTAGCCTGGCCAACATAGTGAAACCCCATCTCTACTAAAAATACAAAAAATAAGCCAGGCGTGGCAGCACGTGCCTGTAATCCCAGCTACTCAGGAGGCTGAGGCAGGAGAATGGCTTGAACCCAGGAGGCAAAGGTTGCAGTGAGCCAAGATTGCACCATTGCACTCCAGCCCAGGAAACAGTGTGAGACTCCAACTTGAAAACAAAAACAAAACAAAACAACAACAAAAAAACAGCTTGTTACCAGGTATAAGCATATAAGTAACTGAAATAAAAATTCTATAAAACATTATTTATTCTTTTTTCTTTTGAGACAAGGTCTCCCTCTGTCGCCCAGGCGGGAGTGCAGTGGTGCAATCTCAGCTCACTTCAACCTCTGCCTCCTGGGTTCAAGCAATTCTGCTGCCTCAGCCTCCTAGGTAGCTGGGATTATGGGCATGTGCCACCAAGCCCAGCTAATTTTTGCATTTTGAGTAGGCATGGGGTTTCACCATGTTGGCCAGGCTGGAAAACAGTATTTACTCCTACTACATGTGATGTGCTCTGGTATTTTCTCTTAATTGATTATTCCAAACCACAGCTTACAAAGTACTTGCCTAGAGTATTAACAGGGCCAGGTCTGTAGAATTTTGTTCTACAGCTGCCTTCATCTGATTTTATGTCATTTCTACTGTGGTAGCAAGCAGTCAAATCCTCTTCCTCCTTAGGTTTCTGTGTAACTACTACATGACTTCTGCTCAGTGGGAGAGAAATATCTTGAGTATGAAGCAGATGAAGATGTAACAGATGAGGAAGTAGCCCCATCCACATGTCCTGGCATTCAGTGCCATGATACATGCTGAGAGCAGCATCTTACAGCAAGCACGTGCAGCTCACAGCCTGAGGACAGAGGGCAAGGAATGTGTGGAAGCAGCTCTGAGCCAATGTCCGATGGGCACTGGATGCTAAACATCCCACCCTCCTCAGCCCTCACTGTGTTCTTCCCAATCTCTAAGTTTCCCAGCAGGAATGAGTGCCAGTCACCACCAGCAGTCACCTGATTGATAACTCAACCTTTACTGGCTTCTTTCCTCTCTTGTACCTCTCTACTGGGGCTTCCTGGAATCACCTCTCACATAAATGACATGCACTTAAACCTTTATCTCAGGGTCTATTTCTGAGTAAATGCAACCTAAGAGAGTACACTAGTATAACTCTGTTGTTAAGAGCCAGGGCTGCAAAGATGGGGAAGGCCCACCCTAAAAAAGCTCACACTTTTTTAGGAAAATCAACACTCTTTTTAAAAATGTGGGGCCGGGCCCGGTGGCTCACGCCTGTAATCCTAGCACTTTGGGAGGCCAAGGAGGGCAGATCACGAGGTCAGGAGATCAAGACCATCCTGGCTAACACAGTGAAACCTCGTCCCTACTAAAAATACAAAAAATTAGACGGGCGTGTTGGCACCTGTAGTCCCAGCTACTCAGGAGGCTGAGGCAGAAGAATGACATGAACCCGGGAGGCGGAGCTTGCAGTGAGCCGAGATTGCGCCACTGCACTGCAGCCTGGGTGACAGAGCGAGACTCCATCTCAAAAAAAAAAAATGTGAAACAAAACTTTACTGCTCATAGCAATGACAGGTATGCTCCAGGAGGAAAGGAAGAGGGGACAGTATCTGACTGAAGGGCCACAGAAGCCACTGTAGGAGACTATGCAGAACTCCCCACAGGAGTCAGGTGGGTAGTCAGGGCTATCCATGGTATGGGTCTATGTTCACTTCCCTGTGGCAACAGTCTTAAGCCTCTCTGATTTACTGTAATACTTTACTTCTCATATTTAGGTTAAGAAAAGAATTTTTACTTCTTCCAAAAAGAAAGAATTCTAGCCTTCAGCTAAAAATAACTCAAGTAATATGAAAAATATGAAGGGAGGAAAACCATTAAGTTCCTGACAATGTGTTAAGAAAACTATTTGTAAATCATCTTTGATCTTTTTATGTTCTTCTAAGATCACAGAGGATGGGAGTGAGTGTTCATCGCAAATCTTCATGAAAAGTTCTGAAGAAGGCTGATATTTTCATTTGAAAAGTATTATTTTTAAATGTAAAATTTACATGTTCAGCTTTGTGTTCAATACTATAAAATAGGACTTCTTTTAGGCTGGCAACAAATAAGAAAGCTACAACTAATTTTCTTCGCTTTTTTTTTTTTTTTTTTAAGAGACAGGATCTCTCTGTCACCCAGGCTGGAGTGCAGTGGCACAATCACGGCTCACTGCAGCCTCAACCTTCTGGGCTCAAGTGATCCTCCTGCCTCAGCCTCCACAGTAGCTAGGACACAGGTGCAAGCCACCACGCCCAGCTAATTTTTTTTTTTTAAGAGACAGGGTCTTACTGTATTGCCCAGGCTGGTCACAAACTCCTGGGTTCAACCAATCCTCCTGAGAAAGTTATGGCTAATTTTCCTTTGCATCTTCCATTCTGGTAAATATTGCAGCAAAGGCAAAGCAGCATCATAATTCTCTCTCTCAGGCAAGGAGTCTGATCTGCAGCGAAAGTAGGTATTTGCACTGAAAGCTTCTCCAACGTGCCAACTACATCAGGGAGTGAGACTCAAATACTCACCCTGACCCGGCAGGGAGTGATGGCAGAGCTGAAGGAACATTAGCCTGTGGTTTTTCTTTCTCATTCTGCTTGAAGAAGGATTTGGCCTCTTTAGATGTAGCATCCACTTCCTTAGTTACCCTGTGCCAAGGAAAAAGACATCAAGCTTACAAGAAGAATAAAGAGAAAGAAACAAGCTAGAAAAGGGAATAAAGACAACTAGAAAAAGATCCACTCGGCTTTCAATAAATTCTGGACGCTCAGCATTATGATAAAAGTTTACTACAACTTTCAATAAAGACATTTGCCCAGCCAGGCGTGGTGGCTCACGCCTGTACTCCCAGCACTTTGGGAGGCCGAGGCAGGCGGATCACAAGGTCAAGAGATCGAAACTATCCTGGCCAACATGGTGAAATCCTGTCTCTATTAAAAATATGAAAATTAGCTGGGCGTGGTGGCAGGCGCCTATAGTCCCAGCTACTCGGGAGGCTGAGGCAGCAGAATCACTTGAACCCAGGAGGCAGAGGTTGCAGTGAGCCGAGATCACGCCATTGCACTCCAGCCTGGGCAACAGCACGAGACACCGTCTCAAAAAAATAAAAAAAAATAAAAAAAATTTTCCCTCACTAAAATTAACAAATGAAACAACAATGTGTATAAATTTTATCACCCTATAACAACCCAAAGATGAAACAAAATCCCCTAAAACTGGCTAAATTAGCAATAATTTGGGAATGGACGAAAGCAATATGACTGAGAATTTTGTCTAATTTCAAATCTGAAACAATTATCTTCACTAAAACTGAGTCCTAAAGGTTCAAATAAAGGTGTTTATGGTACCTGAGAATTCAGATAAAGAGAGAAGGAGAAATGTTTAATCCCTGCCTAGGCTTTCCAGGTTAACGAAAACACCTGAGGAATGTTGTTTAAATGCAGTCCATCTCCCCTCCAGGACTTCTCAGCATGAAACACACTGCAGCAGTCAATACTAAATCTCCATGCTGGTTTACTGATGTAAAGGCTGAAAAAGGCCCTCACACTGCACCCCACATGCAGATTAGCACTCAGCCTGAGATGGGGAGATGGAATACTGGGAATATAGGTTATAGAATTGGGAAATAATGCCTAGGTTGGCACTATTTCAAGGAGAAAAACAAGAGTTAAAAAAAAAATTTTTGAGGAGACCAGGCACGGTGGCCCATGCCTATAATCCCAGCACTTTGGGAGGCCAAGGCAGGCGGACCACGAAGTCATGAGTTTGAGACCAGCCTGGCCAACATGGTGAAACCCTGTCTCTACTAAAAATACAAAAAATTAGCCAGGCATAGTGGCAGGCGCCTGTAATCACAGCTACTCGGGAGGCTGAGGCAGGAGAATTGCCTGAACCCAGGAGGTGGAGGTTGCAGTGAGCTGAGACCACGCCACTGCACTTCAGCCTGGGCAACAGAGCGAGACTCTGTCTCAAAAATAAATAAATAAATTGAGAAGACTCCAGAAGGCTCCTGTTTTATATCCAAAACAACCCAAAGATGAAACAAAAACTGGCTAAATTAGCAATAATTTGGGAATGGACAAAAGCAACATGACTGAGAATTTTGTCTAACTTCAAATCTGAAAAAATTATCTTCACTAAAACTGAGTCCTAAAGGCTCAAATAAAGGTATTTATGGTACCTGAGAATTCAGATAAAGAGAGAAGGAGAAATGTTTAATCCCTGCCCAGGCTTTCCAGGTTAACAAAAACACCTGAGGAATTTTGTTTAAATGCAGTCTATTATGGCCGGCCTCAGTGGCCTCTTTTGTAGCCCTCTGAGAAGTTTTTTCTTGTTTTTTGTTTGTTTGTTTGTTTTCATTTGAGACGGAGTCTCGCTCTGTCGCCTAGGCTGGAGTGCAGTGGCGCAATCTCGGCTCACTGCAACCTCTGCCTCCTGGGTTCATGCCATTCTCCTGCCTCAGCCTCCCAAGCAGCTGGGACTCCGGGTGCCCGCCACCACGCCCAGCTAATTTTTTTGTATTTTTAGTAGAGATGGGGTTTCATGGTGTTAGCCAGGATGGTCTTGATCTCCTGACCTTGTGATCTGCCCGCCTTGGCCTCCCAAAGTGCTGGGATTACAGGCGTGAGCCACCGTGCCCAGCGTTTTTTTGTTTTAAAACCAGGCCAGGTACAGTGGCTCATGCCTGTAATCCCAGCATTTTGGGAGGCCAAAGTGGGCAGATCATTTGAGGTCAGGAGTTCGAGACCAGCCTGGCCAACATGATGAAACCCCATCTCTACTAAAAATACAAAAATTAACTGAGTGTGGTGGTGCATGCCTGTAACCCCAGCTACTTAGGAGGCTGAATCACTTGAACCTGGGAGACAGAGGTTGCAGTGAGCCAAGATAGCATCACTGCACTCCAGCCCTGACAAAAGAGCAAGACTCCGTCTCAAAAAGAAAACAACACGCCGGGGGCAGTGGCTCACGCCTGTAATCCCAGCACTTTGGGAGACTGAGGCGGGCAGATTATGAGGTCAGGAGTTCGAGACCAGCCAGGCCAACATGGTGAAACCCTGTCTCTACTAAAAAAAGTAAAAAAAATTAGCTGGGCATAGTGGCAGGTACACCTGTATCCTAGCTATTCGGGAGGCTGAGGCAGGAGAACCTCATGAACCCAGGAGGTGGAGGTTGCAGTCAGCCGAGATCCCGCCACTGCACTCCAGCCTGGGCGACAGCGAGACTCCGTCTCAAAAAATAAATAAATAAATAAAAATAAAAGAACAAAACAAAACAAATCCTTCCCTACTCCACTGATGCTGAGCTTGGATACACGACTTGCTACAAAGGCCAATGAAGTATTAGCTGATCTGAGAGGAAGAGAAGCTTAAACATGTTTGTGCTGTTTCTCTTGCCCCTTGAATTCATCCCTTGAGTCATAAGGAGAATACACCTCAACTGGCTGCTGGTCCAAGATGGCAGAAAGACACATGCTGTAGACCTGAACCCAACAAACAAGCAGCTTGGAGCTTAGCTGAGCCGAGTCTAAATCACTCAATCTCAGATACTCAGAGGCACACGGGCAACAAGTAAATGCTTATCATTGTATATCACTGAGTTTTGGAATGGTGTGCTACACAGCACTACTGTAGCAAGAGCTGACTGACACATTTACATTTTGTGAGTAAGAAAACTGAAATATAAGGTTGTGTTACTTATTCAAGGCTATCCTGAGATTAAGCAGCAATGCTATAGAGAACCCTATAGCAGACAGTATATTCCAAAGATGGTTGCCACAAATTTCCCATCCCCACATGCTCTTTCAGAACCCTGATACTACCCCAGTTAGAGGGGGAGTCTGTGTCATCACCCCTTGAAAGTGAATGGGCCTTCATGGCTGTCTCAACTCAAAGAGTTCTGTGGAAGTGGCACAACATGACTTCCACAGGCTAGCAAATAGAAGATAATACAGCTTCCACCTGGCATGCTTCCACCTGGCATGCTCTGTCTGTCTGTCTGTCCCTGTGTATGTCTCTCTCAAGAATGCACCTTTGAAACTCCAAGTTACCACAAAAGAAGTCTGGCTACTCTGCAGCCACTATGTTGGAGAGATCATATGGGAAGATCACACAGAAACAGACGTCTGAGAAGCCTGTACCAACCCCTGGGTGTTTGAGCCTTCCCAGCTCTGGCATCAGACGTGGGAGTAAGAAAACCTGTGAAGGCTGGGCGCGGTGGTCATGCCTGTAATCCCAGCACTTTGGGAGGCTGAGGCGGGCAGATCACGAGGTCAGGAGATCGAGACCATCCTGGCTAACATGGTGAAACCCCGTCTCTACTAAAAAATACAAAAAAAATTAGCCAGGCATGGTGGCGGGCGCCTGTAGTCCCAGCTACTCGGGAGGCTGAGGCAGGAGAATAGTGGGAACCCGGGAGGTGGAGCTTGCAGTGAGCCGAAATCATGCCACTGCACTCCAGCCTGGGAGACAGAGCGAGACTCCATCTCAAAAAAAAAAAAAAAAAAAGAAAACCTGTGAAGTGGTTCCACACTTAGCCACTGTCTGATTACAACTGTACAAGAGACCCTGAGTAAGAACTGCCTAGCTGAGCCCAGCCACCCCTGGAACCAAGAGAAATTATAATAAAACAATTATTTTTTAAAGCCACTAAATTTTGAGGTGCTTTCTTACACTGTTGTAAAAATAACCAAAATAAACCCACATCCAAATCTCAGGCTTAATGCAGGGTTCTGGAGTACAAAACTAGAAAGGGTACCTTTAAATTTCCTTGCTCTGGGTAGAATCTGGGGCAGACCAGCTAATGAAGAACAAGTAGAAACTGCCACTTACATATAGTAATCTGAACACATGCTTTATTCCAGTCCTGCCAAAACCCTACTAAATAGTGGCAAATAAATTTAAAAAGATGAAACTACACAAGGATAATGAGAAGAAGTATAACAGAAAAGGGATGCCAACAGAATTTTCTTCTTCTTTTTTTTTGTTTTAAAGACAGAGTCTCACCATGTTGCCTGGGCTGGATTCAAACTCCTGGGCTCAAGTGGTCCTCCTGCCTTGGCCTCCCAGTGCTGGGATTACAGGCATGAGCCACTGCGCCCAGCCCAAATTTTCTGACAGTAGAAAGCAGCCAGGTGCAGTAGCTCGGGCCTGTAATTCCAGCACTTTGGGAGGCCAAGGGCGGGAGGATTACTTGAGCCCTGGGCAACATGGCAAGACCCTAACTCTACAAAAATTTTTTTTAAATCGGCTGGGCGCGGTGGCTCACGCCTGTAATCCCAGCATTTTGGGAGGCCAAGGCAGGCGGATCACCTGAGGTTGGGAGTTCGAGACCAGCCTGATCAACATGGAGAAACCCCATCTCTACCAAAAATACAAAATTAGCCAGTGGTGGTGGCACATGCCTGTAATCCCAGCTGCTTGGGAGGCTGAGGCAGCAGAATCGCTTGAACCCAGGAGGTGGAGGTTGCGGTGAGCCGAGATCGTGCCATTGCACTCCAGCCTGGGCAACAAGAGCAAAACTCCATCTCAAAAAAAAAAAAAAAAAAAAAAAAAGGAAAAAAAAAATCAGCCAGGCATCATGGCATGCACCTGTAGTCCTAGATGCTTGGGAGGCTGAAGCAGAAGGATCGCTTGAAGCCAGGAGTTCAAGGTTACAGTGAGCTATTATTGTGGAACTATATAGCCTAGGCAACACAGTGAGACCCTGTCTCAAAACAAAAAACAAAACAAAACAAAAAAGAAGGTAGAAAGCAAGTAGACAAGTAATAACTGGCTTTGGTTTTTGTTTTCTCTGATCTCCTAAGCCTACAGCCATGTGGAATGGCCAAAAACAGGCAAGCCAATGTGTACTAAAGTACCCTAGAAAGGCTCATTAAATTGAGACACCAGGAACCTTTTGAGGTAGAGGAAAGGAATAGGGCTAAAACCAGTTGGAATTCTCCATCAGGAGCAGCTAGGCCCCAGATCCCCTTCAGCAGCACCTCATACCACAAGCTACTGCTCTACCCCATCCCCAATCCAGCAGAACCCATTACTCTGGAGAAATGAAAACCACGGAAGTTCCAGACTCAAAAGGCATGGCTGAAGTCCATTCTGAGAAAAGAGGAATTACATGAAAATCTATGTATTCATTCTTCCTTTGCCAGAGCAACCCTGAAGCCTAGGTGTTCTGTACAACTGAGTTACAAGATGGAGTGCTACGAAACTCATATTGGACTTTATACCAGTAAGAAATAATGTACTGTATTATGCTACTGAGTTGCTGAGTTTGTTACCTCAGCCTAGCCTGCCCTGGCCTGTCATATCAATTCTACTAATATGAATCTCACAAAAACAGAAAATAGGGGGAAGTTGTCAACAATAACAGAAAATGTCCTAGAAGTGAAGGATAGGCTTCCATAAAAAAGAGCCATAGAACACTGGATGCAGCTAATTTAAAAGCATCCAGCTTGACGCAGTGGCTCACACCTGTAATCCCAGCACTTTGGGAGGCCGAGGTGGGCAGATTGTGAGGTCAGGAGTTCCAGACCAGCCTGGCAACATGGTGAAACCCTGTCTCTATTAAGAAATACAAAAATTGGCTGGGCGCAGTGGCTCACGCATGTAATCCCAGCACTTTGGGAGGCCGAGGTGGGTGGATCATGAGGTCAGGAAATCAAGACCATGCTGGCTAACACGGTGAAACCCCGTCTCTACTAAAAATACAAAATATTAGCCAGGCTTGGTGGCGAGCGCCTGTAGTCCCTGCTACTCGGGAGGCTGAGGCAGGAGAATGGCGTGAACCAGGGAGATGGAGCTTGCAGTGAGCCAAGATTGCACCACTGCACTCCACCCTGGGCAACAAAGTAAGACTCCGTCTCAAAAAAAAAAAAAAAAAAAAATTAGCTGGGCGTGGTAGCAGGTGCCTGTAATCCCAGCTGCTTGGGAGACTGAGCCAGGAGATTCGTTTGAACCCAGGAGGCAGAGGTTGCAGTGAGCTGAGATAGCGCCACTGCACTCCAGTCTGGGCGACAAGGTGCGACTCCGTCTCAAAAAAATAAAGATTCACACCAAGGCAAATCACTGTGAAGTTTCAGAATGTTGGTGATAGAGAAGATGAAATCAAATGGCCTAAGTGATAGCTTAAGGAAAAGTAGCCTCTAGGTAATGCATGTTTGGTTTTGTTTTTTACTACCTTTATGGAAATGACAAACCTGGAAAGAGTCACCTGAGACAATTAGGTCAACATTTGCTGAAAAGCAACCTAGATCCAAGCACTGTTAGATGTTGAACATATAAAAAAAATATGGCATGGCCTTTGTTCTTAAGGAGCTCACAGTTCAGCAGAACAGCCAACCATGAAAGCAAGTCATTATAATACATGATATATAGTAAGTGGCATAAAAGCAGCATGGAAAAAGTATAAACTGTGGGAGTATCTCTCATAATTTCTTAGTGCCAAAGTCCTATCTATATTCACTAGGAAACACTGGTATATTTATCTCAGGAACTTTAGTAATTGACACCAAGTAATATTACAGATTACTCTTCATTGACAGTATGCCTAGAACAACTCCAATTTTAACAAGCAATAAGGGATTCAAGTATCAAAATATCTTCAAGCAGGAGAACAGTTAAATTATAGACCACCTCTAACGCACAAGAGGGAACTCTGACAGGAAAAGGCCTATTATTAGTAATAGTTAATTCAAGTGTTCTCAACAGAAATTCCATTTTAACTTTATTTTCACTTGCTCAGAACTTCCTGAAAGTCTTTATTTGGGCAGAAACTTTCCATGACTGGCTTTTTCCAAAAGGTGAATCATTTAGGAAAGTCTGAGCTAACTGGCTCAGCTGGTTATGTGATAGGGCAGAATACAAAATACTATATTCCCCCATTCCCCTAGGTTAATAAGCTAAACGTTTTTCAAGTAGGGACAAAAACAAAATGAAATGATCAAAGCCCAAAATTTAACATTAAAATACATTTAGAAAACCGAAGACTAACTTTGTGCTAACACTACCTTACACTTAGACCTACAAATTCCTTCCTGTCATCACCAGCTCTTCTCACATTTCTTGAAGATGTAGTAATGCTCTTAACTTGATACAGAGACAAAAAGGAGAATAATGACATGAAGAAATTAAAAGATATGCTCAAATCCATACAACAAATTTGTATCTGTTATCAATGAAAATTCAGATCTCGTAAGTCCCCTTATGAGAATTCCTTATAATGCCTAAATTTAAGTATAAATAAATTAAGTTTAAAAAAATCCTGTCAACATGCCCACTATTAACAGGGTTTTTGTTTTCTTTAGGGGAAGGGAGTTACAGAACTTTCACTTTTCATGTTATATATATTATATACCTCTGTAACATGATTTTTAAAGTAATAAGCATATATCATTTTGAAATATAAAATGTATGTGACAGTATGTAATTCATATGAAAAAAGGGCTTCCATACTCATTTCTTTGTTTTGTTTTTTATAGACATGGTGCTGCCCTCTTCTGACAAATTGAGAAAACAGCAGACGCCCTGAATACCCATCAAGGACATTTAAAATTACCATCCACTTGTTTTCAAAAATGAAATAGGAAATTTGCAGCACACGACTATAATAGTATTTACTAACAAGTCCACAACACTTAATTTGACCGAAAATTTATGACTTTTTTTGAGACAGGGTCTCACTCTGTCACCCAGGCTGGAGTTCAGTGGCACGATCTCGGCACACAGCAACCTCTGCCTCCTGGTCTCAAGGGACACTCCTACTTCAGCCTCCCGAGTAGCTGGGACTACAGACACACACCACAACGACTGGCTAATTTTTATATTTTTTGTAGAAATGGAGTTTCTCCATGTTGCCCAGGCTGGTCTTCAACTCCAGTACTCAAGCAGTCCTCCTGCCTCAGCCTCCCAAAGTGCCGGGATTACAGGCATGTGCCACTGCGCCTGGCCTAATGACTTCTTACAGCAACAGTTATTTACCAGCTTTTTGTACACTCTATGTGAGGGCCACTAGTGAAGTTATAAATAAATCTTTCTTAGTCTGCATAACACATAGAAAATAATTCAAGCCAAAAAAGACTTCAAAAAACTTTTAAACCTATATTCCTAATGTTACATTAATATACTTTCTATATTATTTTTATAGGACTTTCAAACTATTAAAAGTTTATACTGTCAGCGTTCTGCTGGTCCCCTACTGGATGTACAACTCAACAGCTTCCAGAATAATTTCAGGCAGTAAAATATATTACTAATTCATATCATCAATAATTATTTATGGGGCCAGGCATGGTGGCTCACACCTGTAATCCCAGCACTTTGGGAGGCTGAAGTGGGCGGATCATTTGAGGTCAGGAGTTGGAGACCAGCCTGGCCAACATGATGAAACCCTGTCTTTACTAAAAATAAAAAACTTGGCCGGGTGCAGTGGCAGGTGCCTGTAATCCCAGCTACTCGGGAGGCTGAGGCAGGAGAATCGCTTGAACCCAGGAGGCGGAGGTTGCAGTGAGCTGAGATCGCACCACTGCACTCCAGCCTGGGCAACAGAGTAAGACCGTGTGTCAAAATAATAATAGTAATTATTATTATTATTATTTATGGATCCCGAAAACAACTAATTACCAAGGAAAAGGTTGCCTTACAATGAAGAATTCTGGAAGGTACTGTCTTTTTTCTTTTTTTTTTTTGAGACGGAGTCTTGCTCTGTCGCCCAGGCTGGAGTGCAGTGGCATGATCTTGGCTCACTGCAAGCTCCGCCTCCCGGGTTCACGCCATTGTCCTGCCTCAGCCTCCTACAGGCACCCGCCACTGCACCCGGCTAATTTTTTGTATTTTTAGTAGAGAAGGGGTTTCACCGTGTTAGCCAGGATGGTCTCGATCTCCTGACCCCATGATCCGCCTGCCTCGGCCTCCCAAAGTGCTGGGAATACAGGCATGAGCCACCGCGCCCGGCCCCAAAGGTACTGTCTTAAGATACTGGTGGCCTAACTTATCCCCATCAATGTTGAGTCTCTTGATGGATGAGAAGCATCATCAATGTAGTATTTTTGTCTAACATAATTAATGTGAAGCTCATCATAAACAATGCAGCAATCCAAATTGAGGGACATTATGCAATACAAATGGCCTGGACTCTTAAAAAAAAAAAAAAAGCTTAAAACCAATGCTGTGAAATACAGAAAAGGCATGAAAAACAGTTCTAAGTGCAAGGAGTTTAAAAAGACCAAATGCAAAATCAACAGCAACAACAAAAGACCAATTATGGTTTTCATCTTAGATTGGATCTTAGAGGTGGCTCCGTAGCACAACGGATAGCGCGCTGGACTTCTAGACTGGATTTTAGATTGAACAAGAAATACAGCTATAAAGTACATTATTGGGATAACTGGGGAAAAACTGAATGGAATCATTTGTATATAGTGCTATTCAAGTTTTGACTGCAAAACTACCTGTTATTGGTCCAAGATGAGATGGGCACAGAAATTGTGAGTATTTAGAAACTTGTTCAGCAATTTGACAATGTCACAATACTCAAGACATGAGCAGTGGGCGCTTCCATTAAACAGAGTATAAATTCAGTTATGCCAGATTTGTAAGGTGAGTCACATGTGATATGAATTATCAGTCACACGCAGTAGGACATTACATTGTGTGTGATACTTCAGAATTATCTTGTCAACTAAAGCCCAAAAATGTAATAAAATGTAAGCATTTATTTTTATAACTTATTTTTACAATCATTTTAATTGTTACTCAATTGTAATTTTTAAAATTTATACAGGTGCCAGGCATGATGGCTCATGTCTGTAATCCCAACACTTTGGGAGGCCGAGCAGGCAGATGCTTGAGCCCAGGAGTTTGACACCAGGCTAGATAAACCCATCTATACAAAAAACACAAGAGGCCGGGTGTGGTGGCTCATGCCTGTAATCCTAGCACTTTGGGAGGCTGAGGCGGGCAGATCATATGAGGTCAGGAGTTCCAGACCAGCCTGATCAACAAGGTGAAACCTCGTCTCTACTAAAAATACAAAAAAAATTTAGCCGGGCATGGTGGTGCGTGCCTGTAGTCCAGCTACTCAGGAAGCTGAGGCAGGAGAACTGCTTGAACCCAGGAGGTAAAGTTGCAGTGAGCTGAGATTGTGTCACTGCACTCCAGCCTGGGTGACAGAGTGAGACTCCATCTCAAAAAAAAAAAAAACAAATGAGCCAGGTGTGGTGGTATGCACCTGCAGTCCTAGCTACCAAGGAAGCTGAGGTGAGAGGACTGCCTGAGCCCAGGAGGCAGGGACTGCAGTGAGCCAAGACTGCGCCACTGCACTCAGCCAAGACTGCGCCACTGCACTCCAGCCTGGGTGACAGAGCAAAACCCCGTCTCCAAAAAAAAAAAGAAAAAAGAAAAAAAAATTTATGTAGATGGTCAGACATGGTGGCTCACACCTGTAATCCCAGCACTTTGGGAGGCCAAAGCAGGAGGATCACTTGAGGACAAGAGGTCAAGACCACCTTGGGCAACACAGCAAGACCCCATCTCTACAAAAAAGTAAAATAGGCCAGGTGCAGTGGCTCATACCTGTAATCCCAACACTTTGGGAGGCTAAGGCAGGAGGATCACTTGAGCCCAGGAGTTCAAGACCAGCCTAAGCAACATAGGGAGACCTCGTCTCTAAAAAAATAAAAACGAATTAGCTAGGCATGGGTGACCAATGCCTATATTCCCAGGTATCAGGGAGGCTGAGGTGAAAGGATCTCTTCAGCCTGGGAGATCATGGCTGTAGTGGGCCATGAGGGAGCCACTACACTCCAGCCTGGGCAACAGAGTGAGACCCTGTCTCAAAAAAATTAAATAAATAAAATATTAAAAATAAACAAACAAACAAATAGGCAGGGCACGATGGCTCATGCCTGTAATCCCAGCACTTTGGGAGGCCAAGGTGGGTGGGTCATGAGGTCACAAGTTCAAGATCAGCCCAGCCAACATGGTGAAACCCCATCTCTACTCAAAATATAAAAAATAGCTGGGCGTGGTGGCACGCACCTGTAATCCCAGCTACTCGGGAGGCTGAGGCAGGAGAGTGGTCTGAACCCCGGAGGCATAGGTTGTGATGAGCCGAGATTGCGCCACTGCACTCCAGGATGGGTTGATAGAGCGAGACTCCAACTCAAAAAATAAAAATAAATAAAATAAATAAAAATAAACAAATAGGCCAGGCATGGTAACTCACGCCTGTAATCCCAGCACTTTGGGAGGCCGAGGCGGGAGCATCACTTGAGGTCAGGAGTTTGAGATCAGCCTGGTCAACATGGTGACCATCTCTACTAAAAATACAAAAATTAGCCAGGCGTGGTGGCAGATGCCTGTAATCCCAACTACTCGAGAGACTGAGGCAGGACAATCGCCTGAACCTGGGAGGCGGAGGTTGCAGTGAGCTGAGATCACGCCACCGTACTCCAGCTTGGGTGACAGAGACTCCATCTCAAATAAATAAATAAACAAGCAAACAAATAAATGAAATAAAATAATTAGCTAGGTGTGGTGATGTTCACTTGGGAGGCTGTGGTGGGAGGCTGACGTGGGAGGATCACTTGAGCCCATGAGTTCAAGGTTACAGTAATCAATGATTGCACAACCACACTCCAACCTGAGTGACAGAGTGAGTTAGCTCCTGTCTCTCAAAAACAAAAAATAATCCTAGTACTTCCAGGCAAGAAAGCAATTTAACATGTTTTTCAGTAGCAAATAAATTATAAGGGTAAAAATGCAAGTTACAAACCTAGAAAAATAGTGTTTCTACAAATTAACACATTTCATAGAATGTTTTGAATTGTATTTTCTATTAAAAAAATATTCACACATGGCTGGGTGTGGTGGCTCATACTTGTAATCCCAGCACTTTGGGGGGCCAAGGCAGCAGGATCACTTGAGTCCAGGAGGTTCAAGAGCAGCCTGGGCAACACAGTGAGACGACATTGCTACAAAAAAATTTTAAAAGTTAGATGGGCATGGTGGCATATGCCTGTAGCTCCAGTTACTCAGGAGGCTGAGGTCGGGGGAAATCAACTGAGCCTCGTAGGTTGGTTGAGGCTAGCGTGAATGACAGAGCAAGACCCTGTCTCAAAAAAAAAAAAAAAAAAAAAAGAATTCATGTATAGGAAATTTGGGCTTCCAGAATTCCTTTTTCCTTTCACTAAAAAATAACTGTAATTATAACTTGACGGGATAAATTATTGAAAATGGCTATAATGAAGCATTTAATACAAACTTTGAAAACACAGTATCACAGGCAGGGTGCGGTGGCTCACACCTGCAAATCCAAGCACTTTGGGAGGTGAAGGCAGGAGGATCACCTCAGCCCAGAAGTTCGAGACCAGCCTAGGCAAAATGGTGAAACCCATCTCTACAAAAAATACAAAAATTAGCCAAGCATGGTGTATGCCTATAGTCCCACGCACTCGGCAGGCTGAGGTGGGAGAATGACTTGAGTCCTGGAGGTTGAGGCTGTAGTGAGCTGAGATTGTGTCACTGCACCACAGCCTGGGTGACAAAGAGAGACTCTGTCTCAAAAAAGGAAGGAAGGAAGGGAGGGAGGGAGGGAGGGAGGGAAGGAGGAGAGAGAAAGAACGCACGCACAGTACATCTTTTACTTTTATCCAGATTCATTGCAGATAAAGGCAAAAAATGAAAACCCTGAACTAAATGAAACTGCTTTAAAATGTATACTTCTGGTCCCATGAAAATATCTCTGTGTTACACCCTGGCAGATCCCATGTTAAAAAAAAAAAATCTGTGTGAAGGATGGAAGGGTGGTCAGAAGGCAGGAAGGAGAAAACCAACAAAGAAATAATTTACATACAAATGATCCCCCAGGAGGAGTACAGTCATCAATACAACTTAGATTAAGAAGAAAGAAACAAGCTCTTTCATCACAATAAAAACTTCAAATATTAATATAAACAGTGGGCCGGGTGCAGTGGCTCCCACTGTAATTCCAGCACTTTGGGAGGCTGAGGAGGGTGGATCATAAGGTCAAGATTTCAAGACCAGCCTGGCCAACATGGGGAAATCCCATATCTACTAAAAATACAAAAATTAGCCGGCACGCTGGCAGGCACCTGTAATCCCAGCCACTCGGGAGCCTGAGGCAGGAGAATCACTTGAACCGGAAGGCGGAGGTTGCAGAGAGCCGAGATCACGCCACTGTACTCTAGCCTCGGCAACAGATCAAGACTCTGTCTCAAAATAATAATAATAAAAAAAAAATAGTGTTTATTCAAAGTGTGTGTCTGACATTTAATACTGAGAATTGATATTTTACTCAGCTTTTTGTTTTTTTGTTTTGAGACAGAGTCTCGCTCTGTTGCCCAGGCTGGAGTGCAGTGGTACGATCTCGGCTCACTGCAACCTCTGCCTACTGGATTCAAGTGATTCTCCTGCCTCAGCCTCCCAAGTAGCTAGGATTACAGACGTGCACCACCACACCTGGCTAATTTTTTTTATTTTTAGTAGAGACGGGGTTTCATCATGTTGTTCAGGCTGGTCTCGAACTCCTAACCTCAAGCAATCCACCCACCTTCGCCTCCCAAAGTGCTGGGATTACAGGCATGAGCCACCGTGCCAGGCCAGCTTTTTGTTTTAATAACAGAATAAAAGGTAACAGTGATTCCCTGTATATTAACACTTCCAATGAACAGCCTGTATAATTACAAAATTCTTTTCTTTTTCCTGTCTGCGGTTCATTTTGACCACATGCATTGAAATGTAATGTTATGTCTATTAAATCTTTTTTTCCCCCACACCTGTCGATAGAGGTTAAAAGGCCCACACTTGGAAGGGGCAGGTGGCCCCAGTTATACACACACACAGTGCTGTGGTGCTGCAGCCTGAGCCCCACCGCCACAAAGAGAGGCAGTAGGGTATCTGTCGAATCTTAGTAAAAATTTAGTTATCTTTTATATTTGTTTTTCTAGTAATTCCTTTTTATTGTGTTTTTAGAGAAGTACTGGTCTGCAATAGATTGAAAATTTTAAGTTGGGGTCCTTCACTATAGATAGTAATCTGCTCTAATATTAACTTTACTGAATATGAGAGTTATATCGTGCTACAATGGAGAATGCCCTTGGTCGTAGGAGACACGTGCTAAAGTATTAAAGGCTGATGTGTCACAATGTCTACAAGTAATTCTCAAATGGTTCAGCCAAAACAAAAGAAAAACCCAGATATAGATGGTGAGAGAGAGGCAATACATTAACCAGTGGTGAATCTGGATCATAGGTATGTAGGTGTTTGTTGTAATACTATTCTTGCAACATTTCTATAAGTGTGACATTTTTCAGAAGAAGAAGTTAGAGAGAAAATTTTAATAATAAAAAGTTTTGTTCCATACCATTTGTAAAAGTGATAATGGCCAGGCAGAGTAGTACATCTCTGAAGTCCCAGTTACTTAGGAGGCCAAGGCTGGAGGATCGCTTGAGCCCAGGTGTTCAAGACCAGCCTAGGCAACACAGCAAGACCCATTCTCAAAAAAAAAAAAAAACAAAAAAACAAAAAAAAAACCCAAAACAAAAAAACTGATAGTGTCAATTCTTTTCCCTAAATATATCTTCACTAGATAAATAATTGTTGAAAACATTATTTTTAAGAATAACAATTTTAGGGAAAATTGTATTTTCAGAGAGCCTACAGGTCTAATTAATTACTGCCAATGAAAATCAATGTAACCGCCTATAAAATTATTGATTGGCACTTCCTCTGTTCTCATGTAGCTCTAAATCACAAATCTGCTATTTTCACATAATAAAATTGAAATAAATGGGGGAAGGGAAATTACAGGGATGTGGCTCTTACCTAACAGCCAGGAGACTAACCTGCTCAAGGCATTAAGCCCTTACTTAACCTATGGTAAATAAACCTTATTAATCAATCAGAAAAATATTATTAAGCTAAGAAAATAATATTGAGGCCGGGGACAGTGGCTCATGCCTGTAATCTCAGCACTTTGTGAGGCCAAGGCAGGCGGATCACGAGGTCAGGAGTTCAAGACCAGCCTGGCCAACATGGTGAAACCCTGTCTCTACTAAAATTACAAAAAAAAGTCCAGGCACGGTGGATCACACCTGTAATCCCAGCACTTTGGGAGGCCGAGGCGGGCGGATCACGAGGTCAGGAGATCGAGACCATCCCGGCTAACATGGTGAAACCCCGTCTCTACTAAAAATATTAAAAAATTAGCCGGGCATGGTGGCGAGCACCTGTAGTCCCAGCTACTCGGGAGGCTGAGACAGGAGAATGGCGTGAACCCAGGAGGTGGAGCTTGCAGTGAGCCAAGATTGAGCCACTGCACTCCAGCTTGGGCAACAGAGCAAGACTCTGTCTCAAAAAAAAAAAAAAAGAAAAAAAACGGCCAGGAGTGGCAGCTCATGCCTGTAATCCTAGCACTTTGGGAGGCCAAGGCGGGTGGATCACCTGAGGTCAGGAGTTCAAGACCAGCCTGGCCAACATGGCGAAACCCCATCTCTACTAAAAACACAAAAATAACAGGGCATGGTTGCACAGGCCTGCAATCCCATCTACTTGGGAGGCTGAGGAAGGAGAATCACTTGAACCTGGAAGGTGGAGGTCGCAATGAGCTGAGATCGCAACCTGTACTCCAGCCTGCACAACGGGAGCGAGACTCCATCTAAAAAAACACAAAAACAAAAACAAAAACAAAACAAAAAAACTACAAAAGAATTAGCTGGGTATGGTGGCGTGTGCCTGTAATCCCAGCTACTCGGGAGGCTGAAGTAGGAGAATTGCTTGAACTGGGACCCGGGAGGCAGAGGTTGCAGGGAGCCGAGATCACGCCACTGCATTCCATCCTGGGCTACAGAGCAAGACTCCGTCTCAGAAAAAGAAAATAATATTGAAACCAAATTTCTCTCCTTGTATTTTCAATTCTTATCTGATTTCTGAGACTTCAATGGGGCTCATATTGCAGTCAAGGAGAGTAATAAAGGGAGACATGACTTACCAAAAGTCACAAAACATGGCAATGATCAAGTGGAACAAAATACCTAACTCATATTCCCTTGCTTCTGGTCAGCTGACCACTTCGTAAAGCTCAAAAACTACACTGCTATATGTGAAAGGACCTTCTCATACTCCCTGGTAATTTATAGAGCCAGTTTTCCTTGAGTTCAAATATAACTCTCCCAAAATATTATGATGGATTGAAAAGAGGACAGATGGCTAACACCAGTTAGAGAGAGACGCTCATTTTTAAAAACGCTAGTTTCAAAGTTTTTGAAGGTTCTCTTACCTTACTTCTTCACCAGCAAAATCAAACACCTTGGTGATTTTAACTTTTTCTGTTTCTTTAGGTTTCTCTAGCTCTTCTGCTTTTACCAACAATTTACTTGAACTTGTCTCTTCAGTCTCCTCTCCTTTCTATAAAAAAAACAAGAAATGTAATGTTTCACCAAAAGATGAACCATATTGTTTATAGATACTTTTTATTTTTTTTTCTTTGAGATAGCGTCTCACTCTGTAGCCCAAGCTGGAGTGCAGTAACACAATCTTGGCTCACTGCAACCTCCCCACCTCCCAGGTTAAAGCGATTCTCCTTGCTTCAGCGTCCAAACTAGCTGGGATTACAGGCAACCGCCACCACACCCAGCTAATTTTTGTATTTTTAGTAGAGACAGGATTTTGCCATGTTGGCCAGGCTGGTCTCGAACTCCTGACCTCAAATGATCCACCTGCCTCAGCCTCCCAAAGTGCAGGGATTGTTGGTGTGTGGCACTGCAGTCAGCCTATAGCTACTCTTAAATGTTTCATCTCTAACCAGTTAAAGGCCTATTGGAAACTTACATGATTAGAGAAGCTTATTCTCCTACCACAGGAAATGCTTTGCTTTTCACTTAGTACAATTGTTATCAAAAGGCATCTGGTCGATTTCCGTAGGCTTCAAATCTCAGTAATGTAGGGTATTTCTGGAGAGGCATTCACCTCATTAATGTCTCAACTTACCTTAACTTGTGTACTTGGGGGCACTTTTGATTTTGGTCCCACATCATTGAGGAAGCTGGCCCAGAGTTCGTCCTCCTTCTTTTTCCTGGCATCCTCTGATCCAATGCCTTTTTCCTGCTCTGCAGCTTCATCTTCCTCCTCACTACTGCTTCCCTCAGATTCTGAATTGGCATCCTCCTCTTCCTCTTCTTCTAATGAGAGGCCACCTTGTCTTCTCTTCCTAATCACCAGCAGTCACAGGAAAAAGGAAAGACAGCACAAAACGATTTCAGTTATCCCTCTCCCAATCCCAAAGGTAATCTTATAAACCCAACAACACTTTAAATTCTGGGACTACTGGTTAATATACTGAAGTGAGTAGAAGAGTTAAGCTGAAATTTTATAGAAGAAAAAAAAAGAATTGAAAAAAAAAAAAAGAACTGAGCTCTTAGTGCTAACTTTTCTCCAATCACTTAAAATCAAAGTATAGCGTTCTCCTTCTAAATGAGGACCAGCTGTTTTCACAAAGAAAACATCCAAATCACCTAATCACAGAATTAATCTATCCAGAAAGAATATTCTAAGAACATATTATATGTGCCAGACATTGTTGACTTTTTAAAGCTACTCCATTTGTAGAACAAGTTCTATTTAGAAGAGCCTCAACTTTATTTGCACTATTTCTTCCAAGAGTTCTCAAGGAAAAAGAAAAAAATCCATGTTTCTTCCCACTTTCGGAAGAACTGAGAGCTGGAACATAGAAAAATTCAAGGACAGGCCAGGCGCGGTGGCTCACACCTGTAATCCCACCACTCTGGGAGGCCGAGGCCCACACAGAGATTCCACTACCTTTTTTCTCTTTTACTTCATATAAACTTTCATCACAACAAGATGAGAAAATTAGCCGGGCATGTTGGTGGGTGCCTATAATCCAGCCACTCGGAGGCTGAGGCAGGGAACTGAACCCAGGAGGCGGAGGTTGCAGTGAGCAGAGATCACGCCACTGCACTCCAGCCTGGGCAACAGGGCGAGACTCTGTCCCAAAAAAAATTCAAGGACAAAAAAACTGGGCCCAAGACTTATAAGAGTATATTGCTTCTTAGACTATTTTGACTTTAGGTGAATCAAATATCTACAATTCTTTTTTCTTTTTCATAAATGATAATCTGCTTTTTGCTTCAATGCCCAGGAAGACAGAAACACCCAAGTGAGGTAAAAGACTTCTATGGAAGATGCCCTTATCTAAGTTAAATAACCTGTCAGAATTTTCATAATTTTCATGGGAAAAGAAGCGCATACCAGGCCTATGCCAGGCAATGGGCTAATATCTGTATTTTTAAAATTTAATTGCATATATAACCTTAGATCAAACAATTCCACTTCTAAATGTTACATTTACAGATATATTTATACATGTATACATTATATACATTTATATATTTATGTATACTTTGTATACATGTATACAAAGAATATTCACTGCACTCTTCTTTGTTGTAGTAAAGACTAGATACAATCTAAACATCCCTCGATACAGGAAAGCCTAAATAAAGTAAGGCCTATTCGCATAACGTAATACTATGAAAAGGAGGAGATACTGCCATGGTACTATCTCCAAGATGTGAAATAAAGAGAAATGAAAATGAGAAAGTGAGTATGCTACTATTTATATTTTTTTTCTAAAAAAAAAAATGAAGAAAATATAGACATATATGCATTTGCATGCACAGACTATCTCTGGTAGCATAGTTCTTCAGAGGCAAAGCAACAAGGTCTAGGAACAGGGTAAACATCTTTTTAGGGACTGAATTTTCTGTTTTAACCATATGTACATATTACCTATTAACATTTTCTTTACATTAAAGCTCAAAATGTTTAAAGCTTTCCAGAGACCAAGAAGTTAATCCTAAAATAACAGCAAATGTTTCCCTCAAAGAGAAAAGGGTTAGAAACTCTGGCTTCATTAAATCTATCATGAGACCAATCTTAGCAATCAGGATGGTTGTGACAATAGTCCCTAACTTCTAAGGGCCTTGAGGGCAGCATCACCTGGCTGGAATGCTCTGGGCCTTTCTTTTTTTCCCTTGGGTTTTCTGTGTCTGCTCTTCACCATCCACTTCATCTTCCTTCACTAATTCATTTACATCATCTTCACTATACTCTCCACCTGAAATCACATAACAGGGTGATCAGACAGGAATAAAGGTTTTCACATCAAGATGAGACATTTTCATTAATACAAGCTTTCACACCGAAACATTTTCATTAAGAAAAAGTGAATTTTCCCCTACTCTTCACCTAACGAAAACATCATTTCCTTGGGGAAGTCTTCTCTGCCCCTGAAGACTACCCTATGTTCTTCTATCGTAGGCTTCCATGGCAGTCTCTATTTCCCCTCCAAAACTCATCCCACTTATATTTAATGTTGGTAATTTCTGCTGTGCTGTATACTCCAAGAGGACATAAACTCTGTTCATTGTGACTTTAAAGTATTCACTAAATGAATGAGTGAATGAACAGAAATTTCAATTCTACTAATGTGTTTCTCAAAGAAGAAACTGATGCACTACCTCATCTTGGGTATCTTTCAAATCTAATTTAAAAAACACTTTGTCTTCTCAATAAAAGAAGTTTAAAAGGAAACCTAAAGACTTCCAGTTAAACATAGCAGAAAGAACAAACACACCCATGTCCCATTGTCAGACACTGACATTCAAGGGTCCCCAACAAAAGAGTGTTGCTTGGATGTCTGACCACATGCTGTGGGTACCAGTCAATAAACCAACCCTGCCCACACAGAGATTCCACTACCTTTTTCCTCTTTTACTTCATATAAACTTTCAATTGAAGTGTACATACCAAAAAGCACACAAATCTAATATACAGTTCAATGGAATGACACACAGTGAACACACTTGCATAACCAGGGCCCCAGCTCGAGGAACTGAACATTAGCAGCACCCCAGAAGGCCCCTTGTGCTCCCTTCCAGTCACTAACCACTGCCCTACCCCTAAAGGGAACCAATATCCTGACTTCTAAAGTCACGGGTTAGTTTTGCCTGCTTTTCAACTTTCAACAGAAGCCTGCAGTGTGTACTCTTCTGTGTCTGGCTTCTTTTATTCAACAATATGTTTGTGAGAGTCACCCACATTGTTGCAGTGTAGCTGTAGTTTATTCATTCTCACTCCTAAACAGTAAATACTGTGTCATTGTATGACTATACCATAATTCGTTTATTCATTCTACTGCTGATGCACAACTAGGTTGTTTCCAATTTGGAGTCATTACAAACAGTACTGTTGTGATACTCCTGTGCATCCAATCAGCTTTATTTATTTATTGAGACGGAGTCTTGCTCTGTCACCCAGGCTGGAGTGCAGTGGCGCGATCTTGGCTCACTACAACCTCTGCCTCCCAAGTTCAAGCGATTCTCCTGCCTTGGCCTCCTGAGTAGCTGACATTACAGAAGTGTGCCACCACACCCAGCTGATTTTTATATTTTTAGTAGAGATGGGGTTTTACCATGTTGGCCAGGCTGGTTTTGAATTCTGACCTCAGGTGATCCAGCCGCCTTGGCCTCCCAAAGTGCTGTGATTACAGACAGGAGCCACCGCACACGGCCTCCAATCAGCTTTTAAATACTTCACTTATAATGTACCAAGGACCACCAAACACTTGAGAAAAGCCTCCAATATGAAAGGCAAGATTCAAGACAAACAGAAAGGAATTCAGAGGAAACAAAATCAGTGCAGAAAGAGGGGATGGGGAGGGGGACAGATTAAAAACTTAAGGAAAAAGGATTTGTAATTAATATCCTGAAAGAGGTAAGAGAAACTGTGGCATCCATGGAATAAAAATAAGACTTTTAAAATAATTCAGAAAAACGAAACAAACAAAAAAGCTCGTAAAAACTAAAACAATGATAAAAGAGATTAAAAAAAAAAAAAAAAAAGGTAGACCAGTGGCTCACGCCTATAATCTCAGCCCTTTGGGAGGCCGAGGCAGGTGGTTCGCCTGAGCCCAGGAGTTGAAGACCAGCCTGGGCAACTGTGAAACCCTGTCTCTACAAAAAAATACAAAAATGAGCTGGGCTTGGTGGTACACACCTCTAGTCTGAGCTGAGGCAGAAAGATCACTTGAGCCTGGGAGGTCAAAGCTAGAGTGAGCCAAGATCACACCACTGCACTCCAGCCTGGGTAACAGAGCAAGACCCTGTCTCAAAAAAATAAATACATAAATTAAAAAATTTTTTAAAGGCGACGAGAAGGAGCCAGCTGTGTGAAAATCTGGAGAATAAGCATTTGAGGCTGAGGTGGAAACAATCAATATCCAAAATGGAATTCTGTTTGACATCCCAAACACCAAGGGCTAAGTGACAGTGTTTCATGAAGAGAGCAGTGAGTTCCTGCTTAAGACAGCAATCTGAACATAGAAATGTAATTTTACTTCCTCCTGAACCTAGTGAGACCCCATATCTAAAAAAAATTTTTAAACATTAGCCAGGCATGGTGGAGAATGCCTATGGTCCCAGCTGCTTGGGAGGCTGAGGGGAGGATCACTTGAACCCAGGAGGTCAAGGCTGAAGTGAGCCATGAACACGCTACTGCATTCCAGCCTGGGTGACAGTGAGACCCTGTCTCAAAAACAAAAACAAAAACAAATACCACCCCAAAATAAAAAGAAACACAAATGTATTTACCTTTTTATCCAGCAGTCCCACTTCTATCCCAGAATATATAATAGGTTATTCACTCAGTACTGTTTGTAATAACAAAAAATTAGAAACAACTCAAGTTGTCTCACAGTAAGTGACTGGCTGAAAATGCTATGGTCCATCTAAATAATGGAATACCACAGTCATTACAATGCAATGTGTAAAATTTCTATGTATTTACCTCCAAGATATACTCTTAAGTTAAAGAGAAAAAAAAGGAGAGGAAAAGCAAAAGAACAGTGTATGAAATATGCCAGCTCTGGATGAGGAAAAAGGAAGAATTAAGAATATGCTTATATTTGTTTGTATATGGAAAAAGCGACACTAGAAGGATAAACAAGAAACTAATGAAAACAGCTCCTTATAAGGGTCAGGATAAAACAGAGTAGAAGCAAGAGTTCACTGTGTTTATCTCTCTACAGAACTTTGAAAATCCCTTAAATTCAAAAGTTTGAATAAATAAACATAACTGTATACCGAAATGATAACATAACCACATAAACAAAAGATCTATTCCCAGGACTTTAAAAACAGTATTCTGACTATACATCTTCATCAAGATGCATTCCAAAGACAAAAAAAAAAAGTTCTACTCTGTGTAGTAACATCAATGCTGGTATTTTGAAACTATTTCCTTTATATCATAGGTTAAAGCAAGTAATTAATCACGTTAGGAATCTAGATCTTCAGAATAAGTGAAATGACACAATTATAAAATCAAAGAAATTGGCTGGGAGCGGTGGCTCATGCCTGTAATCCCAGCACTTTGGGAGGCTGAGGTGGGTGTATCACCTAAGGCCAGGAGTTCAAGACCAGTCTGGCCAACACAGTGAAACCCCATCTCTACTAAAAATACAAAATTAGCTGGGTGTGGTGATGCATGCCTGTAATTCCAGCTACTCAGGGAGCTGAGGCAGGAGAATTGCTTGAACCTGGGGGGCGGAGGTTGCAATGAGCTGAGACACACCACTGCACTCCAGCCTGGGCAACAAGAGTGAAACTCTGTCTCAAAAAAAAAAAAAAAAAAAAAGAATTAAGAATATCAATATGAACTCTAACCCTTTTTTTTTTTTTTTTTTGAGACGCAGTCTCGCTCTGTCACCCAGGCTAGAGTGCAGTGGCACGATCTCGGCTCACTGCAAGCTCCACCTCCCGGGTTTTACGCCATTCTCCTGCCTCAGCCTCCGGTGTAGGTGGGACTACAGGCGTGCACCACCTATGCCTGGCTAATTTTTTTTGTATTTTTAGTAGAGATGGGGTTTCACCATGTTAGCCAAGATGGTCTCGAACTCCTGACCTTGTGATCTGCCGACCTCGGCCTCCCAAAGTGCTGGGATTACAGGTGTGAGCCAACGCGCTCGGCTAACCCTTTTTAAGTATTTCCTAGTTTTGTCCACTACACAAACGGCATATAAACTACATCATTCTGGTAACATCGAGCATCTCTAAAGTTCAAAGTTGAGACCACTTACCACAAAAAGGCTCCCTAAAAAAAAAAAAAAAAAAAACTCACTTCAGGTCTGAGGCAAAGAAAGCACAAGGTAAAACCAGGACATTTTTCTGTGCCAGAAAGTCAGGAAGCTATTTAAAAATAATAGATCAAGGCCAGGTGCAGTGGCTCATGCCTGTAATCCTACCACTTTAGGAGGCCAAGGTGGGTGAGTATGGGGGGGAATGCTTGAGCCCATGAGTTCGAGACCAGCCTGGGCAACAGAGCAAGAGCCTGTTTCCATAAAAGATTTTTAAAAAATTAGTCAGGCATGGTGGCACGCACCTGTAGTTCCATCTACTGGGGAGGCTGAGGCAAGAGGATCACTTGAGCCCAGGAATTGAAGGCTACAGTAAGCAGGACGCCGACTCATAAAAAATAAATAATAATAAAAAAAGATCAAATTAAAAGGATACAAGATGCAGCCTGAAAAAGCTCCTACTGGCCAAAGCAGTGAAGACCTGAACATTAAAACAGGTAATTGTTAGAAAATGAAAACACACTGAATAAAAATCTGTGAGCCCCTCATGATATTAAAAAGACAGAAAAAAAAATTTGTACCATTTTAGATGGCTATTTAAAATTACTACCTATTTTGAAAATTGAGGGAAAAGAATTAAATATTTATATTGTTCCAATTGATAAAGGAAAGCTATACTTTACAGAAAAATGTCAACCAATAAATACAGAAGAACCACAGAATTAGAAAGACATCACTTCTCAAACTCTAATGACAGTAGTAGTTTAGGCAAGGGTTATTAAGTAATGCCAAAAAGCAATTTAAGAAGCTGGGTGTGCCAGAGGCATCTGAACCAGAGCAAGTCCATCCTGAACAGCGACTGGGTAAAACAAGGCTGAAACCTGCTGGGATGCATTCCCAGGAGGTTAAGGCATTCTAAGTCACACGATAAGCTAGAAGGTTGGCAGAAGATACAGGTCATAAAGACCTTGCTGATAAAACAGTCTGCCGTAAAGAAGCTGGCTAAAACCCACCAAAACCAGCGCCATGACAGCTTACAAATGCCATGGCAACATCAGGAAGTTACTCTAAATGGTCTGAAAAGGGGAGGCATGAATATCCACCTCTTGTTTAGCATATAATCAAGAAATCACCATAAAAATGGGCAATCAGCAGCCCTTGGGTCTGCTCTGTCTATGGAGTAGACATTCTTTATTCCTCTACTTTCTTAATAAACTTGTTTTTACTTTTCTGTATGGATTTCCCTCGAATTCTTTCTCGTTCGAGATCCAAGAACCCTCTCTTGGGGTCTGGGTCTGGATCCCCTTTCAGGTAACAGGTAGTCTCAGCTACCTCAGAAGCTCTCTTGAGCCCGGGAATTTGAGTCCAGACTGAACAACACAGTGAGACCTTCATCTCAAAAAAAAAAAAAAAAAAAAAAAAAAATTAAAAAGCAATTTAAGTTCTAACCATTAAGTATACTGCCACAGGGAATACTTTTCCAGTTCTAAAAGTTCCAAAGGAAAAAACAAGTATACAAGAGAGGGATCAGACTGTTATCACCCTGATTTAATAGTCACCACTATAGCTATCAACCAGATATTGTGTCTTCTGATGCTATTCAAACATCAGATGTCCATTGATAATGCATTCTAGCCAAAGTATTTCATTGGAACCCATCAAGCATTTAGATCTAACTTCTGATTTACAGAGAACTGAAGGAACAAAGGAACTAAAACAACGCCATGAGGGAATAACCAGACAAATCCAAGAGGTGAGACATGCTGCAGGACGTATGGCTTTGATCTTTTCAGCAATCTATGCCACTATAGAAAGGGGAGTGTGCTAGATTAAAAGAGACTCAAGGATGGAACAACTGGATAATATGTGTAGTATTGAACTCAACTGTGATTTGGACACACAAGCTATAACCATTTTGGAAAATTTGAGTATGATCTATATATAAGATAAAACATTTACTAAAATAAATGGGTAGAAATCATCCACTGAAAAGAGCAGGTTGAAAAGTGATGTGAGTAAATACAATTGCAGGCTGAGGAAAAAATACAAATATCTATACCTAGGTGTAGAAAAAAATCAGAGTGAGTTTTCACTAAAGGATTGACATGATAGTCTCTAGGTAGTTCAACTATTTTTTTTTATTTTTAAGTGATTTTTAATTTAACTGTCTGCATTTTCTAATTTTCTATAAAGCTCTGCACTACTTTTGAAAACTTTTGCCTGTTTTCATCATAAAAACAGGCAAATGTTGTAGACGGTTCAGACAAGTAGATGCACATGGCTCTGGATCTTAAACATGTAAAAAGATGCTTAATCTCATTAATAATGAGACAGCCATGTGGGAGGGGGTCCCTGGAGAATCTCCGGCCAGCCAGCAGACTAGGAGGAATGCGCACTGGGGTGGAGCCACAGAGGTTCCTGCTGTTTGCAGCGGGGAGGAGCCTGGCCCCTCTTCTTCCTGTGTGCAACCTGGGATTCAAAGCTGCAAGGCAGGAAGCACAGCAGCAGGAACTCTGGCCTTGCAGAGTCCCTGTTCCCCCTTTTTTCCCTTTTCACCCAATAAAACCCTGCTTTACTCAAGCTTCAAATTGTCTGTGAGCCTAAATTATCATGGCTGTGGGACAAGGACTCCACCTTTAGCTAAACTATGGAAAACTCCTTCATCAGTAAGAGATAAGAAAATTTTAAATTATACATACAAAACCCCCCAAAACCTCAATATCAAATTCCATGCAGTTACTATGAGGGAAAAAAAGATAGTAAGAATCAGAATAACATCCCTGTAGACAATGTAGGCACAAAAGGAACAAATCTTGTCCAAAGACTCAGAGCTTCCAATCACCTTTCTAGTGCCCCAAGCATAAATATGAGCCAAACCAACTAAGAATCACTATAAATCCGAGAAAGCCTCTTACATAATAAAACCCTAAACAAGCATACAGGGTGAATAAAAAATCACCCTGGAAGAAACAAAGCCTGTATTTCCTCATTTTATGAGGCTTGCATTATCTGATACTAAAATCACACAAGGAAATTACCAAAAAACTACAGATCGATATCCCTCATAAACACAGATGCAAAAATCCTCAACAAAATACGGCTGTCCCTCCATATTTCTGGGGAAGTGGTTCCAAGATCTCCCCCACCCCACACCAAAACCCACAGATGTTCAAGTACCTGATATAAAATGATGTCATATTTACATATAATCTATGTACATCCTCTTGCATACTTTAAGTCATCTCTAGATTACTTACAACACCCAATATAAGTGCTATATGAATAGTTGTTATACTGTATTGTTTAGGAAATAATGACAAGGAAGAAAGTTTGTACACATTCAGTACAGATATAACCACCCATTTGTTTTCCCAAATACTTTCTCTCTCTCTCTCTTTTTTTGAGACAGAGTTTCGCTCTTTTTGCCCAGGGTGGAGTGCAATGGTGCGACCTCGGCTCACCGCAACCTCTGCCTCCTGTGTTCAAGCTATTCTCCTGCCTCAGCCTCCCAAGTAGCTGGAATTACAGGCGCTTGCCACCACACCCGGCTAATTTTTTGTATTTTTAGTAGAGACAGGGTTTCACCGTGTTGCCAGGATGGTCTCGATCTCTTGACCTCGTGATCCACCCGCCTCGACCTCCCAAAGTGCTGGGATTACAGGCGTGAGCCACTGCGTCTGGCCTCTTTTTTTTTTTTTTTTTTTTTGAGACAGAGTCTCGCTCTGTTGCCCAAGCTAGAGTGCAGTGGCATGATCTTGGCTCACAACGATCCTCCTGGGTTCAAGTGATTCTCCTGCCTCAGCCTCACGAATAGCTGAGACTACAGGTATGCACCACCACTCCCAGCTGATTTTTGCATTTTTGGTAGAGACGGGGTTTCACCATGTTGGTCAGACTAGTCTTGAACTCCTGGCCTCAAGTGATCCACCCACTTCAGCCTCCCAAAGTGCTGGGATTACAGGTCAGAGCCACCACATCCAGCCTCTTAGAGAGTCTTAAAACTGTGATCAAAAAAAAAAAACACGTTTTTAGAGGTTAAGGCAGGAGGATCGCTTGAGGCCAGGAGTTCAACATGTCACTGAGCTGTGATCTTGCCACTGCACTCCAGCCTGAGTGACAGAGCAAAACCCTGTTTCTTTTAAAAACAAACAAACAAATCCAGGTTTTCTCACACCTGTAATGCCAGCACTTTGGGAGGCTAAGGCAGGAAGATTGCTCAAAGCCAGGTGTTTGAGACCAGCTTGGGCAACATGGTGAGAGACCTCATCTCTACAAAAAATAAAAAATTAGGCCGGGCGTGGTGGCTCACGCCTGTAATCCCAGCACTTTAGAAGGCCGAGGTGGGCGGATCACAAGGTCAGGAGATCGAGACCATCCTGGCTAACACGGTGAAACCCCATCTCTACTAAAAATACAAAAAAATTAGCCGGGCCTTGTGGCGGATGCCTGTAGTCCCAGCTACTCGGGAGGCTGAGGCAGGAGAATGGCGTGAACCCGGGAGGCAGGGCTGGCAGTGAACCGAGATGGTGCCACTGCACGCCAGCCTGGGTGACAGAGCAAGACTCCGTCTCAAAAAATAAATAAATAAATAATTAGATGGGCATGATGGTGTGCATCTGTAGTCCCAGGTACCTGGGAGGCTGAGGTGGGATGATCACTTGAGCCCAGGAGTTTTAGGCTGCAGTGAGCTGATTGCGCCACTGCACTCCAGTCTGGGTAATCAAGCGATTCTCGTGCCTCAGCCCAGTAGCTGGGACTAATTTTTGTATTTTTAGTAGAGACTGGGTTTCACCACGTTGGCCAGGTTGGTTTTTTTTGTTTTTTTTTTTTTGAGACGGAGTCTCACTCTGTCGCCCAGGCTGGAGAGCAGTGGCGCGATCTCCGCTCACTGCAACCTCTGCCTCTTGGGTTCACGCCATTCTCCTGCTTCAGCCTCCCGAGCAGCTGGGACTACAGGCACCCGCCACCTCGCCCCGCTAATTTTTTCTATTTTTAGTTGAGACAGGGTTTCACCACGTTAGCCAGGATGGTCTCGATCTCCTGACCTTGAGATCCGCCCGCCTCGACCTCCCAGGTTGGTCTTTAACTCCTGGCTTCAAGTGATCTGCACTCCTTGGCCTCCCAAAGTGCTGGGATTACAGGCGTGAGCAACTGCACCCAGCCTTTTTCCAAATATTTTATATCTGCAGTTGGTTGAATCTGGCTGTGGAAACCACAGATACAGAAGGCTGACTATATTAGCAAACCAAATTCAGCAATGTATAAATATATCCTGACCAAGTGAGCTGTCTCCCAGAAATAAGTCTGTCAGAAATTTGAAAATCAAGCACTGAAATCCACCATATTAACAGACAAAAAAAAAAAAAAAGAAAAACCACATGTAATTAAATCAATAGATGGAGAAAAAGCATTTGACAAAATTCACCTCTCTGAAAATTAGGAACGGAGGGGAACTTACCTAACATGATAAAAGGAATCTCTGAGGGACAATATATGCAGACTGCCACGGTTAACATTCCAGCTAAGTTACTATCTAACTGGATGAATTTCAGCCATTTGCTTAGACTTTGTGCCTCAGTTTTTTCATTAGTAAAATGCAGAACACAATTAGCACATACAGTGTTAGGTGACTGAGTTGGTAATAAGTTACTCAATGCTGAAGTGTTTAAACAGCAGGCAGACAGACACACACGGCATCTGTGAAAAACCTATAGCTAACACCACATCAAGTGGTAAAACACTGGTTTCTTTCCCCCCTTAAGATTGGGAAAAAGGCTGCCAGACGCGGTGGCTCACGCCTATAATCCCAGCACTTTGGGAGGCTGAGGCGGGCGGATCACGAGGTCAGGAGATCAAGACCATTCTGGCTAACACGGTGAAACCTTGTCTCTACTAAAAATACAAAAACTTAGCGGGCGTGGTGGCGGGCGCCTGTAGTCCCAACTACTCGGGAGGCTGAGGCAGAAGAATGGCGTGAACCCAGGAGGCAGAGGTCACAGTGACCCAAGATCGTGCCACTGCACACTCCAGCCTGGGCAACAGAGGGAGACTCCGTCTCAAAAAAAAAAAGAAAGATTGGGAAAAAGGCAAAGATGTCCCCTCTCACCACTACTATTCAACATCATACTGGAAGTATAAAGTACAACAAGGCAAGCAAAATAAATATAAAAGGTAAACATATTGGAAAGGAAGAAATAAAACTGTTTCTATTCACATTTGACATCACTGTGTGGAAAATCCCACAGAATCTACAAAAACCTCCAGAACTGGTAAGTGAGTTTAGCAAGGTTGTAGAACACAAGGTTAGTATGCAGAACCTGTATTGTATTTCCATATACTAGTTACAAACAATTAGAAATAAAAACTTTTTACACCTAAAAAAAAAAGATACAGACTGTATTCATAGACTAAAATATAAGATCGTTAAACTGTCAATTCTTCCCAAAATGGTCTACAGATTCAATGCAATTCCAAACAAAATCAAAGTAGGATACTTTTTCGAGAGATGAACAAAGTGATTCTACAATGCATATGGTGGCCAGGCCTGGTGGCACACGTCTGTAGTATCAGCTACACAGGAGGCTAAGGAAGGAGAATCACTTGAACCTGGGAGGTAGAGGTTGCAGTGAGCAGAGATCGCGCCACTGCACTCCAGCCTGGGCAACAGAGTGAGACTCCATCCCCCTCAAAAAAAAAAAAAAAAAACTATATGGAAAGGCAAAGGAACAAGAACAGCCAAAACTATTTTGAAAAAGAATAAAGTTGGAGTACTCTCTCTACCTGATTTCAACACTTAAATCAAAAACAGTAAATGAAACTGTGGAAACAGAGGCCCAGAAATAAACCTATACAAGTATGGCCAGTTCACTTTACAAAAATACAAAGGGAATTCGATGGAGAAAGAATAATCTTTTCAACAAATAATGAAAAAACTGGACATCCAGATGCAAAAAAAAAAAAAAAAAAAAATCCATAACTCATATCTTATGCAAAAATTAACTGAAAATAAATAATGATAACTGATTTTTTAAAAAAGTAAAGGCTGGCCGGGCATGGTGGCTCACTCCTGTAATCCCAGCACTTTGGGAGGCTGGGGCGGGCGGATTACCTGAGAGGTCAGGAGTTCGAGACCAGCCTGGCCAACATGGTGAAACCCCATCTCCACTAAAAATACAAAAATTAGCCAGGCGTGGTGGCAGGCGCCTATAATCCCAACTACTCGGGAAGCTGAGGCGGGAGAATTGCTTGAACCTGGGAGGCGGAGGTTGCAGCGAGCTGAGATCATGCCAATGCACTCAAGCCTGGGCAACAGAGCAACACTCTGTCTCAAAAAAAAAAAAAAAAAAAAAAGTAAAGGCCAGGCACGGTGGCTTATGCCTATAATCCCAACACTTTGGGAGGCCGAGGTGGGCGGATCACCTGAGGTTGGGAGTTCAAGACCAGCCTGACCAACATGGAGAAACCCTGTCTCTACTAAAAATACAAAATTAGCCAGGCGTGGTAGCACATGCCTGCAATCCCAGCTACTCAGGAGGCTGAGGCAGGAGAATCCCTTGAACTCAGGAGGCGGAGGTTGCAGTGAGCCAAGATCATGCCACTGCACTCCAGCCTGGGCAACAAGAGCAAAACTCTATCTCAAAAAAACAAAAACAAAAACAAAGTAAAACTATATAACTTTTACAGAGGAAAATACAGTATCTTTGTAATCCTGAGTTAGGCAAAAAAGAGTTCTTAGATATGATTCCAAAAGCACAACCCATAACAGAAAAATTTGACAAACTGGATTTTATCAAAGTTTAAAAATTTTACTCTGCAGGCCAGGCATGGTGTCTCATGCCTGTAGTCCCAGTTACTACAGAGGCTGAGGCAGGAAAATTGTTTGAGCCCAGGAAGTAAAGGTTGCAGTGAAGTGAAATCGTGCCACTGCATTCCAGCCTGGGCAACAGAGCAAGACTCTGTTTCAAAAAAACACCAAAAAAAATTGCTGTGCAAACACTATTAAGAGAATGAAAAGACAAGCACAGAGACAAAACACTGCAAAACAAGTATGTGACAAAGGAGCCGGGTGCGGTGACTCACGCCTGTACTCCCAGCACTTTGGGAGGCCAAGGTGGGTGGATCACTTGAGGTTGGGAGTTGGAGACCAGCCTGGCAAACATGGTGAAACCCCATCTCTACTGAAAATACAAAAATTAGCTGGGTGTGGTGGCGAGTGCTTGTAATCCCAGCTACTTGGGAGGCTGAGGCAGGAGAATCGCTTGAACCCGGGAGGTGGAGGTTGTGGTGAGCCAAGATTATGCCACTGTACTCCAGCCTGGGGGACAGCGAGACTGTCTCAAAAAAAAAAAAAAAAAAACACAAATATCTGACAAAGGACTATATCCAGAATATATAATTCCAAAACTGAAATCAACCCAATGTTTTAAATGGACAAAGAATTCAAAAGACACACCAAAGAAGATAAAATGATGGCAAACAGGAACATGAAAAGAGCATCAACATCCTTAGGGAAATGCAAACTAAAGGAGAAATTAGCTAATTTTTTTTCTTTTTTTTCGAGACAGTGTCTCGCTCTCTTGCCCAGGCTGCAGTGCAGTGGCACAATTCCGGCTCACCGCAACCTCCACCTCCTGGGTTCAAGCAATTCTCCTTCCTCATCCTCCCAAGTAGCTGGGACTACAGGCATGCACCACCATGCCCGGCTAATTCTTTGTATTTTTTAGTAGAGACAGCGTTTCAACATATTGGCCAGGCTGGTCTTGGACTCCTGACCTTGTGATCTGCCTGCCTTGGCCTCCCAAAGTGGTGGGATTACAGGCATGAGCCACCGCGCTCGGCCCCAAATTAGTTAATATTTAAAACAAAAACAAAAACAAAAAAATCTGACCACCCCAAGTGTTGTTGAGGATGAAGAGCAACTCGAACTCTCAAACTTGTTACCAACAGCAATCACGCCAGAAAAAAATTTAGCAGCTTCTTGTAAAGTTAAACATACACATACTACAAAACCCCGTAATCCCACTCCTAGATATTGACTCAAGTGAAATGAAAACCCATGTTCACAGAAAAAGCTGTGTGTAAATATTTATAAACAGCTTTATTTGTAATCATAAAAAATTGGAAACAACCCAGTGTCGTTCAAATGCAGAATAAACTGTGGTATATCCATATAATGGACTACCACCCAACAACAGAAGGAGCTAATTACTGACATGTGCAACAACACAGGTGAATCTCAAATGCATTATGCTAAGCGGAAGAAGCCAGACACAAAAAGCTGCCTACTGTTATGGTTCCATTTAGATTATATTCTGAAAAAGGCAAAACTATAAAGATGGAAAACAGACCAGAGGTTGCTAATGGCTGGGGCCGGGGGTGAGGGAGAGTTGTTTGACTACAAAGAGTAGCAGGGGGAATTTGTTTTTTTTTTTTAAAGAGGGTTGGCGGCTTGGAACTGTTCATTTTGGTGGAGGTTACACAACGCTAGGCATTTAACAAAAATCAGAGAACAGTACATTGAAAACAGTAAATTTTATTGTATGTAAGTTAAAAATTGTATGTTAAATGCTGATACTGCATTTACAAAAGAAGAACATAATGCTATAAAAATATTCAAAGTTGGCTGGGCTCAGTGGCTCACACCTGTAATCCCAGCACTTTGGGAGGCCGAAGCAAGTGGATCACAAAGTCAGGAGATCAAGACCATCTTGACCAACGAGGTGAAGCCCCGTCTCTATTAAAATACAAAAACAAAATTAGCCAGGTGTGGTGGCGGGCGCCTGTATCCCAGCTACTCGAGAGGCTGAGGCAGGGGAATCGCTTGAACTCGGAAGGCGGAAGTTGCAGTGAGCCGAGATTGCACCACTGCACTCCAGCCTGGATGACAGAGCTATACTCCGTCTCAAAAATAAATAAATAGAGAGAAAAAGAAGGGCGGAGAGGGAGAGAAAGAAAAAAAAGAAAGGAAGGAAAGGAAAAGAGAAAGAGTGAGAGAGGAAAGAAAGGAAAAGGAAAAAAAATTATAGGAAAAAAAAGTTCTCAGAAGGCTCAGCAAAATGGCTGAAAACACTCATACCAAGATATATCATGGTGATATATTAGAAAATGGGAAAAGGCCAGGCGTAGAGGCTCACGCCTGTAATCCCAGCACTTTGGGAGGCCGAGGCAGGCAGATCATGAGGTCAGGAGTTCGAGACCAGGCTGGCCAACATGGTGAAATCCCGTCTCTACTATAAAAATACAAAACTTAGCCAGGCGTGGTGGCATGAACCTGTAGTCCCAGCCACTCCGGAGGCTGAGGTGGGAGAGTTGCTTAAACCCGGGAAGTGGAGGTTGCAGGGAGCCTAGATGCCACCACTGCACTCTAGCCTGGACAAGAGAGACAGAGTCTGTCTCGAAAAAAAAGAAAAAAGAAAATGGGAACAAACAGAATATTCTATCAGCTTCCGGAGACAAACAGATCTTATACATTGAGCAGAAATCAGTAACAAAATATTTATTAATAGCAACATTGGAAACTAGAAAGTAATGAAGTAACACTTTAAAATTCTGATGGAAAATTATTTCCAACCTAGAATTCAAACAGACAATCAATTACGCCTGAGGGGCATGGTTACTTTTAGGCATTCAAGGTCTCATAAGAATGTTCCTGACCAGGCGTGGTGGCTCACGCCTGTAATCCCAGCAGTTTGGGAGGCTGAGGAGGGCGGATCACCTGAGGTCAGGAGTTCAATATCAGCCTGGCCAACATGGTGAATCCCCGTCTCTACTAAAAATACAAAAATTAGCTGGGTGTGGTGGTGGGCACCTGTATCCAAGCTACTTGGGAGGCTGAGGCAAGAGAATCGCTCAAACCCGGGAGGTGGAGGTTGCAGTGAGCCAAGATCACGCTACTGCACTCCAGCCTGGGCGACAAGAGCAAGACTCTATCTCTAAATAAATAAGTAAATACACTGGAGCACTCATAGAAGGTAACCAAGACAAAGTGGAGGCCAGAAGGCAAAGACTGTTTCAGAAGATTAAAGTGAAAATCTAATGAATGTAAATATTTTGGGAGATGATTTATACAATTCTAAAAGTTTAGAGTCAAATTAGCAGTGTCGACGAAAAGAGTCAAACTCTTGTCAAGTATTTGAAGAGAATTATTCTGTGCCAGATATGAGTAACCACAGCCCATGATGCAGCCCTCAAGAGGTCCTGAGAGCACGTGCCCAAGGTGGTTGGGGTGCAGCTTGGTTTTATATATTTTAGGGAGGCATGAGACATCAATCAAATACATTTGAGAAATATACTGGTTTGGTCCATTAAGACAGGACAACTCGGGGTGGGAGTGCTTCCAGGCTACAGGTAAATTTAAAAATTTTCTTGTTGGCAACAGGTTGAGTTTGTCTAAACAGAAAGGAATGTCTGGGTTAAGATAGAGGTTGTGGAGATCAGAGGGGTTTTTTTTGTTTTTTTTGTTTTTCGAGATGGAGTCTCACTCTGTTGCCCAGGCTGGAGTGCAGTGGCGCAACCTCAGCTCACTGCAACCCCACGCCCCTAGTTCAAGCAATTCCCCTGCCCCAGCCTCCGGAGTAGCTGGGATTACAGGCACACGCCACCACACCCAGCTATTTTTTTATATCTTTAGTACAGACAGGGTTTCACTATGTTGGCCAGACTGGTCTCGAACTCCTGACCTCAGGCAATCTGCCCACCACAGCCTCCCAAAGTGCTGGGATTAAAGGTGTGAGCCACCGCACCTGGCCACTTTTTTTTTTTAAATGGAGTCTTGCTCTGTTATCCAGGCTGGAGTGCAGAAGCATGATCTTCACTCACTGCAACCCCCACCTCTTGGGTTCAAGAGATCTCATGCCTCAGCCTCCCCAGTAGATAGGATTACAGGCGCCCGTCACCACACTTGGCTAATTTTCATATTTTCAGTAGAGATGGGGTTACACCACGTTGGCCAGGCTGGTCTTGAACTCCTGACCTCAAATGATCCACCAGCCTCTGCCTCCCTAAGTGATAGGATTATAGGCTCGAGCCACTGCTCGGCTGAGAAGAGTTTTATCATACAGATGAAGCTTTTAGCAGACAGGCTTCAGAGAGAATAAGTTGCAAAATGTTTATTATCAGACTTAAAGTCTGCATCGATGTTAATGTCAGAGACATACAATGAGGCAGGTTCAGCCCCCACTTTCCATCATGGCCCAAAACAGTCTCTCAGGTTAAATGTTAAAGAGCCCTGGCTAAGGAGGAAGTCCATTCAGATGGTCGGGGGCGCCTTAGAATTTTATTTTTGGTTTACAGCAGTTAAGTACATAGACAGCTAAGTAGCAACAAAAAATGGCAATTATTAGCACCAGAGAAAACAAGAAGTGCAGGAAAAGTAATCTGTATAACATACGGTTCAGCTGTCAACATGATGTTTATTCACACTGTCATTAGAAAAAAAAAAACACTGGGCCTGGCATGGTGGCTCACGCCTGTAATCCCAGCACTCAGGGAGGCCGAGGCGGGCAGACCATTTGAGGTCAGGAGTTTGAAACAAGCCTGGCCAACATGGTTAAACTTCGTCTCTACTAAAAATACAAAAAAATCAGTCGGGTGTGCTGGCGGGGGCCTGTAGTCCCAGCTACTCAGGAGGCTGAGGCAAGAGAATGGCGTGAACCCGGGAGGCAGAGCTTGCAGTGAGACGAGATCCCGCCACTGCACTCCAGCCTGGGCGACAGAGCGAAACTCCTGTCTCAAAAAAAAAAAAAAAGAAAAGAAAAGAAAAGAAAATCGATCGGGTGTGCTGGCGGGCGCCTGTAATCCCACCTACTTAGGAGGCTGAGGCAGAACTGCTTGAACCGGGAAGGCAGAGGCTGCATTAAGCAGAGAGTGTGCCACTGCACTCCAGCCTGAGCCACAGAGCGAGACACTGTCTCGAAAGAAAAAAAAAAACACTGAATACTGATCTAACTAAAATTGGACACAGGTTCAACAGCAGACTACGGAGTGGGGGAGGCCCCGAAGGTGGAAGTGTTTGTGTGTTTGGGAGGAGGGGAAGGAGGTCAGGGGCTACTAAAAATGATACCTACTATACATGGGTTAAATCAATAGACAACAGAAATATAACACCAAATTCAAAAGGTGGAAAGAAGTTTCTTCTGAGGAATATCAAATAAAATAGGGATGAGGGGTGATGGGACTGGCTAACTTTTTTTTTTTTTTGAGACGGAGTCTCGCTCTGTCACCCAGGCTGGAGTGCAGTGGTGTGATCTCGGCTCACTGCAACCTCCACCTCCCAAGTTCAAGCGATTCTCCTGCTCCAGCCTCCTGAGGAGCTGGGACTACAGGCGCGTGCCACCATGCCCAGCTAATTTTTGTGTTTTTAGTACAGACGGGGTTTTACCATGTTGTCCAGCATGGTCTCGATCTCCAGACTTTGTGATCCACCCACCTCGGCCTCCCAAAGTGTTGGGATTACAAGCATGAGCCACCGCGCCAGGAATGGAATGGCTAGTTTTCAACGTGCCTTTTAGAAATACTTCACTAGCCGGGGCGCAGTGGCTCATGCCTGTAATCCTAGCACTTTGGGTGGCCGAGGTGGGAGGATCACTTGAGCCCACGAGTTCGAGACCAGCCTGGGCAACATAGCAAGATGCCATTTCTACAAAAAAAACAAAAAAAAAAAAAAAAAAAAAACTTTAAAAAATTAGCGGGCGTGGCAGTCTGCACCTGTAGTCCCAGCTACTCCAGAGGCTGAGACGGGAGGATCGCTTGAGCCCAGGAGTTTGAGGTTGCAGTGAGCCAAGATCGCATCACTGCACTCCAGCCTAGACAACAGCAAGACCCTGTCTTTAAATAAAACAGAACAGAACAAAGTAAAATAAAGAGAATAGGGACGACTCCTGGGTTGTGTTTTGTTTGTTTCTTGTCTAGTCTTTCAACTGAAGATGTGAACGGGTGAAGATACTTTCAACGAGACGGTTTGTCTGGGGAAGACCAAGAAGGGGGAACAGAAAGGTTTCTTCAGTAAGATTCATTCTCGCCCCGTTCGGGTTGAGATCCCTAAGGAAAGAAAGTTCTGAGAGGAGAGGCTGGGTGGACGTCACAATGAGGCAAAAGGCATCAAAGGGGGAACTTTCTATCAGAACTTTCTAACAACCAGGCGGAGAGCGGACAGCTCTATCTTGGACCGGGTGGTGGCCAGCAGCTCTCTCGGGCCAGGGCTGAAAAAAACCTCCAACGCTCGGACTGCCGCCCCGACTTCTGAAGCAGCGGTGTCGTTCGGGGCTGACCGACGAGCGTCCCTAGCGACAAGGGGCCGTGTCCATGTGCCGGTTCCCGCGCTGCAAGAGGGGGCGGCGGCCGGAGCTGCCCAAGGGGAGGGGAGCACAGAACCGCCACGCGCACACGCCTGGGCCGGAGCGGCCGAGGATGAGGGGCCTGAGGGAGCGGACGCTCGAGAACAGGAGCCCCCCTGGAGCACCTGGGCCACCGGGCAGACGCCCGCGGGGGCAGAGCGCGCCTCACGTGAGGCGTGGGGCGGAGCAATTCGCTTCTCGCCTCAGGCGGAATCGCTCACCCGACGGCACGTAGTCCTCGTCCTCCTCCGACGTAGAGAAGTCTTCGGAGTCGAATTCCTCCATGTTGCTGCCGCTCGACGCTGGTCAAACTCGCAAGACCGCAGCAGCTGCCTCCAACGGCAAAGCTCTAGGGAGAGACCATAGAGCCCCGGCGGCGGCGACGGCAGCTAGGGCGGCCCCCGACAGCGCTTTGCACATGCGCAGAGAGTACTACGTGATTGCCCTACGACACTTCCGGCCGATGCCTCCGGGCTGGCGTCCCTGAGGCCCTCGTTGGGAGCCCGAACCCGCCCTGACGCTGTGCATGCTGGAACTTGTAGTCTTCGGCGCTGCCTCGCCGCCTTAATATAATAAATCTGCTTAAATAAAATTACATATCTATGGAAATACAGGTGACCTTCATTAATCATTAATTCGTAATGCCAAATTCACTTACTTGCTAAAATGTATTTGTAACCCTAAAATCAATCATCACGGTACTTTCTGGGGTTCTTCCCGGGCATGCGCAGAGGGTGAAAATTTGGAGTTGGCGGAGGTAAGGTTCCCAGCTGAAGTTTGAACTAGGGAGAAGCGCCGCCTTCTAGTCGCAGCTCCTGTGCTGTAAACAAAGAGTCCTTTCCGCAGTCTGTTTACTGACACTTTTTTTTTCTGCTTTTTGTGGGTGGTTTTGCTTTTTTAAATGGCCCCCAAGCGTAGTGCTGAAGCTCTGCCCAGTGTTCCTAAGCGAAAGAAGCCCGTGATGTGCCTTACGGAGAAAGTCCGCGTGTTGGATAAGCTCCAATCAGGCATGAGTTACAGTGCTGTTGGCCATGAGCTCAATGTTAACGAGTCGACAATCCGGTACATCAAGAAAAAGGAAAAGGAAATTCACCGATCTGTCCGTGAGGCCGCTCCGGATGGTGCTGAAGTGACCTCCATCGTGCGTGATGAAGCTATGACAAAGATGGAAAAGATGGAAAAGCGGCTAAATTTGTGGATTCATGAGATGTCAATCGATTAAAAAAAACATAGTGGACAGCATTGTTGTGAGGCTGAAAGCCAAAGATATCTGTGGTCACGTTACCCAGAGTCAAAAGAAATGCTAAGCCCTTCTCGGCGAGTGCTGGCCGGCTCGCGCGTTTCAAAAGGCGATACGGGGTGAAAAATGTTAAACTTGCAGGTGAGGCGAGTTCTGCAGATCAGGAGGCTGCGAAAGAATTTTAAAAATACTTGCTAAGTGTTATACAGGAAAAGGGTTATGTGAAAGAGCAGGTTTTCAATGCGGATGAGACTGGCTTATTTTACAAGGATGTTGGCAAACGAACCTATATAATGCAAACGGCCTCCAAAGCCCCTGGCTTTAAATCATGCCAGGATCATGCACCCTTGTTATTGTGCGCCAATGCCAAGGGCGACTAAAGTGCAAACTCCTAATGGTGTACAGAACCCAAAATCCACAAGCACTTAACGGGAAATACGTGAACCATCTGCCAGTCTATTGGAGGTGGAACAAAAAAGCGTGGATGATGTCTGATTGGTTCCACAACTGCTTCATCCCAGAAGCTGAACACTGTCTCCAGGGCAGAAACCTTGCCTTCAAGGGTTTTTTGTTTTGTTTTGTTTTGTTTTTTGTTTGTTTGGGTTTGTTTTGTTTTGGCTTGGTTTTGAAACGGAGTCTCGCTCTGTCGCCCAGGCTGGAGTGCAGTGGCGCAATCTCGGCTCACTGCAAGCTCCGCCTCCCGGGTTCACGTCATTCTCCTGCCTCAGCCTCCCGAGTAGCTGGGACTACAGGCGCCCACTACCACGCCCGGATAATTTTTTGTATTTTCAGTAGAGACGGGGTTTCACCGTGTTAGCCAGGATGGTCTTGATCTCCTGACCTCATGATCCGCCTGCCTCGGCCTCCCAAAGTGTTGGGATTACAGGCGTGAGCCACCGCGCCGGGCACCTTCAAGGTTTTGTTAATTTTGGATAATGCTACAATCCATTGCTGCAAATAACTCGAAAATGCACACGCCAACATAGGAGTTCTTTTTATGCCCCCAAACACTAAGTCTCTCATCCAACCCCTCAATCGGGGCATAATAAAAGCATTCAAGGCACACTACACAAGGGAGCTTTATATGAAGGCCTGTGAGGCTCTCAGGACCAACAAGGAAACCACCATGCTGGACTATTGGAAGTCGGTCACTAGATGCAACGTTATTGATTATGTCAGCACAGCCTGGGAGAGCATTGGTCAGGCTACTACCAATAACTGTTGGGAAAATGTTTGGCCAGACTGCGTGGAGAATTTTGAAGGGTTTGAAGGTGTTACAGAAAATATAAAGAACACTGTCAGAGACATAATGCATATGGCACAGCAGGTAAGTGGAGAGGGCTTTGATGACATGAAGGAAGGAGATGTGGAGTAAATTTTGGCAGAGAAGGCAGTGGAACCAACCAACGAAGACCTGGATGAGATGGCAAAACAAGGCATTGGAGTTGATGGCCATGAAAGTCGGCCCAAGACTTCCAGAATTGTCCCTCTCACAGCAGCCAAAATATCAGAATGGAGTTGTTCCTTGGAAAAAAATTTTAGCGACATGGAAGAGTGTGACCCTATGCTTGATCGAAGCCTCAAATTTAGATGGCTGGCCTCCACTGCGTTTGCCCCTTCTACCGAGATGCTTAAAGATTTCAGGCAGAAAAGCCAGGCAGGCAAGGCTAATGCAATTTCTCAAGCCAGTTTGGGAGGGAAGATTGCCCACTCCTTCAACAAGGGTCAAGAGCCAGACTCCTAAGGTAGAAATGCCAGAGGTTGACCTGCCACCCTCTTCCTCTTCTGCAGAATAAATTTCACTCACCCCTCCCCTGGTTTCTGTGGGGCAAGCCAAGGTCGAGAGGTTTAACCACATTGTGCAGCTCCATCAACCGTAAGATTTTAGTTGATATTTTTATAAAACTTAGGATGCTCCATCTTTGAACTTTTTCCCTTTATTTGTATTGCTGTACTGTAGGGTATACAGTATGTGTGCAAAGTAGTGTATGTGTTTACTGTGGGAACTGTACAGTATGTTATACTGTTTACTGTATATGGGAACTATATGTGTGTACTCTGTGTGTGCCAATGAAAGGGTTGTACAGGCTGGACGCGGTGGCTAACACCTGTAATCCCAGCACTTTGGGAGGCTGAGGTGGGCAGATCACAAGGTCAGGAGTTCAAGACCATCCTGGCCAACATGGTGAAACCCTGTCTCTACTAAAAATACAAAAATTAGCTGGGTGTGGTGGTGGGCGCCTGTAATCCCAGCTACTCGGGAGGCTGAAACAGGAAAATCATTTGAACCTGGGAGTCGGAGGTGGCAGTGAGCCAAGACCATGCCATTGCACTCCAGCCTAGACAAAAGGGCAAGACTGACTCAAAAAAAAAAAAAGTAGTGCAATCTCAGTACACTAGAGTACATTACACCAAACTACTGTCATTGAAATTTTATTGTAAATACTGCAGATTATTTTTAAGAAATACATATTAAATAAGGTGTCTTTGAACAGAAATACACATAAAACAAAGTTACCTACTGATCAGTTGACAAAAGTGTTGACCAGAGGTTCACAGGAACCTAACCCTGTATTTCTCCCAGGACCCATGGTTCAGTTTTTGCTAATTCAATGTTCTTGACAACTTTATAGCCGTAACTACTGTGAATACAAAGAATTGACTATTCAGGAATGCAGCTATCATCCACAGGAACCCTTCAAGTTAAACCATATGGAAGTACAACCATATATAATCTTTACCATTTCTTCAGATTAAAACATTTTAATGATCTATTTATGAGGTAACAATCAGAAGCAAATTCAGAAGAGACACCAATGACTACCACACTATTTGGTTTTGTTTGTTTTTGAGATGGAGTCTCTCTCTGTCGCCCAGGCTGGAGTGCAGTGGCGCAATCTCGGCTCAATGCAACCCCCACCTCCCTGGTTCAAGCAATTCCCCTGCCTCAGCCTCCCAAGTAGCTGGGATTACAGGCGCACGCCACCACGCCCGGCTATTTTTTTTGTATTTTTAGTAGAGACGGGGTTTCACCGTGTTAGCTAGACTGATCTCAAACTCTTGACCTCAGGCAATCCGCCTGCCTCGACCTCCCAAAATGTTGGGATTACAGGCGTGAGCCACCGTGCCCGGCAACTATTTGTTTATCTTGTATACAAATATGAGTTTTTGTCAGCTGAAATTGCTCCTCATTGACACTCTGGACTAGACTGGGTCTGTAAATCCAGGAAATCAAGAAATAAATCTTTTGTGAATCAAGGAATAGATGAGACATGCATGTGATTAATAAGACATTACAATGGCTCTATACCAGCAAACTTTTAAAAATAGCCTTATTGATTGGGAGGCCGAGGCAGGCGGATCACAAGGTCAGGAGATCGAGACCATCCTGGCTAACACGGTGAAACCCCGTCTGTACTAAAAAATATAAAAAATTAGCCGGGCGTGGTGGCAGGCGCCTGTAGTCCCAGCTACTCGGGAGGCTGAGGCCGGAGAATGGCATGAACCTGGGAGGCGGAGCTTGCAGTGAGCCGAGATCGTGCCACTGCACTCCGGCCTGGGTGACAGAGTGAGACTCCGTCTCAAAAAAAAAAAAAAAAAAGCCTTATTGAGACACAATTCACACACCATAAAATGTACCCATTTAAGTGCACAACTCAGGCCAGGCGTAGTGGCTCACGCCTGTAATCCCAGCACTTTAGGAGGCTGAGGGAGGTGGACTACCTGAGGTCAGGAGTTCAAGACCAGCCTGGCTAACATAGTGAAACCCCATCTCTACAAAAATACAAAAATTAGCTGGGCATGATGGCATGTGCCTGTAATCCCAGGTACTCAGGAGGCTGAGGTGGGAGAATTGCTTGAACCCAGGAGGCAGAGGTTGCAGTGAGCCGAGATCTTGCCATTGCACTCTAGCCTGGGTGACAGAGTAAGACTTCGTCTCAATAAAATAAAATTTAAAAATGCACAATTCAATAGTTTTTGGTATATTCAGACTTGCACAATCATCACGAAATCCATTTAGAACATTTTTATTGCCCCCAAAATAAACCCTTTCTCATTCCCCATTCATGCTCATTCTTTGTTTCTCCTCAAAGACCAACTTCTATAGATTTGCTTATTCTGAACATTTATTTCATATAAATGGAATCAGACAACGTGGTCTTTGGGGTCTGGCTTCTTTCACATTTCACATTTCACATTTTCAAAGTTCATTTCTCTTAGGTATATCCTAAGTGGGATTGCCTGATCATATAATAACTTTAAAAAAAAACTTTTGAGGCCAGGCGCGGTGGCTCACGCCTGTAATCCCAGCACTTTGGGAGGCCGAGGCAGGCAGATCACCTGAGGTCAGGAGTTTGAGACCAGCCTGGCCAACATGGTGAAACCCCATCTCTACTAAAAATACAAAAATTAGCCAGGTGTGGTGGTGTGCGCCTGTAATCCCAGCTACCCAGGAGGCTGAGGCAGGAGAATTGCTGGAACCCAGGAGGCAGAGGCTGCAGTAAGCCGAGATTGCGTCACTGCACTCCAGCCTGGGCAACAGAGCAAGACTCCGTCTCAAAACAAAAAACAAAACCTTTTGAAGAACTGCCAAAGTGTTTTCCAAAGCAGTTGTACCATGTTATATTCTCACCAGCAGCATGTGATGGTTACAGTTTCTTTATCCCCTTGCCAATACCCTCTTATTATTTTTTTTTTTTGAGACGGAGTTTCACTCTTGTTGCCCAGGCTGGAGTGCAATGGCGTCATCTTGGCTCACTGCAACTTCCGCCTCCCGGGTTCAAGCGATTCTCCTGCCTCAGCCTCCCGAGTAGATGGGATTACAGGCACACACCACCACGCCCGGCTAATTTTTTGTATTTTTAGTAGAGACGGGGTTTCACCATGGCCAGGCTGGTCTTGAACTTCTGACCTCAGGTGATCCGCCCGCCTCGGCCTCCCAGAGTGCTGGGATTACAGGCGTGAGCCACCGCGCCCGGCCTCCAATACCCTCTTTTATTCTAGCCTTCCTAGTTGGTGTGAAGTGGCATCTCACTGTAGTTTTGATTTGCACTTTCCTGATGACTAATGGAGTTAAGCATCTTTTCATGTCCTAATTGGCCGTTGTATATGTTCGTTGGAGAAATATCTTTTGAGATGTTTTGCCCTTTTTATTTTTATTTATTTTTTTGAGATGGAGTCTTGCTCTGCTGCCCAGGCTGGAGTGCAGTGGCGTGATCTCAGCTTATTGCAAGCTCTGCCTCCCGGGTTCCAGCGATTCACCTGCCTCAGCCTCCCGAGTAGCTGGGATCACAGGTGTGAGCCACCAGGCATGGCTAATTTTTGTATTTTTAGTAGAGATGGGGTTTCATCATTTTGGTCAGGCTGGTCTCCAACTCCTGACCTCAAGTGATCCACCCACCTCAGCCTCCCAAAGTGCTGGGATTACAGGTGTGAGCCACTGTGCCTGTTTTGCCCATTTTATTATTTTATTTTATTTATTTTTTATTATTTTATTTTATTTTTAAGACAGAGTCTCGTTTTGTCGCCCAGGCTGGAGTGCAGTGGTGTGATCTCGGCTCACTGCAAGCTCCACCTCCCGGGTTCACGCCATTCTCCTGCCTCAGCCTCCTGAGTACAGTCGCCCACCACCACAACCGGCTAATTTTTTTGTATTTTTAGTAGAGACGGGGTTTCACTGTGTTAGCCACGATGGTCTCGATCTCCTGACCTCGTGATCTGCCCACCTCGGCCTCCCAAAGTGCTGGGATTACAGGCGTGAGCCACTGCGTCTGGCCTTTGCCCATTTTAAAATTGGGTTCTTTTTGTTGATGTTTAAGTTTTTTTGTTTTGAAATGGGTTCTCACTGTTGCTCACGCTGGAGTGTAGTGGTGCCATCACGGCTCACTGCAGCCTCAACCTCCCTGGTCTAAGGCAATCGTCCCACCTCAGCCTCCTGAGTAGCTGGGACTACAGGGGCGCACCATCACGCCTAGCTAATTATTATTATTATTATTTTTTTTTTTTGAGACTGAGTCTTGCTGTTGTTGCCCAGGCTGGAGTGCAATGGCATGATCTTGGCTCACCACAACCTCCACCTCCCAGGTTCAAGCGATTCTCCTGCCTCAGCCTCCTGAGTAGCTGGGATTACAGGTATGCACCACCACACCCGGCTAATGTTTGTATTATTAGTAGAGACAGGGTTTCACCATGTTGGCCAGGCTAGTCTCGATCTCCTGACCTTGTGATCCACCCGCCTCAGCCTCCCAAAGTGCTGGGATTACAGGTGTGAGCCACCGCGCCTGGCCACGCCTAGCTAACTTTTATACCTTTTGTAAAGACGGGGTTTCACCATGTTGGTCCAGTTGGTCCACCACCAGGCTGGTCCAGTCCTTTGTGACTTGAACATATTTCCTCATATTTTTTGAGGTTTGCACTTTTTTTGAAAGACAGCATCCTGCTCTATTGCCCAGGCTGGAGTGCAGTGGTGCATAGCCCCACTGTAGCCTCCAACTCCTGGGTTCAAGCAATCCTCCCACCTCAGCCTCCTGAGTAACTAGAACTTCAGGTGCACACAACCACACCCAGCTAACTTTTAAAAATACATATATTTTGTAAAGATAGGGTCTTGCTGTGTTACCCAGGCTGATCTCAAACTCATGACCTAAACCAGTCCTCCCACCCGGGCCTCCCAAATTGCTGGGATTACAAGCATGAGCCACCGTGTCTGGCTATTCATACTTTCTTGAAGGTGTCCTTCAAAGTCGTTTTTAATTTTGATGAAGTCCAATTTATCTATTTTTGTTTATTTTCCCTCGTGCTTTTGGAATTGTATCTAAGAAAGCTTTACCTAAGCCAAGATCATAACATTTACGCTTATTTTTTTCTAAGAGTTGTAGTTCTTGTGTTTAGGTTTATGATCCATTTAAGCACATTTTTTTTTTTTTTTTTTTGAGATGGAGTTTCGCTCTTGTTGCCCAGGCTGGAGCGCAATAGCGTGATCTCGGCTCACTGCAACCTCCGCTTCCTGGGTTCAAGCGATTCTCCTGCCTCAGCCTCCCAAGTAGCTGGGATTACTGGCATACACCACCACGTGTGGCTAATTTTGTATTTTTAGTATAGACAGGGTTTCTCCATGTTGGTCAGGCTGATCTGGAACTCCTGACCTCAGGTGATCTGCCCGCCTCGGGCTCCCAAAGTGCTGGGATTACAGGCATGAGCCACTGCACCCGGCCTAAGCACACTTTTCTTATGGGAGAGTAATAGAAAAATAGATGTAAAATTTGGACCCAGTATTTGGAAGTTGACCATTCTTGGCCTCATTTACCTTGGACAGCATAAATGGTGTCCTACAGCAACAAATCAGGATGTACCCTTTTGCCCTATCACTGGGGGTGAGTCTGGGGAACAGGAGCCATTGCGTTCTCTGGCAGACACTCCCCAGCACCCATTTCTCCTAGCACTCCATGTGATTGTTCAGATTTACAACTAGAGTTTCTGACCGCTTTAAGGGTAATCAGAGTGGGAATTACTTTCTAATAGTTGAGATGGAAAAAAAAATGGTGGTGAGCAAGCCAAATCCAGCTTAAAATCATGTACTGTAATGACTTAAAAGTGTTTTACGGCAAAGCGCACAATTACAGGTGGCTCGCGGCTGTAATTCCAGCACTTTGGGAAGCCAAGGTGGGCGGACCATTTGAGGTCAGGAGTTCGAGACCATCCTGGCCAACACCGTGAAACCTCGTCTCTACTAAAAATACAAAAATTAGCCAGGTTTGGGGGCGCACATCTGTAATCCCAGCTACTTGGGAGGCTGAGGCAGGAGAATCACTTGAACTTGGGAGGTGAAGATTGCAGTGAGCCAAGATTGCGCCACTATATTCCAGCCTGGGCAACAGAGCGAGACTGTGTCTCTAAATAAATAAATAAATAATAAAAGTGTTTTACGCAAGTTTAAATTAGTTGCTAACACTTAAAAATGGAGAGATTTCAAACAGTAACCTAGATTTCCAGCTTCTCTTGAAAACAAGTATCTGGCAAGATTGGGTTAATCATCGAATAAAGCAGAAACAGGCTGGAGCCAAGCAATAGCTGACTCCTTCGGACAGGGCTCTCCACTTGGCCACAGCACAAATCCCTCCAACTCCCTAAAGATTCCTGGCTCACTGTTCTGTTTTCTCGGTAACAATTTAGGGTGTCCTCCCTGCCGATCTCAGCACCTTTACTCCCAGATACATACACAGTCTTGGGGTCTTCTGTCTGAACTGTGTACGTATCTTTCCGGGGTGCTAGAAACATTCTGTCTCTTGATCTATTAGTCACATTAAGTATATATACATGTAAAATTCATTAAGCTATACATTTTAAGATTTGTACACTTTACTGCATGTTAAACCTCAACTTTAGAAAATTAGAAGGAATGAATGGGCAATCTCCTGCCAGACATTCTCTGTATGTGTCTGCAATGGCTGGAACTGCAGCAATCTTGTGACCATGAGGTAAACTACCCAACTTAGTCCCATTTGTTAAAAATGGCAGAACAGTGAGATTTATGATGTCACCAAGGGTATTAAATTAACCAAACATGACGAAGCTTCTCTTCATGTGGACTTACTATTAAAATAATACATTTTCACACACTCTATCAATACTCACCTATTCCTGCATAGAATCAAACAAAAGTTTCTTGATGGGAATATATGGCCCAGCAAGTAGAGTTAGTAAGAATTTCAAGTTCACATGTTAAGTACGGTTTAATCACAACTTTGAACAAGAATTTTGTCATAAATTAGTAAGAAGTAGAACATAAAAAAAGTTACACATGCTAGATATTAAGTTATTTAAAAATGAAAACTGAAGTCAATTTTATTACAAAAGATTAAACTCATTAGCCACCAAAAAGAAATATAATTCCAACTCAGAATTGAAAGTAATTTTTTATTGATAAACATTTACACTAGAATTAGAAATGTCAGTAGAAAAATAAAATTTAAATAATTTTCTATTGTACAAAGATTTGATCATTTTGACTGTAGCAGTTAGTGAAATAACATAATATAAAAAGTTAAGCTGATTTGAGTCACAACCAGCCTTATAGAGTGCACAAAAAAGAAATGCAAGTACATGACATTTCTGCATATGGTCTGCTAATGGCACCGATGCTTCACATTCCAGGAAATGGTTACTTAGGGAAGGTTGATATGTGCTGCAGCATAATAGGAACTTAATTCAAACCAGAGCAACCAGAAAGGATACTGGAGGCAAAAGCCAAAATACAATTTAAAATCTTTAAAAAAATAAGGAACGGTTTAAAGGTAATTAATGAACTTTTCCTCACCTAGTGTAAACATTTCATAAGAAGTAATATTTTGTGGTCACAAAAAAAGCACAGATACCTCTTTTAGAATATTCATGATGCTCTTGTGTATGAACTTAAGTTTTCATGAAATGCTTTCACCTCAAAACCCCGTATTCAAGAATCAAGAAGGCCAAGCACGATGGCTCATGTCTATAGTCCCATCACGTTGGGAGGCCGAGGCGGGTGGATCACTTGAAGTCAGGAGTTTGAGACCAGCCTGTCCAACATAATCAAACCCTGTCTCTACTAAAAATACAAAAATTAGCTGGGCCTTGTGGCGGGTGCCAGTAATCCTAGCTACTCAGCGGCCAAGGCAGGAGAATCACTTGAACCCAGGAAACGGAGGCTGCAGTGAGCTGAGACCATGCCACTGCACTCCAGCCTTGGAGACAGAGCAAGACTCCATTTCAAAAAAAAAAGAAAAAAAAATCAAGAAATCAGCTTTTATGGTCAGGAGGCTGCCTCCCTCCCTCTCTTGCATTTCTTTTTTTTTAAAAAACAAAGCATAGGCCGGGCGTGGTGGCTCATGCCTGTAATCCCAGCACTTTGGGAGGTGGAGGTGCGTCAGGAGATTGAGACCATCCTGGCTAACACGGTGAAACCCCGTCTCTACTAAAAATACAAAAAATTAGCTGGGCATGGTGGTGGACGTCCGTAGTCCCAGCTACTCGGGAGGCTGAGGCAGGAGAATGGCGTGAACCTGGGAGGTGGAGCTTGCAGTGAGCCGAGATCATGCCACTGCACTCCAGCCTGGGCGACAGAGCAAGACTCCGTCTCAAAACAAAAAAACCAAAAAACCAAAGCACAGCTGGGGGAGGATATTTCTAAGAAATCAGTTTTTGGCAAAAATTCTCAAAACTATATAAGGTAAAATGTTCAACACAATTGCCAATATTCTTCCATCTGAGTGACCACCCCCAAATAATTCTATATTTGAGACATAAAAAAGAAAATCAAAGCTATTCCTTATGATTCAAATAGTCTTTCCCTGAAAACATTTCAAGCTACACCGCTCAAGCTATTTAAAATCTATATATATATATAGATTTATTCACTGGAGAATACTTCACCTACTGGGATGGATGAAACACTCAGTAATTTGAAGATACCTTTTATACGTTTAGTTTTTTAAAAGAGTAGATAACCAAAATATATCAAACAAGAAACAGAAACAAATACACCTTTCAAAATGCCCTAATTTTATGTCTTAGCTCCAGTGAAAAATATCTAACATTTTAATCATGTATCAGTACTTCAAAAGTTACTGTTTAAGAGGAGGGGCCCACTAACTACTGGTCTATATGTTTAGTGTATGAAATTACTTCCAAAGAATGCTTTAGGCAAGAACTCCTTCAAAAGACATTTTTCAGTAAGAGGCATCCTTCAGTAGAGATGATGGCAATCATTTCCCATAAGAAAAGTTACCAATTCCCCAGATTTCTTAAACTGAAGGGATACTTTTGAAAATCACAGCTCTTTAAACAAAAAACTAGAATTTTTACAATTTGCCTGTGAGAAAGATTTGAGCTTCTTGTTAGGGAATTTGTAAGAATATTTGGCTGCATTACAACTCTACTTATAAGTTTCTGCCCGTGTATATGTCACTATAGTTTTGATAATTACCAAAATTAGTAATATTATTTTAAGACAGGGTCTTGCCCTGTGGCCTAAGCTGGAGTTCAGTGGCGTGGTCTTGGCTCACAGCAGCCTGAACCTCCCAGGCACAAGTGATCCTCCCACTTTAGCCTCTTGAGTAGCTGAGGCCACGCCCAGCTAATTTTTTTTATTTTGTAGTAGAGACAAGGTCTCACTATGTTGCCCAGACCAGTCTTGAACTCTTGGGCTCAAGCAATCCTCCCACATCGACCTCCCAAAGTGCTGGGATTATAGGTGTGAGCCACTGCGCCCAGCCATAAGTGGTCTAATTAGTCAAAAGAATATGTCCAGTTTTTGTGATGTCTTTGTAATTCTTTTCTATGAGTTTCCCTGGCAAATTGGTCCTCCTGACTTTTTTCTTTTTTTTTTTTTTTTCCAAATTGGGCAGACTCCAGAATCACAGTAGATTCGGAGACTCTCCTCCTGGCTATTTTTAATCAGAAGCCAGAGTGCGTATTGCTTTAAATGCAATAGATACGTTCATGTGTATATGACCTCATGGGCTGTTAAGCCTTAATCTCACAATGAAAACTTTCCTTTAAAGATGTCAGATTTATGGCCAGGCGCGGTGGCTCACGCCTGTAATCCCAGCACTTTGGGAGGCCGAGGCGGGTGGATCACAAGGTCAGGAGTTCAAGACCAGCCTGGGCAAGATGGTGAAATCTATCTCTACTAAAAATACAAAAATTAGCCGGGCACGGTGGCAGGTGCCTGTAATCCCAGCTACTCAGGAAACTGAGGCAGGAGAATCACCTGAACCCGGGTGGCAGAGGTTGGAGTGAGCTGAGATTGCACCACTGCACTCCAGCCTGGGCAACACAGTGAGACTCCGTCTCATTAAAAAAAAAAAAAAAAGAAAAAAGTCAGATTTAATCACCAGAAACTATTTTGCAGATCACCACCACCACTACCACCACACTGATTGTATTCCATACAAAACAGTTTAGGTGGAAAGGATCACATTAAATACTTAATTTCTGCGATTCTTTCCCTCTCAAAGAGTCACAGTTTTCAGGCCTTTTAATGAAAAAGAAAGTTAGGCAGTAGAATAAATTTAAATAGCTAAAATTAAGTTTTAAAAAAACTCTTGATATTTAAATCTCTTTAAAGATATAAATTCTTTTGAATAAAAATGTAAAGGGGAGAGTGGGTACATATCTGAACATTAAACTTTAGGCACTTTCTGGGAGTTGATACCCAATACTGTAAAAGTGGGCTGAAGAGTTACCACTAGGTAAACACATTAAGCTAAAAAACCAAAAACCACTAACTCTAGTTTCAGATGCGCTTCTATAGTTTCTCAAGGGTCATTAGTATACCAAAGTCACTAAGAAAAACTATGTCAGAATGCTTAAAGTATCTTATGTGTGCCTCAATGTCCAAACAAACCTGGCTTAAAATTTCCAACTCAAGCCATTTAATAGGGTATGTATGTTTCCAATTAAATGAAATAAAATTAAGAGAATTAAAAGTGATAGGGAAAGGTGGTACAGAAAATCTAAAAAGTCTAAATTAGCTAGCTTATTTTGATAAAACATACAAAATAACAAATTCACATCTCTTAAAATATCTTAATCAGAGGTCAAGACAGTTGTCCAGAAAATGTCACATTATTCATTATCTACTTTTTATTTATAAACAGTGGAACCAAAGCCACTACTTGAGTTATACTTAAATTTTTTTTCCTGCTTTATTTCACCAAATTTGTTTTCAAAACTATACTCAACCAAAACCTATTTGGCATTTATTGTCACTAAGATGTAGCAAAGAAAAGAGTTTGCCAAATTTTAATCAAGATTAGATAAGATTTTAATACAACATACTCTGCTCTTTTGAAATAAACCAGTATCTTCCACGGTTTCTTCAAAATATGCGACATCTCATAGAATACTGTAAATTTCAGTGCAAAGGATGCCACCCCAGAGACACTGTTGACTTGGCTTGGGTAAAGGTACACATGAAAACTGCTTAAATTAAATATCTACAAAAAAGAAAGCCAAAAGACTTGTTTTGGTTGAGAACAATAGGAGTCCACATAAGTCTTCAATTCTAGGAGCTTCAAAATGAAGAAAAGGCTGAGATGTGTTGTCCTTCATGTTCCTGTTCATCCAAGTTGCTTCCCTTTGAAGAACTAAGAAAACACTACACTCCATAATGTATTCTTTTGGAGGATTCCGTAAAGTTTAAGTTCAACATCTCAGCATAAGGATGTATGCTATAGAGTAGCTAAAATCCGTAAAAAGGAGACCACCACGACGCAAAATGTCTGTCCAGTGCCCAATGTGAGGGCCTCAAATGGTATCATTTCCTTCCCTGCTGCTCGGTAAACTCCAGCAATAGCTGCACCTGATTTAAAATGCAAGAATGTTAAACAAAAACAAAAAACGAAGGTTAACAAACTCATGAAAATACAACATTTAAAATACTACTGTGAGTAGAATGTTCCAGATTTTATACTGAAATTTAAATCTTACAGAAATGTTAGGTTTTCCCTGTTCTTTCTGTGGACTACTCTACACTTTGAGTATTCATTGCATGGCTTGCAAGATCACTTTTAGATGCTGACTCCTTAAAACCCAGAGTCTCCTAGATTTATTGAATAAAATAATCTGGAAGAAATAATCAAAATCACAAAGATAGCAATTCCCACATGACCAGATTATGAACTCAAAAATATCTGTATTCCCCTACCAGTTACCCCATGCCTAGCCTTCAACAGGGACCTAATACATTTTTGGTAACAAATGAAAAAGAATCTTTTGAGTTAGACTAAGCAAGAAATGTTTCAGGCCACAGGGAATCCCCACTCCACCTTCTATCACACTCATAGTTCCCTTCAAGAAATGGATGGAGGAGGGAATAGAGGGGTGAAAAGGGAAGACAGGAGGACTCTAAGCCATAAAGTTGTTACTCATTCACAGGGCATGAGAGGAGAGATACTCAGGGATTCCTTTGTCTCCCAAGTCATTGATTGTTTTTATTACGTTAGTCACTATAATTTCCTGCAAATTGGAAAAACAAAACGAAAACCCCTGTATCTATGCAGATACCCATTTGAGTTACTATATGAGTTCAGCATTATACCAAGAAAGTGTACCAAGAAAGTTAACATTTCATTCGTTTGAAAAGAATAGATCCGGCCGGGCACGGTGGCTCACGCCTGTAATCCCAGCACTTTGGGAGGCCGAGATGGGTGGATCATCTGAGCTCAGGAGTTTGAGACCAGCCTGGGCAACATGGTGAAACCCCATCTCTACTAAAAATACAAAAAATTAGCCAAGTGTGGTGGCACGTGCCTGTAATCCCTACTACTCGGGAGGCTGAGGCAGGAGAGTTGCTTGAACCCAGGAGGTGGAGGTTGTTGTGAGCTGACATCGCGACACTGCACTCAAGCCTGGGTAACAGAACAAGATCCTGTCTCAAAAAAAAAAAGAACCGGCCAAGTACAGTGGCTCAAGCCTATAATCCCAGCATTTTGGAAGGCCGAGGCAGGAGGATCGCTTGAGCCCAGGAGTTTGAGACCAGCCTGGGTAACATGACCAAACCTTGTCTTTACAAAAAATACAAAAATTAGCTGGGTGTAGTGAACGTGCCTGTAATCCTAGTTGCTTGGGTGGCTGAGGTAGGGGGATCACTTGAGCTAGGGAGGTCAAGGCTGCAGTGAGCTGTGACTATGCCACTGCACTCCAGCCTGGGTGACAGAACAAGACCCTGTTCTCAAATAAAAATAAATAAATAAATAATACAAATTTTAAAAAGAAAAGAATAGATCCAGATTTCCCAGATGACCCTCCCCACAAAATGCTCCAAACAAAATTCTCCTTGGTCATAGCGTGTTCATTCACTCAAATTTTCATCTGCAGAACACTTCTGTGTTTTATAAGGTATGATCGCTATTCTCAAGGTACTTGGAATCTAGCTGGGGACACAAGACAGAAACAGATTTGCAATAATGCAAAATAACATACAGTGTCTCAATCACGTTTACAATTTTTTTTTTTTTTTGAGACAGTGTCTCACTCTTTCACCTAGGCTGGAAAGCGGTGGCATGATCATGGCTCCCTGCAGCCTCAACCTCCTGGGCTCAAGTGATCCTCCCGAGCAGCTGGGACTACAGGCACACGCCACCACACCTGGCTATTTTATTTATTTATTTTTTGTAGAGACAGGGTCTCACTATGTTGCCAAGGCTGGTTTTGAACTCTTGGACTTAAGCAATCCTCCCAAGCTGGCTTCCCAAAGTGCTGGGATTACAGGCATAAGCCACCATGCCTGGCACATTTCACAAATGTGATGTGAAGGTATATTAACATATTTTAACAAGAAGAAAGAACAATATTAACCAAAGGTTGGCTGCCTTGAACATTTAGTGATTTAAAATGCCCAGCTCCACTGGCAATGCATACATTTTGTTACTAACATCTGAAAGACATGTTTCATTGGGCCCCTCCAAAATTTAGGTACACAAGAAACACTGGGTTGGATAGAAAGAAGCTTAAGGAACTTGAACTGGGCCCTAAAGTGGGATTGGGATAATGAAGCGAAGAAAGGAAAAAGTATATCCAAGGGAGCAGCAAATGGAAAGGGAACAGACTATTCATAGAGCCTTAAAGACAGAAATGAATACAACATTTATTCGACAATTACTATGTGTCAGGTATTACATCATATACACATTAGCTCAATCATGCAAGGGTATGAGGTTGGGTAGTATTACCCCTATTTTACTGAGGAACAAAGACAGGCCCTAGCAGCCAGTCATCCTGGGGCAGAGGGTTTCCAAAGCAGCAGTAGGTGATACAGTTAGAACACAGAGAAACTAGGCCACTTTCTCTCAAAAAAAAAAAAAAACACCTCAAGTCAAAGACATAGAGGGCGATTTCTGCTTGATGCTAAGGTTTCAATTCACAGTGAAAAAAAGTTACAAATCAGTAGGAATATTACATTTCTATATTATAAAAATGTATTTATGTTTACATCTATACCTAAAAAAAGAAATACACACCAAGATGTAAACTGTGGCTATTATTTAGGGATGAGAAAATGGAGGATTTTACATTTTAATTACTTACAATTTTCAGTTTATATAAAATACACATTTATATTTATGCATGAGCTTTGAAATGATTTAAACTTATTGTTCTCATTTCTGTAACTGTGTCTTATCCCATAAGCAAAAGCCATAACAAACCAAACGCCCCAAAAACAAGCCTGAAAATAATTCATAACATCATGTTACTCCAATTCTTATTCAGAAAGTCCTAAGGGGAAAAAAATAACTAGAGCACTAATCGGGTACTTTTCTAAGCAAGAATTCTTTTTTTTTCCCCCGGGTCTTGCTCTGTGGCCCAGGCTGGAGTGCTGTGGTGTGATCACGACTCATTGCAGCCCAGCCTGGACCTCCTGGCTCCAGCAATCCTCCCATTTCAGCCTCCCACATAGTTGGAACCACAGGTACACACCACCACACTCAGCTAAATTTTTTATTTTTATTTGTAGAGATGGGGTCTTGCTATGTTGCTGAGGCTAGTCGCAATTTCCTAGGCTTCAGCAAGCCTCCCACCTCTGCCTCCCAAAGTGCTGGGATAGTCATGAGCCACTACACCTGGCAAAGAATTCTTGTCATCAAAATTTGTCTTCTATCTTTACAGCAACCACACCCACATGAGTGGAAGTAATTCACCAACCATCTTGCAGGGCCAATGCTCAAGTGATAGCTGATCACAGAAGAGAAGTAGCTTCCAAAAAGATAAATTTTCCTCTTGCTGGTGGCCTCTCTCACGAGATATATCTCACAAAGTTTAACATGACTTCCCTGAAGCCACTGAGATGAAATCTGACTCAAGAAGTCAAAGAGGTTAGCCAAGTAATAGGACCTTAGGGGTGGAAAAAAAAAATCAATACATTAAAAAAACTGGGCCAGACACAGTGGCTCACGCCTGTAATCCCAGCATTTTGGGAGGCCAAGGTGGGCAGATTGCTTGAGCTCAGGAGTTCGAGACCCGGGCAACATGACGAAACCCTGTCTCTACAAAAAATAAAAAAAAATTAGCCGGGCATGGTGGCACACCCCTGTAGTCCAAGCTTCTTGGGAGGCTGATGGAGGAGGATTACTTGAGCCCAAGAGGTCGAGGCTGCAGTGAGCCAATATTGCAACCACTGCACTCCGGCCTTGGTGACATAGGGAGACCCTGTCTGGACTTGCAGTTAAAAGGCACTCTTTCCTTCATCCTACTCAGATATGTTTTCTAGAATAGGTCCTGAAATTGACTAGTCATATTAAACATTTTTGACTGGTATTTTAATGTCTAACATACTTGTCAAGATTCCAGCAGTAATTGGTCCCACGATGCCCATCAACAGGATGCTTACAGACATGAACCTACCATATTTGTGATGTCTGAGGGTGAAGAGGGCCAGTAATCCAGCAGGGACATGAAAGAAGAGAGAAGACACCAGTGCCCACAGGAATACACCATACCACATCTCTATGAGGGAAGACAAAGAAAAGTTGTGAATCACTGCCCTTCCCAGGACAATCATTGCAGAAGGTACTCATCATACCCGTCATTTCATTTTCATCACCGTTTCTTTTTTCCTTTTTTTTGAAAAATTTTTATTTTTTTAAATTTTTTTTTGAGACGGAGTCTCGCTCTGTCACCCAGGCTGGAGTACAGTGGCGTGATCTCGGCTCACTGCAAGCTCTGCCTCCTGGGTTCACACCATTCTCCTGCCTCAGCCTCCCGAGTAGCTGGGACTACAGGCACCCGCCACCGCGCCTGGCTAATTTTTTGTATTTTTAGTAGACACGGGGTTTCACCGTGTTAACCAGGATGGTCTCGATCTCCTGACCTCATGATCCGCCCGCCTCGGCCTCCCAACTGCTGGGATTACAGGCGTGAGCCACCGCGCCCAGTCAAAAATTTTTATTTTTAAAGACGGGGTCTCACTCTGTCACCCAGGCTGCAGTGCAATGGCACCATCATGGCTCACTGCAGCCTTGACCTCCTAGGTCTGGGTGTTCTCCCGCCTCAGCCTCCAGAGTGGCTGGAACTACAGATGTGCGCTACCACGCCTGGCAAAATTCTTTTTTTTTGTATTTTCTTTTTTTATGAGACAGGGTCTCACTACTCTGTTGCCCAGGATGGAGTGCAGTGGGAGTTTCGCCAGGCTGTTCTCAAACTCCCAACCTCAGGTGATCTGCCTGCCTTGGCCTCCCAAAGTGCTAGGATAACAGGCATGAGCCACTGCGTCTGGCCTGTATTTTCTTTAGAGATGGGGTCTCACCATGTTGCCCAGGCTGGTCTTGAATGCCTCGGCTCAAACAATCCGCCCACCTTGGCCTCCTAAAGGGCAGGGATTACAGGTGTGAGGCCACCGCACCCGGCCTTCAACATCATTTACTTGCAAAGTAGGGTTCATCAGTCAAATATCCAAATATTGACGGTTTTAGAGTGTTCAACAAATTACTGCCTACAGACCCACCACCTGTTTTTTACACACTTATCTGAACCCATTCATACTTTTATACATACACACTTATCTGAAACCATTTACAAGAGTTTTGTACACACATACTTATTCAACCCATGCCCTTTCATTTCAGTATTGTTTATGGCTGCCTTCCAGCTTCAAGGGCAAAGTTGGTAACAGTGACACAGACCACATGACCCATAAAGCCTAACATATTTACTATCTGGCCCTTCACAGAAAAAGCTGACCAATCTCTGTACCCTCAAACTGAAAAAAAAGGTTCATCTAGATTTCAAAATTGACCTAAATAATGTCCCCGAACATAACTGGGCACGGCGGCTCACGACTGTAATCCCAACACATCAGGTGGCCAAGGTGGGCAGGTCGCTTGAGCCCAGGAGTTTGAGACTAGCTTGGGCAATACAGCGAAACCCTGTCTCTACAAAAAATACAAAAATTAGCCTGGCATGGTATTGCATACCTGTAGCCCTAGCTACTCGAGAGGCTGAGGTGGGAGGATTGCTTGAGCCTGGGAGGCAGAGGTTGCAGTAAGTCAAGATCATGCTACTGCACTCCTGCCTGGGCAACAGGGTGAGACGGTCTCAAAAAACTCCCCCAAAAACCAAAAAACCCAAACAAAAATAATTCCCCCATAAGAGGCACAAGCCAAAGAGCCAATTGATACGGTACTATGCAATCAATGCCTGTTGATCTTTCCTGACCTTTCGATCACTCAGTCTTCTAAAATGGACAGCTATACAATTATATTCATTCCACAATCATTTGAAAGACAATGCAGTAAATATCAAGCCATCACCTCCTATTAGGATTTCAAAGCTCTTTACGATATGAAATAAATACCAGAAAATATAAATGTTTGGCTTGAAGACAAATGGCAGGTAAACAGCAGTGCAGGTTAGGAGAGCTGGCTCCTACAGAACTCTAATCGCTCTTAAGGTGTCTGTAACTCAGGCAACATTAAGATACATATAATCATCAACTATGTATGAAAAACTATGCATGAGGCACCCATATAAAGAAAACAAAACCATCCTGCTGGAATGTGACTTTACAATTTGTTAAATGGCCCATGTAGCATTTCCCCCCAGTGAACCCAAGGCAAGGCCTTAGAATCCTCAAGGTAGCTCTCCAGCTACCCACAGGGAGGGACTGGCGGTGACACATTAGATAAAACCCACTGTCCATCCTTGGCTAGAGGCAGGTAAGTAGCAAGTGATTTTTGAGATCAGTGAAGAGCTTAGCTCAGCAGGGTTTCTTGACCACCGCCCTCCGCCCTATTGACATTTGGACCAGATAACTTTTCATTGTGGGGGCTGCACTGTGCACTGTAGGATATGGAGGGGCACCTATGGCCCGCAGCACTCTATTCCCAGTTGTGTCAACCAAAAATATTTCCAGACATTGTCAAATGTCCCCAAGGGGGCAAAACTACCCTGATTAAAAACCACGGGCTTTACCAAAGCACAGAGGCTTTGTAAGAGCCATGATGGCCGGGCGTGGTAGCTCACACCTGTAATCCCACCACTTTGGGAGGTCGAGGTGGCCTAATCATGAGGTCAGGAGTTCAAGACCAGCCTGGCCAACATAGTGAAACCCTGTCTCTCTAAAAATACACACACACACACACACACACACACACACACACACACACACAAACAAAATTAGCCGGGCATGGTGGCAGGCGCCTGTAGTCCCAGCTACTTGGGAGGCTGAGGCAGGAGAATCGCTTGAACCCAGGAGGCAGAGGTTGCAGTGAGCTCAGATCACACCACTGCACTCCAGCCTGGGAGACAGAATGACACTCCGTCTCAAAAAAAAAAAAAGAGCAATGACAGTTAAAGCTATAAAGACAGATGAGGGAAACCCTTTGGGGAATTTGACACCAGACTAAGGACTTAACAAAAGATCTAAAGTGCCAGTATAGGTTTTGAGCAGTAACGGTTGTCACAACATTATTCCACAGGCCCCACCTGACACTCCTAGTTGGAATACAAACTGGAAAACCACCTTTTTGCAGGGTAATTTGGAAGTCAAATGTGCATGGCCCTTGCTGCAACAATTTTACTTCCGGGGATACACCCCACAGAAAAGCATAGGTAGGCAAGGACAGAGGTAACAAGAAGGTCCCAACAGCACTGTCCATAATAGCAAAAACTAGAAGTCACCTGCATGGCTATCACTGCAGAATTTGGAAAACACATTCTGTGCACCCACGTAATACTACAAAGTCCCATTAAAATATGCAATAGATGGGCTGGGCACAGTGGCTCACGCCTGTAATCCCAGCACTCTGGGAGGCTGAGGCAGGCAGATCACGAGGTCAGAAGATTGAGACCATCCTGGCTAACACGGTAAAACCCCGTCTCTACTAAAAATACAAAGAATTAGCTGCGCAAGGCAGCGGGCACCTGTAGTCCCAGCTACTTGGGAGGCTGAGGCAGGAGAATGGTGTGAACCCGGGAGGCGGAGCTTGCAGTGAGCCGAGATCACGCCACTGCACTCCAGCCTGGGTGACAGAGCGAGACACTGCCTCAAAAAAAAAAAAAAAAAAAAAAAAAGCAACAGATGTATATATACTGAAGGGGCAAGATGCCCAAGCCACATTGTGAAGTAACAAAAGCCAGTTGCATGTAGAATAAGATCCTATTTTTGAGAAAACAAACACAATAAACACGCATGTGGAAATGCGTCTATGTACTGAGCATGTTTATTTAATAAATATTTATTAGATAGGCCAGGCATGGTGCTCGTGCCTGTAATCCCAGCACTTGAAGCCAGGAGTTCAAGACCAGCCTAGCCAACATGGTGAAACACTGTCTCTCCTAAAAATACGTAAAAATTAGTCGGGCGTGGTGGCAAATGCCTGTAATCCCAGCTACTCAGGAGGCTGAAGACCGAGAATCGCTTGAACCCAGGAGGCAGAGGTCGCAATGAGCCGAGGGTAAGAGAGCTAGACTTTAAAAAAAAAAAAAGGTAAGAAAAAACAAAGCTTTTGTTTTCACAAGAACTGCTCAGGAAGAATGAGCTTATTGGGATAAACAATTTAAAAGAGACCAGTCAGGGGCATCAATCCGCTTGAGGGGATTAGAAAGGGGGAGGAGAGGAGGACCAGAAGCTTTACTGAAGCTGTATTAGCACTGTAAGCACACTGTTAGTGTGTGTGTTTTTTCCCCCAGATCAATGAAAACCACAGTTTTATGAAGGTATTTTTATTCCCTTTACACAGGCTTCTTAATCTTGTTGAGAAGCTGGATTTAAGGGGCTATTGGAGATAGGGGTGGAGCCAAATCCCCTTAACCCACCCTTGGCATTGTCACAGATGACTGCTCAAATTCTTTGCTCATTTTGAGTTAATAAAGCTTCAATTCAGAGCATATTCTGAACACTTCCAGTGAGAGTGCTCAGGTCTTGTTTTGGATAAATGGTTCTCGGTGAAAACATCAAGGATGCCCCAATTAGGTCTCAATGCTTATTAAAAATAACAAATGAGGCCGGGCACAGTGGGTCACATCTGTAATACCAGCACTTTGGAGGCTGAGGCGGGTGGATCATCTGAGGTTAGGAGTTCCAGATAAGCCAGGCCAACACGGCGAAACCGTCTCTACCAAAAAATATAAAAATTAGCTAGGTGGGGTGGCGCAAGCCTGTAATCCTGGCGACTCAGGAGTCTTGCTCCACCTATGAAAAAAGTCACCCTTAGTCAATAATGTCAATCAGAAATTGAGGGCAGGATTCTTGGTCCTCAGGGTTTCAGCCCCCACCTCTTCCACAACAAACCCATATCCTCCTGCAGTTTCCCTTCTAGCCGCCATTAGGCCAGGAGCTATTCCTGCCTTTCGCTGCCCAGAGACGCACCCTCCCTGGCTGGCAGCAGCTCCAGAGGGGGCAGTGCCTGCATCTGGATACTGCTCCTCCCTAACAAATGTGCACCTGCCAGAGCTCTGGCGCCCACACAAATCCCTCCTGCCTGGGCAGCTACTGTGGCCCCTGGATCAGTCAAGAGTGGCCTGGCCTCCCAGCTGAGGCCCCCTGTCCACCACCCACCGCCAGCTCATCCCCAAGCCCCCACACAGCACCATGCTTCCCTTCCAAAGCAGAAAGACCATCTTCTATCCCGAGTCCTCACGTGCCACTCCCAAATCAATCTGATCCTCTGACCACGCCAACACCTAGTCTACAGAAAATTCTATGATGGCATCAGGAATTCACTGGTCCAAAGTGGACAAATGGGATGCAAACCTGCCTCCAAGAACTCAGAACAATCTTCACCTGGCTGCTGTCTGCCCCATACTGACCTGAGATCAGCCCTGGGTCCCTGCTATCCAGGGCTTCTGCTGGAGCTGCCAGAGTCTTAGAGATAAGCTCTGCTTTCTGCAGTAACTCAAGGCACTGCTGGAGCCTGGCTTCCTACCAGCTGCCGCAGAACCACTGAGGCCTTGAACTGGGAGGCAAAGCCTTAATATGCCAGAAACACACGAAGCTGGTAATTTCCAGGAAAGCAGGTTGGAACACAGGTATGCCATCCAAGTGCTAAGGGCTGAATTATGTGCCCCTACTATTCCTGTGTTAAACCCTACAGGACCGTGGTCTTAGGAGAGGAAGAGATTCTCAATCTCTTGATACCTCTCTCTCTCTGCCATGTGAAGACATGGTGAGAAGGCAGCCATCTGCAAGTCAGGAAGAGGGTCTTCACCAGAACCCAACCATCCTGGCACCCTAATCCCAGCCTTCCAGCCTCCAGAACTGAGGAGATAATGTCTGTTATTTAAGACAGCTAGTCTGTGGTATTTTGTTATGGCGGCCCATGCTGAGACAAAAATGTCACCTATCCTCACTTCCCTAGGAGCACAGCCCCTGCCCCAGGAGGCCTGCTAAGTCACCAACCCACATCTCAATTTTCCAAAAAGCTTAAAGGCCAATTTGTAAACAGCGTTCAGCATACACAGCAGGCCAACACCTCTCTGAGGTTCTGAGAAAGGGAGGAGGCACACCGCACCCCCTACAACCCTGAGCCACATCAATTAGCTCCTTCACTATGTATTTTATATAGCATCACTAAAGTCATTTCAAGTAGGAAAAAAAGGTTTTATTATAGATGAGTAGAGGAGTACAGCTTATAAAACACTTTCACATGAGGTTATTACAGGACTCTAAATAGCAAAGGCAAACCTGGATCTAAAACGCTTTTTAAAAAACTAAGTGATTTCCCTTTAATCTACTGCACCTTAATTTGCCATCTATTTAATAGCTATTTATCGATTGTCATACAGTACTTTTCATTTCGCTGGCTCAAAACTCTCTCAAATCTTTGTCTACATATCTTACAGTATTTATTTGTTCACTGCTTTAAAGCAAGTATATTACTTCGGCTTTGTTTACTTTGGCAGCTAAAGGCACATCATCTCCCTATGGTGAAGGTAAATCAGGTAATTAATCTGTAATACAATATGATATTGGAAAATGAGATTAAGCATTGTGGTAGAATGGGCTCCCAAAGGTGTTCGCATCTCCATCTCCAAAACCTGTGAATAGATTAACCCACATGGGAAAAGGGACATTGTGGTGACTAAAGTAAGGATCTTCCAAAAGGAGATTGTCTTGGATTTTCCAGTTAGGTCTAATGTAATCACAGGGTCTTTGTAAGACGAAGGTAGGAGATAAGAGTCAGAGAGATTTGAAGATGTTATGCCGCTGGCTATGAAGAAGAGGAGCAGGCCAAGCATCAGGGAATGTACGTGGCCTCTAAATGCTGGAAAAGGCAAGGAAAGTTCTTACTACAAGCTCCAGAAGGAACACAGCCCTGCTAAACCTTGGTTTTAGCCCACACACACCCAATTTGGACTTCTGACCTTCATAACTGTAAGACAATAAAATCTGTATGGCTTTAAGCTGCTAAATTTGTGGAATTAATTACAGTAGCAATAGCAGAGACATAAAAACACTAAGAGGTTAATCACTGATCAAATAAATATACATTGATCTCATTCTATATGCTGACATATCAGTAAAAAGACTAAGATCCCTACCCTAAAAGATATTTGAGGATTTCCTTGAGGATATATTTTTACAGAGACGTACCTTTTTTTTTCTTTTTTTTGAGACAGTCTCACTCTGTTGCCCAGGCTGGAGTGCAGCGGCGTGATCTCGACTCACTGCAACCTCTGCCTCCTGGGTTCAAGCAATTCTTCTGCCTCAGCCTCCCAAGTAGCTAGGACTACAGGTGCATGCCACCACGCCCAGCTAATTTTTGTATTTTTAGTAGAGATGGGGTTTCACCATATTGGCCAGGCTGGTCTCGAACTCCTGACCTCAGGTGATCCACCCGCCTTGGCCTCCCAAAGTGCTGGGATTACAGGCATGAGCCACTGTGCCCAGCCTAGACAGACATATCTTTAAGATACATATTCAGAGAGATCCTGCAGTGAAAGAACAGACACAGCAGAATCCTCTAGTGGATTCTGTATTAACAAAAGCGGTCTATAATGGCTGGCTCCCTGGCCTCTAACCTCCACAGCAGAGTCACCTAACTCCCAACCAAGGCCTCTCATGACCAACCTGGCCCCAAATGGCAGCAATGCAAAGAACCTGAGCCAAGTGGGCAGCATGAGGCTCAGTACTCAGCCCTCCTTCCAGCTGGCCCCATTCTCATCTTGTGTTTCAGTGAACAACTGGGTCAACACAGCCAGTTCATCTGAAGCTGGGGTTCTAAGCAGACCACATGAGTCCTTCTGGGGATTAAGACTCTTATATAGTCTTGGCAGGGCGTGGTGGCTCACACCTGTAATCCCAGCACTTTAGGAAGCCGAGGTAGGAGGATCACCTGAGGTCAGGAGTTCAAGACCAGCCTGGCCAACACAGTGAAACCCCATCTCTACTAAAACTACAAAATTTAGCCGGGTTTGGTGGTGTCTGCCTGTAATCCCAGCTACTCAGGAGGCTTAGGCAGGAGAATCACTTGATCCTGCGAGGCAGAGGTTGCAGTGAGCCAAGATCACGCCATTGCACTCCAGCCTGGGGGACAGAGCGAAACTCCATCTCAAAAAAAAAAAAAAAAAAAAAAAAAGTCTTACGTAGTCCTGCAACTCCATGCTGAAGTTGGGCTATCTTGATACTAATCACCCATCAGCCTGCAGCCCTGCACCCTCTCTTGCCAAACCCCACCTCCCTGCCTGGAGGTCCAACTGTCCTCTCTACTCCTCCCTAACAAGATGATGTGCCCACTGAACTACCAACTGTAGTCAACCACCTCTCTCTGGATACTGCCTGCCTGCTCCTCCCTGGTTCCTCGGTGTGCCCCTGGCCTGCCTCACCTCAGTGGTCTCTGCATCCTAGCCTGACCAGACCTTGTCTGTCCTGATGGGGCCTTCCATCTACTCTCCATGCAAAGCCGGTAAGTTTCTTAAGTTTCTTCTTTGTACAAAGGTTTCTTCTCAGGATGATGCAAATATTCTCAAATTAATTGTGATAGTTGTATAACTCTGTAAATATACTAAAAACCACTGGATTGTACACTTTTTAAAAAAGTCAGAATCATCCCATCTCTGTTCAAAATTCCCCAGTAGAGCCCTCCAGGATCTACCCTCCCCTCCTCCTCTGTGCGTTGCCGACACAGTCCCTCCAGGCACCCTGGGCTCCTCAGTGTTTCTTCTGCAAGCTCCTGTTTCAGGGCCTCTGAATCTGCTGCTCCCTGGCCTAGAACACATGCTCTTCCCCAAGTAGCTGTTGGCTCATTACTCACTTTCTTCAGATTTTGACTCCAATATCATCACCATCCAGGGCCTCCCCATCACTTTACAGCAAACAGCAATCCACCCCCACCACACAGGCCCTGCCCCTTCCCAGGCCCCTCACCACCAGCTGTTTTGTTTTTCTCTCTCCCCATTGGAATGAAAGTTCCACGTGGGAAGGGGCTTTGCTTTGTTACTATGGCATCTTGACTTGGTGCCTAGAAAACAATAGGCACACAATCAACACTGAGCAAATATTTTTTGAGTGAATGAATAAATGACTGGTCCAAGTGTGACCAGTCTTGATTCCTGCAAGGATGACACAAAAACATTACTGGGTTTTTAATTATCACTAGATCTAATTTGACACTGATTTAGTGAAATCTGTATCTTCTGAAGATGAATGTCATTCTTGATACAAGATAAAGATATCAGTTTCTTGGTTTTGAGGTTTGTTAAAAATGACAACAATAAAGGAAAAAATTTTAACCTGCATTTGCAGTTTAGCCATTTACTTAAACTTATTTATTTATTTTTGAGACAGTCTCGCTCTGTGGCCCAGGCTGGAGTGCAGTGGCATGATGTCAGCTCACTGCAACCTCCCCCTCCCAGGTTCAAGCGATTCTCCTGCCTCAGCCTCCCGAGTAGCTGGAATTACAGGCATGCACCACCACGCCCCGCAAATTTTTGTATTTTTAGTAGAGATGGGGTGTCACCACGTTGGCCAGGCTAGTCTTGAACTCCTGACCTTAGATGATCCGCCCGCTTCGGCCTCCCAAAGTGCTGGGATTACAGGCGTGAGCCACGGCAACCGGCCAATTTAGTCATTTAGATGTCTACCTAACCCTCCTTAGGTAAATGGCTAAACTGCAAATACAGGTAATAAAGAAAAAATCAATTCAGTACTTCCTCGTATACATAAATATGTCAGAATACTTCAGAACAATGATTCTTCCATAATGAGTTGGCATACACTGCAAGTAACCTTTTCTGTGGGGCCAAAATATCAATACAACAGATTCAGGACAATGAATGCAACTCCTGTTAAGCAGATTTTGGTGTCTCAAATAGGATATAACTTCATGTATTTATTACACCCATTATTCCTGCTAAAGATGAGACACAGCAGGGAGGTTATGTGTTTACTACCAAATTCTGATCTACTTGGGGTCAAGAGCTATGCCTCATACCTGCTCATAACACCAGACCAGAGTTGGCACTTGGCCAAATGTATACTTACTGAATAAACGATCTCTGGTAATCGACATCACAAGTTACATACCCATAACAGTAATCATAAACTCAAGAACATACTGAAGTTTAATATTTTCAGAAAAAAGTTCTGAAACTAAAACAATTCACATGGCTACAGATTACCTACTGTGATGTATTAAACCTATCCCAAATCCACTTATCTCAATCTTTTCTTAATGAAAGGGAACTAAAAGCCAGAGACTCAACAGACTATTCAGTTCCAACTTATGACCCTACATATGACGTTTAATTAACAGAGGATGCAGGAACCCTTACAGTAGAGAGTTCTGATAGACACCATCTTCACCAAATGATCAAACTTGGTAGTAAAGAGAGGATGCAGATACCCTTACAGTAGAGTTTTCATAGACACCATCTTCACCAAATGATCAAACTTAGTATTATCAATGAAGATACAAATTGACATTCAATGTCTCTTTTTTTGTTGAGACAAAGCCTCGCTCTGTCACCCAGGCTGAAGTGCAGTGGCGCAATCTTGGCTCACTGCAACCTCTGCCTCCTGGGTTCAAGAGATTGTCGTGCCTCAGCCTCCCCAGTAGCTGGGATTACAGGCACACACCACTACGCCTGACTTTTTAGTAGAGAAAAGGTTTTGCCATGTTGGCCAGGCTGGTCTTGAACTCCTGACTTCAGGTGATACGCCTGCCTCAGCCTCCCAAAGTGCTGGGATTACAGGTGTGAGCCACTGAGCCAGGCTGACATTCAGTGTCTCTTGATGTGATGTACTGGTGAGTGGACGTCACCTAGGTAGGTAGCGTTCTGACCAAAAATGTTTAATCTAAATCTAATCATGAAGACAATCTAATGAACCTAGATTGTAAAACAGTCTATAAAACAATTCACATGGACTCTTCCAAAATGTCCACCTTAAAAAATTCAAATAAGGAAGTAACTGTTTTAGCTAAATGAAACTAAAGAGACGGACAACTTAATGCAATGTGTGAACCTTAGATCATGGAATATATATATATTTTTTAAGGAAAAAAATCTATGTGGACAATTGGGGAAATGTAAACAAGGCCCACACATTAGGTAACATTATTCTATGATGTTCAGTTTCTTGGATGTGATATGGTTTCATGGATAGAAAATGGTTTTTAGAAGATACATATTATCAGGCATCAAGCAAGTGTTACGACTTCTGCAACTTCCTATTGAATGACTCGAGTTGAAATGGGACATGTGACCTACATCTAAGTGTGATACGTATGTAATACATGTGGTTATATATATAGAGAGAGAAAAAGAGAGCAGAGAGAGAGAAAGAGAAAGCCAAAGAATCAAAATATTACTGAGTCTAAGTAAAGGGTACATGGGTATTTGTTATACTGTTCTCTCAACTGTTTGGCAGGCTTGACATTTTTCAGGAAAGGGGAAAATTAAGGAAACAAAGATTAATCTGGTCCCAGTAGTGCCTCCAGATTGCACGAACATTTCATTTTTCACACAGGGTCACCAGAATACCATCAATTTTTTGATATCACTGTCAAAAGTGATCCCAGCACCTTCTGAAATAACGTGAGCTGCCAGATTCTCATTTCAGGCATGACCACAAGCAAACATTTGCTTCTGACCCCAACCTGCCTGATGACCTTACCCGCTACTTCACAATCCCGTCCGGGAAAATCCCTGGGCACATAACACTGCAAGTCCCAGGTGTCCGCTGAACGGCGCCTGGCAGTCGCTGCCCAGGGGATGAGAAATCACAGATGCCTTGTTTGGAACTAGAGTCTGGAATCTCGTCCTCCTTCCCTCTGCTCTGGTCCCTCATTGTTTACGAAGATCTCAGTTCTCTCTGCTGGGAGCCCCACCTCCCCTTTCAGGGCCACGGGCCCCAGTCTTCTTGCCTTTCAAGGTCCACACAAATAACTGTGCCCCCCCTCAAAGCTTTTCTCCTCCTTCCCAGGTGAAGCCTCTCTCCTCCCTCCAGCTTTCAGGGCACGGTGCGCTCTTCCTGGCATTAGAATTCTGAGCAACCCTCCTAGCAGGCCCAGCTCAAGCTGCAGCGGGGAGAAAGAGTTCAAAGGAAGCTGTGCCAAAGATCTCGAAGGCTTAGTGGGAGACCCAGCAACAGGTGGCACCAGGTCTGGGAAAGATTCCTAGAAAGCGGAGCGGGTCTCGGAGGGGGAGGATTTAGCCCCAGGCGCCCGCGATCAGCGAACGAGCGCCTGCGCGGAGGGGCCGGGCTGCAGCCCCCGGGCAAGGGGAGCGCGAGCTCTGACTCCTCAGCCCGGTCGGGCCGCTCCGAGACCCCTCGAAGGAGGCCGGGCGCCGTGGGGCAACCCAGGCAGGGCGGGGACCACCGCCTCCCGGGCTCGTGGGGTGCAGCTCTGAACCTGAGGCGCTCGCAAGCTCAAGGCCAAGACCCGCTCGGGTGGCGGCCGAGCGCCCTCCAGCCCCGGGCCCACCTGCGGCCGCTCTCTGCATCTCACGCCCAGCGGGACTCCGGGGCTCCGCCTCAGGGACCGCCGAAGAAGTGATGGGGAAAGGGGCTCCGGGCGAGCAGCACGGCCCCCTTCCCGGAGGACAGCGCCCACGCCGCCAGCAGGCTGCGCACCCGGGACCCCGCCCAGACTCGGGGCGCCCACAGCCCGGCAGAGGCGACGGCGGGGCGCGCAGTGCGCAGGCGCGGGGCGGGCCGTACCTGGGAAGGAGCAGAGAGAAGTAGAGTTGGGGCACAGGGTCCCGTTGCCCACCCGCGGCACAACCTTCAGGCTCAGGATCTGCTGCAAGAGCCCGGCCGACCCGCCGCTGCCGCCGCTCCCCTCGCGCTCCATCCCGTCGCCATTCACCACAGAGAAATGAGGGACGAGCGCCCGAAGTGCGGCAGCGGCCGGCGCCGACTCACCCTCGCCGCCTCAGCGTCACCTCCAGCCGGGGTCCTCTTCCCCCAATCCCAACGGCGCTGCCAAGTGACCGTTGCCTCCTCCAATCACAAGGCGCCGCAGCGCTCGGGCGCAGGGCCAGGGGTTGTTCCCGCCCCCAACGTTGCGCAGGGCTCGCAGAGACACAGCCCCACGGACGCGCCCCCTCCTGGACGGCGCGCTCTGGGACCGCGCGCTCTGCTCTGCCCTTCTCTGCAGCGCCCCCTGTGAGAAAGTAGGGAATTGCATGCGCCCCAACAGAGCCGCGCTATGGAGTTACCAGGGATCTGGAAAAATACAGTGATGGAACGGATATGTAAAGTTCTAGTTATGACTGGACTCCAGCATTTATGAAACCTTCATGAACAGAACAAGAACGTTCTCTATTTAAAGCTGATAGTAGAAAGAGCCCATGCAAAGGCTGGTGTGGGACCAGAATGGGAGGGAGGCTATGTAGCCTCTATAGAGCTCGACTTAGTTTTAAATAAAATAAAATGTACAGAGATTCGGTTCAGAGCAATAAAATTAGATCACACTTTTTTCTTTTTTTCGAGACGGAGTCTCCCTCTGTGACCCAGGCTGGAGTGCGGCCGCGCGATCTCTGCTCACTGCAAGCTCTGCCCCCCGGGTTCACACCATTCTCCTGCCTCAGCCTCCCGAGTAGCTGGGACTACAGGCGCCCGCCACCACGCCCGGCTAATTTTTTGTATTTTTAGTAGAGGCGGGGTTTCATCGTGTTAGCCAGGATGGTCTCGATTTCCTGTCCTCGTGGATCACACATTTTTGTCTCACCTCCCTTCAGAAAGCCTGTTAAAATGAAGGCAGAGAAATCGTAAAAAGGAATAAGCTAATGTTCAGTTTGTTTGCACTGCTGTAACAAAGTACCTGAGAGTGGGCAATTTATTAAGAACAGAAATTTATTTTCTCACAGTTCTGGAAGCTGGGAGGTCCAAGATCAAGGTCGCAGCAGGTTCCATGTCTAAGGACGGCCCGTTCCTCACTGATAGCACCGCCCGGGCGTCCTCACATGGTAACAAAGGGAGCCCACTCTCCAAATCCCTTTTATAGGGGTCTTAATCCCATAACGGGGGCTCCACTCTTCTGACTTAATCGTCTCCTAAAGGCCCCTCCTCTCAGTACTATCGCATTCCCACGAAGTTTCAGGACATGAATTTGGGGCAACACGTTCAGACCATAGCAGCCATTAACAATAGTGTTCTGGAAGGGAAGTTATCAAGGATAAGTAATGTCCACAAGGTTCCAGGTGATGAAGAGGCTTGTGACGAATAATAATGTTTTTGTTTGTTTGGTTGGTTGGTTTTGAGACAGAGTCTCACTTTGTTGCCCAGGCTGGAGTGCAGTGGCGAAATCTCAGCTCACCGCAACCTCCGCCTCCCTGGTTCAAGCGATTCTCCTGCCTCAGCCTCCCCAGTAGCTGGGATTCCAGGTGCGTGCCACCAGGCCCAGCTAATTTTTGTATTTTGAGTAGAGATAGGGTTTTGCCATGTTATCCATGTTGGTCTCGTTCCTGACCTCAAGCGATCCACCTGCCTTGGCCTCCCAAAGTGCTGGGATTACAGGCGTGAGCCACCGTGCCCAGCCTGAAAACTTCTTTAAAAATCATTGAATTGTACAGTTAAAATAAATGAATTTTATGCTACATAAATCATACCTTTTAAAATCTTTTTAAAAAGTGACCAATTCACCAATCTGCCAAGCAAGGTGGCTCATGCCTGTAAACCCAACACTTTTGGGAGGCCAAGCCTGGAGGATTGCTTGAGCCCAGGAGTTTGAGACCAGCCTGGGCAACATAGGGAAACCTTGTCTCTACTAAAAATTCAAAAATTAGTCGGGTGTAGTGGCACACACCTATAGTCCCAGCTAACTCCAGAGGCTGAGGTGGGAGGATCCCTTGAGCCCCAGAGGTCAAGGCTGCAGTGAGCTATCATTGCTCCATTGTACTCCAGCCTGGGCAACAGAAGAAGGCGCTGTCTCAAAAAACAAACACACAAATAAACAAACAAAAAACCCCAAAAGAATTTAAAGATGGCTCAGGAACTTAGTAAATAATTAAAGCTGAAACTTTTTGTCATATAAGTTGAAATGGAAAAACCTGTGATTCACAGGTATTTTCTGGCGCAGCTAGACTTCTTGTTGGCATTTCAGATTCTGTAGGATTTTTTTGTGACAGTGGCTGACAGCCTTTTTCCATAATTGTGCTATATCCAATGCTGGCCCTGGAAATAAATGGCGTTGCTCCACCAAATTAATCATAATAAAGAAAGGAAAAGAAAAATAAATAGAACAAGAAGAAAAAGATAGAAATAAGAAATTCTACCGAGCACAGTGGCTCACGCCTGAAATCCCAACACTTTGGGAGGCCAAGGTGGGTGGATCACCAGGTCAGGAGTTGGAGGCCAACCTGGCCAACATGGTGAAGACTGTCTCTACTAAAAATACAAAAATTAGCCGGGTGTGGTGGCGGGCGCCTGTAATCCCAGCTACTCAAGAGGCTGAGGCGGGGGAATCACTTGAACCTGGGAGGAAGAGGTTGCAGTGAGCCGAGATCTTGCCATTGCACTTCAGCCTGGGCAACAAGGGCAAAACTCCATCTCAAAAAAAAAGAAAGAAAGAAAAAAGAAATTCCTAAAACAGAGGGAATCTATAGGTCACCTACAAAGAAATGAGAATCAAATGGTTCAGTAGCCAAATGAAGAAGGCTGGATGACAATGTACCAACACCTTCAGTATTTGCAGAGAAAATGATTTTTTTAAAGCTTTTTTGTTTTTAAATTTTTTTAAGAGACAGGGTCTCACTATGTTGCCCAGGCTGGTCTCAAACTTGTGGGCTCAAGCAATCCTCCCGCCTTAGCCTCCCAAAGTTCTGGGATTACAGATGTAAGCCACTGCACCCGGTCATTAACCTATTTTACACTCAAAAGTATTGTGTGCAAAATACATATTTTCCATTTTTGTTTGTTTGTTTGTTTGTTTAAGACAGAATCTTGCTCAGTCACCCAGGCTGGAGATCAATGGCACGATCTCAGTTCATTGCAACCTCCGCCTCCCGGGTTCAAGCAATTCTCCTGCCTCAGCCTACTGAGTAGCTGGGATTACAGGTGCCCACCACCATGCTCTGCTAATTTTTGTATTTTTAGTAGAGACAGGGTTTTGCCATCTTGGCCAGGCTGGTCTCGAACCCCTGACTTCGTGATCCACCCACCTCGACCTCCCAAAGTGCTGGGATTACAGGCATAAGCCACCACACCCAACCCATATTTTCCTTTTAATTCAAGAACATTAGCAAGACTGTTTATTAGAATTTTCTCTTGAGCCGGGCGCGGTGGCTCACACCTGTAATTCTGGCACTTTGGGAGGCTGAAGCAGGCAAATTGTCTGAGCTCAGGAGTTCCAGGCCAACCTGAGCAACATGGTGAAACCCCATCTCTACTAAAATAGAAAAAATTAACTGGGAATGGTGGTGTGTGACTGTAGTCCCAGTTACTCAGGAGGCTGAGGTAAGAGCATTGCTTGAACCCAGGAGCCACTGCACTCCAGCGTGGGCAACAAAGCCAGACTCCGTCTCAAAAAGAAAAAAGGCCGGGCGTGGTGTCTCACACCTGTAATCCCAGCGCTTTGGGAGGCAGAGACGGGCGGATCATGAGGTCAGGAGATCGAGACCATCCCTGGCTAACACGGTGAAACCCCGTCTCTACTGAAAATACAAAAAAATTAGGCGGGCGTGGCGGCAGGTGCCTGTAGTCCCAACTACTCGGGAGGCTGAGGCAGGAGAATGGTGTGAACCCAGGAGGTGGAGCTTGCAGTGAGCTGAGATCGCGCCACTGCACTCGAGCTTCCTCCTGCCAGTTCCCTACCACTACAATTGGCGTTTTGCATCAACCAAGAAACCTATCTAAAATAAAAATAGGAAGTATAAAAAGGGTCAGGAAATACTGACCTTTTAACCATGCTGACTTTTTGGTACATTTCCCAGACTAGCAGAGTCTATTAGAAGTGGAAGAAACCGCTGGGCGCGGTGGCTCATGCCTGTAATCCCAGCACTTTGGGAGGCTGCGGCGGGTGGATCACGAGGTCAGGAGTTTGAGACCAACCTGACCAACATGGTGAAACCCCGTCTTTACTAAAAATACAAAAATTAGCCAGGCATGGTGGCATGTCCTGTAATCCCAGCTACTCAGGAGGCTGAGGCAGGAGAATTGCTTGAACCTGGGAGGTGGAGGTTGCGGTGAGCCGAGATCGCACCATTACACTCCAGCCTGGGCGACAGAGCAAGACTCTGTCTCAAAAAAAAAAAAAAAAAAAAAAAAGGGCCAAGTATGGTAGGTCACACCTGTAATCCCAGCACTTTGGGAGGCTGAGGCAGGCAGATCACGAGGTCAGGAGTTCCAGAACAGCCTGACCAACATGGTGAAACCCCATCTCTACTAAAAATACAAAAATTAGCCGGGCCTGGTGGCATGCGCCTGTAATCCCAGCTACTTGGGAGGCTGAGACAGGAGAATTACTTGAACCCGGGAGGCAGAGGTTGCAGGAGCCGAGATCGTGCCATTGCACTCCAGTCTGGGCAACAAAATGAGACTCTGTCTCAAAAAAAAAAAAAAAAAAAAAAAAAATCAGCTGGGCGTGGTGGTGGGCGCCTGTAATCCCAGCTACTGGAGAGGCTGAGGCAGGAGAATGGCATGAACCCGGGAGGTGGAGCTTGCAGTGGGCGGAGATCGCGCCACTGCACTCCAGCCTGGGCAACAGAGCGAGACTCCGTCTCAAAAAAAAAAAAAAAAAATACGTGGAAGAAATCAATTATTGTAGGGTTACATAATCAATTATGTATTACATTAGGAAACATTATTTTGAATTTAGAATTCGATCTTTAGTTCATTTATGAATTGACAGGTTAAAAAAAGACATTTAGTCTTGCAGGACTCAGAAAATGGAGGTTTCCTGGGCCCTGTCTAAGGAAGCCGAGGAGGCGGTCCAGCACACCAGACCCCCTGGCCCCTTGCTGCTCTTTCAACAAGCCAGATGCCTCCCCTCCTTAGGGCTTTTGTGTTAGCTCTTTCCTGCTCCCAGACAGGCTACCCATGATTGCCCTTAACATACTCCCTCACCTCCTGTAAGACTTTCCTCAAATGTCGCTTTCTCACTGAGACCTACCCTGATCACCCCATTAAAAATTACAACTCACACCTCTACACACATATATTCCTCATCCCCCGATCCTTCTCTACTTTAATCCTTGGCACTTTCTAATATGCTAAATAATGTAGCCATTTATTAAGCTTATTCATCAGCTATCTCCCCACCATCAGAATGCAAGTTCCTGAAGGGCAGGGTTGTTGTTGTTGTTTGAGAGAGTCACACTCTATCGCCCACGCTGGAGTGCAGTGGCGCGATCTCAGCTCACTGCAACCTCTACCTCCTGGGTTCAAGCAATTCTCATGCCTCAGCCTCCCAAGTAGCTGGGATTTCAGGCACATACCACCACGCTTGGCTACGTTTTTGTATTTTTTTTTAGTAGGGACAGGGTTTCGCCAAGTTGCCCAGGCTGGTCTCGAACTCCTGAGCTCACGCAATCCGCCCACCTCGGCCTCCCAAAGTGCTAGGATTACAGCTGCATCCAGCCTAGCTCTGGTTCTTAAGGAACATGGTCTGAATAGAGTCATTCACAGAATAAGGATTTGCTCTGTGAGAGGATATTTAAATTGTAAGAGAATCTGCTGGGGGCAGGTGGTGCTTAAATCTAAATCCATTAACTTGTGAAGGTAGTGGGGATAACCCACTGGACCTCAGCATAGGGGTCATTCGACCTAAAGAAATTGCTCGCCTGATCCACTGGTGTGGAGTGGGCCTGTGGGTGAGGGACAGATTCCAGCCCATGGTGGTTTGAGTGTGTGATGAGTGAGATCATTCAGTAGAGGGCGCTGGGAGAACTGATGACTCGCACCGATCAGGAATATTGCATGCAATTTAGATCCAAGCGTAAAACACTAGACTACTAAAGTACTGGAAGCAAGCGTGAAGACCATTTTTATCACTGTAGGAGGACAGAGTCGTTTCAACAAGACACAAAATCCACTGGCCATAAGGAAAGGATTCACATTCAACAATATGATAAACTAGGTGAAACTTTTTGAAATTTGATTGTGATGAGGTGGTGATTTGATTTCACAGGTATATACAAATGTTTAATCAAACTTTATACTTTATGTGCAGATGTTGTATATCAATTATAGCTCAATGAAGCTTCTTTTTTTTAAGAAGCCTGAGGGGAAAATGCCATAAAGTAAGTTAACAAAACAACAACAACAAAAAACAGATGACAAGCTAGGAGAAACCATTTGCACAACAAAAATAACAAAGCATACTCAAAAGAGGCTGCGGTAAGTCAACAGCAACATGGGCACAGCCTTGAACAATGAAAAAGGAATACAGTTGATTCATAAGCATGAAAAGATGTTCAGCTGCCCCAGGAATTAAAGAAGTGCAGACTGAAACATCAAGTAACATTTTTCACCCATCAGGTAGGCAAAAATTAAAACCATTGATTTAACCCTGTAGAGGTGATGGGGCAGTTGTGGCGGTGGGGGGGGCGCGGTCTGTAGGAGTGGGTGACAAAGGCACATCAAAGACAAAGCTAGGGGACACAGGGTCTGTGGTGGCCATGAGGAGTTGATACAGTGTTGATGTGGATAATATATCTTCTTGATGCAAAATAACAAAAATAAGGCCCACCATTGATTCCCCAACAGCCTCTTGATAGGTGGGTTCTCTGACCTATTCCAGGCGACACTGTTTCTATGCACCCATCAGCCCATCTAGTGCTTTGATTGCCCCTTCTGAGCTCCCACAGCCAGAGCAGAGGCAGCAAGCGTGCCTGCCCCTAATTGTGGGTGACTGCTGGGCCTAGACACTTCTAGCTGCATCACAGGGCCTACAGGTAAGGGGAGACACTAATTACAGCCCTACCAGCAGGGAGGGAGCCTGGACCCTGGTGGAAATTGGAAGCTGCAGGTGCCAGGAGCCCTCCGTTCTCAAGTGTATTGGTCAGGCAATGCTACGTAACAAACCACCACAACACTCAAATGACTGAAACACAATAAGCACTTTTATTGCTCCTAAAGTCTTCGACTTGGCCGCAGTGCTGGGCTCAGCTGGTCTCGCTCATATGTCTTTATAGCTACTCTTCTCAAGTGGTGGACTCAGTTTCCCCACCTCTGAATCTGGGTGAGCCCTGGGACTCCCTTTGGCCAGTAGAAGGTAGCGGAAGTGGCTGCGTGCGGATCAGCTGGAGCTGGCTGGTCTAGGATGGCCTGGATTGGGACCCCTGAACTCTCCTTCTCATGGTCTCCGCTTGTCCAGCAGGCTGGCCTGGGCTTTCTCTCGGGCAGAGGCGGAGGTCCAAAGCAAAGGAGCAGCACGCAGGTTCTCTTCAGGTGGAGGAAAGCAGAGGCGTCAGCTCAGACTATGCCTTTTTCACATAAAAATGATTTTCAGCTGAAGGCAATTAAGAAGCAGAACGTGCAGGAAAAGTTCAGGTTTCCCTCCCCTTTTCTGCCTAAAGGCACGATATAAACTCTCCATCACTGGAGACAACCCTTAACTCAGAGGTGGTACCAGAGGCTGCTGCAGACAAATCCTGTTGCATCAGCTTCCTCTCGGATATTTACCATCCCGTAGTTTACCACCTTTGGAAGCCTAAAACTGTTGTCCTTGGTCATCCTATCTCTACAAATTTACTGTCTTTTTTAAAAATGCTGTGTAAGACAGTGTTCCAAGCCATCACTTTGTTACTTTTCGTTGAGGCTTATCCTGAGTGATGTTGGCTGCCTGTGTTAACAAACTGTTTTTCGCCGGGTACAGTGGCTCATGCCTGTAATCCTAGCACTTTGGGAGGCCAAGGCAGGTGGATCACCTGAGGTCAGGAGTTCCAGCCCAGCCTGATCGACATGGTGAAACCCCATCTCTACTAAAAATACAAAAAAAATTAGCCGGGCGTGGTGGTGTACCCCTGTAATCCCAGCTACTTGGGAGGCTGAGGCAGGAGAATCACTTGAAACTGGGAGGCGGAGGTTGCAGTGAGCCAAGATGGCGCCACTGCACTCCAGCCTGGGGGACAAGAGCAAGACTCTGCCTCAAAAAAACAGAAACAAAAACATTGTTTTTCTTTGTGAATCTGTCTTTTCATTAAAAAGTCTCTCTTAATCTGTTTTGTTTTGCTATAACAATACCACAGATGGGGTCATTTATTTAGAGATAGGTGTCTTGCTCTGTCACTCAGGCTGGAGTGCACTGGCATGATCATGGTTCAATGTAGCCTCAACCTCCTGGGGTCAAGCAGTCCTCCCAACTCAGCCTCCCAAGTAGCTAGGACTACAGGTGCACGACACCATGCCCTGCTAATTTTTTTTTAACTTTGTAGAGATGGGGTCTCACTATGTTGCCCAGGCTGGTCTTGAGTGCCTGGTCTCAAGTGATCCTCCTGCCTCAGCCTTGCACAGTATTGGGATTACAGGCATGAGCCACTGAACCCAGCAAGGGTCATATATAATAAATAGAAGTGTATTGGCTTACAGTTCTGGAGGCTGGGAAGCCCAGGATCAAGGAGCCAGCATCTAGCGAGAGCCTTCTTGCTGTGTCCTAGCATGATGGAAGGCATCATATGGCAGAAGGGCAAAGTGAGGGCGAGAGAAAGACAAAGAATGAACTCCTTCATTTAAAAGGCACCACTCTCAGGATAACCAACTCACTCCTGAAATAATGGTGGTTTTTTTTTAAGACAGAGTCTCGCTTTGTTGCCCAGGCTGGAGTACAGTGGTGTGATCTCAGCTCACTGCAATCTCTGCCTCCTGGGTTCAAGCGATTCTCCTGTCTCAGCCTCCCAAGTAGCTGGCATTACAGGCATGGGCCACCACACCTGGCTAATTTTTGTATTTTGACTAGAAATGGTGTTTTACCTTGTTGGCCAGGCTGGTCTCAAACTCCTGACCTCAAGTAATCCACACACCTGAACCTCCCAAAATGCTGGGATTACAGACATGAGCTACCATGCCTGGGCCCAGAAATAATGTTATCTACCCATTCACAAGGGCATAACCCGCATGGCCTAATTTACTTTTCATCAAGCCCCACCTCACAACACTGGGGATCAAGGTTCCAACTTTGGGAGACACAATCAAATCACAGCAGAGCCCCAGCTGAAAACCTCAGACAGGTGGAGGTAAAGTTTTGCTTCCAAGGCCTATGCTTCAAACTGGCTCACAGGAAGTTGCACTACACTCGTCTACAGGACAAAGCAAGTCACAGGACCAGCCTGGATTCAGAGGTGGAGAAACAGACTCCATTTTGGGAGGCTGAGGTGGGCAGATCACTTGAGGTCAGGAGTTTGAGACCAACCTGGCCAATATGGTGAAACCCAGTGTCTACAAAAATACAAAAATTAGCTGGGCATGGTGGTGCATCCCTGTAGTCCCAGCTCCTCAGGAGGCTGAGGCAGGAGAATTGCTTGAACTCAGGAGGCAGAGAGAGGCAGAGGTTGCAGTGAGCCGAGATTGTGCCACTGCACTCCAGCCTGGGTGACAGAGCCAGACACCATCTCAAAAAAAAAAAAAAAAAAAAAAAAAAAAAAGGCCCTGGAGAGCTGTCTCCCATCTTCTACCATAAGAGGACACAGCTAGAAGGCACTGTCTGTGAAAAAGTGGGCCCTCATCAGACAACACGGGTGGCTTGATCTTGGACTTCCCAGTCTCCAGACTCATGAGAAAAACATTTGTTTATAAGTTACCCAGTCTTTTTTTTTTTTTGAGATGGAGTCTTGCTCTGTCACCCAGGCTGGAGTGCAATGGCTTGATCTTGGCTCACTGCAACCTCCACCTCCTGGGTTCAAGTGATTCTCCTGCCTCAGCTTCCCGAGGAGCTGGGATTACAGGTATGTGCCACCATGCCTCGCTAATTTTGTATTTTTAGTAGAGGAGGGGCTTCGCCATGTTGGCCAGGCTGTTCTTGAATGCCTGATCTCAGGTGATTCATCCCCCTCAGCCTCCCACAGTGCTGGGATTACAGGCATGAGCCACTGCATCCAGCCAAGTTACCCACTCTTAAGGTATTTTGTTATAACCACCTGAACAAGAACAAAGACATTCTCTAAGCCACGTAGTACACATTCATAAATCTGGGGTTTTAAATACCTTCCTCCTATTATTGTCATGAGGGACAGATTCAAGTTTCATTTGGTTGAAGCTTCTAAACCTGGAAGGAACCTAAAATGAGCTTCAGCTTCAAGGCTAATGTGCCTGTTCTCCCTCCACGTAAAGCAGAAAATGCCAGATCTCCCTTGCCCTGCTTGCTTTGCAGGGAGGATGTGACTCCACAATCCAGGTTCCCCCAATCTGTGGCCACACCCAGGATGAGGATCAGAAGCTAGTGACCACCAGCATCCCTCCTGGTAGCTGATGGCAACGTGAGGGAAACTGCCTCATTTCACAGGTAACAGGGTCAGAAGTTCTGTTGGCAGCCAACACAGTTCCCAGACCAGCTCTGTGTTCCAATGTGACTTGGGTTCATTTATGTGGCTAACTCAACTTCTCTGTCCTTTCCAGAGGTTCCATGAGCTCTTCTTTTAAACATGTACTGGGCACTTACAGGCTGTCATTTCCTGAGCTCGGGACTAAACCCTCTACACATCCAGCATTCCTTTACTAAGCCCCTTTGCCCCCAGAGCTAGGAGGTGTGGCTCACAGGCAGGGATCATCCTCTGCTTTCCTCCAAGGCCTGGACCAGAAGGACCAAGGGAAGACAGTTCCAGCCCAGAGCCATTTCCCTTCCAACCTCTTGGCAAGCCTGATGAGTTCCACTCCCCCCTGATGGGCACACCTGCCTTCCAGGCACTGATCCTGCTTTCCCCCTCTTGCTCTGCCACTCACTGTGCCTGGCTTGCTGCCCAGCCTTCTCTCCTCCTACCTTTCCCACTTATTGCCTCCTTCCAGGCTTGTCCAGGATGATAAGCTCTGGTCTCAGCATTCACAGCCTCCTCTATCTCTCAGCTGTGTCCCTGGTCATGACTCTGCTTGCTCTTCCCTAAAGCAATTAAAATAGGAAAATCCGACCCTTCTCACCCAGGAGGCAGGTCCTCTCCTACCCACTGGAGACCCAGAGCAAAAGCTCTCTCCTCCCTTCATCCTCCTTCTCACCATGTGATTTCAGACAAGTCCTTTCACTTCCGAGTTTTGCCATGTGTGCCTGTGTGCATATGTATGTGATGTACAGACCTCTGGAGCCATTTCACCACAGTGCCTCTCCACTCCCAGCCAGTGCCAGGGCACCCCCTCAGCTGCTGCAGGATGTGTCACCAGAAGGAGAGAGTTAAAGGGGAAGAAAGCCCTTGAGTAGGAGCCAAGTCATCTGAACGCACACCCTGTGCCCAGAGGAGGCAGGGGCAAGAGTTGCTTTCCATGAAGAGTGCACCTGATGAGAAGGCAGCTCCAGAGGACTCAAAGGAAAACCAAGAATCAAGAGAGAAAGAAACGTGCAGTCCTTGCCTACTTGGGGAGTTGGGGGGGTCGTACCACAAACTCCTTGGTCAATATAGGGACCTGCTTCTCCGTGCGCCCCAGCCCCCTCTGCACCATGCACTCTCCTCCCGGGCCTAGTGCCTGCTACAACTATGGCCTCCACTAATTTCGGGGGTGCGAGGCGGTGGATGATGCCCAAGTGAAGCCGTTCAGGCCTCGTGGCAGCACCAGATCAAGGGCGAGGTTGCGCTGCTCGTCCTCAGAGTACACAGGCCGGTAGCCCAGCAGCTGCAGCGCACCAGCGCACAGTTCTTGCACGCGGCGGATCTTGGCAAAGGGCAGCGCATGGCGCCAGGCCTGGGAGACGTTGAGCGCATTCCTGGACGAAGTCTTGAAGGCTTCGCGGCGCGCACCAGGTCCAGATCCGTGGGTGATGTTATGGATCCAGGCCTCGAGCTGTGGCGTGAGACTGAGCCCAGTGAAGGCGTAGAGCGCACGGATTTCTGCCAGCGGCTCCCGCGCCAGGTCCTCGAAGCGCACCAGGCGGTAGCGGCCGCGCAGAAAGGGTGGCGGCTTGAGTGTGGCGGCCTCGGCGATGCGTACGTGGCTACGGCACACCTCACGCACCACGCGCAGGCCGGGATCGGCCTCCACCCACGTGCCGTTGGTGCCCAGCACGATGCCGTTGTCACGCGCCAGAGCCTTGGCTGTCTGCTCCCGGGAGCGCAGCACGGCCCGCGGGTCGCGCACCAGGTGCACGATGCGTAGGTTGAGCGCGGGGTCGCTGAGCAGCGGGTAGAGCACCTGCAGGTTGAAGAAGCGCACCTCCTTGAGCACCACGTGGCTGTAGGAGCGGCAGGCCTCCCGGGCCAGGCTGAAGGGCTGCCGCGCGCACAGTGGCTTGCACACGGCCTCGCTGCTGATGGTGCCTCGGGGAAAGGCACTGCAGGCGGGTGGCGAGCACAGTGCACGGCTCACGGCCCACTGGAAGAGGTCGGACAGGTTGCGGCGCCAAGGCAGATAGGCATCAAACACGTCCATGTCGCACAGGAAGACGGAGCGCACCAGGTCGCGCACAGCCATGTGCAGCGTTGCGGCGCTGCCCTGCGACAGGGTGGTCCACACGTGCCACGCGGGCTCCATTAGGTAGAAGACGTCGGGGTGCTGGTTGAAGAGTTGGCCCACGAAGGACGAGCCCGAGCGCCACGAGGACAGCACCAGCACATGCACGCGCGCCTCGCCGCGTGCTGGGGACGAGGGCCCTGGCCGGGAAACCAGAAAGAGGAGGAGGAAGGTCTGCGCCAGGAGGAGCGCGGTCACTGCTGTGCTGGAGACGCGCGGCAGCCACATGCTGACTGCTGGGGGCCTTAGGGAGGAGAGCGCAGCGGTTAGGGGCTGCAGCCTGCACGCCCATCCCGTACCCCACTGCCCAGTGCCCGCAGGGGGCAGATTCGACCACCAGACCCGAGCATCCCATGAACATGATGGTCTCAGTGGGGAGCTCTCCCGGAAATGTGGCCTTAAGACACAACTCAGGATCCAGTCTAGCTGAGAGCAAAAGTACAAATGCAGAATGCGGTCGGAAATCTGTCTACATGTGAGTCCTGCCTTCTTAATGTGAGTCCTACCTTCTTAGTTACCTACCCACATTACCATTGTCTATTTGGAGAGGGAAATATATTTCAAACGGAATTTCTGTCTTTTGCTTAAGAATTCCTGTAAGGAAACTCTTTTAGGTTGTTGAACTGACGGGCGCTCTGGTGGATGTCACAGCACGGCCAGGCTCCCTGAGGCTCTTCCACTCCGTAGCCTGTGGTCTTTTTCCTTCTTTAATTTCCCACACTACACTGACATACATAGCCTGTGATCTTGAACCAAATATTGGATCGCCCCGTGACTCAGTTTACCCATCTGCAAAAGGGAGATGATACCAGCACATAATACAGGATTTAAGTGGATTATTGGAAAATGGGAACATGTTTGAATATCCCGGATGGACAGGAGGGACATGTAGTAATCTCCCTAACTGAAGAGTGCCCTTGCTACAGCGTGTGCTTCTGCAGTGTATGATTTTTTTTTTTAAATAGACAGGTATAACTTTTCTTATGGAAAATAACTTTTCTTATTGAAAATAAGCAAATAGGCGCTGGGCATGGTGGCTCACGCCTGTAATCCCAGCACTTTGGGAGGCCAAGGTGGGTGGATCATCTGAGGTCAGAAGTTCAAGACCAGCTTGGTCAACATGGTGAAACCTCATCTCTACTAAGTATACAAAAATTAGCCGGGCGTGGTAGCGGGCACCTGTAATCCCCAGCTACTCAGGAGGCTGAGGCAGGAGAATCGCTTGAACCCGGGAGGCAGAGGTTGTAGTGAGACAAGATCGCGCCATTGCACTCCAGCCTGGGCAAGAGCGAAACTTCATTCCAAAAAAAGAAAAGAAAAGAGAAGAAAATAAGCAAATAGGCAGGATGCGAGCCTGGGATTCAAGCCTGCAATCCCAGCACTTTAGGAGGCTGAGGTGGGAGGATACCTTGAGGCGAAAAGTTTGAGACCAGCCTGGGCAACATATGGATAGCCTGCCTGTCTCTACAAAAACATTAAAAAAAAAAACCAAAAAAAGAAAAGCCAGGTGTGGTGGAGTGCGCCTGTGGTCCCTGCTACTCGGGAGGCTGAGGTGGGAGGGCTGCTTGAGCCCAGGAGTTTGAGGTTGCAGTGAGCTTTCATCATGCCACTGCACTCCAGCTTGGGCGACAGAGTGAGACTCTGACTCAAAACATACAATACAATATCAAAATGAGCAAATAAGGCCAGGCACAGTGGCTCATGCCTGTAATCCTAGCAATTTGGGAGGTTGAGGTGGGCAGATCACCTGAAGCCAGGAGTTCGAGACCAACCTGGCCAACATGGTAAAACCCCATCTCTACCAAAAAAAAATACAAAAATTAGCTGGGCATGGTGGTGCATGTCTGTAGTCTCAGCTACTTGGTAGGCTGAGATGTGAAAATCGCTTGAACCCGGGAGGCAGAGGTCGCAGTGAGCTGAGATTACGCCACTGCACTCCAGCCTGGGCAACAGAGTGAGACTTTGTCTCAAGAACAAAAAAATGAGCCAATAAATAAAGTGGACAAAGAACACCAATTGTTGCCATCACCGGTAGGGGGTGAAGTGCTGAAGGCAGCATGGGCTCCAGAGGGAGGGTGTCCTGGAGCCCTGTGGGTTTGCAAGGAGACCAGTTGAGGCGGAGCTGGGATGGAGCCAGAGAAGCAGAGAGGTGAGAGCAGAGGACTGTCCCGGCCAGCTGAGGGGACTCACCACCGTCCAGGGCTGCTGGGAGAGCTGCAACGCTGATCACAAATCCATGGGAGATGATTAGAGGTTCCTCAGCACCTGGTAAAGCAGGAGGGCGATGGAGTCACACTCTACAGGGGAAGATAGCCCCAAAAGCGACACAACTTCTCTGAGGCTCGATTTCCACTTCTGTAGGATGGGATGTGCAACATTTAACCTCTTAGGGCTGTTGTGAGATGCTGCTGCAAACACCTATGAAGAGGGGGCCTGGGAAAGCATTCCTTACACACATGCCCCCATTACTGTTACTGTCCCTGTGCTGAGCTACTGTTTGGAGAGGAGGAACCCCTCCCCCTGGGGAGTCTCCCCCGAGAGGAGACACCCACAGGCCACCTACTCTTCCAATCCCAGTATCTCACAGGCCACCCTCTGGCCTCCAACCACCAGCCCTTTAGTGGACCTTAAGAATGTCACATAGGTCAGGTATGGAGGTTCATGCTGGTAATCCCAGCACTTTGGGAGGCCAAGGCAGGCGGATCACCTGAGGTTGGGAGTTCGAGACTAGCCTGACCAACATGGAGAAACCCCATCTTTACTAAAAATACAAAATTAGCCAGGCGTGGTGGCACATGCCTGTACTAGGGAGGCTGAGGCAGGAAAATCACTTGAACCTGGGAGGCAGAGGTTGTGGTGAGCTGAGATCATGCCACTGCGCTCCAGCCTGGGCAACAAGGGGGAAACTCCGTCTCAAAACAACAACAACAACAAAAATGTCACACGTCTCACAGGGTGGAAGGAACACTGAGCCAACCTCCCGCATTCCAAGGTCCCAGAGTGTTCTTCTCTTTGCACCTGTTGCTTCTGCAATGATCTCAAGACTGGGTGACTTTGGAAGGGAGGGGCCTGGAAGTTTTCTCCTTGCTCCTGCATCCTTTGCTCCCTGCCTTCCCCCTTCCCCGGTCCACATCGCCCACTGAGAGAAGCCAGGGTCTAACTTGTGAGCAGATCTCCTCTCTGCCCCTTTCCCTCATCAGAAGGCAACAGGGGTGGGTGGAGGATGCCCAGCAGCTCTGTCACCAGCCGACTCCAGATCCCACGGCCACTCTGGGAAAACCTGGAAGACGGGGAGAGTAGCCACACATCTGCTCCGCACATGATCAACGCTCCTCCAGTGCCAGTGGGCTGACGATGGTTGGCTTCCTGCCAATGGGGCGCCGAAAGAGAAGGGAACTCATTTTCTGACTTCAATGATCACAAGTGCTAGGTGCTTCAAGTCCATGCGATGACTTAACTCAACGGGCCCTGAGGTGGGCATGATGATGTCAATTTTTCAGGTGAAAGACTCAAGGCTTGGAGAGACAGCTAGAAAGCTGGGACCCCAGGACTCCTGTTCCTAAGCTCCTGGCACTTCTGATCCCAGGCTGTGGGCTTCTCCCACCTGTGACTGCTCCCTGCAGAGTGCAGGACCCTGCTGCTCTGGCCCAAACACAGTTGTCCTGGCTAGCTCAGCCCTTCCCTGGGTAGGGAGGATCTTGATCCCAAGCCAAGGTATTTGTTACCTGTGTTCCAGGAAAGCCAGAGGTCTTCCTAAGTGACTCACACACTACAGGAACTGCTATGAGATCCTATTACTGAAACTCAAGAACTAGGAAGGTGGTTGAATCATCCTACGCCACAGAGTCTCCAGAAGACCAGTTCCTAGCTGAGAGCATTCTGATAGGAGCCTTACGTTCAGCACAGTGGACATTTGGGCCAAGGTTTTGACATTAGGAAGAACAAGTCAGGCAGACCCTGTGATAGGTACTTCTGTCTTCATGATTAAATGCTATCATCCCAAGTCCCTGGGAGGCAGAAATGACCATCCCTCTCTGTTTTAATTGAAGCAGTGGGGCTCAGAGACATGAATATCCAGTAAGAAGGAGGAAGGGCAGGGGCTTAAATCCAAGAGCCAGCCGGGTACGGTAACTCATGCCTGTAATTAGGGCACTTTGGGAGGCGGAGGCGGGTGAATTGCTTGGGCCCAGAAGCTCAAGACCAGCCTGGGCAACATGGCCAAACCCCATCTCTACTAAAAATACAAAAATTAGCCCGGTGCAGTGGCGCGGACCTGTAGTCCCAACTACTCAGGAGGCTGAGGTGGGAGGATTGCTTGAGCCTAGGAGGCACAGGTTGCAGTGAGCAGAGACTGTGTGACTGCACTCCAGCCTGGAAAACGGAGAGAGACCCTGTCTCAAAAATAAATAATAAATAAATAAATAAATAAATAGGCCGGGTGTGCGGTGGCTCATGCCTGTAAACCCAGCACTTCGGGAGGCTGAGGCGGGTGGATCACCTAAGGTCAGGAATTTGAGACTAGCCTGACCAACATGGTGAAACCCCGTCTCTACTAAAAATACAAAAATAGCCAGGCATCATGGCAGGCGCCTGTAGTCCCAGCTACTCGGGAGGCTGAGGCAGGAGAATCACCTGAATCCAGGAGGTGGAGGTTGCAGTGAGCCAAGATCACACCACTGCACTCCAGCCTGGGTGACAGAGCGAGACTCTGTCTCAAAAAGTAAATAAATAAATAAACAAACAAACATACATAAATACATCCAAGAACCAGACTCTCACTGCAGGGCTCTGTGGTGGGTGTCGCAGTCCTGAGCCTTTGTCCAGTGCCCTTTCCCATCCTGGAAGGCCTATCTCCCCCTTGAAAGTCTTCCCTTGATGGGGGGCACATATTTATTATATGTTTATTTTTTGGAAAAGCTAACACATAGGTGTTGTATAAAATTCTAAGCCACGCATGGTGGCTCACGCCTGTAATCCCAGCACTTTGGGAGGCTGAGGCGGGCAGATCACTAGAGGTCAGGAGATCGAGACCAGCCCGGCCACCATGACAAAACCCCATCTCTACTAAAAATACAAAAATTAGCCGGGTGTGGTGGTGAGTGCCTGTAGTCCCAGGTACTTGGGAAGCTGAGGCAGGAGAATCATTTGAACCTGGGAGACGGACGTTGCAGTGAGCTGAGATTGCACCACTGTACTCCAGCCTGGGCGACAGAGCGAGACTCCATCTCAAAAACAAAACAAACAAACAAAAAAACTCAAGGTAAAGATGAGGGCATTGCCAGCTCATGTTTCATATGTGAAGACAGGAAAAGAGGCCACACTCCCTGGGCAGACACAGCCCCACACCAGAGCACAAGGCCAGTCAGGCAGAAGAAAGTGACGTTTCCTATCTCTCATGCCCTCTCCAGCCCTCCAACCTCAGAGGCAATTCTGCTTTAAATTTCCAACAAGTAATTAATGGTGATGATGGTGATGATGATGATGAAAATGATCATATTTTTTCAGGAGGAGGGTGGAAGTAAAAAGTACAAGAGGCCATAAAGGGAATAGAAAGTTCTGTTTCCTGTTTTGGTACCCAGGAGCACCCTAAGCAGTGGTCCTTCTTAAGTCACAGAAGCTTTTTTTGACATTAACTCTTTTTAAAATTTATTTTTGTCAAAATACTACACATAGCTTGAGAAAGGATAAAATATGCCTGGAGGCCAGGCACGGTGGCTCATGCCTGTAATCCTAGCACTTTGGGAGGCCGAGGTGGGAGAATCTCTTGAGCCCAGGAGTTCAAGGTTGCAGTGAGTTATATCATTCTACTGCTCACCAGCTTGGGCAACAGAGTGTGACCCTCTTTCTTAAAAAAAAATCAAAAACCTAAAACCACAGCAAAACACTCCAGCTCACAGCTGAAGCACTGAGAGTACATTTCCTTTCTTGTTTTTTCTTGTTTCCCTTAGTTTTCCTTGGGGCCAATTGCACTAGATATTAGAAAGGTTGAAAGAAAAATTTAAAAGATGTGAAAAGTAGAAGAAAAAACATAAATGACAGATAAAGGTTGGAAAATAGAGAAGAGATAAGATCAGCAAAAGATTCATCCAGGAAAGCCAGTGCTCAGGATCCCGATCCTGGCAGAGCTGACAATCAAGTTGGGGACACTGAAGACACATCTGGCTATGTGATGGTCAAGAGGCCTGATGGTGTCCCAGTGGATGGCCTGGACATCCAGCCACGGGAGGGTCACGCTGGTCCTGGCTGCATCCTTATCTCCTGGATTCCAGCAAAGTCCCCACCTGGCCTCCCTTCAGTCCATCTTGTACAGTTGCCCCCAGAGGTGCCTACATCACACATCTGATCCTGTCATTCTCCTTTTCAGTAACCTTCAGCTTTCCAACCTTATCTTCCATATCCCAGGCTTCAGATGGCCGGGAATAATCAGTGTTCATCAAACAAGCTCCATCTCTCACAACTCCTTCACCCATGCTATGAGTGCGCAGCCCTGACTCCCACTGGGAGGCATTTCAGCCTTGCCTGCAGCCACCTCCTCTGTGCCTGTCAAGGCATGCCCCACTCTGCCCTGCATTGTACTTTGCTTTCCCTTCTTGCCTGTGAGCAACCCGGAACTTTGGATTGTGGTTTTTTGCAAGCGAACACCTGTTCTCCGGTGACTAGTGTGAGGATTGGCACTGCACAGGTGCACTGGACATACTTGGTTCTGTCCACTCAGTACCTGTTTTTCCTTCTGATAACAGTATCTAGGCTTTTCCCTGGGGAACCACCTTCACCCACTCAAAAGTGCATGTGGCTCAGATGGGGCTGATCCACCACTCCCAGCTCCTAAGGGTCATGTGTCCCAAGACAGACTCACCTCTATATTCCACACACTGACCCTGCCCACCCCCAGCTCACACAGAACTATTGGCCTAGGAATGAGACATCTGCTCAACTGCAATTCTGGAGTTTTGTTGATCACAAAGGAAGAGGAAACTGCCTGGGTTTAAAGTCAACAACAGAAGAGAACTCAGCAGAGAAAGTTCACAGGCAAGCTGACAGCATCATCTAAGCATTTGGATCCAGTTGTGCAAGGCTTACCCATGGACCCCTCAGCTGAGGGAAGCATTCACTTTCTGCTTAAGTCCCTGGGAGATGAGTTTCTGTCACTTACACCCAAGAGTGGTGATTAGAGAGTGACAGTGAAACCGTTGGTGGGGTGAGGTGGGAAGGGTGCAGGGGCAGAGCTTCTGGGGGCTGGCCCTGTGTTGTTTCTCTCTGACAGTGCTAATTACATGCGTGTGTTCAGTTTGTGAAAGTTCACCAAGCTGTACTTTCATTATATGTACTCTGAAGAATGGCATACTTCAATAAAAAGTAAAGAATCCTGACTGAAGAAGATAGTAAGAGTCACGTCAAGGAATGTCCCAAACAACAAATGAGTAGAGGACATGAACAAATACTTGCCATTGCAATCAGATACTCTGTGGTCCACATCCACAGGGAGGAATTCCCCAATAGCCCACATGGCTTTGTGCCGAGCACCTTAAAGTCACAGGATCTTCTAAACATCCCTTACCATTTCTTGGCCTGGCCTGAGAGACCTAGGAAGGAGCTATGGTTCTGCCTGATTTGCAAATAGGAAAAGCAAGACATTGACCAAGGATGGTTTTCCATAGCAGGGTTGAGCTGGAGCCCAGGAGTCCTGGCTCTCTGGGCAGCACTCACTTCCAGCCAAGCTCTGCCTACCCTCGACACAGCAGCTCCAGGCCGGGAGTGGTGGCTCACACCTGTAATACCAGCATTTTGGGAGGCTGAGGCAGGTGGCTCACCTGAGGTCAGGAGTTTGGGACAAGCCTGACCAACACGGTGAAACCCCATCTCTACTAAAAGTACAAAAATTTGGCCAGGCGTGGTGGCTCATGCCTGTAATCATAGCACTTTGGGAGGCTGAGTAGGGTGGATCACGAGGTCAAGAGATCGACATCATCTTGGCTAACACAGTGAAACCCTGTCTCTACTAAAAATACAAAAAATTAGCCGGGCGTGGTGGCGGGCACCTGTAGTCCCAGCTACTCAGGAGGCTGAGGTGGGAGAATGGCGTGAATCTGGGAGGCGGAGCTTGCAGTGAGCTGAGATCGTGCCACTGCACTCCAGCCTGGGTGACAGACAGAGTGAGACTCCGTCCTCCCTAAGAAAAAAAAAAAGAGAAAAAATACAAAAATTAGCCAGGTGTGGTGGTGGGCACCTGTAATCCCAGCTACTCGGGAGGCGGAGTCAGGAGAATCGCTGGAACCCAGGAGGCAGAGGTTGCAGTGAGCCCAGATCATGCTACTGCACTCTAGCCTGGCAACAGAGTAACACTCCGCCTCAAAAAACAAACAAACAAACAAAACCAGAACAACAGCAAGACACAGCAGCTCTTCTTGTTACCAGCCTGTTCCAGCCCTGTTCATAAAATCTAAAGGAACAAAATGTAACACTAGGTATAGATCCCAGGTTTAGATTTCTCTGTTTAGAGTTGGCTGGAGGCCATCCCTGTTCGAGAATCCCAAAGCCACCTGGGCACGGTGGCTCACGTCTATAATCCCAGCACTTTGGGAGGCCGAGGCGGTTGGATCACCTGAGGTCAGGAGTTCGAGACCAGCCTGGCCAACATGGTGAAACCCCGTCTCTACTAAAAATACAAAAATTAGCCACCATGGTGGCAGGTGCCTATTTGTAACCCCAGCTACTCCGGAGGCTGAGGCAGGAGAATTGTTTGAGTCTGGGAGGTGGAGGTTGCAGTGAGCAGAGATCATGAGCCATTGCATTCCAGCCTGGGCAACAAGAGCAAAGCCCCGTCACAAGGAAAAAAAAAAAAAAAAAGAATCCCAAAGGCTGGAAAAAACATACCCAATGAGGAGTCAGTGGCCTTGAGGCATCAAGAGCTACGACTGGGGCCAAACTGCTCTAGTGGAGCCCTGGGTATTTGGAAGGAGGAAGGCTAACAAGGAGCGAAAGAAAGAGGAAGAAAGAAGAGAGAAAGAAAACAGAAAATGACACAAAACATAAAGCAGGGAACATAAAACATAAAACAGGCCAGGTGCGGTGGCTCATGCCTGTAATCCCAGCACTTTGGGAGGCCGAGGTGGGTGGATCACATGAGGTCTGTAATGGGAGGCTGAGGCAGGAGAATCGCTTGAACCCGGGAGGCGGAGGTTGCAGTGAGCCTAGATCGCGCCATTGCACTCCAGCCTGGGCAACAAGAGTGAAACTTCGTCTCAAAGAAAAACAAAACCAAAAACAAAACAGAAAACATAAAGATGGAAGATGAGTGTTCATGGGGGGCAGGAACAAGGAACCCCTGCAAACATCATCTATGAGGGTTTCCTACATGCCCAGTCTTTCCCATCCATTTTCTGATTTGATCCTCACAGCAACCCTATGACATGGACCTGATGATCATCCCTATTTTATAGATGAGGAAAGTGAGGCGTAGAAAAATTAAGGGAGGCGGGGCATGGTGACTGATGCCTGTAATCCGAGCACTTTGGGAGGCCGAGGCGGGCGGATTACCTGAGGTCAGGAGTTCAAGACCAGCCTGGCCAACATGACGAAACCCCAACTGTACTAAAAATACAAAAATTAGCTAGGCATGGTGGTGCATGCCTGTAATCCCAGCTACTCGTGAAGATGAGGCAGAAGAATTGCTTGAGCCCAGGAGGCGGAGGTTGCAGTGAGCCGAGATTGTGCCACTGCACTCCAGCCTGGGCAACAAAGCAAGACTCTGTCTCAAAAAAAAAAAAAAAGAAAAAAGAAAAGGTACTTGCGGGAAGAATTCACACAGTGGCTGCTGAGTCAGAGTTGGAAGTCTAGCAGTGTAACCTTGGAGCTCTTCGCTACATAGGGTCAAGTGAAAAACAGAAGTAACAAAGCTGACATACACATATACATTTCTCCCATCTGTGTGTGTTCTTAGATGTGCATGTATTTTTCACACAGTTGGCTGGGTGTTAAAAATACACGAATATCAAAGAACACTCACAGATGGGAGAAAACAGTTGCAAATCATGTCTACAGAATGGGACTTGTACCCAGAATATAAAAAGAGCTCTTACAACTCAACACGAAATAGGCAAATATCCTATTTAGTTTTTTAAGAATAAGCATATTTAAGAAATATAAGAATAAATACATTTAAGAATGAATAAAGAAAAAAATTAAAATGAGTACAGGATTTGAGAGAAGTTTCTCTGAAGAAGATACACAAATGGAAAGATGCTCAACCAGGCGCAGTGGCCCATGCCTGTAATCCCAGCACTTTGGGAGGCCGAGGTGTGTGGATCACCAGAGGTCAGGAGTTCGAGACCAGCCTGGCCAACATGGTGAAACCCTGTCTCTACTAAAAATACCAAAAACTAGCCAGGTGTGGTGGCAGGCACCTGTAATCCCAGCTACTCGGCGGGGAGGGAGAATCGCTTGAATCCGGGAGGCAGAGGTTGCAGTGAGCCAAGGTTGTGCCATTGCATTCTAGCCTGGGGAACAAGAGTGAGACTTTGCCTCAAAAAAAAAAAAAAAAAAAAAAAAAAAGGCCGGGCACAGTGGCTCACGCCTGTAAACCCAGCACTTTGGGAGGCCAAGGCTGGTGGATCACCTGAGGTCAGGAGTTCGAGACCAGCCTGACCAACATGGAGAAACCCCGTCTCTACTAAGAATACAAAATTAGCCAGGCATGGTGGTGCATGCCTGTAATCCCAGCTACTCGGGAGGCTGAGGCAGGAGAATCGCTTGAACCTGGGAGGCAGAGGTTGTGGTGAGCCGAGATCGCACCATTGCACTCCAGCCTGGGCAACAAGAGTGAAACTCCGTCTCAAAAAAAAAGGAAAGATGCTTAACATTTTTAGGCAGTGGGGAAATGCAAATTAAACCACAATGACAAGTCACTTTCCATCCACCATGAAGGTTACAATTTTAAAAAGGTAATTATAATAAATAATATATAATTACAACTGTTGGTGAGATGACAGAGACGTGGGGATCCTCATAAAATGGGGATGTCAGATGGTGCATTTCCTGAAGAAACAATTTGGTGGTTTCTCGAAAGGTTGAATAGAGTGACCATATGATACAGCAGATCCACTCCTGGGTACACACCCTAGAGAACTGAACATACAAGCCCACATGAAAACCTGCTCATGAATTTGCACAGCAGCATTATTCATAATAGCCAAAAAGTGGAGACATCCCTAATGTCTATCAGCTGATGAATAGATAAACAAAATGTGGTGTAACCACACAGTAGACAATTCTCTGCAATAAAAAAGAATAAAGTACTGATATATACAAAGTTCAATGTGAAAACACTGAATATACTATAAGCCAGTGAACTGTACACTTTTAAAATATAAACTTTGGGCCGGACGCAGCGGCTCACACATGTAATCCCAGCACTTTGGATTAAATGGGTGGATCACCTGAGGTCAGGAAGGCAGAGTTTGCAGTGAGCTGAAATCAAGCCACTGCACTCCAGCTTGGGTGACAAGAGTGAAACTCGGTCTTAAAAAAAAAATATATATATATATATATAAAATATAATATACTTATATATAATATATATAAACTTTAACATACATTAATTCTATCTCAATAAAGCTATTATTTAAAAAAAATACAAAGTATGGGAGATGCACACTGAAGTTTGGTGTTTATTTTTCTATGGCCAGTTTACAGGTAATTTTTTTTTTATTTTTATATTTTGAGACGGAGTCTTGCTCTGTCGCCTAGGCTGGAGTGCAGTGGCACGATCTCGGCTTACTGCAAACTCTGCCTCCCGGGTTCATGCCATTCTCCTGCCTCAGCCTCCTGAGTAGCTGGGACTACAGGTGCCCGATGCCACGCCTGGCTAATTTTTTGTATTTTTTAGTAGAGACCGGGTTTCACCGTGTTAGCCAGGATGGTCTCGATCTCCTGACCTCGTGATCCGCCCGCCTCAGCCTCCCAAAGTGCTGGGATTACAGGCGTGAGCCACCGTGCCTGGCCGGTAATTTATTTTCTTACTAGTGCTTTGCTGCATTTTCCAGATAGTCTACATCAGACTTTTATCACAATGATAAAATCAGAAATTTCTAATTGGTTAAAGGAGGCTTAGGTGGAGTTTGTCTTTCTCCAGCTATCACTGCAGAGAGACAGGTGCCTGCAAAACCATCTCCCAGCTGACCTGAGTACCCAGTTAGCCAGAGAAGGCCAGGGGCATGAATTACCCGCTCTGCACTAAAAGGTGTCAGAGCTCCCAAGCACACTCTCAACTCCAGGACTGTGGGCTGGGCCAGGCTGTGGCTGAAGCTGTACCTGGCCCCCAAGCCCTGGCCACATCTGCCAACTCTGCCAGTCCTGGTGATGCAGCTGCATGGCATCCCCCAGAGGCAGGGGGCTGGGACTGCAAGGCCCAGATGCTGATGGAGAAAACAGATCTGCCTTCAAAATCTACTGGGAAATGAATTCTAATTAGCCTGGGAAAGGAGCCTCAAGCCTCCCTGGCTCAGAGCCACTGCCCTGGGGCATTTCAGAGCAGATAAGCAGATAGCAACACACAAACCCTTTTCCTTGGCTGGGAGCTTTAGGGATTCTCACAGGGCACTTCACACAGCACCTGACTTGGTCTAAATTGTAGTACCTTACAGCTGGAGGCCATAAAGTCTGAGGGTTCCCCACTTCTTCTGTGCAGCAACACACACAGGGTACGGAGTGGGATTGTGCTTTTAGCACATTTGCCTGTTTCCCTAAGTATTGACAGAGCCCTCTCATTACAGAGATAATCTGGAATGTTCCCTGGTTTATTAACCATTTATTTTAATTACCTTATTTTTTAAAAGTAAATCATTCTTCCAAATCTATGACAGAAAAAGGAAGAGACTATTTTATAGGAAAATAACTCAGGGCCGGGCGCGGTGGCTCACGCCTGTAATCCCAGCACTCTGGGAGGCCAAGACAGGCAGATCACCTTAGGTCAGGAGTTGGAGACCAGCCTGGCCAAACATGGTGAAACCCTGTCTTTACTAAATACACAAAAAGTAGCCAGGTGTGGTGGCACGTGCTTGTAATCCTAACTACCCAGGAAGCTGAGGCAGGAGAATCACTGGAGCCCAGGAGTCCGAGGCTGCAGTGAGCTGAGCCACTGCACTCCAGTCTGGGCGACAGAGAGAGACTCCATCTCAAACAAAAACAAAAACAAAAACAAAAACCAAAAAACACATAGTCAAATGCAACATGTGGACCTTGTTTGGATTCTGATTTGAAAAAAACATCTGCCAGGAGATACCCTAGAGGTAATCAGATATATTTCAATATTGACTAATAGGTGATAGTGAGAAATTATTATTAATACTATTATCACTACCCAGAACAATCTTGTTCATGTATTTCTGGACCCATCTCCCCGCCCAAGACACTAGAAGCAGAATGGTGTCTGTCTCATTAAAGACAGTAGGTATAGAGCACTGAGGTTAAGACTGTGAATCCCACTTGACCATTTACTGCGTAATCTTGTGCAAGTTACTTCCTTCTGTGCCTGCTTGGTTAAAAAAAAATCTGGAAGGTCAGGTGCGGTGGCTCACACCTGTAATCCCAGCACTTTGCCAGGCTGAGGAGGGCGGATCACAAGGTCAGGAGTTTGAGACCAGCCTGACCAACATGGTGAAACCCCATCTTTACTAAAAATAAAAAATTAGCCGGGCATGGTGGCGGGTGCCTGTAATCCCAACTACTCAGGAATCTGAGGCAGGAGAATCGCTTGAACCTGGGATGCGGAGAGGTTGCAGTGAGCCGAGATTATGTCACTTTCACTGCACTCCAGCCTCGGTGACAGAGCGAGACTCCGTCTCAAAAAAAAAAAAAAAAATCTGTAAAGTGGGGGAAACAATATAACCCAACTCATGGGCTTGATTGAAAGAGTGAGTGAGTGGATATTTGTAAAGCAGAACAAAGTCTGGCCCATAGTGCACTTATGAGTATTTGCTTAGGAATCTTCCTTCCTGGGCCACACTTATATTCTATGAATCCAAGGGAAAGTCTGTGAATGAGGAAAACCCAAGGACAATGGCTCTACCAGATTCAGGTGCCCCAGTGCCCCAGCAACAGAATGTGGCAGGCACAGACAGGGTCCCCACAAGGGCAAACAAAACAGAAGACGCTGGAAAGTCATGGCTAGAGGACTGGCTTATGTTTTTTCTGAGATGGAGTCTCGCTGTTGTCCAGACTGGAGTGAAGTACCGCAATCTCAGCTCACTGCAACCTCCGCCTCCTGGGTTCAAGTGATTCTTCTGCCTCAGCCTCCCAAGTAGCTGGGATTACAGGCACTCACCACCATGCCCAGCTTATTTTTGTATTTTTAGTAGAGATGGGGTTTCACCATGTTGGCCAGGCTGGTCTTGAACTCCTGACCTCAGGTGATCCACCTGCCTCGGCCTCCCAAAGTGCTGGGATTACAGGCGTGAGCCACTGCGACTGGCCTTAGAAGCTTGGCTTCTGAAGCCGGATTGGGTTCAAATCCTGTCTCTACTACCAGTGAGGGGTGTGACTTAGAGCAAGTCACTCTCTGGCTCTCTATACTCCAGTTGACTCTGTTTGTAGAACAAAGCCAGAAAAGTTCCGGCCTCCCAGGCTGGAGAGGAGCCCAGCCCCAGCTCCCGGAGCAGCACAGCACCCTCAGAGGCCCTGGTACTTGGCCTACTCGCTTGTGGGTTTAAGTCAGCCAACTCCTTTCTACTCTTCAGGCCTCAGTTTTCCCATTCTCAAAAATGGGAAACTTGACTGCCTTGCCTCTGTGAAAAAGGAAGGAGAAAGGAAAGTCAACATTTGCTAGGCACCTGTCCTGAGGCCCAGAGGGCCTGTCCTGAAGCCCAAGATGAAGCCGTCAGAAGCAGTGACGCAGGACTCCAATTCCCCTGGGTCTGGTTCCAAATCAACCCGCCAAGCTACTGTCTCTCAATAATTCTATGGAAAAAGCCCTTCGAGAGCTTTTGAAAGTCATGTCCTTTGAAACTCAAGTATCGAGACAAAAGGGGTTCTCCCCTCGCAGTGAGGATTCCCCCGCGCAGCCGAAGCCCCAGCAAGACACTTCCAAACCGGCGCCAACAGCGGCGATGCCCTTTCCACGTTGCTGATGGAAAAGCCACTCCCAGCTCTTCCCGCCACCCCAGGTCCCCGGTGCAGGACAGAGGAGCGTCCCCAGCTGTGCCACCAGCCCGGCCCCCAGCCGACCCGAGTGTGGGGACATCCCCCGCGGAGAATGAAGAACCAACGTACCCAAAGCTTGGCGGCTCTGCCCGAGCTGCAGCGGCACGGTGGGGGACGCCTCTCTCCCTGGGCTCAGCAAAGGCTCCCAAACGTCGTCTCTTCCAAATTCCACGGCACAGCCAGCTCTTTCTCTTCACTGGGAGGGTCCGCAGGGGCTGACTTGCTCCTTAAGGTCCCAAGACTATTAAGCGACACCCGGTGAGGCCGGGAAAGGGGCTCTAAGAGGCATGGACGAGAATTGGGGGTGACCAAGCCACTGGAAGCTCCTGGAGACTCGAGGTAGAACGAATGTGGGAACAGGGCAGGAGTCCCAGAATGGGATGTTGAGGATGGGGGTGTCCTGGGGCTACCACAGGGAAGGACCGGGCGCAGAGCTCCCTCTGGAACCCGGCACTGCGGCCCGCGCCCTCTACTCCCCGCGCGCCGGCCAGCAACCCTCGGCGCTGCCCGGTGCAGCCCGCCCGAGAGCACACAATGAGGCGCTTTCAGACGTGGCTGCGGTCCCGGGGTGGCCAGCGGGAGCTAGCGCCGTGGGGGAAGGAAGGAGCCGGTTGGCCCACCCCCGACCGAGGGGCCACGCCTCGGGGGAGGGGCGCCGGCCGAGGGCGGGGCAGGAGGGCCCGGCAGGAGGGCCCAGGTGGGCTGGGGCTCTGAGAGGCTCAACTTTTAGCCGAGGATGTCAAAGGGCGCTGGCAGAGTCACCTCTCATCTGACTACAAAGGAACGTTGTACCCCACCCCACCCCAAATCCCCAGAGAAGGGGGGCTCCTGGGAGGACAAAGGCCCTAGTGAAGGAAGTCGAATCTTAATCTTGACCCTCCTCACTCTCGGGGGCATCCTTGAGGCGCGGTGACTTGGAATCCAAACCCTTCCCAAGGCCACGGCACCTGGATGACACATGGACCCGGTGCAGTGTCCCAACTGGGAAGAGCGGAGAGACCAGGTGGCCTTAGGAGCTGGGTCCGCAGCTTTTCCCCTCCTCCTGCGTATTCCCTGCCCTAGCCTAGGCCCAGAGGCGCAGGTTCATAGCAGGTCCAGATAAAGACATGATACGTTTCAATAAATAAGATATTTCCGGCCAGGGCCGGGCGCGGTGGCTCACGCCTGTAATCCCAGCACTTTGGGAGGCCGAGGCAGGCGGATCACGAGGTCAGGAGATCGAAATCATCCTGGCTAACACAGTGAAACCCCGTCTCTACTAAAAATACAAAAAAATTAGCCAGGCGTGGTGGCGGGCACCTGTAGTCCCAGCTACTCGGGAGGCTGAGGCAGGAGAATGGCGTGAACCCGGGAGGCGGAGCTTGCAGTGAGCCGAGATCGCACCACTGCACTCCAGCCTGGGCAACAAAGCGAGCCTCCCTCGAAAAAAAAAAAAAAAAAAAAAAAATCCGGCCAGGCGCAGTGTCTCACGCCTGTAATCCCAGCACTTTGGGGGGCCGTAGTGGGTGGATCACGAGGTCAGGAGTTCGAGACCAGCCTGGCCAACAGGGTGAAACCCCGTCTCTACTAAAAATACAAAAAGTAGCCGGGCGTGGTGGCAGGCGCCTGTAATCGTAGCTACTCAGGAGGCTAAGGCAGGAGAATTGCTTGAGCCCGGGAGGCGGAGGTTGCAGTGAGCTGAGATTGCACCACTGCACTCCAGCCTGGGTGACAGAGCAAAACTCTGTTTCAAAAAAAAAAAAAAAAAAAAAAAAAAAAAAAAATTCCCCCTTACAAATAACAGGGCAGAGCCCAGGCACCTGAAAAGGATGAAGCATTTCTAGGTCTTGTCAAATTAGTAATGGGATCTTAATCAAGAACTCCCTGCTGCTGGGAGAAGAAATAAGCAGTCCTTCCTGGTTGTGGTTTGGCAAGATGAATTAAGATTCTTAACAATGGTCCTAAGCTTTTCGGATTGGTAATTCCTTTCTAGGCGCTATCTTAAGGAAATAAACCAGAAACAAGGATTTATGTACAGGGTTCATATAAGTGTTGTTCATGATTTTGATATTGATTTTTTTTCAGATGGAGTCTCACTTTTGTAGCCCAGGCTGGAGTGCAATGGCGGGATCTAGGCTCACTGCAACCTCCGCCTCTCGAGTTCAAGTGATTCTCTTGCCTCAGCCTCCTGAATAGCTGGGATTACAGGTGCCCACCACCACGCCAGGCTAATTTTTGTACTTTTAGTAGAGACAGGGTTTCACCATGTTGTCCAGGCTGGTCTCGAACTCCTGAGCTCAGATGTGATCCGCCCGCCTCTGTCTCCCAAAGTGCTCGGATTACAGGCATGAGCCACTGTGCCCGGCCTGTTCATGATTTTTAAAAAGTTAGAAATAGTGTACAGGATAGAAAGATGTGTGCCAGAAGGCCAACCGTAACTCTGGGTAGGGGATTGGCCGGCAATCATTATTTTCCTTAGGATCATGTAATTTACATTTCCTTAATCAGTATTTAGAAGTTATCTGGCCAGAAAGCTCCAAAACCTCTTTACAAAGCATGAATGAGGAGAGGGGGCAAGGATGTGGAGGATAAGGTAAGAGGGGCGCAAAGAGAGAGAATTGCTTTAATAAGCTTCAAGATGGGCACTCAGTGGGGCATTAGACACCTCACCTGCTTTGGCAGAAACTGGACTAATCATTTGGAAGAATTAGAGATTTCTCTCCCACAAAACAAATTCAATAATTATCTCAAATATGACTTATCTATGGCTTCAGCTCAGTTGATAAAATCCTGTGTATTTCTTACCTTTCTTCCTCCTGCAACTATGCTGTGTGGTTCAGTTTCAGAAGCTACCAATAAATGATCCGTAAATAATTTGATATTCACCAGACACAGTTGTAATTTTCCAACCCGCAGCTCCCATATGCCATGTGGATTCCACTAAAAACTAATATACTTGGGGTTGGACCAGGAAACTTTTGCCAAAGAGCTAACAAAAGCTCCGAGGTCTTTGGGCAGAGCCCTGGCAAAGCAAGGCTGCTGGTGAGTAACTCGGAGAAGTGTGCTCAACTTCAGCCCTCCCTATTCTTCCTCCCTCCAAAGCCTTGCTTCAAAAATAGCTAATACAACCTTCCATGTTGAACATTTTAATTAGAAAGCTACAGAACATAATGGATTCTTTATACAAGTTTTGCATTCAGATAATTTAATGAAATGCAAACCAAAGTTTATACGTATCTTTAGCCATCTTTCCATGTTTCATTAAATTCTGGGGATTTAAACCACAAGCAATTTTTCATTTCAGTCTCAAGAAATGGGGCACACTGGCTCATGCCTATATTCCTGGCACTTTGGGAGGCTGAGACAGGAGGATTGCCTGAGGTTGGGAGTTCAAGACCAGCCTGGGCAACATAGTGAGAACCCCATCTATAAAAATAAATAAATCTCAAGAAAAAAATTTAGGCATCTAAAATAGCCAGAATATTAAAAAAAAGACAAGGGGGACAGTGTTAGAGAATTCCTCTGCTTGAATACTTCAAAATAGCTTTGTTTCCAAAACTGTTTTAGTAAGCCTAAAGGAGCACTGAAAACGACAACTGATCTCCAAAGTAAACTGAGGCACACACTGAGGGGTGTGTTTCTGGGTGGGCATGAAGCATGGATCACCGGGGCCATGTCCTTCCGTGGCAATGACCTGCTTGGGATCAGGAAGCAGCTCCATGTGTTCTTGGAGGAGACTGCACGCATCCTCAGGAGATCAATGGGCTGAACAAGCCATCTTCCGTGTGCAGAGGCCCCTTCCAGCCATCTCTGCTCCTGCAGACACTTGCTTAGCCACGAGGGTAATCCACTGGACTGCTTGGTATTCTGCTAGTGGCCAGGCTGGACTGACCTGCCCAGGCCAGCATCCTCTTTACACCCTCACTGCTTCTTGTGTCCTTCCCAAAGCTGCCCGCCCCACTCTGATGGGCACCCTGTTCCTTAGTCAAGGGAAACGCCAGCCGCTGGGCTTCCCGCTAGCCTTCCAAATAAACTTGTGGTTGTCAGGCAGCGGGAGCCAATCCCAACACCAACCCCTGTCGCCCCTGTCCTTTGCAGGAAGGGGGAGGGCTGTCAAGGAGGAGGAGGGCCAAGTGCCCAGGCTGTTGGGTGAGGGCCAGAAAGAACCTGTTGTGACAATGCTTTCTTCCCCCAGTGCTGCTGAGGGGGCTGAGAATGAAACAGCCCCTCTGACTTCAGCCTGCCATCCAGGGGCACAGATAGAGGGAAAAACCGGGCAAAGAGCCAGCCACAGTCGGGCAGGGATCCAGGGCTGCTCAGCTGAGCTGATGACAGATGACTGACTGTTGGGCTGGGGCAGGTGGACGGTCCAAGTGTCCTTCAGCGGCCCTCCCTGATTGCCTGTGCTAATGCGGCCCTTGCCCTTGGGCCCTGCCCCTCCAGGTCTCCAGTTAAAGGCCTCAGCTCTGGAAATCAAAGCTGTGAATGGGAAATGGAGAAGCCCAGGGGTGCAAAGTGCTAGTGATTGGCATGTTTGTCACAAGAGAGCCCTGAAAAGAGTAAGAGTGGCTCACAACAGAAGGAAGAAATGCACAGTGTGTTCTTCAGTTCAACAGAGGAAAAGTCTCTGCTTGACCAGAGATGGGACTCTTTCCAAGATGTCTGAACTGACTGCAATTTTCTCCTGAAATTCAACGCTAAGGCAAAGAAGGAAAACCCAAAAAGCTAATTATAGCCTCCAGGAACTCTCAGACCTTTCCACAAACTAGTCCCTGACAATTCTGCAGGAGCTCTGAAGATACGGAACTTGTGTAGAGCAAAACTGGAAAGAACCGTTGTCTCTGAGGGAAAAGCACACAAGCCCGCAGGTGTCCGCTGGGCTCTTTCAAAAGGTCCTAAGACGTTCCCAGAAGATGACAATGAGGCAGCCATGGTCCTGCTGAGTCTTCAGAACGGCCTTTCTAGGATAAGTGCTCCTTACACAAGTCTCCCCGGGGCGTCACTGTCACAGGGATGGTGGTCACCACCTGATTCTGAAACACGAAGATCTTGATTCTTTCAAACACCCAGAGAAAGATAAGCAGGATGCTGACATACTGCACCTAGGCGAACTTTACCATCTCCCAGAATCCTGGCTGATAAGGACAGACAGTTAAAGAGTTGAGGACCACATGGTATAAGTCAAAGTAAACTAAGGTTTAGGCCAGACAGGATATGGCAAGAATATTTCAAATACTCTTAAGATGAAAGGAATAATAAAAGATTATTAAAAAATAAATATGGATGATTCTGACTTAGAAGAATGGCTCAGAAAGAAATATGAACAGGAAATGATCTTCCCCCCTGTATAAAGAGCAGACATAGTCATTTATGTGGAGATACCGTGCTGTAGCAATTTCCAATCAAAGGCTCCCACATGTGTTTCTGCTGGGGACAACTTTGGAATCTTTCCTTTTTGGAAGTTGAGTTACCACTGCCTCTGTAACAGAAAGGATATGATATGGTTTCCACAGGGTATTGGATGACAACATTAATCACAAATGGAGTTTCATGGCTCTGCCCACCAGCCAGATGAAGTTGGGGTCATTCAGGATGGTGGCAACTGCAATACAATCATTAACCATTAATCCATGATGGGGCAGCCTATTGGCAAAATATATTGAGGGCTATAAAAATATTATTTTTTTTTTGAGACGGAGTTTCGCTCTTGTTGCCCAGGCTGGAGTGCAATGGCGTGATCTTGGCTCACTGCAACCTCCGCCTCCCGGGTTCAAGCAATTGTCCTGCCTCAGCTTCCTAAGTTGCTGGGATTACAGGCAGGTGCCACCACGTCCAGCTAAATTTGTATTTTTAGTAGAGATGGGGTTTCTCCATGTTGGTCAGGCTGGTCTTGAACTCCCGACCTCAGGTGATCTGCTTGCCTCAGCCTCCCAAAGTGCTGGGATTATAGGCATGAGCCACCACGCTCGGCTATAAAAGTATTATTTTATTCCTGTGGGATATTCTGTACTTCAGAACTGAAAGAAATCATTCGAAAGCATTAAAAATTGCATGTACAAAGTAGATTAACAAATAATTTGTTAAGATACTTGTCAAAAAAGCATTTTATATGGTTTGGCTCTGTGACCCAAATCTCACCTTGAATTGTAACAATCCCCACGGATCAAGGGCAGGACCAGGTGGAGATAATTGAATCATGGGGGCAGTTTCCCCATGCCATTCTCATGATAGTGAGTTCTCACCAGATCTGATGGTTTTATCAGATCTGCTTACTTAGCTCTGCTCTCATTCTCTCTTCTGCCGCCCTGTGAAGAGGTGCCTTCTGCCATGATTGTGAGGCCTACCCAGCCATGCAGAACTCTAAGTCAGTTAAACCTCTTTTCTTTATAAATTACCCAGTCTGAGGTATGTCTTTACAGCTGTGTGAGAAAGGACTAATACAATATTTATATTAAAATACGTCAAAAACTTGGAAATGGTCATGTGATCATCTACAATTGCTGAATGGCTAACTGAAAGAATAACATGTTGCCGCTCTAAATAATATGTTTGTCTGGACAAAGTCGCGCATTCTTGTAATCCCAAGGATCTGGGAGGCCAAGGTGGGAGGGTCACTTGAGGCCAGGAGTTTGAGAACAGCTTGGCTAACATATTGAGACCCTCTCTCTACTAAAAAATAAAAAAAATTAGCTGGGCATGGTGGCACGTGCCTGTAGTCCTAGCGGCCCAGGAGGCTGAGGTGAGAGGATCATGGAACCCACAGGAGTTCAAGGTTACAATCAGCTATGATTACAGCACTGCACTCCAGCCTGAGCATCAGAGCAAGACCCTGTGTCTCTTCAAGAAAAAAAAAAATTAGAACTTTGTAGCAGTGTGGGGAAATACTTTTATTACATGGAAATACAAATAATTTGGATGCCAAAGTGTTTCAACACTATCATAATAGGTATATTTTAAAAATCCACATAAGAATAAAGAGTGAAAAAAGTAAAGAAAAACATCGATTTCTTGGGCTGTGCTTTTTAGTTTTGTTTTAGAATTCCCTTTACTATTATAAAAATGCTGCTAATGTATGACATAAAATCAGAAAGCAATACTGGATTTGCAGTCGTTCCCCCTTGTGAAATGTTTGTGTATAGTCTCCATGATGTCTGGTTGCCAAGTAACACTCTAGATGCCTTCACAGACAACCTCAGCCACAGACCAGCCAAACATGCCGAGTCAACACATGCCATGGCCTAGAGCTCTGTAAGGAATGAGCACACTGTGCCTTCTGGCAGGAAACAGGGGCACTCCTGTTCTCCTGCTCGACTGCTAATGTGGGGAGAGTCACACACGTTCTCTGTTTTTCTCTGAAAAGCATGAACAGCAATTTGTCTTTGGCATCTGTTATAGGTGTGGTATGGGGAACAACTCAATTAGGCTTATAGTTTTTAAAGGAGAAACCCACCAAGCCAGTGGTGGGATAATGACGGCATTTAACCATCACTAACCTGCTGGACCACGGGATGCTGGAGGGGTGGGGGCGGTCCCAGGTCTGAAGATCAGGACGAAAAGGACAAATCCTGGGCAGCACATTTGCTCCCATGGTTGAGCATTCACGGGTTTTGACATTTTCATCACAAGGGTTCCAGTTCTGCTTGTCTCTGTTGCCCCCACTAACCTTGAAAGTCCTGAGCAGTGGCTGAATGGGCTCTACCTGTGACTCACCGTTCCTCTCCTGGTAGGCAGCAACAATATGGGTGAGGTCGTAGTCACAGGCAAAGGGGCTGGTCCCGTTGGTCACAGATACTTGGGACATGGGAGGAGGTGATGTGGGTACCTGGGAGACTCCTCCTCTTTTCCTTCTACCCTTCTGCCCACCCAGGCTGGTCCCACAGAGCACCCTCTTGTTCTTGGTGGCCTACTGCAGTATCAATAATCTTCTCTTCAAAGATGAATAAACTCTCTTGCAACAATTTAAGTTCATTTACCCTGTCCTTCCTTCTGTGGGGATGAAAATAAGTGGTCAGTGTCCATGTTTCATAGATTTTAAAGCTATTTATAAAACCTCTCTCAGCTGGATGTCATGGCTCATGCCTGTAATCCCAGCAATCTGGGAGGCTGAGGCAGGAGGACTGCTTGAGAGGACAGAAGTTCAAGACCAGCCTGGGCAATATAAAGATCCCATCTCTACCCAAAAAAAAAAAAAAAAAAAAAAAAAAAAAATCCCAATAAACTAGGCATTGTGGTGCCTCCAGTCCTAGCTTCCAGGGAGGATGAGGTGGGTGAACTGCTTGTACCCAGGAGTATGAGGCACAATGAGTCATAGGTAGGCCACTGCACTCCAGCCTGGGCCACAGAGTGAGAGTCTAGTTTTTTTATTAAAAAGGGGGTGCGGGGGCAGGCACGGTGGCTCACACCTGTAATCCCAGCATGTTGGGAGGCCAAGGTGAGTGGATCACTTGGGTCCAGGAGTTTGACACCACCCTGAGAAACATGGCAAACCCCGTCTCTACAAAAAATGTAAAAATTAGCCAGGCGTGGTAGCATGCACCTGTAGTCCCAGCTAGCTACTCAGAAGGCTGAGGTAGGAGGATCATCTGAGCCTGGGGAGGTCAAGGCTGCAGTGAGCCATGATTGCGCCACTGCACTCCAGCCTGGGTGACAAAGTGAAACTCTGTCACAAAAAATAAATAAAATAATAAATGAAATTGTTTTAAAAAAGGTTAGGTGCAGTGGCTCATGTCTGTATTCCCAGTATCCTTGGAGGCTGAGGTGGGAGGATGCCTTATAACTGATAATTTCCCTTTTTCATTTTCCAAAGTACAGCAGCGCAACTTCTATGGTCCCCACAGTGATAAAATAAAGGTGAGGAATGAGTGATTAGATGCATGAGTTCTGGACACAGAAAGTTCCTGGCTCTGTTATACTTTCAAGATTTGAGCCTTTGGGAAAATTAATCACTGTAAGCCCCAGTTTTGTCTTCTCCAAAATGAGTTCATTCTTCAAACAAGCTTCTCTGTGAGCTTACCAAGTGATAGGCAGTGTGCTAGGCATGGACATGATAGTGTATGAGATGCCACTGCTGTCAAGGCTGAGGGAGACAACAAATAAACACACAAACACATATCCTGAGTAGGCCAGGCGGCAGGAGGGAGAGTCTGGCTGAGAGATGGTGAAGGGAGGGACTGCTACTGTAGAAGCAGGTCAGGGAAGGATGGTGCTTGGCGATATCTGAACAGGGACCTGAATGGCATGGTCAGATAAGCCACATGGATGCCTGGCAGAGGAAATGGCAAGAGCAAAAGCCCTGAGGTGGCAGCTGCTTCTTGGGTTCAAGGAACAGCAAAAAGGCCAGGGGGGCTGCAAAGTAGCAAGGGGGACAGCAATGGGACCACTGGCTGGAGTGCTGGGAAAGGACAGTGCAGGCAGCTCAGAGGTTGCTGTGATGATTAAAGGAGATGATACACATAAACCCCTGCACTCAAGGCTGGCATATGTTATGGGTTCAGTAAACTGTCTACTAGTGTTTCTGAAATACTTTACATGAACATTTTACATGATCTCTTGGAAACACATACTCCAAGTATGTGTATGGAAGAGAGAATGTATGTGCGTGTGTGTGCGCGTGCACATGTGTACCTAAAAGCAATAAACAATTTAGTTATTCAACAAACACAGATTTTTTCTCTCTCTCCCTCTAGGTGTAAATACAGGTGTATCTTCATAGTCTGAAAAGACTTCATGGCAGGAATTCCTCAGAAGGTCCCTTGAAAGCCACCCACAGAGAAATATTTCTACTTTTTATTCCCCTCTTCAAAGAACTCGACGAACAGTAACACACAGAAACAAAGGAGCTGGACAATGAGAAGCGCCCTTACATTGTGTTGGGCATCTAGGCCACCACAGCTCAGCGGCTGCTTCTGCTGCAGCCTCAGGTCTCCGTTCAAATGTAACTGGGATCCCGGGACAGGAAAGGAGGACTGGAGAAACGCCATGCTCTGCATCACGAGGGTCGCCATCCTCTGAAATCATTAGAAGGACCAACAATACCAACCACCATCAGATCTGAAGGGCTCTGGGTGCTAAGAGTCACCTGTCGTGGCTGAAACCTAAGAGGCCCTCACATACCTAGCGTAGCCATGCAGGAAACACTGCCTAGAACGTTCTGAGCTATTAATAGCCCATGTCAGTTAATATGACTAGTGAAAACCATTCCATTGGCCTAAGTTAAATCCCAAACTACCTGGGGAAGAGGGCCTGCTAGAGTGCGGGTCTTCTGGAAGTCAGGAGAAGGACTCTGGTCTACTCAAAAGACACAAGGGAGAGGACAGCCTCCCAGCGGACTGACTCACGTGTAATCGATAGGAGAAAGTCAGGATGAGCTGCACACCGAGAACGTGCTCCGTGGACTGCAGGGGAAGCTCCAGCTTAAAATGTAACATGTCCGTCTTCCCATCCTGGTTCCTGTCTTCTTCTCTAGTCTAGGAAACCCAAACAGGCCCAGCAGCCCTGGTCACTAATGAGTCTGGGAGGAATCCACATCACTTCTGTACATACACAATGACCCACTGTCCTTCTGTACACAAAAGAAAGAGGCATTATCTCCCCCACTAAAAGAAAGAGAAAAATAGACAGGTGTAAGTGCATTAATACTGGGGAAAGAGGCACAAAGTGCATGGCCCCTGAACTTCATATCTGAGTCTTTCAAATGTTCACTGGACAAAATAAATGGGAATTTGAAGTGGCGATAACAAGACAAGAAACATGTGAATAGCATTTGTCTCATTTGATCTTTTTTTTTTTTAATTAAAAAACATTTTTTTTTTTTTAAAGAGGTTCTCCCTATGTTGCCTAGGCTGGTCTTGAACTCCTGTGGTTAAGGGATCCTCCTGCCTTGGCCTCCCAAAGTGCTAAGATTACAGGGGTGAGCCACCATGCCCAGTCAGATCATATCTTGTTTGTTTTGTACTGGTGTTTTTTTTCTTTTGCATAAACATGCCTGGATTTGTATGGAAAATTTAAATAGTGTATCAGAATTGTCTTCTATGCCTCTAGAAGCAACTTTTTAAAATAGAAAAACACCTAATCCTAATCATTATGCATTCCCCCAACAAACTCAACAGAAAATCACCAAGCTCTATTTACACATTCTGAAACCACAAGTGTCTTTGCTTCAGATTCTTGATGTTGGATCTCATCTCATCATTCGTGTGAGGACCTGAAAGCCTTGTGCATCTTTTAGTAGCAATCAATGAAATGGAAAAGAAAGCTATGTCAAATCAGCAAAGCATTAAACCACATCTGTAAGATAAATTATGGGCATGAAAGTAAGGAAAAGAAACAGAGATCTGTGGAGGAAAAAAAGACAAATTATAGCTCATGAAGCATATGTAGGCAGTAAAAAAAAATTGGTATCCACTCCCACCATCCAGTCTGACCTCACAGTGATCCTAAAATGATCAGCAGAAAAAGACGGTTACTGAAAAGTGATCACTGCTGACATGGTCCCTCTGCACAACTCTGGATCTTTTTGCTACAAGTGATCCTTTCCCACCGTAGGTTCCCAGAAGGATTCTACTATGGTGTAGCAGCATTCCAATCTGGATCCCCCATCTACTGATTCATTTTGATTCCCACCATTAATATTATGTGAGGAAAATAATTTTTGTACTTTTTTGGGCTAATAAAGTCATTTGAGATGAAGAAATCTCAGTTTTCAGAAACTTTCAATTATTTATTTCCTTTAGACAATAATGTCCTTATTGTAGGTCTTGTTTTAGAGAAACCTCCCTCCCTTTTCTCTTGGATACTTCCTCTCTGCCCTGTTTCATCAGCTTCGGGGAGGGATATCTGCTACCCGGGCTGACGATCAAGTTACTGAGGCAATGATGGATTAGTCATTATGGGTAGGATGAAAAGAGCCTGCCTTGTCTTCCTGTGGATTTTCTTCAATTGGGATCTGGGCAGACAATGTTGTGTAACTCTCTGTGACGGATCCACGCCTTCCGGATCTTTAGGGTTGGACAGGAAGTAAAGATCACATTTCTCAACTTGCAACAGAGGACAGTGGCCAGGAGACAACTGCCAGACTCCAATACACTGTGGGGCGTGGGGAGAAACTCATTTCATTTGATCTTTACAATAAATGTTAAGCCCCAGGTAGGCAGAACAAGTATTTTCCCATTACATAGATGAGAAAATCATGGGTGAGGGAGGTTAGGGCATTTATCAGAGGTACAGCAAGTAATGGTGAAGACAGAATTTCAGATCAGGTCTTTGACTTCAAATGTGGTATCCTTTCCAGGACTAAAATATCCAAACTCACTTACTTATTTATTTATTTTTGAGACGGAGTCTCACTCTGTTGCCCAGGCTGGAGTGCGGTGGCACGGTCTCAGCTCACTGCAACCTCCGCCTCCTGGGTTCAAGCACTTCTCCTGCCTCAGTCTCCTGAGTAGCTGGGATTACAGGCACCTGCCACTTCGCCCAGCTAATTTTTTTGTATATTTAGTAGAGATGGGGTTTCACCATGTTGGCCAGGCTGGTCTCGAACTCCTGACCTCGTGATCCGCCCGCCTTGGCCTCCCAAAGTGCTGGGATTACAGGTGTGAGCCACGACACCCGGCCAGATTTATTTAAAAATTCAAAAAGAAGACAGTGGGTTGGAGAAGTCTTTTTGCAAAACGGCAGCACCAGGCATCAAAGTCTGTATACTCGCCTGTGTGCATAATTCCGCTCCACGCTGAGAGAGGGCCGAGATGTGGTTCAGCACCATCAATAGTGTCTACTTGTTAAATTCACTCATTAATCTGCTATGAACTTTTTGAGGCCCTACAGGCACTATTTCAGATGATGAGAATATAATCTAAACAAAACAGACAAAGTCTCCATCCTAATGGAGCTTATGTTCCCAACCAAGAAGAGAGAAAATAGATTCATAAATATGCAACAATATCAAATAGTGATGAGTGCCACAGAGAAAAACAAGGCAGGCTAAAATGAAAGAATAATGAAGGTAGAATTTAACAGAAAGTTTTACAGAAAATATTCAGGATGACCTGACTTGTTGGAGACCTGAAGGAAGCGAGGTGATGAGGTGATGGGGTGCAGCAATGTCTCAGGGAAGAAAGATCTAGATTCACCAAGTGCATGTGCTCTAGGTGCCCATGGGGCCAGCAGAGCTGGCAGAATGGGTGAGAGGGAGAGCAGGACGGAGACAGGGGACAGAGAAGTGAAGACACAAAGGGTGTGTCTCCCAAAAACAACCTGTCACTAAGCTAGACTCTCACCCCTATGGGCTAGCAAGGTTTGGCTCTGTTATCACTTGGACCTCTGAAGAAATCAATTAGTTAATTCCATTTAGTTGAAAGTAAGCCTAATGTATGTGCAACAGCTACAAAGGCAGGCATTCAAAGGCTACTAATTCCTCAACACAAACTCCAGGTCACTATCTAACCTCCCACTGGTGCCTGGCCAAGAGAATTCACAAAGGACACAACCACTTCACACCTATGAGGTATATGCAGGATTTGAAACAATTATTATATCTATTGATTGTCCCATGTGATCCCTCCATATATCCCAGGAGAGAGTTGGCTACTCTCATGCCCAGGATATGGATAGATAAATTGAGGCTGAACAAATGAACTACTGCCCTTCCTCCACCAATGAAAAAAGCTACCTTTAGTCAATAGTGTCAATCAGAAATTGAGGGCAGGATTCTTGGTCCTCAGGGTTTCAGCCCCCACCTCTTCCACAACAAACCCATATCCTCTTGCAGCTTCTTTTCCAGCTGCCATTAGGCCAGGAGCTATTCCTGCCTTTCGCTGCCCAGAGACGCACCCTCCCTGGCTGGCAGCAGCTCCAGAGGGGGCAGTGCCTGTGTCTGGATACTGCTCCTCCCTAACAAATGTGCACCTGCCAGAGCTCTGGCACCCACACAAATCCCTCCTGCCTGGGCAGCTACTGTGGCCCCTGGATCAGTCAAGAGTGGCCTGGCCTCCCAGCTGAGGCCCCCTGTCCACCACCCACCGCCAGCTCATCCCCAAGCCCCCACACAGCACCATGCTTCCCTTCCAAAGCAGAAAGACCATCTTCTATCCCAGGTCCTCACCTGCCACTCCCAAATCAATCTGACCCTCTGACCACCCCAACACCTAGTCTGCACAAAGTTCCATGATGGCATCAGGAATTCACTGGTCCAAGTGAACAAATGAGATGCAAACCTGCCTCCAAGAACTCAGATTAAGACCAGTATGGTGGCTCACACCTGTAATCCCAGCACTCTGGGAGGCCGAGGCAGGTGGATCACCTGAGGTCAGGAGTTTGAGACCAGCCTGGCCAATATGGTGAAGCCCCATCTCTACTATTAATAATAATAATAAAAATTAGCTAGGTGTGGTGGTGCATGGCTGTAATCCCAGTTACTCGGGAGGCTGAGGCAGGAGAATTACTGGAACCTGGGAGGCAGAGGTTGCAGTGAGCTGAGATTGTGCCACTGCACTGGAACGTGGGTGACAGACTGAGACTCTGTTCCCCACCAAAAAAAAGCCAACAACAAAAATTAGCTGGGCACAGTGGCACACTCCTGTAATCCCAGCCACTTGGGAGGCTGAGGAAGGAGAATTGGTTGAATCCGGGAGGCGGAGGTTGCAGTAAGCCAAGATCACACCACCACTGCCCTCCAGCCTGGGCTGACAGAGCCAGACTCCGTCTCAAAAAACAAAGAACTCAGATTAGTCACCACTGGCTGCTGTCTGCCCCCACCGACGTGAGACCACACCCCGGACTCCTGCTGTGGAAGGCTTCTGCTGAAGCTGTGATAAGCACTGCTTTTTGCAGTAATTCAAGGCACTGCTGGAGCCTAGCTTCTTACTGACTGTCCCATAACCATCAGGGCAGTGACCTAGGAGGCAGCGCCCTGATCTGCCAGAAACACATGAAGCTGGAAACTTCCAGAAAAGTGGGTCTGGACACAGGTGTGCCAACCAACTACTAAGGGCTGAACTGTGTGCACCACAGATTCCCAAGTTAAATATGATAGGGCTGTGGCCTTACAAGAGGAAGAGATTTCAATCTCCTGATCTCTCTCTCTCTGCTATGTGAAGACATAGAAGACACCCAACTCCCAGTCAGAACCCAACCATGCTGGCACCCTTATCTCAGACTTCCAGCCTCCAGAACTGAGGAAACTGTGTGTGTGTGTGTGTGTGTGTGTGTGTGCGTGTGTGTGTGTGTTTTAGAGACATGGTCCCTCTCCGTTGCCCAGGCTGGAATGCAGTGTTCGATCATAGCTCACTGCACCCTTGAACTCCTGGCCTCAAGCAATCCTCCCACCTTGGCCTCCCAAAGTGCTGGCATTACAGGTGTGAGCCACAAGGCCAGCCAATGTCTGTTTTTTTTTTCTTTTTTTTTGAGACAGAGTTTCGCTCTTGTTGCCCACGCTGTAGTGCAGTGGCGCCATCTCGGCTCACTGCAACCTCCGCCTCCCGGGTTCAAGCGATTCTCCTGTCTCAGCCTCCTGAGTAGCTGGGATTACAGGCATGTGCCACCACGGCCGGCTAATTTTTTGTATTTTTAGTAGAGACGGAGTTTCACCATGTTGGCCAGGCTGGTCTCGAACTCCTGACCTCAGGTGATCTGCCCGCCTCAGCCTCCCAAAGTGCTGGGATTACAGGCGTGAGCCACTGTGCCCAGTCCATGGCTGGTCTCCAGCTACTGGCCATGTGTGGGAACATGTACCTGAGGTCTTGGCTTCTCTGTAGTCCTAGCCACTGGGGAGGCTGAGGCAGGAGGACTGTGTGAGCCCAGAAGTTCAAGGTTACAGTGAGCTATGATCACATCATTGCGTGACAAGACATGAAATCACTATACAACAGAGCGAGACCCCATGTCTTTAAAAAATAAAAAACAAAAACAAAAACAAAAAGCGGCTGGGAGTGGTGGCTCACGCCTATAATCCTAGCACTTTGGGAGGCCGAGGTGGGAGGATCATGTGAGCTCAGGAGTTCAAGACCAGACTGGGCCACATAGGGAGAACCTGTCTCTACAAAAAATAAAAAATAAAAAACTAGCTGGGCACGGTGGCTCACACCTGTGGTCCCAGATACTCAGGAGGCTGAGGTGTGAGAATCACTTGCGCCCAGGAGGTGGAGGCTACAGTGAGCCATGATAGCACCACTGTACTCCAGGCTGGGCAACAGAGTAAGACCTTGTCTCAAATGAATAAAAAAATAAAAGAATATAAGGGGAAACGAGACTAAGCACTGGTAGAATGGGCCCCAAAAGGTGTTCAAATTCTCATACCCAAAACCTGTAAATAGGTTACAAGGCAAAAGGTGCTGAAGAAATGGTTTGCTGGACTATTTAACAAAATGAAGAAAATAATTTTAAAAAACCTGTGATTAAATTAAGGATATTTAATCAGCTGTGATTAAAGATCTTGCAGTAGGGGGTTACTGCAAATTTTCAAGATGGGTCTAAAGTAATCACAAGTTTGTGAGGAGACAGGAGGTTGAGTCAGAAAGATTTGAAGATGTTACACTGCTGGATTTGGAGAAGAGGAGGGAACCATGGGCCTAGGAATGCAAGTGGCCTCTAGAAGCTGGTAAAGTCAAGGAAAGAAATTCTTCCTAGAGCCTCTAGAAGGAACATAGTCCCGTTGAACCTTGGTTTTAGCCCAGAGACATCCAATTTGGACTTTTGACCACCAGAAGTAAGAACTATAAGATGATAAAATCAATATGGTTTTAAGTAGCTCAATTTGGGGAACTGATTACAGTAACAATAGCAAACTTATACAAACATTAAGAATTTATTCATTCATCCATGAATATTTATTTATTTATTTATGAGTCTCACTCTGTCACCCAGGCTGGAGTGCAGTGGCACGATCTCAGCTCACTGCAACCTCCACCTCCTGGGTGCAAGAGATTCTCGTGTCTTAGCCTCCTGAGTAGCTGGGATTACAGGCACAAGCCACTACGCCAAGCTAATTTTTTTGCATTTTTAGTAGCGATGGGGTTTTGCCATGTTGGCCAGGCTGGTCTCGAACTCCTGACCTCAGGTGATCCGCCCACCTAAGCCTCCCAAAGTGCTGGCATTACAGGCGTGAGCCACTGTGCCCAGTCCATCTGTGAATATTTACAGAGTTCGTTCTATATGCTGGCAACATTGGTGAAAAAAAGTCTAAGATGCCTACTCTCAAAGAGCCTATTTCTTTAAGGATGTATTTTCAGAGAGATATTGCAGTGAAAGAGAACAGACATAGAGAACATAAACACAAGCGGTCTGTAATGGCTGGCTCCCTAGCCTCTAACCTCCACAGCAGAGTCACCTAACTCCCAGCCAAGGCCTCAAGACCACCCTGGCCCCAAATGGCAGCAATGGAAAGAAACTGAGCCAAGTGGGCAGCATGAGGCTCAGCAGTCAGCCCTCCTTCCAGCTGGCCCCACTCTCATCTTGTGTTCCAGTGAATGACTGGGTCAACACAGCCAGTTCCTCTGAAGCTGGGGTTCTAAGCAGACCACGAGTCCTCCTGGGGATTAAGAGTCTTATGTGGTCCTTCAACTCCATGCTGAGCTGCCTTGATACTAACCATTGCCCAACAGCCTGCAGCTCTACCCATTGTCCAATGGGAGACTCCTCTGTTGCCAAACCCCACCTCCCTGCCTGGAGGTCCAACTGTCCCCTCCACTCCTCTCTAACAAGAGGACATGCCCACTGAACTACCAACTGTAGTCAACCACCTCTCTCGGATACTGCCTGCCTGCTCCTTCCTGGTTCTTGGGTGTGCCCCTGGCCTGCCTTACCTCAGTGGTCTCTGGGTCCTAGCCTGAGCAGACTTTGTCCTGATCAGGCTTTCCATCTATTCTCCACGCAAAGCCAGTAAGTCAATGCCACTGGGTACGGGATTTCTTCTCGGGATGATGCAAATATTCTCAAATTGATTGTGGCAATAGTTATACAACTCTCTGAACACACTAAAAACCACTGGACTGTGTACTTTAAAAAAAGTCAGGATTGGCCGGGCATGGTGGCCCACACCTGTAATCCCAGCACTTTGGGAGGCCAAGGTGGGTGGATCATGAGGTCAGGAGTTCAAGACCAGCCTGGCCAAGATGGTGAAACCCTGTCTCTACTAATAATACAAAAATTACCAGGGTGTGGTGGTACATGCCTATAATCCCAGCTACTTGGGAGGCTGAGGCAGAGAATTGCTGGAACCCAGGAGGCGGAGGCTGCAGTGAGCTGAGATCCTGCCACTGCACTCCGGCCTGGACGACAGAGTGAGACTCCGTCTCAAAAAAAAAAAAAAAAAAAAAAAAGCCGGGCGCGGTGGCTCACACCTGTAATCCCAGGACTTTGGGAGGCCGAGGCGGGCGGATCATGAGGTCAGGAGATTGAGACCATCCTGGCTAACACCGTGAAACCCATCTCTAATAAAAATACAAAAAATTAGCCGGGCGTGGTAGCGGGCGCCTGTAGTCCCAGCTACTCAGGAGACTGAGGCAGGAGAATGGTGTGAACCCGGGAGGCGGAGCTTGCAGTGAGCCGAGATCGCACCACTGCACTCCAGCCTGGGCAACAGAGTAAGACTCCATCTCAAAAAAAAATAAATAAATAAAAATAAAAGTCAGAATCATCCCATCTCTGCTCAAAACCCCCCAGTAGAGCCCTCCAGGATCTGCCCTCCCCTCCTCCTCTCCCCCTTGCCCACATAGTCCCTCCCCAGGCACCCTGGCCCCCTCAATGTTTCTTCCGTAAGCTCCTGTTTCAGGGCCTCTGAATCGGCTGCTCCCTGGAATGGAACACTTGCTCTTACCCCAAGAGCTATTGGCTCATTCCTCACTTCCTTCGGATTTTGACTCCAATATCATCACCATCGAGGGTCTCCCCATCACCCAACGGCAAATGGCACTCCACCCCAGCCACACAGGCCCTGCCACTTTCTGCCCTCACCCTGACACTCACGACCAGCTGTTCCAGCCCACAGGTTGGTTGTTTTCTCCCTCCCTCCTTTGGAATTAAAGCTCCATGTGGGAAAGGGCTTTGTTTTGTTCACCATGGCATCTTGACCTGGTACCTAGAGAAAAAAAAGGGGGGCACACGATTGACACTCAGTAAATGTTTATTGAGTGAATAAATGAGTGGTCCAAATCTGACCCAGTCTTGATACCAGCAACGACACAAGAAAAATATTATTGGGTTGTACTTTAATTATCACAAGACCCGCTAGGACTTTAGTTTAGTGAAATCTGTATTATCACACAATAAAATCAATCCTGATACCAGAAAAAGATCTGCCTTCCTTGACATTCAGATTCATTAAAAATGACAAAAGAAATCTAAACAACTGGAATAAGGAGGGTTGGGCAGATATTGCGGGTAAAAAAAAATCAATCCAAAGCTTCCTGGTAGAAAGGAATATTTCAGAGCAATGATTTTGCAATAACAAGTTGGCATAAACTGCAAATAACCTTTTCTGTGGGGCCAAAATATTAACTATGCTTCAGGAAAGCAGGCTTCGGTGCCTCAAACAAGATCAGACCTCATGTACCTAATACAGCCATCATTCCAGCTAAAGACGGGATGCAGGTTGATATGGTCTGGCTCTGTGTCCGCACACAAATCTCATATTGAATTATACTCCCATAATTCCCATGCGTTGTGCAAGGGACCTGGTGGGAGATAATTGAATCATGGTGGCGGTTCCTCCCCCATACTGCTCTCGTGGTAGTATGTCTCAAGAGATCTGATGGTTTTATCAGGGGTTTCTGATTTTGCATTTTCCTCATTCTCTCTTCGCCTGCTGCCATCCACGGAAGACAGGACTTGCTCCTCCTTGCCTTCCGCGATGATTGTGAGGCTTCCCCAGCCGCACGGAACTGTAAGTCCAATTAAACCTCTTTCTTTTGTAAGTTGCCCAGTCTTAGGGATGTCTTTACCAGCAGCATGAAAATGGACTAATACACAGGTTATGTATTTACCACCAAATTCTCATCTATTTGGGGTCAAGGGCCACGCCTCCTATCTGCTTATACCTCCAGGTCAGAGCCTGCACTTGGCCAAATGTATACACATTGAATGAATGATCCGTGGTATCCAACACCTTGAAGTTATATATCCATAAAAGTAATCTTAAACTTAAGTACACAATGCAGTTTAAAATTTTCAGAACAATTTCTGAGATCAAAACAATTCTCATGCATACAGATCCTCTACTTTGGTACATTAAAACTATCATCCTAAATCCACTTATCTCAATCTTTTCTTAATGAAATAAAAGGGAACTAAAAGCCAGAAGAGTCAACAGAATATTCAGTTCCAAAGTATCACCCCATATAGGACTGTTAATTAAGAGAGGGTTCAGGTACCCTTACAATGGAGAGAGCTGACAGACACCATCTTCACGAAAGGATCAAACTTGTCAACAAAGGTATAAACTGACATCTCTTAAGGTGATCCACTGACAAGTGTACATCACCTATGAAGGTGGCATTCTGAACAAAAAATCTGAATCTAGTAATGAAGAAAATCAGAGGAAGCTAGATTGTAAACATTCTAATGAAACAACTGGCATAGGCCAGGCGTGGTGGCTCAAGCCTGTAATCCCAACACTTTGAAAGGCCGAGGTGGGTGGGTCACTTGAGATCAGGAGTTCCAGACCAGCCTAGCCAACATGGTGAAACCCTGTCTCTACTAAAAAAAAAAAAAAAAAAAAAAAAAAAAAAATTAGCTGGGCATGGTGTGCATGCCTGTAATCCCAGCTACTCGGGAGGCTGAGGCAGAATGGCGTGAACCCAGGAGGTGGAGCTTGCAGTGAGCCGAGATCGAGCTACTGCACTCCAGCCTGGGAGACAGAGCGAGACTCCGCCTCAAAAAAAAAAAAAAAAAGGCTGGGCGGGCAGGCTCACACCTGTAATCCCAACACTTTGGGAAGCCGAGGCAGGCAGATCACCTGAGGTTGGGAGTTCACGACCAACGTGACCAACATGGAGAAACCCCGTCTCTACTAAAAATACAAAATTAGCCAGGCGTGGTGGTGCATGCCTGTAATCCCAGGTACTCGGGAGCCTGTGGCAGGAGAATCGCTTGAATCTAGGAGGGGGAGGTTGCAGTGAGCCGAGATCGCGCCATTGTACTCCAGCCTGGGCAACAAGAGCTAAACTCCGTCTCAAAAATAAATAAATAAGGAAACAAAAACAGATTAATCTGGTCCCAGTAGTGTCTCCAGATTGCACGAACATTTCATTTTTCACACAGGGTCACCAGAATACCATCAATTTTTTGATATCACTGTCAAAAGTGATCCTAGCACCTTCTGAAATAACGTGAGCTGCCAGATTCTCATTTCAGGCATGACCACAAGCGAACATCTGCATCTGACCCCAACCTGCCTGATGACCTTACCCGCTACTTCACAATCCCGTCCAGGAAAATCCCTGGGCACATAACACTGCAAGTCCCAGGTGTCCGCTGAACGGCGCCTGGCAGTCGCTGCCCAGGGGATGAGAAATCACAGGTGCCTTGTTTGGAACTAGAGTCTGGAATCTCGTCCTCCTTCCCTCTGCTCTGGTCCCTCATTGTTTATGAAGACCTCAGTTCCCTCTGCTGGGAGCCCCACCTCCCCTTTCAGGGCCACGGGCCCCAGTCTTCTTGCCTTTCAAGGACCACACAAATAACTGTGCCCCCCCTCAAAGCCTTTCTCCTCCTTCCCAGGTGAAGTCCTCTCTCCTCCCTCCAGCTTTCCAGGCACGGAGCGCTCTTCCTGGCATTAGAATTCTGAGCAACCCTCCTAGCAGGCCCAGCTCAAGCCGCAGCGGGGAGAAAGAGTTCAAAGGAAGCTGTGCCAAAGATCTCGAAGGCTTAGTGGGAGACCCAGCAACAGGTGGCACCAGGTCTGGGAAAGAGATTCCTAGAAAGCGGAGCGGGTCTCGGAGGGGGTGGATTTGGCCCGAGGTGCCCGCGATCAGCGAACGAGCGCCCGCACGGAGGAGCCGGGCTGCAGCTCCCGGGCAAGGGGAGCGCGAGCTCTGACTCCTCAGCCGGGCCGGGCCAGGCCGCTCCGAGGCCCCTCGAAGGAGGCCGGGCGCCGTGGGGCAACCCAGGCAGGGCGCGGACCACCGCCTCCCGGGCTCGTGGGGTGCAGCTCTGAACCTGAGGCGCTCGGAAGCTCAAGGCCAAGACCCGCTCGGGTGGCGGCCGAGCGCCCTCCAGCCCCGGGTCCACCTGCGGCCGCTCCCTGCACCTCACGCCCAGCGGGACTCCGGGGACCTGCCTCAGGGACCGGCGAGGAAGTGACGGGTAAAGGGGTCCGGGAGAGCAAAGGGACCCCCCTCCGGGAGGACAGCGCCCACCCAGCAGGTCAGCGGCACACCGGGGACGCCGCCCGGACTCGGGGCGCCCATAACCCGGCCCACCCGCCGCTGCCGTCGCTTCCCTAGCGCTCCATCCGGTCGCCATTCACCACTGAGTTGAGGGACCAGCTACCAAAGGGCAGCAGCTGCCAGCCACCAGCACCCTCGCCGCCTCAGCGTCACTCCACCCGAGACCCTCTTCCTCCAATCCCAACGGCGCTGCCAAGTGACCGTTCCCTCCTCCAATGAGAAGCCGCTCCAGCCGGCGGGGGCAGAGCCAGAGTTGTTCCCGCCCCTGATGTTGCGCAGGGCTCGCACAGACCCACCCCCACGGACGCGCGCTATCCTGGAGAAGCGGCCCCTGCCCGCGAACTGCGCGCTCTGCTCTGCCCTTCTCTGCAGCGTCCCCTGTAGGAAAGAAGGGAATTGCATGCGGCCCCCCCCCGCGGCCAGTGCTGTGGATTTACCAGGGTTCTGGCAAAGCAGTGATCAGAACAGATTTGTAACGTTGTAGTATCTAGGTCTGGACCCCAATATTTACGAAGTCTTCATGAGTAGAATACGAACATTATCAGGCCGGGTGCGGTGGCTCACGCCTGTACTCCCAGCACTCTGGGAGGCCGAGGCGGGCGGATCACTTGAGGTCAGGAGTTCGAGACCATCCTGGCCAACATGGTGAAACCCCGTCTCTTCCAAAAATACAAAAATAAGCCAGGTGTGGTGGTGCATGCCTGTAATCCCAGCTACTGGGGAGGCTGAGGCAGGAGAATCGCTTGAACCCGGGAGGTGGAGGTCGCAGTGAGCTGAGATCACACCACTGCATCATTCTAGCCTGGGGGACAGAGTGAGACTGTCTCAAAAAAAAAAAAAAAAAAAAAAAGAAAAAGAAAAAAGAAACTAAGTATTGTTTCCACCGCCTAGAGGTTAACCTTTAACCCAGAAGGAAGGTGCGATGGAGGTGATACCCTCAGGGCTTGGTGGAGTGGAGAAGAAGGGAGGCTGGACGCAGAGGGATCTACCCAGGGTCTAGGTGGAGCACAGCACCTCTGCCAGCCCCTCCTCTCCTCCTCCATCCCCTGCCCCTCCCACAGGTAGAACAGTCTGACCAAATATTTCAGCTGATCCTGGAAGAAACAGAAAATTTTGTCCAGACGCGGTGGCTCACGCCTGTAATCCCAGCACTTTGGGAGACCGAGGCGGTTGAATCACCTGAGGTCAGGAGTTTGAGACCAGCCTGACCAACATGGAGAAATCCCGTCTCTACTAAAAATACAAAATTAGCCAGGCGTGGTGGTGCATGCCTATAATCCCAGCTACTCGGGAGGCTGAGGCAAGAGAATCGCTTGAACCCGGGAGGCAGAGGTTGCGGTGAACCAAGATTGTGCCATTGCCTCCAGCCTGGGGCAACAGGAGCGAAACTCCAACTCAAAAAAAAAAAAAAAAAGAAAGAAAGAACAGAAAATTTAAGAAACAAAGATAAATAATGTGTTTCAATTAGCATACTCAAGAAGATATTGTATTTATAGAAATAAAGCATGATGCCTTAAAAATTGAACAGATAATGAGTTATTAGAAATTAAAAATATGACTTCCAATTTTACAATGTGATAAATGAGTTAGAAAATAAAGTTGGGCTGGGTGCGGTAGCCCATGCTCTGTAATCTAAGCACATTGAGAGGCCAAGGTGGGAGGATGGCTTGAGGCCAGGAGTTTGAGACCAGCCTAGGTAAGATAAGGAGACACTGCCTCTACAGAATTTTTTCTTTTTTTTTTTTTTTGAGACAGAGTTTCGCTCTGTTGCCCAGCCTGGGGTGCAATGACGAGATCTCGGCTCACCACAACCTCTGCCTCCTGGGTTCAAGTGATTCTCCTGCCTTACCCTCCTGAGTAGCTGGGATTAGAGGCATCTGCCACCACGCCCAGCTAATTTTGTATTTTTAGTATACTTAGGTGTTTCCCCCATTTTGGTTAGGCTTGTCTCGAACTCCCGACCTCTGGTAATCTGCCTGACTCAGCCTCCAAAAGTGCTGGGATTACAGGTGTGAACCACCTCGCCCGGCAATTTTTTTTTTTTAATTAGCCAGGTTGGAGCCAGGTTGGAGCCAGCGTGGTGGCTCATGCCTATGATCCCAGCACTTTGGGAGGCCAAGGTGGGTGGATCACTTGAGGTCAGGAGTTCAAGACGAGCCTGGCCAACATGGTGAAACCCTGTGTCTACTAAAAATACAAAAAGTAGCTGGGTGTGGTGGTGGGCACCTGTAATCCCAGCTACTTGGGAGGCTGAGGCAGGAGAACTGCTTGAACCTGGGAGGTGGAGGTTGCAGTGAGCAGAGATTGTGCCACTGTACTCCAGCTTGGGTGGCAGAGCAAGACTCTGTCTCAAAAAAATAAAAATAAATAAAATAAAATAAAATAAAAATTAGCCAGGTGGGATGGTGGACCCCTGTAGTTGTAGCTACTTGGGAGGCTGAAGTGGGAGGATTGATTGAACCTAGGAGGTTGCAGTGGCAGTGAGCTATGGTCATGCTACTGCACTCCAGCCTAGGTGACAGAGTGAGACCTTATCTCCAAAAGAAAAAAGAAAGTTGAGCACTTTGGGAGGCCAAGGCAGGAGGATCACTTGAGGCCAGGAGTTCAAGACCAGCCTGGGCAACATAGCGTGAACTTGTCTCTACAAAAAAATAATTTAAAAATTAGGTGTGATGGTGCAGGCCTGTAGTCCAAGTTACTTAGGAGGCTTAGGCGGGAGGATCACTTAAGTCCAGGAGTTCAAAGCTGCAGTGAGCCATGATTGTGCCACTGCACTTCAGCCTGGGCGAGGGAGTGAGACTCTGTCTCTAAACAAAAAAAGAAAAAGAAAAGGAAATTGAGGAAATAAACTTTAAAGGCAAATACAAAATAAAAAAAAGAGGAAAGCAAAGAAAAGGGGGAAAATCAAAATTGTCTAACTACTGGACATTTAAGGAAAAATAACAAAGACAACAGACCAAGAGAGAATCGATTAAAATACAGATGAAACAGAGCCGGAGAGAACCAAGCGCTCCTCATGTGCCTAAGAGAATGAAGGAGGGAAAAAAATACTTGCTACATCCTTGAGAAATGTCGCAACGAACAATAAAGAACTGACTTTGAAATGGTGATTGACCAGTAGCTGTAGCTTATGCCTGTAATCCCAGCACTTAGGGAGGTTGACACAAGACGTTTGCTTCAGGTCAGGAGGGTGAGGCTATGCTGAGATCTCATCTGATGACGGCACAACTGTGAAAATATATTATATTAAAATCATTGAATTGTACAGTTAAAACAAATGAATTTCATGCTATATAAAACATATCTTTTAAAAACTTTTTTTAAAAAGTGGCCAATAGCCTACTAAAGTTTCTGTTTAGGTTAGTTGGAGTATCTGAAGTGTCATTTTAAACATTAAAAACAGGGCTGGGTGCGGTGGCTCACACCTGTAATCCCAGCACTTTGGGAGGCTGAGGCAGGTGGATCATTTGAGGTCAGGAGTTCAAGACCAGCCTGACCAACATGGTGAAACCCCGTCTCTACTAAATAAAAAAAAAAAAAATTAGCCAGGCGTGGTGGCGCATCCCTGAAATCCCAGCTACTTGGGAGGCTGAGAATCGCTTGAACCCCAGAGGCAGAGGTTGCAGTGAGCCGAGATTGCACCACTGCATTCCAGCTGGGCAACAGAGTAAAACTCTGTCTCAAAAAACAAACCATTAACAAAATCATAACCATAAACAAAAACCATTAACATTAGTAACAGTCATCTTGGTTCTCCACTATCTTTTTTTTTTTTTGAGACTGAGTCTTGCTCAGTTGCCCAGGCTGGAGTGCAGTGGCTTGATCTAGGCTCACTGCAACCTCCGCCCCCTGGGTTCAAGCAATTCTCCTGCCTCAGCCTCCCAAGTAGCTGGGATTACAGACACCCGCCACCACTCCCAGCTAATTTTTGTATTTTTAGTAGAGACAGGGTTTCACTATGTTGGCCAGGCTGTTCTCAAACTCCTGACCTCAACTGATCAGCCTGCCTTGGCCTCCCAAAGTGCTGGGATTACAGGCCTCAGCCACCGCGTCTGACCACTCCATTCTTTTAAATATAACTTTTAAATCTGTTTTATTCTTTCTTTTAGGAGTAAAAAGAACACAACCCTTTTAGATGGCTCAGGTACTTAGCAAGTCAATGAAGTGGAAACATTTTGTCATGTTAGTTGTAATGAAAAGATCTGTGATTTACAGATATTTTCCAGCATTTCAGATTCTGTATGACTTTTTGGCATGTGGCAAAATGATTCGAGCTGACAGCTTTTTTCCATAATTCTGCTGTAAAGAAATGAGAATCAGATGGATCAGCAGCCAAGTGAGGGAGGCTGGAAGGCCATGCACCAACACCTTCAATATTTGCAGGGGAAATGATTTTTCAAAACCTTAATTATTTTAAATTCAAGATGCTTGTGTACACATTACACAATATTTTCCTTTTAATTCAAGAACATTAGCAAGATTGTTTATTAGCGTTCTCTTTCTCTCTCTCTTTTTTTTTTTTTTGAGACAGAGTCTTGCTTTGTCGCCCAGGCTGGAATGCAGTGGTGCATTCTTGGCTCACTGCAACCTCGGCCTCCTGAGTTCAAGCGATTCTCCTGCCTCAGCCTCCCAAGTAGCTGGGAATACAGGCACCTGCCACCACACCTGGCTAATTTTTGTATTTTTAGTAGAGGGGGGTTTCACCATGTTGGCCAGGCCAGCTTTGAACTCCTGGCCTCAGGTGATCCACCCGCCTTGGGCTTCCGAAGTGCTGGGATTACAGGCATGAGCCAACATGCCCGGCCTATTAGTGTTCTCTCTTGAAGCCTCTGTTTAGGAAGCTTCCTTATGCAGGTTCCCTACCACTACAATTGACGTTTTGTATCAACCAAGAAACCTAAATAAAATAAAAATAGGAAGCATAAAAAAGGTCATGAAATACTGACCTTTAACCATGCTGTCTTTTTGGTACATTTCCTAGACTAGCAGAGTCTATTAGAAGTGGAAGAAACTGCCGGGCGTAGTCGCTCATGCCTGTAATCCCAGCACTTTGGCAGGCTGAGGCAGGTGGATCATTTGAGGTCAGGAGTTCGAGACCAGCCATGGCCAACATGGTGAAACCCTGTCTCTACTAAATATACAAAAAAATTAGCTGAGCCTGGTGGCACACACCTGTAATCCCAGCTACTCGGGAGACTGAGGCAGGAGAATTACTTGAACCCAGGAGGTGGAGGTTGCGGTGACCTGAGATCGTGCCATTGCACTCCACTGCACTTCAGCCTGGGTGAAAAAGTGAGACACTGTCTCAAAAAAAAAAAAAAAAAAAAAGCCCAGGCATGATGGCTCGCTCCTGTAATCCCAGTACTTTGGGAGGCCAAGGCAGGTGGATCACTTGAGGTCAGGAGTTTGAGACCAGCCTGGTCTTGAAATACAAAAAAATTAGCCAGGTGGTGGCAGGCACCTGTAATCCCAGCTACTCAGGAGGCTGAGGCAGGAGAATCACTTGAACCTGGGAGGCAGAGTTTGCAGTCAGCCGAAATCGCGCCACTGCACTCCAGTCTGGGCAATAGAGCCAGACTCAGTCTCAAAAAAAAAAAAAAAAAAGCCGGGCACAATGGCTCATGCCTGTAATCCCAGAACTCTGGGAGGCCGAGGCAGGTGGACTGCCTGAAGACAGGAGTTCGAGACCACCCTGGCCAACATGGTGAAACCCCATCTCTACTAAAAATATAAAAATTAGCCAGACATGGTGGCGAACGCCTGTATTCCCAGCTACTCAGCAGGGCTGAGGCAGGAGGATCCCTTGAACCCGGGAGGCAGACATCGCAGTGAGCCAAGATCATGCCACTACACTCCAGCCTGGGTGACAGAGTGAAACTCTGTCTTAAAAAAAAAAATTAACAACTCACACCCCTACACACACATACATTCCTAATCCCCTGATCCCTCTCCACTTTAATCTTTGGCACTTTCTAATATGCTAAATAATTTAGCCATTTATCAAACTTCTCATTCACTGGCTGTCTCCCACCATCAGAATGCAAGTTCCTACAGGGCAGGGGTTTTTGCTTTTTGTCTATCTTGGTCCTGCTCTATCTCCAGCTCCTCCAACAGCCCGGTGCCTGGTTGGTGCTCAACCCATAATGTGTGTTGAATGAATGAGTGGAGTTCATGAAGACTGGGATCAGAATAACACAAGACTTGCAGGACAGGCCAGGTTCTCTGGTCTTACCCCCAAGGGAGAAAATGTGATGCATGAGATCTTTCAGTAGAGGGCGTGGGGAGAACTGGCTACCTGAAAATACAAAGATAACCAGCCCTGGAGCTGGGCGCAGTGGCTCACACCTGTAATCCCAGCACTTTGGGAGGCTGAGGCGGGAGGATCACCTGAGGTCGGGACTTCAAGACCAACCTAACCAACATGGAGAAACCCCTTCTTTACTAAAAATACAAAATTAGCTGGGCATGATGGCGAATGTCTGTAATCCCAGCTACTCAAGAGGCTGAGGCAGTAAAATTGCTTGAACCTGGGAGGCAGAGGTTGTATGAGCCAAGATTGTGCCATTGCACTCCAGCCTAGGCAACAAAAGCAAAACTCTGTCTCAAAAAATAAAATTAAAAATAAATAAATAAAATAAAAACATAAAAATTACCTGGACATGGTGGTGAGTGCCTGTAATCCCAGCTGCTTGGGAGGCTGAGTCAGGAGAATCGTTTGAACCAGGGAGGCGGAGGTTGCAGTGAGCCGAAATTGTGCCACTGCACTCCAGCCTGGGCAACAGAGCAAGACTGACCAAAAAAAATTAAAAAGGCCTGGCGCAGTGGTTCATGCCTGTAATCCCAGCACTTTGGGAGGCCAAGGCGGGTGGATCACCTGAGGTTAGGAATTTGAGACCAGCCTGACCAATGTGGTGAAACCCTGTCTCTACTAAAAATATAAAAATTAGCCAGGTGTGGTGGTGGGTGCTACCACCACCTATACATGGCTAAATCTATCATTTTCAATTTTGCATAGCTGATGGGTTAAAAATGTTACTTGATGATGTTTTAACCTGCGTTTCTTTAATTCCCTGGGCAGCTAAGCATCTTTTCATGCTTATTAATCAACAGCCTTCCTTTTTCTCCTTTTTATTATTATTATTATTATTATTATTATTTGAGACGCAGTCTTGCTCTATCACCCAGGCTGGAGTGCAGTGGAGCAATATTGGCTCATTGCAACCTCTGCCTCCCGGGTTCAGGCAATTCTCCTGCCTCAGCTTCTGAAGTAGCTGGGGCTACAGGCGTGTGCCACTACACCCGGCTAATTTTTGTATTTTTAGTAGAGACGGGGTTTTGCCATGTTGGCCAGGCTGGTCTCAAACTCCTGACCTCAGGTGATCCACCCACCTCAGCCTCCCAAAGTGCTGGGATTACAGGCGTGAGCCACTGCGCCTGGCCTGGCCTTCTTTCTTCTTTGTTAAAGGGCTTTTGCTCATTTTTCTGTTGACTTTCTGCTTCCTCTTGGTTTTGCTCTTATTTTTATGGCAAATGGTTTCTGCTAGCTTGTCATCTGTTTTTTAACCTACTTTATGGTATTTTCCCCCAATGCTTCTGTAAAAAAAAGTATTGAGACATAATTTATATAAAATATTTATATGTAAAGTATAAAATTAGATGTATAGACCTGTGAGATCAGATCACCACATCACCACAAGCAAATTCCAAAAAGTTTTGTCCTATTTATTATATTTTGAAAGTGAATTCTTTCTTTACAGTTTGTGGATTTTGTGTCTTGTTCAAAAGATTGTGTCCTCTTCAAGATTACATGGTCTTCATATTTGCTTCTTTTTTTTTTTTTTTGAGACAGAGTCTCACTCTATTGCCCAGGCTGGAGTGCAATGACACCATCTAGACTCATTGCAACCTCTGCCTCCCAGGTTCATGTGATTCTCCTGCCTCAGCCTCCCAAGTAGCTGGGATTACAGGCGTCTGCCACCACGCCCAGCTAATTTTTGTATTTTTAGTAGAGATGGGGTTTCACCATGTTGGCCAGGCTGGTCTGGAACTCCTGACCTCGTGATCCACCCGCCTCGGCTTCCCAAAGTGCTGGGATTACAGGTGTGAGCCACCGTGCCCAGCCGCTTCTTCTTCTTCTTCTTTTTTTTTTTTTTGAGATGCAGTCTCCCTCTGTCACTCATGCTGGAGTGCAATGTCATGATCTCGGCTCACTGCAACCTCCACCTCCCAGGTTCATGTGATTCTCCTGCCTCAGTCTCCCAAGTAGCTGGGATTACAGGTGCGCACCACCACGACTGGTTAATTTTTTTTATTTTTAGTAGAGCTGAGGTTTTGCCATGTTAGCCAGGTTGGTCTCAAACTCCTGGCCTCAAGTGATCCACCTGCCATGGCCTACAAAAGTCCTGGGATTACAGGCGTGAGCCACTGCACCCGCCTCTTTTTTTTTTTTGAGATGGAGTTTCGCTCTTGTTGCCCAGGCTAGAGTGCAGTGGCGCGATCTCAGCTCATGGCAACCTCCGCCTCCCAGGTTCAAGCGATTCTCCTGCCTCAGCCTCCCGAGTAGCTGGGATTACAGGCATGTGCCACCACACTCGGCTTATTTTGTATCATCCTTTTTTCTTTCTTTCCTTTTTTTTTTTTTTTTTAATTAGAGATGATGTCTTGCTGTGTTGCACAGGTTGGAGTGTAGTGGGATGAATCACAGCTCACTGTAGCTCACTGCAGCCTCGAACTTCTAGGCTCAAGCAACACCCCCGCCTCAGCCTCCCAAGTAGCTAGGACTACAGCCGTGTACCACCATGCTTGGCCAATTTTTAAAAATGTTTTGTAGACATGGGGCCTGCTTTGATGCAGGCTCAGAGCCCAGCCTGACAGTGGTATCCCACAAGATTCATTTGCCTGGCTGGTCTTGAACTCATGTCCTCAAGCAATCCTCCTGTCCCAGCCTCCCGAAGTGCTGGGGTTACAGTTGTGTCACTGCCCCCGGCTTTGTTTTTTCTTAGGGCATAATTAAAACCTGTAATTGCATGTTTAATCTGTTTGATTATTTGTTTAGTGTCTGCACCCCGGACAAGAGCAAGGGCTATGTGTACTCTGTCCCTTACTGTGTCCCTGGGGCCTGGTACTGGGCCTGACTCATTGAATCACTCAACTGGCTGCCCTCTTAAAATGGGAGGAATAATGCTTCCTAGGAATCAAGCCATGAGAAACTAATGTTAAGAAGTGGCCAACATTATCTAAACCATGTGTAACCAAGAGGAGAAGTGCCAAGAGCCCTGAGCACATACCCTGGGCTAGGTAATGGGAGCCCTTGTAAGTCTCTCTTCCATCTTACACAGTCTGATAGACGCTAGAAATTTGAACACGTAGGATCAATTGCAAAGTCAAAACTTCTGCTGGCTCTTTGGGTTTCCAAAGGATGGAAATATGAAGTAGATGCTGTTCTCTAGTAGAGCATCTTAGTCAGATGCGGATATAGAAAGATCTCAGGGCCAGAAGGGTATACAAATGTAATGAGAATGAGGAGTCGGATTGGCATTGTCCAATACGGAGCCACTGGCCACGTGTGGCCACGGAACATGTGTGGCTTGTCCTAAAGTCTTCGACTTAGCCAGCAGTGCTGGGCTCAGCTGGTCTCGCTCGTATGTCTTTATAGCTACTCCTCTCAAGTGGTGGACTCAGTTTCCCCACCTCTGAATCTGGGTGAACCCTGGACTCGCTTTGGCCAGTAGAAGATAGCAGAAGTGGCTGCGTGCTGATCAGCTGGGGCTCGTGAGGGGCTGGCTGGTCTAGGATGGCCTGGATTGGGACACCTGAACTCTCCTTCTCACGGTCCCTGCTTGTCCAGCAGGCTGGCCTGGGCTTTCTCCGTGGCAGAGGCAGAGGTCCAAAGCAAAGGAGCAGCACACAGGTTCTCTGCAGGTGGAGGAAAGCAGAGGCGTCATCCCAGATTATGCCTCTTTCACATAAAAATGATTTTCAGCTGAAGGCAATTAAGAAGCAGAAAATACAGGAAAAGTTCAGGTTTCCCTCCCCTTTCTGCCTAGAGGCACGATATAAACTCTCCTTCACTGGAGACAACCCTTAACTTTGCCCAGCCAGCGGCGGTACCAGAGGCACCGCAGAGAAATCCTGCTGCATCGGCTTCCTCTCAGATATTTACCTATGCACAGTTTCTCACCTTTGGAGGCCTAAAACTTTCTTTTTCCTGTTATTTCTCTACAAATTTATTGTGTCTTTTGGAATCTGCTGTGTAAGGCAGTGTTCTGAGCCACTGTGTTGTTACTTTTCATTTAGGTTTGTCCTGTGTGATATATGCTGCATGTATTAGTGAACTGTTCTTGGGCAGGCACAGTGGCTCACACCTGTAATCCCAGCACTTTGGAAGGCTGAGCACAGGAGTTACAGATCAGCGCGGGCTACATACTGAAACACATGTAGCCCCCCAAAATACAAAAATTAGCCTGGCATAGTGATGTGCCTATAGTCCCAGCTACTTGGGAGGTTAAGATGGGCCAATCTCTTGAGTCAGTGATGTGGGGGTTGCAGTGAGCCGAGATGGAACCACTGCACTCCAGCCTGGGCCACAAAGCAAGACACTATTTCAAAACAAACAAACAAACAAACTTCTTGTCTGTGAATCTTTTTGTTAAGGAGCCTATTTTAGTCCCTTTTGTGCTGCTGTAACAGAATACCAGAGACCGGGTAATTGATAATTACAGGCATGAGCCACCATGTCTGGCCTGATATACCTCTTACTGAAGACACAGGGGGATATAAAGTTCAATGGCTTTGATGGAGTGTGGTGCCAGGGGCATAAGGGGAACAGAGTCCAGGCTGTGTGTGCATGTGAGTGTGCATGTGTGTGTGTGGGGGGGTGCATGTGTGTGGCACATGTGGGATGTTCAGAAGCAATATCACCAGATTTTGCTCCCAGCTGGGCCTGGGGCACCCCTTTTCAGCTGCTTCAGGATGCATTCCAAGAGAGGAGAGTCTAGGGGAAAGAAAGAGTTTGGGTAGAGGCCAAGTCATCTGAACTGTTAATAGAAAAACATTAGACAAATTAAGCAGACTTTATTTGAGGAAAGAAAATTTATGAATCGGGCAGCACCCTGAACCAGTAAAGGTTCAAAGTGCTCCACCCAGCAACACTGGCAGGCCGAATTTTTTGGAAGTAACACAGAGAAACAGTCTGATGGGGTACAGCTCAGCATTTGCCTTATATGGACTTGGTCTGATCAGTTGGCAGCCTGTGACTGGTTAAAGCACAGCTGCTGTGACTTGCTGAGATTCAACTATTTGTTACAAGAATATAGTCTCAGTTGGGAGGCAGTTTACTTAAATATTAAGTTAGGTTGCAGTTCAACAGGTATGGCAGCAGCTTTGGGCCAAATTCTTTTTTTTTTTTTGGAGACGGAGTCTTGCTCTGTCACCAGGCTGGAGTGCAGTGCACGATCTCAGCTCACTGCAACCTCTGCCTCCTGGGTTCTAGTGATTCCTCTGCCTCAGCCTCCCGAGTAGCTGGGATTATAGGCATGTGCCACCATGCCCGGCTAATTTTTTGTATTTTAGTAGAGATGGGGTTCCACCATGTTGGCCAAGATGGTCTCGATCTCCTGACCTCATGATCCGCCCACCTCGGCCTCCCAAAGTGCTGGGAACTTTGGGCCAAATTTAATTGAATTTAAACATTTCTGCCTTTTGGTCAGCCTCTCAATTTTGAGAGGCTGACCAAAACCTTGGGCCCTGACTCCATTTTCTGTCACCATCATAATGGACTTGTTTTGTTTCAGTATTGACTTCACAATTTCACCTTAGTTGGATGATTCTTTATGCTTTCTTCATGTTTTTGTTATTCTAACCCTAACAGACCAGTTGATTTATACAGAATGGCTACATAGGAGTATGTAAGACTTCCCAGGGGAGGCAACACATCAGAGAGACTATTATTATTATTATTTTATTATTATTATTATTTTTGAGAGGGAGTCTCGCTCTGTTACCCAGGCTGGAGTACAGTGGCGCAATCTTGGCTCACTGCAACCTCCACCTCCCAGGTTCAAGCGATTCTCCTGCCTCAACCTCTTGAGTAGCTGGGATTACAGGCATGCACAACCACACTGGCTAATTTTTGTTTTTTAGTAGAGACAGGGTTTCACCATGTTGGCTAGACTGGTCTTGAACTCCTGACCTCAAGTGATCCACCCACCTTGGCCTTCCAAAGTGCCGGGATTACAGGCTTGAGCCACTGTGCCTGGCCTATTATTGTTATTTAAGATGGAGTCTTGCTCTGTCACCCTGGCTGGAGTGCAGTGGTGCAATCTTGGCTCACTGCAACCTCCACCTCCTGGATTCAAGAGATTCTCCTGCCTCAACCTCCTGAGTAGCTGGGATTACAGGCATGCACAACCACACCGGCTATTTTTTGTATTTTTAATAGAGACAGGGTTTCACTATGTTGGCCAGGCTGGTCTCGAACTTCTGAGCTCAAGCGATCTGCCTGCCTTGGCCTCCTAAAGTGCTGGGATTACAGGCGTGAGTCACTGTGCCCGACCAGGGAGACTATTATGATGGCTATGAGTGGACAATGCCAAGAAACTGAAGTACACTCCTTATCAGGAGTTTCAACAAACAACTAGTCAAAATCAAATAACTCAAAGTCCATGCAATAAAGATAGTTCAATAGCATTTGAGTCCAATTGGTCAGTCTTTGTTCCAGGGATGATGGTGATTAAAGGCCAAACCCTCCCCATTAAATGAGAGATCTATATTAGAGAGGTTTCAGAGACCTCCACCCAGCAACAGTGGGCAAGCAGCGTTTATAAACAGAAAAAGGAAGTGGCATTGGATATAGGCTGATTGGTTACAGCTCAACCTTTGTCTAATTTGGACACATCTGGTCAGTCTGCAGTCTGCCCCTGGCTGAAGGCTGGCTGCTGTGATTGGAGAAGACTCCTTTCTTCTTACAAGAATATACTGCCTGGTCAAGTTGTAGTTTGTTTACATAATAAATAAGGTTACATCCCAGTCAAATCCTCCCTACAAAGTATCCCCTATTCTGACCTCTATCACCATAGACTAGTTTTTCTGCTTTAAATAAATGGAATCATGCAATTAAAGAAAAAAGAGAAAAAATGAGGTTACAGTTCACTAGATTGCAGGACTTTTGAACAAATTTATTACTTATTTTTTTGATGGAGTCTTGCTCTGCCACCCAAGCTGGGGTGCAGTGGCATGATGTCAGCTTACTGCAACCTCCACCTCTGGAGTCCAAGTGATTCGCCCACCTCAGCCTCCTAAGTAGCTGGGATTACAGGAGTGTGCCACCACGCCGGACTAATTTTTGCATTTTTAGTAGAGAGGGGGTTTCACTATGTTGGCCAGGCTGGTTTCGAACTCCTGACCTCAGGTGATCCACCCGCCTCAGCCTCTCAAAATGCTGGGATTACAGGCATGAGCCACCGCACCCGGCCTGGCACACATTTAATTTAATTTAGCAGTAACTTACTCCCTGCGCCCAGAAGAGGTAGGGGCAAGAGTTGCTTTCCATGAAGAGTGCACCTGATGAGAAGGCAGCTCCAGAAGACTCAAAGGAAAACCGAGAATCAGGAGAGAAAGAAACGTGCAGTCCTTGCCTACTTCAGGGGAGGACCCCAAACTCCCGGTTGATAGTAGGGACCTGCTTCCCCATGCGCCCCAGCTCCCTCTCCACCATGCAGTCGCCTCCTGGGCCTGGCGACCACAGTTCGGGGCCTGCTCTAAGGCCCAGAGTTCTCAGTCAGGCGATGCCCAGCTGAAGTGGTCTGGGCCTCGTGGCAGCACCAGATCCAGGGTGAGGTCACGCTGCTGGTCCGCAGAGTACACAGGCCGGTAGCCCAGCAGCTGCAGCGCGCCGGCGCACACCTCCTGCACGCGCAGGATCTTAGTGAAGGGCAACGCGTGGCGCCAGGCCTGGGAGACGTTGCGCGCATTCCTAGAAGAAGTATGGAAGGCCTCGATTGGCTTGCCGATCCCCGACCCGTGGGTGATGTTGTGGATCCAGGCCTCGAGCTGTGGCGTGAGGGTCAGGCCGGTGAAGGCGTAGAGTGCGCGGATCTCTGCCAGCGGCTCCCGCGCCAGGTCCTCGAAGCGCACCAGGCGGTAGCGGCCGCGCAGGAAGGGTGGCGGCTTGAGTGTGGCGGCCTCAGCGATGCGCACGTGGCTACGGCACACCTCGCGAATCAGGCGCAGGTGAGGGTCGGCCTCCACCCACTTGCCGTTGGTGCCCAGCACGATGCCGTTGTCGCGTGCCAGTATCGGGCCCGCCGCTTCCCGGGAGCGCAGCACCGCCCGCGGGTCGCGCACCAGGTGCACGATGCGCAGGTTGAGCGCGGGGTCGCTGAGCAGCGGGTAGAGCACCTGCAGGTTGAAGAAGCGCACCTCCTTGAGCACCACATGGCTGTAGGAGCGGCAGGCCTCCCGGGCCAGGCTGAAGGGCTGCCGCGTGCACAGTGTCTTGCATACGTCCTCCTTGCTGATGGTGCCTCGGGGAAAGGCGCTGCAGGCGGGCGGCGAGCACAGCGCGCGGCTCGTTGCCCAGTTGAAAAAGGCGGACAGGTTTCGGCTCTGTGGCATGTAGGCATCAAACACGTCCATGTCGCACAAAAAGATGGAGCGCACCAGGTCGCGCACAGCCATGTGCAGCGTTGCGGCGCTGCCCTGCGACAGGGTGGTCCACACATGCCACGCGGGCTCCATCAGGTAGAAGACGTCGGGGTGCTGGCTGAAGAGCTGGCCCAAGAAGGATGAGCCCGAGCGCCACGAGGACAGCACCAGCACGTGCACACGATCCTCCCCGCCGGCTGGGGATGAGGGCCCTGGCTGGGAGACCATGAAGAGCAGGAGGCAGGTGGTCTGTGCCAGGAGGAGCACTGTCACTGTCTTGCTGGAGAACCGTGGCAGCCACATGCGGGCGGCTGGGGGCCTTCGGGTGGAGTGGGCAACTTTAGGGACCCGGACCCTCATGCCCATCCCACGCCCCAATTACTGCCCAGTGCCCTCAGGGATCAGCCCTCGGATGCGGCTACCCTACCCATTGGACTTCCCAAGACTCCCAAGGTCTCAGTCGAGCACTTTCCCAGCAATACGGAGTCAAGACATAGGCCAGAATATAGTCTGCGCTCACAGCAGAAGTCCAGTTGCAGAATAATGTGGGATATCATCAAACTGTCTACCTACCCACCCACCCACCTACTTACATACCTACAGGCTATCTATCTGTAGAGAGAAATACTATGTTTCAAAGAGAACTCCTGTCTTTTGCTTCAGGATACCTCTTAGAGAGACCCTTTTAGGTTGTGGAGCTAAAAGGGCTTGATGGGGGCTTGGGTGGATGTCAGAGCACCACCAGGCTCGCCGAGGTTGAATCCTGGCTCTGCCACTTCCTAGCCTATGATCTTGCTTATGAAGATCACTTAAATCTCTCTGTGATGGATCACTTTACCCGTGTGTGAAAGAGGGATAATTCTGGTACCTGGCTCACAGGATCTGGGGGGATTGGGGGGTTATTATAATGAAGATGGGGGAAGGGAACACGCAGTCATGCCCATAACTGAGGATTGCACCTTTTACATGGTGTGCTTCTGCATTATATAATTTTTTTAACAGGCAGGTATAAAACTTTTGTCGGCCAGGCGCGGTGGCTCACGCCTGTAATCCCAGCACTATGGGAGGCCGAGGCGGGCGGATCACGAGGTCAGGAGATCGAGACCATCCTGGCTAACACAGTGAGACCCCATCTCTACTAAAAATACAAAAAATTAGCCAGGCGTGGTGGTGGGCGCCTGTAGTCCCAGCTACTCGGGAGGCTGAGGCAGGAGAATGGCGTGAACCTGGGAGGCAGAGGTGGCAGTGAGCTGAGATTGCGCCACTGCACTGCAGCCTGAGTGACAGAGTGAGACTCCGTTTCAAAAAAAAAAACAACAACAACAACAAAAAACTTTTGTCATTAAAAATAAACAAGTAAATAAAGTGGACAAAGAACAGCAACTGTTGTCATCACTGGTGGGGAGTGAAGTGCTGTAGGCAGCATGGGCTCCAGAAGGAGGGTGTCCTGGAGCCCTGTGGGTTTGCAAGAAGATCAGTTGATGGGGAGCTAGGATGGAGCCCGAGAAGCAGAGAGGTGAGAGCAGAGTACTGTCCCGGCCAGCTGAGGGGACTCACCACCGTCCAGGGCTGCTGGGAGAGCTGCAACGCTGATCACAAATCCATGGGAGATATCTCGACATCTGGCAAAGCAGGAAGGAGAGGAGATCAGAGCCCTACAGAGAGAGACAGCCCCATACATAGAAAGCTCCCCAGGGTGGGAGCAGAGCTGTCCTGCCTGCCTTTTGCTTCAGGATAACTCGTAGAGAGACCCTTTTGGGTTGTGGAGCTAAAGGGCTTGATGAGGGCTTAGGCGGATGTCACAGCACCACCAGGCTTGCTGAGGTTGAATAAGTCTGAGTAGGGCATTTCTCCAAATGGCTGGGAACTGGCGGGGTCTCCTGATGGATGGAGGCGAGAGAGCTGGCTCCAAATCCCAGCACTGCCAATGGGGAGCTATGAGACCTGGGGCAAGTGACTTAACTTCTCTGAGGCTCAATTTCCACCTCTGTAGAATGGGATTTGCAACATTTAACCTCTTAGAGCTGTTGTGATGGATGCTGCTGCAAACATCTATGAGGGGAGGGCCTGGGGAAGCATTCCTTACACACATGCCCGTTACTGTTACTGTCCCTGTGCTGAGCTACATCTGGAGAGGAAGAACCCCCTCCACCTGGTGAGTCTCCCCACAGAGGAGACACCCACAGGCCACCTACCCTTCCAATCCCTGTATCTCCCAGGCCATCCTCTGGCGTCCAACCACCCTGAGCCTTTAGTGGACCTTAAGAATGTCATGCATTTCTCACAGGGTGGAAGGAACACTGAGCCAGCCTCCCGCATTCCAAGGTCCTAAAGTGTTCTTCTGTTTGCACCTGTTGCATCTGCAATGATCTCAAGGCTGGGTGACTTTGGAAGGGAGGAGCCTGGAAGTTTTCTCCTTGCTCCTGCCTCCTTTGCTCCTTGCCTGCCCCCTTCCCCTGTCCACACTGCCCACTGAGAGAAGCCAGGGTCTAACTCGTGAGCAGATCTCACCTCTGCTCCTTCCCCTCAATGCGGGGACAGGAGTGAGCGCAGGATGCCCAACACCTCTGTCGCCTGCTGACTCCTGAGCTGCCTTCTGGATCCCCACACCCACTCCTGGAAAACCTGGAAGATGAGGAGAGTAGCCCCCCACCTCCGCTACAAGTGCGACTGTACTTTTTCCACTGCTGGCTGATGGATGGTGAGCTCCCTTGCCAACAGAGTGCCAGAAAGGAAGGGAACTCATATTTGCTGACTTCAATGATCACAAGTGCTAGGTGCTTCGAGTCCACTGGATAACTTAACTCAATGGGCCCTGAGGTGGGCATGATGATGTCAATTTTTCAGGTGAAAGACTCAAGGCTTAGAGAGACAGCAAGAAAGCTGGGACTCCAGGACTCCTGTTCCAAAGCTCCTGGCACTTCTAATCCCAGGCTGTGGGCCTCTCCCACCTGTGATTGCCCCCTGCAGAGTGCAGGACCCTGCTGCTCTGGCCCAAACACAGTTGTCCTGGCCAGCCCAGCCCTTCCCTGGGTAGGGAGGATCTTGATCCCAAGCTAAGGTGTTTGTTACCTGTGTTCCAGGAAAGCCAGAGGTCTTCTTAAGGTGGTTGAATCACTCTATGCCACGCAGAGTCTCCAGAAGACCAGTTCCTCACTGGGAGCTTTCTGATAAGGAGCCTTACATTTAGCACAGTGGACAATTGGCCAAGGGTGCAAAGTTAGGGAGAACGAGTCAGGCAGGCCCTCTGATATGCACTTTCATCTTCGTGATTGAATGTTATCCTCCCAAGTCCCTTGGAGGTAGAAATAACCATCCCTGTCTGTTTTAATTGAAGCAGTGGGGCTCAGAGACATGAATACTCAGTAAGAAAGAGGCAGGGCAGGGGCTTAAGTCCAAGAGCCAGACTCCCAGTGCAGGGCCCTGTGGTGGGTCACACTCCTAAGCCTTTGTCCAGTGAACTCTTCCATCCTGGAAGGACTGTCCCCTTCCCCTCTAAATTCTTCCCTTTTTTGATTCTTTTCCGGGGGCACATATTTATTACATGTTTAATTTTTAGAAAAATAATTCAAACAGGTCACATGAAATTAAAAAAGTAGAGATGAGGGCATCGCAGCCTTGGCCTCCCAAAGTGTTGGGATTACAGGCGTGAGCCATAGCGCCCGGCCAAAATGCAATTCTTGACTGCCTTGCCTCTGTGTAAAAGGGGAGAGAAAGGAAGACAACATTTGCATTTGCTAGACGTTGGGCACAGTGGCTTACGCCTGTAATCCCAGCACTTTGGGAGGCCTAGGTGGGTGGTCACCAGATGCCAGGAGTTCAAGACCAGCCTGGCAAACAAGGCAAAACCTATCTCTACTAAAAATACAAAAATTAGGCCAGGTCTGGTGGCAGGTGCCTGTAATCCCAGCTACTTGGAGACTGAGGCAGGAGAGTAGCTTGAACCCAGGAGACAGAGGTTACAGTGGCCGAGATTGTGCCATTGCACTCTAGCCTGGGCAACAAGAGCAAAACTCCATCTCAAAAAAACAAAAACAAAAACAAAAAAAAAATTAGGCCAGGTGCGGTGACTCATGCCTGTAATCCCAGTGTTTTGGGAGGCCAAGATGGGTAGATCACCTGAGGTCAGGAGTTCAAGACCAGCCTGGCCAACATGGTGAAACCCCATCTCTAAAATTAGCTGGGCATAGTGGCTCATGCCTATAATCCCAGCTACTCGGGAGGCTGAGGCAGGAGAATCACTTGAACCCAGGAGGTGGAGATTACAGTGAGCCGAGATGGCACAATTGCACTCCAGGCTCTGTGACAGAGTGAGACCCCATCTGAAAAAACAAAAATTTGGGCCCAGTGCCATGGCTCACGCCTCTGATCCCAGCATTTTGGGAGCCTCAGTGGGGCGGATCACCTGAGGTCAGGAATTGGACAGCCTGGCCAACATAGTGAAACACCGTCTCTAGTAAAAATACAAAAATTAGCTGGGTGTGGTGGCGGGCGTCTGTAATCCCACCTACTCCAGAGGCTGAGGCAGGAAATCACCTGAGCCCAGGAGACAGGTTGCAGTGAGCCAAGATCAGGCCACTGCACTTCAGCCTGGGTGACAGAGCGAGACTCCGTCTCGAAACAAACAAACAAACAAACAAAAAACATTTCCTAGGCACCTGTACTGTCCTGGGGCCCAGAGGGCCTTTCCTAAAGCCTAACATCAAGCCCCTAGAGGCAGTGAGGCACGACTCCACTTCCCCTGAGTCTGGTTGCAAATTAACTCACCAAGCTATTTTTTCTCAAGAATTTCATGGAGAGCTTTTGAAAGTCACACCCTTTGAGACCCAAGTATGGAATAAGAACCCGCACCCCGACCCCTGCCCTGCGCAGTGAGGATTCCCGCGTGCAGCCGAAGCCCCAGCAAGACACTTCCAAACCAGCGCTAGCAGGGGAGATGAACTTTCCACGTTGCTGATGGAAAAGCCACCCCCAGCTCTTCCCGCCAACCCAGGTCTCTGGTGCAGGACAGAGGAGCGTCACAGCTGGGCCACTGGCCCGGCCCCCAGCCCAACCGAGTGTGGGGACACCTCCGGTGGAGAATGAAGAACCAAAGCACCTCAAAGCTTGGCGTGTCTGCCCGAGCTGGAGCAGCAGCCAGAGGGACGCCTCTCTCCCTGGGCTCAGCAAAAGCTCCCAGACGTCATCTCTTCCAAGTTCCACCGCACAGCCAGCTCTTTCTCTTCACTGGGAGGTTCCGCAGGGGCTGACTTGCTCCTTAAGGTCCCAAGACTATTAAGGGACACCCAGTGAGGCCGGGAAAGGGGCTCTAAGAGGCATGGACGAAGAGTCGGGGGTGACCAAGCCACTGGAAGCTCCTGGAGACTGGAGGCAGAGCGAATCTGGGAACAGGGCAGGAGTCCCAGAATGGGATGTTGAGGATGGGGGTGTCCTGGGGCTACCACAGGGAAGGACCCGGCGCAGAGCTCCCTCCGGAGCCCGGCACTGCGGCCCGCGCCCTCTACTCCCCGCGCGCCGGCCGGCAACCCTCGGCGCTGCCCCTCAATCTTCAGGGCTGCCTGGTGAGGCGCTTTCAGACGTGGCTGCGGTCCCAGGGTGGCCGGCGGGAGCCAGGGAAATGGGAGAAGGAAGGAAGGAGCAGGTTTTGACCCCAGCTCCCTCTCCCCACCCCCGACCGAGGGGCCATGACTCGGGGAGGGGCGCTGGCCGAGGGCAGGGCAGGAGGGCCCAGGTGGGCTGGGGCTCTAAGAGGCGCACCTTTTAGCCGGGGATGTCAAAGGACGCTGGCAGAGTCACTTCTCATCTAACTGACCACAAATGAACGTTGTAACCCTTCCCCACACCCCCAATCGCCAGAGAACCTGGGAGCTCCTGGGAGGACAAAGGCCCTAGTGAAGGAAGTCGAATCTTAATCTTGGCCCTCCTCACTCTTGGGGGCATCCTTGCAGCCAAGGGACTTGGAATCCAAACCCTTCCCAAGGCCCCAACCTCAGCCCTAAGCCAAGACCCAGGCACCTTGATGACACAGGAATCCGTGCTGCCTCCCGGTGCAGTGTCCCAGCTGGGAGGAGTTGAAAGACCAGGTGGCCTTAGGAGCTGTGCCCTCCCTGCCCTAGCCTCCGCCCAGAGGCGCAGGCTTGATAACATGTTCCAATGAATACAGGATATGTTTCAGTAAATAAAAGCTCCCCACCCACCCCTTACAAATAACAGGTCAGCCTGGCCTGGTGGCATACGACTGTAATCCCGGCACTTTGGGAGGCAAAGCAGGCAGATCACTTAAGGTCAGGAGTTCAAGACCAGCCTGGTCAACGTGGCAAAACCCCATCTCTACTGAAAATACAAAATTTAGCCGTGCATGGTAGCACATGCCTGTAATCCCAGCTACTAGGTAGGCTGAGACAGGAGAATAGCTTGAACCCCGGAGGTGGAGGCTGCAGTGAGCGGAGATGGGGCCATTGCACTCCAGACTGGGTGACAAAGTGAGACTCCATCTCAAAAACAAAGAAACAAACGGGCAGAGTCCAGTAATCTGAAAAGGATAGAGCATTGGGAGGTCCTTTAACCCATGGTGGTATCTGAAACGAGAAGTCCCTGCTGCTGGGAGTAGAAATTAGCAGTCTTTCCTGGCTGTGGTTTGGCAATGAATTAAGATCCTTAACAATGGTCATAAGTTTTTTGAATGTATCTTAAGGAAATAAACCAGCAACAAGGATTTCTACACAAGGTTTATAAAAGTGTTGTTTATGATACTAAAAAGGTTACATACAACAAAAAAGATTAGAAAGAAGTGTGCCAGAATGCCAACCATAATAACTTCTGTGATCAAACTGCTGTGATCCCAGCACTTTGGGAGGCCAAAGCGGACGGATCACTTGAGGTCAGGAGTTCGAGACCAGCCTGACCACCAGGGTGAAGCCCTGTCTCTACTAAAAACACAAAAATTAGCCAGGCATGGTGGTGGGCACCTGTAATCCCAGCTACTCGGGAGGGTAAGGCAGGAGAATCACTTGAACCTGGGAGGTAGAGGCTGCAATGAGCTGAGATCATGCTGCTGCACTCCAGCCTGGGTAACAGAGTGAGACTGTCTCAAAAAAAAAAAAAAAAAAAAAAAAGAAAAAGAAAAAGAAAAGAAAAACCACCTACTGGGTACTATGCTTATTACGTGGGTGATGAAATAATCTGTACACCAAACCCCCAGGTTGTACAATTTAGCTATATACGAAACCCATACATATACCCCATGAGTCTACAATAAAAGTTGGAAGGAAAAAAAAAAAGAAAGAAATAATTGCTTTATTAGCCTTACATGATGGAATATTAGGGGGGTCTCATCTGACTTAAGCCGAAACTGTACTAATCATTTGGCAAAATCAGGAGTCTTTCTGCCTCCAAATATTCAGTAATAACATCAAACCCTAACTTAGCTATGGGTCGGAGCTGAGCTAATAAAATCCTCTATATTTCTTCTTTCTTTCTTTTTTTTTTTTTTTTGAGACGGAGTCTAGCTCTGTTGCCAGGCTTGAGTGCAGTGGCGCAATCTCGGCTCACTGCAACCTCCGCCTCCAGGGTTCAAGCGATTCTCCTGCCTCAGCCTACTAAATAGTTGGGATGACAGGCACGTGTCGCCACACCCAGCCAATTTTTGTATTTTTAGTGGAGATGGGGTTTCACCATGTTGGCCAGGATGGTCTCGATCTCCTGACCTTGTGATTCACCCACCTCGGCCTCCCAAAGTGCTGGGATTACAGGCGTGAGCCACTGCTCCCGGCCTCTTGCTTTTTATTTACCTCTTGCAGCTATGCTGTGATTCAGAGTCAGAAACTATCAACATCGGGTCTGTAAATAACTTCATATTCACCAGACACAGTCATAATTATCCAACACGTAGATTTCACATGGCATGTGAATCCCACTGAAAACTCATCTACCTGGGGAAGAACTAGGGGACTTTCACCAAAGACCTCATGGAAGTTCCAAGGTCTTTAGGCAGAGCCTTGTAAAGCATGGCTGCAGATGAGTAATAAAGACAGGTGTGTGCAACCTCTGCCCTCCCTATTCTTTGCCATTCCAAACCCTTTCCCTCGAAAAAGGTACATGTGATCTTCCATTTTGACTTTATTTATTTATTTATTTATTTAAACAGATAGGGTCTCACTCTGTCACCCAGGCTACAGTACAGTGGTGCAATCATAGCACACTGCAGCCTCAAGCTCCTGGGCTCAAGTGATCCTCCCACCTTGGCCTCCCAAAGTGTTGAGATTAAAGGAATGAACCACCATGCTCGGCCTCATTTTGAACATTTTAATTAGAAAGTTACAAAACATCATGGGTTCTTTATACAAGATTTGCATTAGAATAATTTAATAAAATGCAAACCAATGTTTATACGTATCTTGTCATCTTTCCATATCTCATTGCCTTATGGGAATTTAAACAAGAAACTATTTTTCGTTTAGATCTTAAGAAAAAAATTTAGGCATATAAAAAGCCTGAATATTAAAAAAAGACAAGGGGGTCAATGTTAGGGAATTCCTCTGCTTGAATACTTCAAAATAGCTTTGTTTCCAAAACTGTTTTAGTAAGCCTAAAGGAGCACTGAAAACGACAACTGATCTCCAAAGTAAACTGAGGCACACACTGAGGGGTGTGTTTCTGGGTGGGCATGAAGCATGGATCACCGGGGCCATGTCCTTCCAGTGGCAATGACCTGCTTGGGATCAGGAAGCAGCTCCATGTGTTCTTGGAGGAGACTGCACGCATCCTCAGGAGGTGAATGGGCTGAACAAGCCATCTTCCGTGTGCAGAGGCCCCTTCCAGCCATCTCTGCTCCTGCAGACACTTGCCTAGCCACGAGGGTAATCCACTGGACTGCTTGGTATTCTGCTAGTGGCCAGGCTGGACTGACCTGCCCAGGCCAGCATCCTCTTTACACTCTTACTGCTTCTTGTGTCCTTCCCAAAGCTGCCCGCCCCACTCTGATGGGCACCCTGTTCCTTAGTCAAGGGAAACGCCAGCCGCTGGGCTTCCCGCTAGCCTTCCAAATAAACTTGTGGTTGTCAGGCAGCGGGAGCCAATCCCAATACCAACCCCTGTCGCCCCTGTCCTTTGCAGGAAGGGGGAGGGCTGTCAAGGAGGAGGAGGGCCAAGTGCCCAGGCTGTTGGGTGAGGGCCAGAAAGAACCTGTTGTGACAATGCTTTCTTCCCCCAGTGCTGCTGAGGGGGCTGAGAATGAAACAGCCCCTCTGACTTCAGCCTGCCATCCAGGGGCACAGATAGAGGGAAAAATAGGGCAAAGAGCCAGCCACAGTCGGGCAGGGATCCAGGGCTGCTCAGCTGAGCTGATGACAGATGACTGACTGTTGGGCTGGGGCAGGTGGACGGTCCAAGTGTCCTTCAGCGGCCCTCCCTGATTGCCTGTGCTAATGCGGCCCTTGCCCTTGGGCCCTGCCCCTCCAGGTCTCCAGTTAAAGGCCTCAGCTCTGGAAATCAAAGCTGTGAATGGGAAATGGAGAAGCCCAGGGGTGCAAAGTGCTAGTGATTGGCATGTTTGTCACAAGAGAGCCCTGAAAAGAGTAAGAGTGGCTCACAACAGAAGGAAGAAATGCACAGTGTGTTCTTCAGTTCAATAGAGGAAAAGTCTCTGCTTGACCAGAGATGGGACTCTTTCCAAGATGTCTGAACTGACTGCAATTTTCTCCTGAAATTCAACGCTAAGGCAAAGAAGGAAAACCCAAAAAGCTAATTATAGCCTCCAGGAACTCTCAGACCTTTCCACAAACCAGTCCCTGACAATTCTGCAGGAGCTCTGAAGATATGGAACTTGTGTAGAGCAAAACTGGAAAGAACCGTTGTCTCTGAGGGAAAAGCACACAAGTCCGCAGGTGTCCGCTGGGCTCTTTCAAAAGGTCCTAAGATGTTCCCAGAAGATGACAATGAGGCAGCCACGGTCCTGCTGAGTCTTCAGAAACGGCCTTTCTAGGATAAATGCTCCTTACACAAGTCTCCCCGGGGCGTCACTGTCACAGGGATGGTGGTCACCACCTGATTCTGAAACACGAAGATCTTGATTCTTTCAAACACCCAAAGGAAGATAAGCAGGATGCTGACATACTGCACCCAGGCGAACTTTACCATCTCCCAGAATCCTGGCTGATAAGTATGGACAGTTAAGGAGTGAAGGGCCACATGGTGTTAAGTATGAAGAGAAAATCCAAGATGGAATTGGCTGTGGCAGAGGTATCTAGAAAGGAGGCAGGACCTCTGTCATGTACACACCCAGATGGAAGCTGACCTGAACTTGGCCAAATGGTAAAACCAGCCACATTTGATTTGAGCTATTTATATACCAAGCCTGATGACCAACCTCCTAAACAGACAACTATGCCAAACTAGATTGATCATGGACTAGAGACATGCTGAGCTGTTAACCAGCCATCCACCCATCTTCTAAAATCTTCCAGTTGTGTAAACTTAGAACACCCTTAGCTCCTGCCTAATTGCACCTGTATGGAACACAATTTAGCTGGTTCCTAGGTTTGTGTCTCTGGAATTGTAATTCCTAAGACCCCAGTTAAAATGCCTTCTCTTTTGTTTGCTTCTCTGCAGTGTTGGTGTTGGTTTCATTTTCTATTAGTCGACCTAAGTCAAAATTGAACCAAAGTTTAGGTCAGACAGGGACTGGCAAGAATGTTTCACATAACCTTAGCATAAAAGGGATATCATATGATTATTAAGACATAAATATGGATGATTCTTACCTAGAAGAATTGCTTGGAAACAAATAGGACCAAGACATGAATTATTTGTTCCTGTATGAATAGCAGACATACAGTCATTTTTTGAGTCATGTAGCCTAAGATGTCAAAGACGCAGCCATTTTTATGAGGCTATAACCCTGTCATGATTTCCAAGAGAAAACCTCCCACGTCTGTTACTACTTGAGACAACTAAGGAATCATTCCTTTTTGAAAACTGAGCTACCATTGATTTTTTAAAAATTGTTGTTTGCTTTAAGAGGCAGGGTCTCACTCTGTCACCAAGGCTGGAGTACAGTGGCACAATCATCGCTCACTGCAACCTTGAATTCCTGGACTCAAGCAATCCTCCTGCCTCGGCATCCCAAGTGACTGGGACTACACATGTATGCCACCATGCCTGGCTAATTTTTTTTTTTTTTTGGTAGAGACAGGGTCTCACTATCTTGGCCAGGCTGGTTGTGAACTCCTGGGTTCAAATGATCCTCCCACCTTGGCCTCCCAAAGTGCTGAAATTATAGGCAGGAGCCACCACATCCAGCCTTAACATGGACTCTTTAACAGAAAGGATATGAAATGACTTCCACAGGGTATCGGATGATAGCATTAATCACAAATGGAGCATCTGCGGCCCTGCCTACCAGCCAGATGGGGTTGGGATCATTCAGGACGGTGGTAACTGCAATGCAATCATTAACCATTAACCACGATGGCTGTTTGACTCTGGCAGTTGAAGGCTATAAAGATTATTTGATACCTGGAAATTATCCTGTGCTTCAGAACTGAAAGAAATCATTCAGAAGGAAAGAGAAATTGCATGTGCAAAGCTGATCACACATTATTTGTTAAAATAATAGTCAAAATACTTTTGTTAAAATACATAAAAAACTTGGAAAGAATTTCTTCTACATGTGCTGAATGGCTAACTGAAGGAATACTATACTGCCACTAAAAGTAGTATCACAGCTTTGTAGCTGTGTGGGGAAGTATTTATATTCCAAGTTTAAATAAATAAAAATAACTTGGATCCCAATGTGTTTCTACACTACAATGGCTGTATAAAAAGATCTGCAGAAGGGTAAAGAATGAAAGGAATGAAAAAATAGTTGATTTGTAGGGCAATGTTTTCTAGTTTTGTTTCAAAATTCCCTCTATTATTGCAATAATGCCACTAGTATATGCCATAAAATCAGTAAGCAATACTGGATTTGCAGTCGTCCCCCTTGTGAGACGTCTGTGTATAGTCTCCATGATGTCTGGTTGCCAAGTAACACTGTAGATGCTTTTAGAGAAAACCTCAGCCACCGACCAGACAAACGTGCCGAGTCCACACATGCCATGGCCTAGAGCTCTGTAAGGAATGAGCACACTGTGCCTTCTGGCAGGAAGCAGGGGCACTCCTGTTCTCCTGCTGGACTGCTAATGTGGGGAGAGTCACCCACGTTCTCTGTTTTTCTCTGAAAAGCATGAACAGCAATTTGTCTTTGGCATCTGTTATAGGTGTGGTATGGGGAACAACTCAATTAGGCTTATATTTTTTAAAGGAGAAACCCACCAAGCCAGTGGTGGGATAATGATGGCATTTAACCATCACTAACCTGCTGGACCACGGGATGCTGGAGGGGTGGGGGCGGTCCCAGGTCTGAAGATCAGGACGAAAAGGACAAATCCTGGACAGCATATTTGCTCCCATCGTTGAGCATTCACGGGTTTTGACATTTTCATCACAAGGGTTCCAGTTCTGCTTGTCTCTGTTGCCCCCACTAACCTTGAAAGTCCTGAGCAGTGGCTGAATGGGTTCTACCTGTGACTCACCGTTCCTCTCCTGGTAGGCAGCAACAATATGGGTGAGGTCGTAGTCATAGGCAAAGGGGCTGGTCCCGTTGATCACGGATATCTGGGACACGGGAGGAGGATGTGGTGTGAGCACCTGGGAGACTCCTCCCCTTTTCCTTCTACCCTTCTGCCCACCCAGGCTGGTCCCACAGAGCACCCTCTTGTTCTTGGTGGCCTACTGCAGTATCAATAATCTTCTCTTCAAAGATGAATAAACTCTCTTGCAACAATTTAAGCCCATTTACTCTCAGTCTTTCTTTCTGTGGATGGAAATAAGGGGTCAGTGTCCATGTTTTATAGGTTTTAAAGCTATTTTTAAAATACCCCTCCTTATCTCAGTGGGAGAAAGAATTCCTTAAATTATTTTAATAGACCGTATTTTCGCCAGGTGTGGTGGCTCATGCCTACAATCCCAGTGACTTGGGAGGCTGAGGCAGGAGGACCACTTGAGGCCACGAGTTCAAGGCCGTAGTCAATGATGATCATGCCACTCACTACACTCCAGTTTAGGAAACAGAGAAAGACTTCATCTCTCAAAAAAAATAAAAAAATTAAAAAAATAAAAAGCCAGGCATGGAAGCTCACGCCTCTAATCCCAACACTTTGGGAAGCCCAGGCAGATGGATCACTTGAGACCAGGAGTTCGAGACCAGTCTGGCCAACATGGTGAAACCCCATCTCTACTACAAAGAAAACAAAAATTAGCCAGGCGTGGTGGCATATGGCTGTAATCCCAGCTATTCAGGAGGCTGAAATCAGAGGATCTCTTAAGCCTGGGAGACGGAGGTTGCAGTGAGCCGAGATCATGCCACTCCACTGTAGCCTGGGTGACAGACCAAGACTCTGTCTCAAAAATAAAAATAAAATACAAATAAAAACCCCTACACAAAGACAAAAAAAAGAAACCATACTTCCAACTCCTTTGTCATTTTCTTGGTCTTCTCTGGGTGCTAAGTTCTTTATCACTTTTAAATATAGAGATATAGATAAAATGCAAACCATAAGCATATAATCCCTTAAAGGAGGAAATAATTGCTTGCTGTTAATGTAATCTGATATATAGACATTCAGACAAAAAGTGCCATATTCATTTCATATGTTGCAGCTTCCTATTCTTTACAACTTATATTGATTATAGTCAGAGCAACAGTAAAACCCACTATATATCTACAAGTCTGGGTGTATGGCTGTAATAACTGGTAACATCCCTTTTTCATTTTCTAAAGTACCTCAGCTCAACTTCTATGGTCCCCATTGTGATAAAATAAAGTGAGGAATGAGTGATTAGATGCATGAGTTCTGCACACAGACAGGCTCTGTTATCTTTCAAGATTTGAGCCTTTGGGAAAATTAATGACTGTAAGCCCCAGTTACGTCTTCTGCAAAATGAGTTCATTATTTAAACAGGTATCTCTGTGAGCTTACCATCTGCCAGGCAGTGTGCTAGGCACGGATGTGATAATATTTGAGATGCCACTGCTGTCAAGGCTGAGGGAGACAACAAATAAACACACAAACACATATCCTGAGTAGGCCAGGCGGCAGGAGGGAGAGTCTGGCTGAGGAATGGTGGAAGGAGGGGCTGCTACTGTAGAAGCAGGTCAGAGAAGGACTGGGCTTGGGGATATCTGAACAGGGACCTGAATGGCATGGTCCGATAAGCCACATGGATGCCTGGCAGAGGAAATGGCAAAAGCAAAAGCCCTGAGGTGGCAGCTGCTTCTTGAGTTTGAGGAACAGCAAAAAGGCCAGGGGGGCTGGAAGGGAGCAAGCAGGGGCAGTGATGGGACAAGTGGCTGGAATGCGGGGAAAGGACAATCTGGGCAGCTCAGAGGTTGCCGTGATGATTAAAGGAGATGATATAGGTAAACCCCTGCACTCAGGGGTGGCATATGTTATGAGTTCAGTAAACTATGGCTAGTAATATTTCTGAAATACTTTACATGAACATTTTACATCATCATTTTACAGTGTCCTTCGGAGTACATCCTGTGTGTGACCAAGCGTGTGTATGGAAGACACAATGTGTGTGTGTGCACCCACGTGGACCTAAAAGCAATAAGCAATTTAGTTCTTCGACAAACACAGATTTTGTTTCTCTTCCCTTCTAGGTGTAACTATGCGTTTACCTTCTCTGTAGTTGGAAAAAATTCATGGCAAGAATTCTACAGAGACCCTCTTTGGTGTCACCCACAAAGAAATGATATTTCTACTTTTCTTTTCTTCTTCTTCTTTTTTTTTTTTGAGACAGAGTCTTGCTCTGTTGCCCAGGCTGGAGTGCAGTGGCGAGATCTCAGCTCACTGTAACCTCCACCTCCTGGGTTCAAGCAATTCTCCTGCCTCAGGCTCCCAAGTAGCTAGGATTACAGGCACGCACCACACGCCTGGCTAATTTTTTGTATTTTTAGTAGAGACAGGGTTTCACCAGGTTGGCCAGACTGGTTTCAAACTGCAGACCTCAAGTGATCCATCCGCCCACCTCCGCCTCCCACAGTGCTGGGATTACAGGCATGAGCCACTGCGCCTGGCCTGACATTTCTACTTTTCATTCCCCTCTTTAAAGAACTTAATGAACAGTAACACAGAGAAACAAAGGAGCTGGACAATGAGAAGCGCTCTTACGTTGTATCGGGCATCTAGGCCACCACAGCTCAGCGGCTGCTTCTGCTGCAGCCTCAGGTCTCCGTTCACGTATAACTGGGATCCCGGGACAGGAAAGGAGGACTGGAGAAACGCCATGCTCTGCATCACGAGGGTCACCATCCTCTGAAATCATTAGAAGGACCAACAATACCAACCGCCATCAGATCTGAAGGGCTCTGGGTGCTAAGAGTCACCTGTCGTGGCTGAAACCTAAGAGGCCCTCACATACCTAGCGTAGCCATGCAGGAAACACTGCCTAGAACGTTCTGAGCTATTAATAGCCCATGTCAGTTAATATGACTAGTGAAAACCATTCCATTGGCCTAAGTTAAATCCCAAACTACACGGGGAAGAGGGCCTGCTAGAGTGCAGGTCTTCTAGAAATCAGAAGAAGGACTCTGGTCTACTCAAAAGACACAAGGGAGAGGACAGCCTCCCAGCGGACTGACTCACGTGTAATCGATAGGAGAAAGTCAGGATGAGCTGCACACCGAGAACGTGCTCCGTGGACTGCAGGGGAAGCTCCAGCTTAAAATGTAACATGTCCGTCTTCCCATCCTGGTTCCTGTCTTCTTCTCTAGTCTAGGAAACCCAAACAGGCCCAGCAGCCCTGGTCACTAATGAGTCTGGGAGGAATCCACATCACTTCTGTACATACACAATGACCCACTGTCTTGCTGTACACAACAGGCATTATCTCCTCCACTAAAAGAGAAAGGCAGATAGATGTAAGTGCATTAATACTGGGGAGAGACACAAAGTGCATGGTCCCTGAACTTCATATCTGGGCCTTTCAAATGTTCACTGGCCAAAATAAATGGGCAATAACAAAAAAATCTGGATAGTATTTGTGCCTTTCAGTTGTCTCATGTGATCTTGCTTATTTTGCACTGATATTTTTTTCTTTTTTATAAATATGCCTGAATTTGTATGGAAAATTTAAGTAGCATGTCAGAATAGTCTTCTATGTCTCTAGAAGTCAACTTGTTAAAATAGAAAAACACCTAATCCTAATCATAATGCATTCCTCCAACAAACTCAAACTCAACAGAAAATCACCAAGCTCTATTTTTTGTTGTTTTTTTTTGAGCCGGGGTCTAACTCTATCGCCCAGGCTGGAGTGCAGTGACGCAATCACGGCTCACTACAACCTCCGCCTCCCAGGGTCAAGGAATTGTCCTGCCTCAGCCTCCTGAGGAGCTGGGATTACAAGTGCCCACCACCATGCCCAGCTAATTTTTTTATTTTTAGTAGAGACTGGGTCTCACCATGTTGGCCAGGCTGATCTTGAACTCCTGACCTCGGGTGATCCGCCTACCTCAGGCTCCCAAAGTGCTAGGATTACAGGCGTGAGCCACCGCACCCGGCCTTACCAAACTCTGTTTATAGATTCTGAAACCACGAGTGTCTTTGCTTCAGATTCTTGATGTTGTATCTTATCTCATCATTCGTGTGAGGACCTGAAAGCCTTGTGCATCTTTTAGTAGCAATCAATGAAATGAAAAAGGAAGCTATGTCAAATCAGCAAAGCATTAAAACCATATCTATGTGATAAATTACGGGCATGAAAGGAAAGAAGACAGAGGTCTGTAGAGGAAAAAAGACAAAATACAGCTTATGAAGCATATGTAGGCAGTGAAAAAAAACTGGTATCCACTCCTACCATCCACAGTCTTGCCAAACAGTGATGCTAAAATGATGATCAGGAAAGCATGGTTACTGAAAAGTGATCACTGCTGACATGGTCCCTCTGCACAACTCTGGATCTTTTTGCTACAACTGATCCTTTCCCACTGTAGATTCCCAGAACGATTCTACTATCGTGTAGCAGCATTCCCATCTGGATCCACCATCTATGGGTTCATTTTGATTCCCACCATTACTATTACATAAGGAAGAGATTTTTTGTGTGTGTGCTTTTTCAGGCTAAGAAGGTCATTTGAAATGAAGAAATCTCAATTTTCAGAAACTTTCAATTATTTCTTTCTTTCTAGACAATAATGTTCCTTCTCTTAGGTCTTGTTTTAGAGAAACCTCCCTCCCTTTTCTCTTGGATACTTCCTCTCTGCCCTGTTTCATCAGCTTCGGGGAGGGATATCTGCTACCAGGGCTGATGATCAAGTTACTGAGGCAATGATGGACAAGTCATTATAGGTAGGATGAAAAGAGCCTGCCTTGCGGATCATGAGGTCAGAAGATCGAGACCATCCTGGCCAACATGGTGAAACCCCGTCTCTACCAAAAATACAAAAATTAGCTGGGAGTGGTGGCACGTGCCTGTAATCCCAGCTACTCAGGAGGCTGAGGCAGGAGAATCGCTTGAACCAGGAAGTTGGAGGTTGCAGTGAGCCAAGATCTTGCCACTGCACTCCAGCCTGGTGACAGAGCGAGACTCCATCTCAAAAAAATAAAATAAAAAATAAATAAAAGAGCCTGCCTTGTCTCCTGTGGATTTTCTTCAATTGGGATCTGGGTAGAAAATGTTATGTAACTCTCTGTGATGGATCCACACCTTCTAGATCTTTAGGGTTGGACAGGAAGAAAAGATCACATTTCTCAACTTGCAACAGAGGATAGTGGCCAGGAGACAACTGCCAGAAGAATCCAGACTCCAACACACTGTGGGAGGGGGAAAAGCTCATTTCCTTTGATCTTTACAATAAATGTAAAGCCCCAGGCAGGCAGAACAAGTATTTTCCCATTACACAGATGACAAAATCAAGGATGAGTGAGATTAGGGCATTTATCAGAGGTACAGCAAGTAATGGTGAAGACAGGATTTGAGATCAGGTGACTTCAAATCTGGTCCTCTTTTTAGGACCAAAATGTCTAAAATTATTTTAAAAATTCCAAATGAAGACAGCAGGTTGGACAAATCTTCCTGAAAAACAGCAGCACCAGGTATCTACGTCTGTATACTTGCCTGTGCACATCCTTCCATTACAAGTTTGGGGGGGACAGATTTGGCACAACACCATCAATAGTGTCTACTTGTTAAATTCACTCATTGATCTGTTACGTACTTTTTGGAAACACGCCAGGCACTATTTCAAATAATGAGACTATAATGGTAAACAAAATAGACAAAGTCCCCATCCTAATGGGGCATACATTCCCGATGGACAATGTAGAAAACAGTGACAAGTGCCACTGACAGAAATAAAGCAGGCTAAAATTAGAGAATAATGAAGGTAAAATTTAACAGAAATTGGCCAGGCGTGGTGGCTTATGCCTATAATCCCAGCACTTTGGGAGGCCCAGGTGGGTGGATTGCTTGGGCTCAGGAGTTCGAGAGCAGCCTGGGCAACATGGCGATACCCTGCCTCTACTAAAAATACAAAAATTGGCTAGGCATGGTGGCGCGCACCTGTAATCCCAGCTACTAGGGAGGCTGAGGCAGGAGAATCGCTTGAACCCAGAAGGTGGAGGTTGCAGTGAGCCGAGATCATGCCACTGCACTCCAGCCTGGTGACAGAGCAAGACTCTATCTCAAACAAACAACAAAAAAACCCAAAAAGAATTTAACAGAAATTTTTAAATATTCAGGATGACCCAACTTGTTGGAGTCCTGAAGGAAGTGAAGTGATGGGGTGCAGGAACATCTCAGAGAGGAGGGATCCAGGCTAATCAGGTACATGTGCTCTAGGTACCCGTGGGGTCAATGCATCTGGCAGAGTGGGTGAGAAGGAGAGCAGGGTGGAGAGAGTGGGGAGAGAAGTTTCGATGGAAAGGATGTGTCTCCCACAAATGACCTGTCACCAAGCTGGACTCTCACCCTCCTGGGGCTGGCGAAGTTTGGCTGTGCTCCTCTGTTATCACTTGGACCACTGAATAAATCAATTATTTAATTCCATTTAGTTGAAAGTAAGTTTAACATATGTGCAATAGCTAACAAAGGCAGGCATTCAAAGGCTACTACTTCTTTAACACAAATTCTAGGTCACTATCTAACCTCCAACTGGTACTTAGCCAAGAGAATTCACACATCACACCACCACCTTATATCTACAACGTATATACAGGCTTTGGAACAATTTTTATATCCATTCATTGTCCCACGTGATTCCTCTGCATATCCCAGGAGAGATGTGGGTACTCTCATGCCCTGTATACGGATAGATAAGTTGAGGGTGAGGTTATGAAACCCAGTGACAGAATTGGGACTAGGACCTTGTGGGACAAGGATCTTGGTTTGCTGACTCCTGATTCAGGGCTCTTCTATAATAGCTCATAAGAATTCTAACTGAAAAGATTTCTCATGGTTAAAGGAGGATAACCCTTTAGAGATATACATGAAATCCACACGCATGTACTGAGCAGAGTCAGAGGGAATTTTTTTTTTTTTTGAGACGAAGTCTTACTCTGTTGCCCAGGCTGGAGTGCAGTGGCACAATCGCCACTCACCGCAACCTCCACCTCCCAGGTTCAAGTGATTCTCCTGCCTCAGCTTCCTGACTAGCTGGGATTACAGGTGTGCGCCACTACACCCAGCTAATTTTTGCATTTTTAGTAGAGATGGGGTTTCACCGTGTTGGCCAGGCTATTCTCAAACTCCTGACCTTGGGTGATCTGCCCGCCTCAGCCTCCCAAAGTGCTGGGATTACAGGCATGAGCCACCGCACCTGGCCAGAGGGAATTTAACATAGGGAATAAATAGTCCCATAGGTATTAGAGGACTGAAGACGTAAAAAGGGGATATCCCAGCAACACAGAGATAGTAGCTGCAGGGAACATTTCCCACACCTAGGACTAGAGAAGAAGGGGAAGCGGGTGGGACTGATAGAACTTAGAGGTTCAGGGAAGAGGCCTCGAAGAGCTGAGCCTCAGACTTCAAGAAGGGACCGCAGCCCAGATGGGGCCAGGACCTCTGAGCTTGGAGGAAGGATGCACTAGAGGGAACCTGGAAGCCGGTAGGAGAGGCGTCTTGCTCCTTCCTGTTTGCTGGTTGTCCCTGTTTGTGTCATCCACAGTGGTTCACCCTGGCAGTGGTGACTGGTTTCATTTTTTTTTTTTTTTGCACTCCCAGAACAAGGCTCATCATGCCTCCTATTGGCAGAACCTAACAGGAAGCTGCAGGGGAAGAAGGTGCTTTCCAGCATCTCAGCAGGAACCTGGAAGCTGAGCGTAGGAGGGTGGGTTTGGAGCTGAGACAATACCTCATAACCAGCACACCACCTGACTGCAGGAATTGCCAGAAATTAAAGTGCCATTGTTTCCAGAGTATCCTGATGTGTGACTTTTTTCCCCGTCAGGAATTCCCAACATCTGACGGTTTGTTGGAATTTTGTTTAGTTTCTGTTTTGTTTGCGTACATTTCATTCATTTAAGTCGTATTCTTTTTTTTTTTTTTTGAGATGCAGTCTGGCTCTGTTGCCCAGGCTGGAGTACGGGTGGTGCAATCTCAGCTCACTGCAATCTCCGCCTCCCGGGTTCAAGCAATTCTCGTGCCTCAGCTTCCCGAACAGCTGGGATTACAGGAACCCGCCATCACACCCGGCTAATTTTTGTGTTTTTAGTAGAGACGGGGTTTCACCATGTTGGCCAGGCTGGTCTAGAACTCCCTACCTCAGGTGATCCACCCGCCTCGGCCTCCCAAAGTGCTGGGATTACAGGCGTGAGCCACTGCGCCCGGCCCATATTCTTTTATTAAAGGTTAATTTCCTAGTTTATACCAGTGTCTGTTTCACCATATACTTGTCATCACCGGGTGCTCCTTTCTTTTTAAGCTAAAAATACTCTTTGGCACCAGTTTTGGGTCTCTAGCAAAGCAGAAACTGCCACTTCATGGTTCCTTTCCACCTTTCTACCTGTATTTCTTTTTTTTTCTATTTCTTTTTTTCTTGATACAGGGTCAAAAAAGGCTAGAGTGCAGTGGCATGATCACAGCTCATTGCAGCCTTGACCTCTCAGGCTCAAGTGATCCTCCCACCTCAGCCTCCTGAGTAGCTGGGACTATAGGCATTCACCACTACCCCTGGCTAATTTTTAAATTTTTTGTAGTAGGGCCTCACTATGTTGCCTAGGCGGTCTGGAACTCCTGAGCTCAAGGGGCTAGCCTCCCAAAGTGCTGAGATTATAGGCATGAGCCACAGTGCTCAGCCTTGTATTTCAATCTAAGATACCATTACTTATAAAATGAACCATTATTTTATATACCACTGATAAAAGAAAAATATTTCCAATTAAACTATGATACTTTTCTAATCACTTACTTTTTAAAAAGTTACTAAAAGAGCTTTTAGATTTAGACATATTTACACAGATATCATGTTTATTTACTTAGAAAAATATAAGCAAAATAGGTTGGGGCAGTGGCTCACGCCTGTAATCCCAGCACTTTGGGAGGCCGAGGTGGGTGGATCACCTGAGGTCAGGAGTTCGAGACCAGCCTGACCAACATGATGAAATCCCGTCTCTACTAAAAATACAAAAATCAGCCGGCTGTGGTGGTGCCTGCCTGTAATCCCAGCTACTCATGAGGCTGAGGCAGGAGAATTGCTTGAACCCAGGAGGCGGAGGTTGCAGTGAGAAGAGATTGCGCCACTGCACTCCAGCCTGGGCAACAGAGTGAGACTTCATCTCAAAAAAAAAAAAAAGAAAAGAAAAGAAAAGAAAGAAAAATATAGGCAAAATAAATTGATTCAGGGATTCCTAAAACTTCTTTACATCCTCATCCTTTTGAGTAACACTTTAACTCAGTCAACAATATCCATACTTTTCTATGCAACTTTGTCCTTTGTGCCATCAAACATGTTGGTGATACAGCATTAAAAGAAAAACAAAAACAAAAAACAAAAATTCAGCCGGGCATGGTGGCTCATGCCTATAGTCCTAGCACTTTGGGAGGCCGAGGCAGGCAGATCACTTGAGCTCAGGAGTTCGAGACCAGCCTGGCCAACATGGTAAAACCTCGTCTATACTAAAAATACAAAAATGAGCCAGGCGTAGTGGCAGGAGCCTGTAATCCAGCTCCTTGGGAGGCTGAGGCAGGAGAATCTCTTGAACCTGGGGGGCGGAGGCTGCAGTGAGCCAAGATTGCGCCACTGAACTCCAGTCTGGGTGACAGAGTGAGACCCTGTCTCAAAACAAACAAACAAACAAACAAACAATTCATAAAAGAAACTAAAAGCCATTGGTCTGGGCCCTTAAGCAGACTTTGAAATTATGGAGAGCTTTCCTGTTTTTAAAAGCCTCTCAAACTTTCCCTTACTTGCTCTCCATTCAATTCAGGGGTTAAAAAAATGTTCTACTACTGTCTCTGGGGTTTCCTCTGAGGTTGCTGATGCCCCTTCTTTTTAATTGCATTTTTATTTTTCTAACACCTACCTCTTACACAGAAATGATGCCCCTTCTGCATGTTTTGATGCCGGCACAGGTGTAAGCAATGAGAACTATGCCATACCTGCCTCCTTGCCAACAGTTGATAACCACAGACAGGAAGACACTGATTTCAGGGATGAGAAAAAACAGGTGTCTTAGAAACACGGTACTCTCCACTCATCCTCCGGAATCCTTCTATAACCTTCAGTCCCTGTATTCTCTGGGTCCACACATGCCTTCAAGAGCTATGTCAGCCTCCTTGAGGCTTGAGGGGAAAAAGTCACTCTGCTTTTCTCTTCTCTCATTAAAAACAACAAAAACTAGACTTCCAAAGCATCAAACATGTAGGGAGCTTAGAGACGCTGTCCAGGATGAGCTGACCAAAGCAGAAGCAAGGCTGTTTGTGACTTCAGCATTTCCCCCTATTAGCCACTGCAAAGCCACCTCCCAGCACTTGGTCCAACCTTAATCAACAACCACTGTTTCCTTTGCCTTCTGGACAGTTTCCTGGATAGAGTGACGTCAGTCTGGCTCTATGTTCAAAGTTAGAAAATAAAAGTAGTTTGTTGCAATAAGGGCTAAGATTTTAAGATATAGCATAAGAAATACTGAGTTCCAGTCCAGACTCTGTTCACTTCAAAGCAGTGGCTCACACTTGTAATCACACCTGTAATCCCAGCTCTTTGAAAGGCTGAGGTGAGTGTATTACCAGAGTTGAGGAGTTCTAGACCAGCCTGGCCAACATGGTGAAACCCTGTTTCCACTAAAAAACACAAAAAAGTTAGCCCGGAGTGGTGGTGCATGCCTGCAGTCCCAGCTACTTGGAAGGCTGAGGCGAGAGGATTGCTTGAACCCAGAAGGCAGAGGTTGCAGTGAGCTGAGATTGTGCCACTGCATTCCAGCCTGGCTGACAGAGTGAAACTCTGTTGCAAAAAAGAAAAGAAAAAGAAAAAAGAAAAGCTAGGGCAAATTGTACCACTTCTCTATTTCTTTTTAATTTTTATTTTTTTGAAATGTGGGGTCTTGCTATGTTGCCCACACTGGCCTTGAACTCCTGGGCTCAAGCAATCCTCCTGCCTCAGCCTTCCAAAGTGCTAGGATTACAGGTGTGAGCTATCATTTCTGGCTGCAAATATTTTTATCTCATTTACCTGATCATTTAGAAATGTATCTCCAGGTCTTGAGATAACATTTGCATTGAAAATTCTCAGTTTCTCAGTTTTAGGCATTCTCTATTGAGTTCCCACAAGGAAAGATGATTTAGCTTCTTCTCTCCCCCAGTTCCTCCCACCATCCCCTATCACATACTCAATACCTTTCTCATTACCCCCAATAGAGTTAAAATCTCTTTTTAGTCAACATTCAGTGTTCATATAATTAAGACTATGTCAATCCTATTCACAACTCTGATAACATTTTGGTTCTCAGTTTTCCTTACTTTTCATTTCCCTGCAGTTAATAATTATTTGCTTAGTTTTCTATGTACTTATACAATTTCATCAAAGAGCTGCTATTCCAATTCCTCAAAATTTGACGTTTAAAGGCATAAGATTTAGTCAAAACCTTGTTCATTGAAATATTGTCCCTAGGCCGGGCACAGTGGCTGACACCTATGATCCCAGCAGTTTGGGAGACCAAGGCGGGTGGATCACCTGAGGTCAGGAGTTCGAGACCAGCCTGGCCAACATAGTGAAACCCCTTCTCTACTAAAAATCCAAAAATTAGCCTGTAATCCCAGCTACTCGGGAGGCTAAGGCACGAGAATTGCTTGAACTCAGGAGGCAGAGTTGCAGTGAGCAGAGATTGCAGCACTGCACTCCAGCCTGGGCAACAGAACAAGACTGTGTCTCAAAAAAAAAAAAAAAAAAAAGAAAAGAAAAAAGAAAAGGAAAAAAAAAAAAGAAAAGAAAAGAAAAAAAGAAATGTTGTCCCTAAGCAACCTAAAGTCAAAGCAAACCTAAAAAAGAATACGGCTGATTAATAAGTATTGATACATATACAAAACTGAGCCTTCAATTTCTGTCATTATATCTACCTGTAACTCTTATCATATTTTAGAATGAGCATGCACTTTTGTAACCAGAATGTAAGAACATTTATAAAGTAATAATAGGAGAAAAGTAACCTGAATCATATTAGGTTGGTGCAAAAGTAATTCCGGTTTTTTGTCGTTACTTTTAATGGCAAAAGCCGCAATGACTTTTGCATCAACCTATTACTATTTTTTTTGCAGTTATTTATATGACCAATCGGATTTTTAAAAATAATTTTATTTAGTTGCTGGGAACAAGTCTGATTTTCTTTTCTCCTCAGCTATACAAGGTTGGCTTGTAGGGCAATCATCGTAGATATGTTTGAAGAGATTCAAATTTGAAAGAAGAAAAACCAGAAGTTTCATACTTCTAAAGGAAAACGTTTTCAGAAAATGAGTGAAAAGGAGTGACTACAAAGGAAGCATTCGCTTATCTCAAAGCAAATACTAAATTACAGATTCCTCTCAGCGCTCTACTGATGAAAAAATTTAAAAATAAATAAATAAATTACAGACAGTAACATGCTTCAATTTCATCCCGACAGCTTCAGGATGGCGCAGTCTCCAATGGGACAAACCCAGGGAGGCGTGACTCGGCCACAGCGCGTTCTGGGAAGGCCGCTTAACCAATCAGCGCCTCGGTTTCCAGGGGTCAGGTCTGCATAAAAATGCTGCCCTTTCCGTTCCTATAGTGGTGTGATGCAGAAACGCCGCGACAGAATGGGGTTATCTACATTAACAGCGCGCGGCCTTCCAGGCTCCTAAATGGACTTTCACAAACACCCTCCATCAGGCCAGGCCCGCGGGTGTGACCCGGGCAGACACAGGCTGCCCCCACACTTCTGGACTCTGTGTCAGGGCGCACACGCTGACAGCGTGGCTAACTTTTTTGGGGCCGGGGACATCTGGGAGAAGCAGAATGAAACAGAAGATCGATTCCCTAGGTCCTAGGAGATGAAACGCCACCTTTGCGGGTTCGCGAGTCCTTAGGATCAAAGCTGGGGTCCCCAGGGCCGGGGCCGCTCGCCCCACATCCTCATTCCAGTCCCCATCCCCACCCCATCCCCGACTCTGCCCCAGGCCCAGGCGGGAACCACGCACCGAAACGAGCGGGACGCGCAGGCGATCCCCTTGCAGCCGGTTGAAGGCGGGGAACGTGCTCCAGGCGAGGAACCCGCCGCTTTCGGGTCCGAGCAGGGCCACGAGCAGCACCTGGTGTTGGAAGCGCACGGTCGGCTGCTCCTCGTAGCTGCTCCGCTTCAGCCAAAACCCTGAGTTAAAGAGGGCGGTAGGGAGGCGGTTAGGGAGGCCGGCCCTGGCCGAGCGCGCCTGGGGAGCCTCGTGGCATAGCGGCCGGGGCAGGCTCACCGTGGCTCCGGAAGGCCACCAGCAGCGGCGGGATGTACGTGAGCGCAGCGGCCAGCAGCAGGAACAGCGCGGCTTTGGAGCAGAGCCCCGCGCGGTAGCTGCGCTCGACCGGGTGAGAGAAGAGCTCATAGAGCGCCATGAGCACCGCTCGCAGGCACTCCGCGAGCCGGGGGACCAAGTTTGGCTTCTCCTGGTTGCCATCGCCTCGGTCTCCACGGCAACAGACGGCTCACAGAAAGGAGCCAATAGCAAGGCCGCACCGAAAGGAGCCAGTGGCGGGGGCGGGGTTAGCGGGCGTGGCGCTGCCGGGGACGGTCGGCCTAGCTTTTCGAGCTGTGTACGTTTGCGTAAAGGCTGGGCGGCGATAGAACGTTTCCGTGGACCAGAGTCGTGGCTGTTGTCTGTGTTAACATTTGTGTAAAATAAGATGCCCATAAAAGTTGACTTGAACACTGAGGAGGAAAAACTAAATATTTAAATTTCAACTGACATGGACACAAACAATGGTCAAGTCCCTAAACAGGTTGTGGGAGCCCCTTGAGGCGTTCATCCAGCGCTCTTTCGGAGAAATCTCTATTTCAGTTTGTCCCTATTCGTCAGTTATTGAAAAACAACAATGCAAAAACAAGTTGACCTTTTTGTGTTCCTTGAGCCCAGTCGCAAAGGGCCCTCGTGACTGGGCCTCATGCTAGACAACATGTTACAAAAAGATCTAGGGTACCAGACCATGCCAAAAAGCTTCATGAGATCTCTCCTCGTCTGTGCACTGACGAGTGGCCGGCTCTGGAGCCCAGGCCGTTTCTTCCCAGTCTGGAGGTGAATCCTCCATAGTCTGGTGAGTGTAAATATATATATATGTCTTTTTCCTTCTCCTCTTCCCATTGCGATTTGCTTATTATATCAATCTGCTTATTATATTAATTTGCTTATTATAATATCTGCATTGCCATTTACGTGGGATAAAGCTTGCTTACCCTTAAAGGTACTGTGTGTGTGCCTTTTCTTCTCCCCTAGCGCGTCTCCCGCACAGAACAAACACCTGCTTTTGTGTCATCTGTTAACCCCAGTGTGGTTCCTACTGAAGTCCAGTCAGTCACAAGCCTGGCCGTGGTCCTGGACCTGGTCCTGGGCTGAGATCAAAGCCAGGTGCTTTTGCCCCCAGATTTTCTGTTGCTTCCACTATGCTCCCATGCAAGACAGACACGGAAACACAAATCCCCTGGCTCTTCCACGGACAGAGTGGAATTACTACAAAGCTCTGATGCACTTCGTTAACCCTGTGTTGGGTACAGCTCAGCCGCGAGTTTTACAGGAATATATGGTCCTCCCCAAAGATCACTGGCTTATTGCTTAATTGAATGCCTACACCCCCCCCACCGCCCCCAACCAATATTTCGAACATGGTAGAAGGACTTTTTAAAAAAATCTATGGTCCACAGCCAATTTCTTCATCAAATGGCCGTGAATGGCTGGGCACGGTGGCTCACGCCTGTAATCCCAACACTTTGGGAGGCCAAGGTGGGCGGATCACCTGAGGTCAGGAGTTCAAGACCAGCCTGGCCAACATGGTGAACCCTCATCCCTACTAAAAGTACAAAAATTAGCCAGATATGGTGGCGGGTGCCTGTAATCCCAGCTACTCTGGAGGCTGAGGCAGGAGAATCACTTGAACACGGGAGGCGCAGATTACAGTGAGCGGAGATCACACATTGGACTCCAGCCTGGGTGACAGCAAGACTCCATCTCAAACAACAACAACAACAACAACAAAAAGGTCCTGAGTGGCTGAGCACAGTGGCTCATGCCTGTAGGTCCAGCTACTCGGGAGGCCTGGGCAGGAGGAAGGCTTGAGCCCAGGAGGCTGCAGTGAGCCATGAATGCACCACTGCACTCCAGGCTGGGAGACAGAAGGAGACCTTGTCTCTAAAAAAATAAATACAAAATATTTAAATATAAGTAAATTTGTTAAAGGGTCAGTAAAGTGACATTTAAGCGGAAAGACATGATAAGCTTTGTGATTTGGAAAAGTCACTCTAATGACAGCATGTCAGTAGTGTAAACCAAAATGTATCTGAGACAAGTCTCAATCAACTTAGAAATTTATTTTGCCAAGGTTAAGGACATGCCTGTGACACAGCCTCAGGAGGTCCTGATGACATACGCCCAAGGTGGACAGGGTATAACTTGAGTTTATACATTTAGGGAGACATAAGACATCAATCAATACGTGTAAGATGTACATTGGTTCAGTACTGAAAGATGAGACAAGTGGAGGTGGGGTGGGGCTTCCAGACCACAGAATTGGCAGATTCAGAGATTTTTCCAATTGGCAACTGGTTATTATCTAAAGACCTGGAATCAATAGAAAGGAATGTGTGGGTTTGTGGGCAGGGCACAGTGGCTCATGCCTGTAATCCCAACACTTTGGGAGGCCAAGGCAGGCAGATCACTTGAGGTCAGGAGTTCAAGACCAGCCTGGCCAACATGGTGAAACCCTGTCTCTACCAAAAATATGTATTAAAAAAAAACACATTAGCTGCATCTGGCGGTGTCCACCTGTAATCCCAGCTACTTGGGAGGCTGAGGCAGGAGAATTGCTTTAACCCGGGAGGCAGCAGCTGCAGTGAGCCGAGATCATGCCACTGCACTTCAGCCTGGGTGACAAAGTGAGACTCCATCTCAAAAAAAAAACAAAAACAAAAAACAATAAGGGGTTGTGGAGTCCAATGTTTTATCATGCAAATGAAGCCTCCAGGCTTCAGAGAGAACAGATTGTAAATGTTTCTTATCAGACTTTAAGAGTCTGTTCTATTAATATCAGTCTTAAGATCTATGTGTTGATGCTAATACTGGTCAGCTGGGTCTGAATTCCAAAAAGAGGAGGGTATAATGAGTTATGTCTAACTCCCCACTTCCCATGATGGCCAGACTAGTTTTTCAGGTTAACTTTGGAATGCCCTTGGCTGAGACAAGGGTTCCATTCAGATGGTTGGGAGCTTAGAATTTTATTTTTGGTTTACAGTATACCAGGATAGGGTCATTGAGTGAGGGGTGAGGAAAAACAGAAGTCAGGGAGACCAGTCAAGAGGCTGTTGAGGCTGGGTGAAGTGGCTCATCTTAGCACTTTTGTCAGAGGTGTTTGAACCAAAGCAACTCCATCTCGAATAGGGGCGGAGTAAAATAAGGCTGGGACCTACCAGGCTGTCTTCCCAGGAGGTTAGGCATTCTTAGTCACAGTATGAGCTAGAAGGATAGCACAAGATACAGGTCACAGAGACCCTGTGGATAAAACAGGATGCAGTTAAAAAGAAGCCAGCCAAGGCCGGGCATGGTGGCTCATGCCTGAAACCCTGTCTCTACTAAAAATACAAAAATTAGCTGGGCATGGTGGCGGGCACCTGTAGGCTCAGCTACTCTGGAGGCTGAGGAGGGAGAATCAGTTGAACCCGGGAGGCGGAGGTTGTAGTGAGCCGAGATCACGCCATTGCACTCCAGCCTGGGTGATAAGAACGAAACTCTGTCTCAGAGAAAAAAAAAAAAAAAGAAAGAAAAACGAAAAAAAGCCAGTCAAAAGCCACCAAAACCAAGATGGCCTTGAGTGTGACCTCTGGTCGTCCTCACTGCTCATGATCTGCTCATTGTAATGCATTGGCATGCTAAAAGATACTCCCACTGGTGCCATGACAATTTACAAATGCCACGGCAATGTCCGGAAGTTACCCTATATAGTCTAAAAAGGGGAGGGACCCTCAGTTCTGGGGAAATATCTGCCCCTTTCCTGGAAAAGTCAGGAATAATCTACCCTTTGTTTAGCATATGGATCAAAAAATAACTATAAGTTTACTCAGTCGAGTAGCCCATACTGCTGCTCTGTCTATGGAGTAGCCATTTTTTTTTACTCTGTGGACTTGCCCCAAATTCTATCCTGTGTTGAGAGCCAGGAACCCTTTCTTGGGGTCTGGATTGGGACCCCTTTCCAGTAACACTTTGGGATGCCAAGACAGGAGGATTGCTTGAGCCCAAGAGTTAGAGGTTGCAGTAAGCAGTGACTGCACTACTGCACTCTAGCCTGGGTGACAGAGCGAGAGCGAGACTGTCTGAAGAAAGGGGAAAAAAAAAAAAAGCCCTGAAGGATCACATTGCAGCGTCAGGAGATGGCGTGAGGTTTGTGCTGGGTGGAGTCCAGTAGTTACTCCCACTACTTTGAAAGCAACCTCGTAGTGGCTTTTAGATAAAGAGAACAGCTGACATCCTAACATCACAGACTTAATAGAGAGGTCAAGACTGCCCATTTGGGAAAACCATCCTAGGGTCCTTACTACAGTCCAAGATGACAACGTCATCAGCCACAAAATGCTTTTGAAATATCAGGTTCAATACTACTTGTTCTTGATTAAAAGCTTTTCTGGGGTGGCAATGTAGTTTGTTGTTGTTGTTGTTTTTATACAGGGTCTCCCTCTGTCTACCTCCTGGGCTCGAGTACTTGTCCTGCCTCAGCCTCCTGAATAGCTGAGGCCACTATTCCTGGCTAATTTTTTAAAAAATTTTTGGCTGAGGCAGGACAATCACTTGAACCCGGGAGGTAGAGGTTGCAGTGAGCTGAGATCGTGCCACTGCACTCCAGCCTAGGCGCTTCCATCTAAAAAAAAATTTTGTTTTTAAGTGACAAAGTCTTGTCATGTTGCCCAGGCTGGTCTCCAACTCCTGGGCTCAAGTATCCTTCTGCCTTGACCCCCCAAAGTGCTGGGATTACGGGTGTGAGCCACTGTATCTGGCCTCAACATAGGTTTTTGTTCGTTTTTGTTTTTTTGGTGGAGATGGGATTTCGCCATGTTGCCCAGGCTAGCAGGTTGATCTCATATTCTGGGGCTTAAGAGATCCACCTGCCTCGGCCTCCTGAAGTGCTGGGACCACCACACTCAGCCTCAACATAGTTCTTAAATACAGCAATTGTTAAGGTTAAATCTATGGTTTGATTCTGACACACTATATCTATGCTTTAAGTGGATGACTTTCTTTTTTTTTGAGAGAGAGTTTCACTGTTGTTGCCCAGGCTGGAGTGCAATGGTGTGATCTCGGCTCACTGCAACCTCAGCCTCCCAGGTTCAAGCGATTCTCCTCTCTCAGCCTCCCGAGTAGCTCGGATTACAGGCACCTGCCACCACGCCCAGCTAATTTTTTGTATTTTTAGTAGAGATGGGGTTTCACCATGTTGGCCAGGCTGGTCTCAAACTCCTGACCTCATGATTCGCCCACCTCGGCCTCCCAAAGTACTGGGATTACAAACGTGAGCCACCATGCCCAGCCGACTTTCATTTATTTATATAACCACAGGGGTCTTCTAGAATAGATGGATCTAGGGTCGACTCCTGAGAGTCACTGTCCTGTGAGGAAGGAAGTGTTTGCCTCCAAAGCTCCTTCTTTCAATGGAAGGAAACAGATACTGTACCAAAGTCACTCCTGAAACAGAAGGAGGTGACTACTAAGAATTTAGGTGTACCAAGTGCTTCAGCCTTCCCTGAGATGCCATGAACTTTGCAAACGTATTTAGTAATAATGGATACTATTTACTCTTTGCTTCCATGGTTTGAGAAAGCTAGTTTTGTAGTTTTATTTCAATTCTTTAAGAGAAAGTATAGATTTAAAAATGTTAAAGATCTGTGTATATGTGTCATTTCCATACACCCATGACTGATAACTAACTTCTCAGTTTCCACTTCCACAATGTTCTTGTTTTTCATACAATTGATTTCTGAGGACAAAAAGAGTCATCCTCTTAAAACTGCACTTTTTTTTTTTTTTGAGATGGAGTCTTCTTCTGTAGCCCAGGCTGGAGTGCAGTGGGGCGATCTCGGCTCACTGCAACCTCCGCCTCCCGGGTTCAAGCGATTCTCCTGCCTCAGCCTCCTGAGTAGCTGGGATTACAGGCGCTCACCACCACGCCTGGTGAATTTTTTTTTTTTTTTGTATTTTTAGTAGAGACGGGGTTTCACCTTATTGGTCAGGCTGGTCTCGAACTCCTGACCTCGTGATCTGCCTGCCTTGGCCTCCTAAAGTGCTGGGATTACAGGCGTGAGCCACCGCACCTGGCCACATTTTTTTTTTCTTGAGATGGAGTCTCACCCTGTCGCTCAGGCTGGAGTGCAGTGACACTATCTTGGCTCACTGCAACCTCCACCTCCTGGGCTCAGGCGATTCTCATGCCTGCAGCCTCCTGAGTAGCTGGGACCACAGGTGCGTGCCACCATGCCTGGCTAATTTTTGTATTTTCAGTAAAGACGGGGTTTCACCATGTTGGCCAGTCTGGTCTAGAACTCCTGGCCTGAGGTGATCCACCTGCCTCGGCCTCCCAGAGTGCTGGGATTATAGGCATGAGCCACTGCACCCAGCCCCAAATTGCACATTTTAATCATGTTCTTCTCTCCTTTATAGGAGCTCTTATTCAGGGTCTCCTGAATTAGGTTAGAACTTCTGAATGTTTGCTTCAAAGCTTTCCAACATTTTATTTACTTATCTATACTGCTTTTCTGTTCCCTCTTCCAACCCCAGCCTTTGTTTTTATCTGGAAAGGAAAAGTTTACCCATTGAAAATGTACCCTTCTCTCTACAACAGAAGATTCACATTCTCTGTGAAGTCTTCCTCGCTAATTCTCACTTGGCTTTGTGCTGGCCCCTATTGCCCTAGCAATGCCTCAGTATCCATGTTCACATACCTCTCCAACATTTGAAATTCATTCTCTGTGTTTTATAGATTTGTTAATGTGTAATTACGTTGCATATATTCATTATCCTATTTCTCCTGCTGACTTACGTCCTCAACTAACCACTCCCTCAAGGAAGGCATCCAGTGTCCTTAGAACATTCCATAGCTAAATACAATGACCCAATATGTAAAGAAGGTGGTACATATCATCAAGATGGATGAAATAAGTCAATTAGAATGGTGAACTGGGAAAAGACACCAAGAAAGTAGGTAAGGATGGAAGACCAAAATGCATTGCACATCATTGAGACCATCAAAAGACATGTCTATGAATTGGTGTGCAGTGAAATTTTCCCCTAAGAAGTGTTCTCAGCTCTTTCACATGCAAGACAATATACATATATTTTGGACTAGGATGCAATGACCAGCTCTGTAAAGGGAAGCAGGGGTGTTGAGTCCAATTTCTAACTCCTCCACTGGTTCACTGACTAGGAGATGGTGAACAACCATCTTCATTCTTCAGTGTTTAATTCTATTTGTAAAATAGGTATTTTCTTTTTTTGAGACGGAGTTTCGCTCTTGTTGCCCAGGCTGGAGTGGAGTGGCGCGATCTCAGCTCACTGCAACCTCTGCCTCCTAAGTAAAAGTAATTCTCCTGTCTCAGCCTCCCAAGTAGCTGCGATTACAGGCATGTGCCACCATACCTGGCTAATTGTTTTGTATTTAGCAGAGACGGGGTTTCAACACGTTAGTCAGGCTGGTCATGAACTCCTGACTTCAGGTGATCCACCTGCCTCGGCCTCCCAAAGTGCTGGGATTACAGGCATATGCCACTGCACCCGGCCAAGTATTTTCATTTTTAAACTCACTGTCTACCTAATCTTACCCAGTTTAATAGCTTGAAATATTTCTCTCTAAATTTGAGACTCATAGCATCATTCACCAACTCTACATCTTCACTTGGGTATGTCCCTTGGACATCTCATATTTAGTATCTCAAAAACCAAACTCTTGTTTTTCACTCCCCAAGCTGGCTCCACCCTATTTCAGTAAATGGCAATTCCATCCTTCCAAAAACCTTGATTTTGATCTGTCCCTCATGTCTTACATCCAATCTATCAGCAAATGTTACCACTTTTACCTTCAAAATATATCCAGAATACAACTGCTTCCCATCACCTCTGTAGACCCCACCTTGGCCAAAGCCAACATCATCTTTCACCAGGATTATCACAATAGTGTCTCAACTATTTCCCTGCTTCCACCCTCAGCGCCTACAGTCTACTAAGCTAGCCTTTTGAAAAGGAAAGGCAGATTGTGTTACATCTCTGCTTAAACCCCTACACTGACTTCTCATCTCATTCTAAATAAAATCCAAAGCTCTTTGCATGGAATTCAAAGCTCAACACAGTTTTGTTCTAGATATCTTTGAATTTGTCTCATAACACACTCTCCTCTCTCATTTATTCAGCTCCAGCCACAGGGGTTCCCTAGAATATGTCAGGCACTTTATCTAATTAGCATTCCATCCCACCACACTCTCTAGTCACCTACTGTGCTTTATTTTTCGAAACAGCACCTATCATTACCTAACATACTTATTTTTTGTCTTATCCCACTAGAATATGTCAGGGGGACAAGACTATCTCATGCTACCACCCATGAGAATAGGGGTGTCATCTGTCTTCTTCACTGGTTTTCCCCAGCACCTAGCACAGAGCTCTTGTATGTAACAATAATTTCTAAGTAGGAAATTCAAAGGATTTTTTCCACTTCATTAAAAACAAACAAACAGACGCAGTGGCTCACACCTGTAATCCTAGCACTTTGGGAGGCCAAGGCGGGCAAATCACTTACTTGAGGTGAGAAGTTCAAGACCAGCCTGGCGAACATGACAAAACCCCATCTCTACCAAAAATACAAAAATTAGCTGGGTGTGGTGGTGTGTCCCTGTAGTCCCAGCTACTCGGGAGGCTGAGGCAGCAGAATCGCTTGAACCCAGGAGGCAGACTGCAGTAAGCCAAGATTGTGCCACTGAACTCCAGCCTAGGTGACAGAGAAAGACCCTGTCTCCAAAAAACAAAAACAAAAGCAAAGAAACAAAAAAACCTATTCTAGTTGCTCAGACACACAGTCTTAAAATAACAAAAATACTTATAGAATGAAGCTAGATTCCACAGCATTGATCAGGAATTTCCAGTGTAGGAAATGATGAACTACCACATTGAAACATACAGGCTTTACAGGTGCATCAGAATCACAAGCACGTGGCAGGGTTCATGTGCCCAATTAAGTGAATATTCTTGCTACATGTTCAGCAGCTTATAAACAGATGGTGACCCAGACCAGACTGCCTTGATGAGTCTGCTTGGAAAAAAGGCATTACATCACTGATTGGAGAACCTCAAAGCGTATGTCCAGGCAGGTGACACACACACAGCTCAGGCTGTGATTGCTAAACCACTCCCACAGCCAAATAAGGAAACCCATCTCATGACCAGCTCTCAGGGGAATTCTCCGAGTCTGACAGTCACCTCTAACTCCTCTGCCAGTTAAAATTAAGGGGTCTGTGATCAGTGATGTTACACTCCTCAAATGTGCATTTTTTTTTTGAGGCGGAGTCTTGCTCTGTTGCCCAGGCTGGAGTGCAGTGGTGTGATCTCGGCTCACTGCCACCTCCACCTCCCTGGTTCAAACGATTCTCCTGCCTCAGCCTCCCGAGGAGCTGGGACTACAGGCGCCCACTACCATGCCTGGCTAATTTTTGTATTTTTAGTAGAGACGGGGTTTCACCATGTTGGCCAGGCTGGTCTTCAACTCCTGACCTCAGGTGATCCACCCGCGTCGGCCTCCCAAAGTGTTGGGATTACGGGCGTGAGCCACCGTACCCCGCCTCAAATGTGCATTTGTGATACCTTTTCGTAAATGTTTATTCAAATATTTATTCACGAATAAAGGAAGAAAACGGGCTTTGTTTACATTCAATTTGTAGGTCCAAGACAACCTATTACGGCTGTCCCTAATACGGACCTCCGGGTTGTCCTCAGTGCCGCTTCCAACAGTGTCCTCAAACACCCGCCCCTCCCATACTGAGCCCCCAACCTGTCACCACTCCGAGCAATACTCCCCAAACTGTCAACGCCCTAAACAGCTCCCTTGTTATCGCCAAGCACTAGAAAGCCCTCCTTATGTCATTCTTACCCCTAAAGACCGTTCTTGTCACCAATTCCCCAGACTTCCCCTACGAACCGCTCTAAGAGCCCTCAGCTATCAGCCACACCCCCAAACAGCCCTCAGTAAGAGCCCTACACTATCAGCCAGACGTTTTCCGCCACCAACGCTCCCGAGACCCCACTCCTGTCACCAGTTCCCCGAACATTCCTGCGAGCAATGTCGCAGATACTGCTCACAGACGTCCCCATAACCAACTTCTTCGCCACCGCAGCCTAGGAGCCCCCAAAGGGGTCCTCCGCGGCCCCGCCCCTTTACGTGCGACCCCGCCCCTTGGCATGGCGCCCTGACAAATGGCGCCGGAAGCCCCGCCCCCGGCCGGTTGCTAGGCTCCGACAGCCGGAAGTCCCGCCTGCCGTGTAGTCGCCGCCGTCGCTGCCGCTGCCGCTGCCGCTGCCGCCGTCGTTGTTGTTGTGCTCGGTGCGCTGAGCTCCGCGGCTCCGCGAGCCGGTTCCGTCCCCTTCCCGCCGCCGCCATGAAGTGGATGTTCAAGGAGGACCACTCGCTGGGTAAGCACTTGGTCGTCGGCCCGGCTGCTGGGGGCTGGGGCGGCGGGTGGGCCCCCTCCCCCACTCGGGCGGCCCTGGGCCGAGTGGAGCGGGGCGGATGCCCTGCTGCGGGCTGGAGTCGCCCAGGCCCTGGTGCCTCGGGCAGCGGCCCCCTGACCCCATGTCACCCTCCGCGGGCCTTGCTGGGAGCTAGTAGGGGACAGGACCGCGGCCGCGGGGACGCCGGAACCAGGGCCTGGGTTGTACGCAGGGCGCAGGAGGAGGAGGGCCGGGGGCCGGGAACCGACCGGTGGGCAGGCGCGGCCGTCAGCCCCGTTTGTTTCTTCCACAGAACACAGATGCGTGGAGTCCGCGAAGATTCGAGCGAAATATCCCGACAGGGTTCCGGTGAGTGGACTCTCCGCCCCCTCACCTCGCTGTCACCTCTGTCGTCTGGGACCCGTGATAGGCCCCAGGCCATTCAACAGTTGACAAGTTGAGGTTCCAGTCCCAGTTACAGTAGCTGACGGGCCAGACCGGGATGAGGCCGCCCAGGGCCGGGGCGTGAGGGGCTCGGGCTGGTGCTGTTCAGGGTGCCTCAGTGCTGAATCTCCCGATCTAGGCCAGCGAGCCGTCTGCAGCCTCGGGGCTCCCTGGCCAATTATGTAAGGAACGATGTTCTAGGACAGGGCAACAGGTCACTGCCACTTTTGGGAATGGTGGTGGAGGGAGACTGTCATTTTGGTCTTGGAAGTGGTACTTGAGTCTCAGGACGTTCATCTTTTACTTTGTCTCCATCTTTACCTAACTTCTAGCTCCGTTATCTCACCTTGACCCTGTCATCCTTGCCTGACCAAAATAATGTGAAAAGCCGCTGAAAACCCCTTCTGCCATGTTTTCTTCTTAGTCAATAATAAATATAATGTTATATTTCTTCCATGGTTGGGGAGATAGTTTTGTAATCCTTATTAATTTTTAATGGACATTAAGGCCTGTTATTGTAGCTCTTTGCTTGTGAATAATTTGTCTGGGGAAAGGAGTAGGAGGGACGGATTTGAAACTTGTTCAGAGAGGAGCAACAGGCCAAATGAAGAACTTGGTTCTTGGCTGGCTGAAATTCCAGGCATTCCAATTAGTCCATCCATTCTTGTCTCCTGTGTTCCTTGGGAACACAGTAGTGTTTCCTGTAGTGTGAAGGTGGATCCATTCTGGGGTCCTGGAGTAACGGGCCATGGATGAAACCCTCCCCAGATATTCTTAGGTCTGCCCAGATAAAATGTGGAAAAGCTTAGTGGTAAGGGCTGCATTTCTCTTACATAATTGACCACAGAAAAGCACTTACTGTTTCCCTGTAACACATTTATATCAATTCTTAACCTCCAGAGCGTGTGGTTTATTAAGCCAAAGACATATTTTCTCCTGCTATGCAGTTCCCCACCCACCTCCTTGCCCACACTCTGTTCATCAGCTCCTCAGCCATGTGAGGCCAGAGCCTCGCTTTAGGAAACACAGTCCTGACCTCTCTTTACTTTCCCAGGTGATTGTGGAAAAGGTCTCAGGCTCTCAGATTGTTGACATTGACAAACGGAAGTACTTGGTTCCATCTGATATCACTGTGGCTCAGTTCATGTGGATCATCAGGAAAAGGATCCAGCTTCCTTCTGAAAAGGCGATCTTCCTGTTTGTGGATAAGACAGTCCCACAGTCCAGGTGAGAGGTGTTTACTAGATGGGCCCTCTGGTATTAGACATCTGGTTGGCTGCTTACGGAACTCCAAAACTTTGGAAGTCTGAAAACTCTTAGGGGTCCTGACTAGAAATCTGGATTTTGTGCTCCCTGACATCAGGGGCTCCAGGAAAATAATGGCTGCAATACATAAGAGTGCATTTTGGATTCAGAAAATAGAACAAGGCCTGGACTTTTAAAAAAATGATGAAACTCAGCCTAAGATCTCCAAGAATCTTTTAAAACGGTTGAGAACTTATTTAGTCTTAAGCCACAGGTAGAACTGAGGCCTGAAATGAGGTTTTCTTCCCTGAAGGCAGTCCTGGCATGCTCCTCCACTGGGAGCCTGTGGGCCCTGCTGAGGCTCACTCAGTTAATCATCCAGTTTGCTTGCTCCCAAACTTGGTCAACTCTTTGACATTGTAAGAGTCTATAGCTGCCTGATCCTCAAGTCTGACAAAATGACTGCGGCACAGTAAAGGGCTCTGAAGTCTCTTTACAGACTTATACCTCCCTTGGTAGCACTTGCTTTGACTGTCAGACTATTGTGCTGCCTGGAAGCAATCTTTGGGACTGTAACTTGTGGCCTGAATGTAGGCAGAGGCATCAGAATTCCCGTTTTCTGTGTGTTTGACAGCCCAGCTTTAGTCCCCTGTGGAAAAAGGAAAGTGGATGGGCTCCGTCTAACCTCCTGGACAGTCCTTTCCCGTTACTGAGTGGGTAGTTGTAGGCCCTGATCCAGATTCCAGCCCCCACCTCTCCCCTGAGTGTGAGTTTCTGGCCACATCTTATCTTTGTGACCCAATCTAGGTTTCATTTACCACTCCCAGAGGTAATACTTCTAAAAGTGAAGGCTCTCAGAAGCCCTGGGAACTAGCCCAATGTTGTCCAAATAGGTTCCTGTTGAAAATCCTTGAAGACTCCAGAAGAGGCCTGTGCCAAATTCCAGACCTTATTTCTGTTAAAGGTGGAAAGCTCTGGCCATTTTTTGGTCTGATTTCCTCTTTCCCAGTGTCCTCCACCTCTACTTCCTGGTGTCTGATAGAAAGGCAGGGGAGAAATGGAAGCTCCTTCCCTAAGGCCAGTATTCAACCTGAGGAGACACCCCAGGGCCTGCCCACTGGACGCCATTGGTCTGCCACAGCTGTAGCTCTGGAAGCTGTGGTGTTGCTTGAGGAGATCTTGTCACCCATGGGGCTCTTCTAACCTTCCTTCCCAGGCCTCTGGGCTGTGTCTTCACCAGGGGAGGAAGCCTTGGGCATCCGTGGTTACCCTGGGCTTTCCTTAACGTGTTTGGGGAGGTAATCTTCTTTCATAACATCTGCAACTTCTACAGAGCCTTGGTGACCCTGTGTTTCGTACTTCTGGAGTTGTTGGCTTAGTGGGAGAAAATAAGTGACTAGGACCTATGGCATTGAGTTTATTTTCCTCAATTCTGATTCTCTGGTTCTTCTCAAAGGAAATGAAGCAGGCTTCTGGAGACCTTAAGATTACTCAGATGGCTCCACAGTAATCTAGCAATTAAAATGGCTACAGGTCTTATCAACTTCCCCTCCCCCGTTATCCCTGAGATAGAAATAGAATTGGAAATGAAAAATGATTTTTCAGGGCAGCAGAGACTGTTTCAAGCCATTTTCTCTCCAAGTCCCATTTGCCTTTCCAGTGTGGTGAGAATCAACCCTAAAGCAGATTACACTGGTAACTCAAGTCAGGATTTTAGGGACGAGTAACCAGAAATCCAGCTCCTGACCCTTCAGGATTTAGAGTCACCAGCTAGGGCCCTTTTGCCCAGGCTGTCAGCTCTTTGGCCCCAGTTAATGACTTATCACCCTACACTTAATGCAACTGTTTATTTTGGGGTTTTATTCTCAGAAATAATTTTTTTTTTGAGACAGAGTCTCACTCTGTTGCCCAGGTTGCAGTGCAGTGGTGCAATCTGAGCTCACTACAATCTCTGCCTCCTAGGTTCAAGTGATCCTCTCACCTCAGCCTCCCTAATAACTGGGACAGGACCACAGGTGCATGTCACCACACCGGGCTAAAAATATAGATTTGTTTCTAAACATAAGAGGCGTGTGACATCATTGGGCTTTATGCAATATATAAATCACCCATAAACATAAAAAGTGCTACAGGGTCCTTCCTAAAGCTGGCTGTGATTCAGCTTCACCATCTCTTCCCCAAGACAATTTAGCAGCCTCTTCCTCAGGTCTTTTCAGCTTCCTTAGGGGAGCATGGAGCCTCCCTTAACCTTCATGCAGTGCTTGCTGGCTTCAAAGAGTGGCTGGGGAAATTAGAGAAGGGACGAATTCAGGCCTGCAGGAGCCCTCCCTCTCCGGTGACTGACTGGTCTGCATGAAGATCAATTATGTCTGAGGCTGAAGGGGAGTGAGTTCTCAGTTATTTCTGCCTTGGAGTGGAAAACAGGCGGTCACCATGTAAAGTGTCATGATTTTTATTTAGAGTAGTTAGTATTAAATATTGATTCTATAAATAGAGACAGAGGCAAGTCCCTAAGTTTTACTTCCTAAATTCTAAGTTCTTGTTTCATTTAAAAAAGAGGGAATCACAATGGCCTTTTCCCATTTAGCATTGGAAAGTTGAATTCTCTGCCTAGGTGCCAGCATCAAGAATCAGGCCAAAAACGGAATGGGGAACCATGCCTTTGTTCAGACAGAACTTCAGAAAAAACATCAGTGTACAAGTTTCCTAGTCATGACATTAGAGGGGAACTCAGACCTGGCAGTGAATGGTCTTTGGTCTTTGTTTGTTTAGAACATAGATAAGAGTCTTGTTAATCCCCTGTTTAAAATAGAAACAGGAGTATATCATTAAATAAAATATCTCTAAGATATTATTTTTTATTGTTGTTGAGACAAGGTCTTGCTCTGTCACCCTGACTGGAGTGCAGTGGCACAGTCATAGCTCACTGCAGCCTTGAAATCCTGGGCTTGAGCAGTCCTCCTACCTTACCAGGTTGGTCTCAAACTCGTGGCTACAGGTGATCCTCCTGCTTTGGCCTCCCAGAGTGCTGGGATTATAGGTGTTACCCACCATGCCTGGCCAGATATTATAACTGACATTGGGAAACCTGTGCTGTTTAAGAATATGGTGTTTATTTGCTTCCGGATCTTAAAGAGATCTTCAGTAAAAGGAAGTTGTGATGTTTTGGAAATGAAAAGTGATTTTCAGGGCAACAGAGACTGCTTCAAGGCCATTTTCTCTCCAAGTCCCATTTGCCTTTCCATTCTGCTGAGAATCCACCCTAAAGCAGATTATACCAGTAACCCAAGTCAGGATTTTAGGACAGAGTAACCAGAAATCCAAGTCCTGACCCTTCAGGCCCAATTAATGACTTCTCACCCTACACTTATTCATCCTTTATTTAGAAATGTGCTTAAAGCACTTTGATCATTTCTGGGTAAATACCTCTTTAAGGACAGGACTTTTTTTTTTTTTTGGAGACGGAGTTTCGCTCATGTCGCCCAGGCTAGAGTGCCCAGGCAGTGGCGCGATCTCAGCTCACTGCAACCTCCGCCTCCCAGCTTCAAGCGATTCTCCTGCCTTTGCCCCCTAGTAGCTGGGATTACAGGCGACTGCCACCATGCCCGGCTACTTTTTTTGTATTTTTAGTAGAGACGGGTTTTACCACGTTGGCCAGGCTGGTCTCTTAACTCCTGACCTCAGGTGATTCGCCGACCTTGGCCTCCCAAAGTGCTGGGATTACAGGCGTGAGCCACTGCTCCCGGCCTAGTTGTTCTTTTTATCAGATAAATATGTTCTGTCCTAGGCCATGTGTGGTGGCGGTCGCTGGTAATCCCAGCTACTCGGGGGCTGAGGCAGGAGAATCGCTTGAAGCTGGGAGGAGGAGGTTGTGGTGAGCCAAGATCACGCCTGGGTGACATGAGTGAAACTGTCTCAAAACAAAAAAAGGAACAACAACCAGTGGTTAATCTTTTTATTTTAGAATCTTGGGGAGCATCAGGGCCTTATTAACTTTCACTGTGAAGCCAGTGCCTCTCCAGGATTGACAGTAGTGATCACTGCCCTTCCACCTCCCACCACCCATCCTGCCCTGCTGGAGAAGAGATAATCCAAGGTCCAGTGGAAGTGCATGGACTCCAAAGCAGATGGGTGGCCAGGTGTGCTCATCAGCCCAGCCAATTCATGAGTCGGCGTAGACCCCACAGCCTCCATGACCTGCCCTTGGTTGGGGCGAACGTAGGTTCTCTAGGGATTGGGCATCCACACAGTTCTAGGTCAGCCTCTCCCAATGCATAGCGCTGTTGAGTAGCATAAACTGATGTCTGTCTTGAGTCACATGGCCATTCCTGGATGTAGGTCTTGCTGCAACTTTCCTTTTTTTATTGCACAGTTTCTCCACTGGAGAAGTGGTTTTACCTGGATCTGTGTCATTCACTGGAGGCGTTGGGGAGAGGGCTTTAGGGGGCAGTTTAAGTTCATTTTCACATAGTACTTCAGGGTCCCACTTCACCTTAGATTAGCTCCATGGCTTGAATCTACCACTGGCTTTACCCATTTCTTTCTTTGCCAGACTCAGAGCTTGGAAGGTGGCAGTGCCTCTGTACTCAGAGCAGCATCTTTCTCAGATGAATGCGTGTGGTACTTGATGCCACAGGGTGTGCATTCGTGTTAGGGACTGGAGGCCATCTTCAGGTGTTCTCTACAGCCACCTCCCAGCAACTTAGGCAGCAAGCCTTGGAGCTGCAGTGCTGCTTGCGAGTTGTCAGGGCATCCAGCAAGCCTGTGCAGCTTAGCTGGATAGATGCATTAGAGCTGCCTCTGTGCTGCAGGATCCTCAGGCATCCTAGCAGTGGCCTGCTCAGTGCTGTCTATAGCTCAGGCCTCCAAATTCTGAGGGGGAAGTTTATCTTCTCAGAGGTTTATGGAATGTGTCCCAAACTGACACACCAGCCTTCTGCTAATAGACTCTCTGCTAGCAAGGGTCACATTTTGTCTCCCTGCACTTCCATTTGCATATCCATTTAATGGGACTTTACAAAAATGAGTTAATTTTTTTTAAGTCTGTTTGTGGCCCAGCTCATTTTGGCTGCAGGCCAAGTTATTCTGACTCTGCATGTATGCAGTCAGATCCCGTTAAGTGCTGTTTTCAAATCAGTCTTGCTTCATGGCACCCAGTGAAGCCTCAAAATTAGGTGCATGTTCAGCATTGAGCATTCAGTTACCAAGTTCCTTGCCCAAGGGGTATCCTGACTATAAGGACACAGTGCTACTGCCAACTAAGTTTCCACATGAGGTTGTGTGTCAGAAAAGGAGAAATTGTTGGATTCTTAAGTTCTTACGCACTGAGGCATCTAACTGTCAAATTACAAGATCAGAAGGAGAGAGCCCTAAGACCTTGCTACTCAGCACGTGATGCAGAGACTGGCAGCAGTCGCCTTACCTGGGAGCTTGATGTTCCGATGGTTGGTACCAACATTTGTATGAGAAGCACTGTTCTAAGGAAGATCTCTGCAGAAGGTACAAGGACTCTAATGTTAGGTCATCAGAGCAGATCTAGCTGTCTAATCACTTGGAGGCAGCAAAGCTTGGTGGTCTCCTAGTTTTGTGACCTGGAGTGAATTTAGAATCTCTGTGCCTCAGTTTTCCTATCTAGGAACTATGGATTATGGTACCATCTACCTCATGAGATTGTTTTGAGGATAAAGAGTTAATACATGTAATGTATAAGCAGTGCTTGGCACATGTGTTGCCATTATAGTTAGGATTTTTACTATCAGCTTCTGTAGCTACTAGGGCACTGCTTAAACAAATTAATGAACCCAAGTTTTACTTAAAAGACAATGGAATCTAAAGCCAGAAAGGAATGAAAGCCACATGATTGTGGGGCCTCCTGTCCTGCCAAGAGTCAGGGCTCAGAGTCTCACGACCTGCCTTCAACAGAAGCGGTCCAGTGGTCATTGTTCACCCTGGATAGCATACACAGGCCCGGGGGTGGGCTGCTGGTGTTTACGAAGCTCTTCAAATGTTTCTAATGTAGCAGCGGGATTTAGAATCATTGTACTAGGGCTTCTAACTTGCTAGGAAAAGAGCAGAACTTAGTCTGTTTGGAACCAAACTTGACAGAGGCACTATGGGGCGACTCTGAATTGCACACAATGTCTGCTACTGCATCTAAACCCATCTGGTAGTGGCAGCGGGGAGATGTTACGACAGTTGTCATCAAGATCACCCTGGACACTTGGACAAATGCGGTAAAGAGTTGTGGCAGTAGCTGTAGTTGTTTTCCTATTAGCCTCATTCTGAGGAGTTTCAGAGAAAAATGGGGTTACTCTCTGGGCATTCTGAACCACCAGGGTAAAAATCTTGGGAGACTCAGCTACATGTTCAAGCCCTTCTGCTAGTTTCTGGCTTGTCATTTCACTTCCTGGCTTGTCACTCTGCTTCCTAATCACATAGCTTTTAAAGATGACCCTCCCTTCTCCCCCCCAACAAAAGGTCAGGCATTTCCCTTTGCAACCTGGCTGCATATGGAATCATTTTTGGCATTTAAAAATATACTGATGAGGCCGGACATGGTGGCTCACGCCTGTAATCCAGCACTTTGGGAGGCGGAGGCGGGTGGATCACCTGAGGTCAGGAGTTCAAGACCAGCCTGGCCAACATGGTGAAATCCCACCTCTACTAAAAACAAAAACAAAAACAAATTAGCCAGGCGTGGTGGCATGCACCTGTAATCCCAGCTACTTGGGAGGCTAAGACATGAGACTTGTTTGAACCGGAAGGTGGAGGTTGCAGTGAACCGAGATCCTGCTACTGTACTCCAGCCCAAGCGACAGAGCAAGACTCTGTCTTTACAAAACAAAACAAAACAAAACATAGTGATGATTTCATTGGTCTGGGGTAGGGCTTGGGCACAGAGATGTTTTTAAAGCTCTCTTTAAAGTAAGATTCTGATGTGCAGCCACGGCTGAGACCCATGGCTGCAGGCGTTGTTCCTCCCTCTACCCACTGCCCCCTAAGTCTTGTTCTGGGGCAGTGCTGTCAGTAGAAATGGATGCAAGCCACATATGTAATTTAAGAATTTTCTAGTAGCCACATTAAAAAAATAAAAACAGTTGAAATTAATTTTTTTTTTTTGAGACAGAGTTTTGCTCTTGTTGCCCAGGCTGCAGTACAATGGCACGATCTTGGCTCACTGCAACCTCCACCTCCCAGGTTAAAGCGATTCTCCGGCCTCAGCTTCCCGAGTAGCTGGGATGACAGGCGTGCACTACCATGCCTGGATAATTTTTTTGACAGAGTCTCGCTCTGTCGCCCAGGCTGGAGTGCAGTGGCGCGATCTCGGCTCACTGCAAGCTCCGCCTCCCGGGCTCACGCCATTCTCCTGCCTCAGCCTCCTGAATAGCTGGGACCACAGGTGCCCGCCACCACGCCCAGCTAATTTTTTGTATTTTTTTAGTAGAGACGGGGTTTCACCGTTGTTAGCCAGGAAGGTCTCAATCTCCTGACCTTGTGATCCACCCGCCTAGGCCTCCCAAACTGCTGGAATTACAGGTGTGAGCCACTGCGCCCGGCTTACTTTTGTATTTTTAGTAGAGACAGGGTTTCGCTATGTTGGTCTTGAACTCCCGACCTCAGGTGATCCACTTAATATATTTTATTTGACCCAGTATATCCATAATTTTATCATTTCAACATGTAATCAAAATTGAGCTATTTTGCTGCATTTTCATACTAAGTCTGAAGCCTTGTTTATGTTTTACACTGCACATCCCAACTCACACGAGCCAGACTTTCAAGTGCTGAATGTAGCTAGTGGCTGCTGTGGCAGTGATACAGGACATTTCAGTCAGAGCAGAGATTTCTATTGAACAGTTCTGTTCCACAGAGTCCTTATTTTACAAATTCCAGGCTAAGAGGTCCTCACAGGGAGCACCGTTTTTATTGTACAAGATGCTGATGACAGGTTCTTTCATATTCAAATTCAGACCTCCCCCACATTGTTACTTAATAATTCTCATCTACCCACACAGCCATCCGAGCTAAGCTTGCAAATGGGGCAGGAAGAACAGGAAAAAAACTCAAAACCTCCCCCTTCATAAATGTGGTATTTGTCCATGTTTACATGGAGGTTCCACTCAGCCCTTGAGGAGCAAAGCAGCAAGTGGGGCAGTCACTGTTTCCTCAGGTTGAGGCCTTGGACTCCTTATCTTCCCCACTGGCTCTTGGTTTATGAGTTCCCCTTTTAAGGATCTGTTGTGACTTACCTATCTGGGCTAGTGACCTCAGATGTCTCAGACTGAGCATCTTACCACTGTTTCTGGTTGATCCCTTCACTCATGGTCTTAACACATTTGCACTTCCTTTCATCTCAGAGAGTACAGTCACGGGGCAGAGCTTGCATAGGGATCCAGGTGTTACTAGTCTTACTCTGGAGCTGGTCCAACTCAGTTTCATGGCACAGAACTAGATTAGGTCTCCACTGCGCAGTCTGTTTTACCGCTTAGGGAAAGCCAGCTTTCCTACCCACACACGTTTAGTTTGAAGAGTATCTATTTTTGGAGGGTTCTTTGGGAGGTTGGGCAGGCTTCTTTGGATCCCAGATACATTTAGAGCTTTTTGCATTAAGTGTGAGGAAAATAACTTCTCTTTGATGATGTTGATACACCATGTGGGCACCCTGGGGCACAGCGGTTTAGCTGGGGAGATTCCATGAGAATGAACCCAAACTACTCTTCTTTGCTAGGGTCCTTTACCCACACAGAGGTGAGCCTTTCAGGTTCTTCATTTTGCTTAGTTTCTTCTCTTGTCCTTGGCATTTAAGAGGCATCCATGTGTTAGCCAGCCAAAGCCCCCTGAAGGAGCTGGCTGCTTTAAAGGATTTACTTGGGAGGATGTCAAATGGCTTTGCCTTCTGCAGACTTCATTTATTTTAATCTTTTTATGGCTCCTTTCTCTTGCTTTAAAACAGGATTATAAGCACACAGCAGGTACTGACACCTGAAGTCTTACTAAATTCCTGTCCTCAGGCCATCCTTTTTCTCCTGAAACCTGGACTCCAATTTTCAATGACGTTTTTGTTTTTCTCTTTCAAGCCTAACTATGGGACAGCTTTACGAGAAGGAAAAAGATGAAGATGGATTCTTGTATGTGGCCTACAGCGGAGAGAACACTTTTGGCTTCTGAGGGCCATTGCTGGGCTAGGTGCACCGTAACTGCTTGTGTATCTTGTAAATAGCCAGCCATTTTCAGTTATTATACCAGAACCTCTTCACATAGACCTATTAGTGCATTTGTAACTGGATTTATTTCTTAATATATTGGAAGGTTTTGTTTCCTTAGACTAGTAAATTATCATACAGAGTTTTATTTTGAGTTTTTCTTTTTGTGCATTGTCCTCATGCCTGTATTCTCCAGGAAACTTGTCCTTCTGGAAATCATATTGAATGATATTTCTATATCGAAGTGAGGTAGGTGCGGTATTAAAGTGAAAGGGAAGGTGATGCATTTATTCTGGGTTATGCTTGAAGTGTTAGATGGCTAAGTATTAAAATTATCCAAATTAAATCCTTAGCAGTCAGAACACTTGCTTCACTAGAATATGCCAACTGCCAATCATGTTGGACTGAGCTAATTTGTTCCTCTTTCTGAAACTATTAAGGTAAATAATTAACAATAAAAATTCTCTTATAAAGGCATTGTACTGTGGCCATGTCCTTTATTCACCGGCATTTGGATGGGCCAGAGAAGTGGCTCCTACATCTGCCAGACCAGGAAGAGGGCTTGTGGAGGTCATGGCCGCACATCCTGGGTCGGGAAGCCATGGCCAGGGTCATGAGGAGAGACACTGTTTTGAATAACTAATATGTTCACATGTTTGAGATATCGGGACAATACAAAAAGGTATACACTGAGAAGGCTTGCTCCCGCCAGCTTCCTAACCACCTCTGCCCTTTATGGGAAATTACTTTTACTGGCTTCTTGTTTCTTTTCAATATTTTAAAAGTAAATAGGATAATTTAAAGGACAGTATAATGGCACAGTAAAAAGAATTAAATATGAATACATATCCTTATTTTCTTTCTTCTTTTTTTTTTTTTTTTTTTTGAGACCGGAGTTTTGCTCTTGTCACCCAGGCTGGAGTGTGATGGTGCAATCTCAGCTCACTGCAACCTCCGCCTCCCGGGTTCAAGGAGTTCTCCCGCCTTGCCTCCTGAATAGCTGGGATTAGAGGCATGTACCACCACGCCCAGCTAATTTTGTATTTTCAGTAGAGATGAGGTCTTACCATGTTGGCCAGGCTTGTCTCAAGCTCCTGACCTCAGGTGACCCACCCACCTCAGCCTCCCAAAGTGCTGGGATTACAGGCGCCCACCACTACACCCGGCTTCTTCTTTTTCTTATACAAAGAAAACATACACTTCTACATACACTGCTTTTTTTCATTTAACATTATATTTTAGTGATCTTTCCATATCACTTCTGTGCATCCTTTTCATGTTCCTGCATTCTTTAAGGTACTGCTTTCTACTCCCTTCTTCCTAAAAATCAAGATTAGATTTATCTATGCGCATGAGTTTCATTTCTCACACATTAGTAGAGATGTGTAGGCTTGCTAGGACACAAATACATTTGAGAGGAAATGCTTAGTTACTTTCTTAAATCTTCTGCAGACATACTGTGTTGGTGGCTAGAGCACTACACAGACAAGAATAAAGAAACCAGGTATGTCCCACCAGTCTAAGAACATGTAATTAAAATGACTCACACTTTCCATTGCGGAAGAAACAAAGACCTTTAACTTTATCTTTACCAAATTATATAAGCAGCTCATCCAAGCTCTCTACTGATGTCACCTTTTCAGTTGGGATCAGAGGAAACATTCTTAATTTGTCACAAACATCTTGTTGGGTCTTTACCAAACTTGAGGTAATAAAATCTGTTTCTCTTTGCTGATAGTTTCACACTAAAAGCAGTTAGAAACTGACCTCAGAGCGAGCAAGGTAAAGGGAAAGCAAGCTCTGTGTTACTAAGGAATTTTATTTGCAATGACATGCTCCCAATTCAAACAGGCCTTAGCATTAAAAAGGCAGTTTATTATCTCACCTCTCAGAGGGATGGTTCACTGGCTTGAGGTGTAGCTAGAACCAGGGATCAAATAATAACATCAAAACTCCATCTCTTGGTTTTGTTTTTCTCTGTGTTCTCTCCATGTGATGGCAAAGATGGCCCCATCTTTGGAGTTGCTTAGCAACTCTAGTGGAAGGAAGAACATCTTTTCTGAGAGCACTAACAAAAGTCCCTGGGAGGTCTCTGGCCTTGCTTGGACTACCAAACAGCCCTGCTTGGAACCTCTGCCTAAACATATGAACAGAAATAGGATTTTACAGAAGTGGAGGAGGGGTGGCTTCCCAAAGGCATTTTGATTTATTTCTGTTTCACAACCACAAACCCACAAATGCAACCGAGAAAAAATAGCTAAAGAGAAGAAAACCAAAAAGGCAAGTATCGTTGAAGCCAATTGTGTTTTTTGTTTGTTTTTTTGAGACGGAGTCTCGCTGTTGTCAGCCTGGGCTGGAGTGCAATGGCACAATCTCAGCTCACTGCAACCTCCGCCTCCCGGGTTCCAGCAATTCTGCCTCAGCCTCCCGAATAGCTGAGATTACAGGCGTGTGCCACCACGCCCAGCTAATTTTTGTATTTTTAGTAGAGACAGGGTTTCACCGTGTTGGCCAGAGTGGTCTCGAACTCCTGACCTTAGGTGACCCACCCGCCTCAGCCTCACAAAGTGCTGGGATTACAGGCGTCAGCCACCATGCCCAGCCGTGTTTTTCTTTTAAGTAATTTATAGTTAGCACTTATTAAACACCCTCTGGATACCAGATGATCACAATCTTCAAAAAGCCCCCATAAGATAGGTAGTGAAGTTTCCACAGCCACACGACTACCAAGTGGCAGAACTGAGATAATAAGTAAAACTGAAGAAGAATGATGTGGTTGGCAATGTCAAATCATTTCATGATTTTTTTTTTCTATTTATAATGTGCCTGGGAGTACTCTGGCCTTGCTTGGTGTACCAAACAGCCCCACTTGGAGCAGGGACTGGTGGGAGGGAGTGGTGAACCTCTTCTTAACCACGTAAATGTAGGATTATACAGAATCCTACAGAATAGGATTAACCATGCTGCATACTAGGGCACAAATACGAACAAAGTACTATCCTGTCTTCCAGGAGGTTTCCGTCTGGCAGTAAACCAACATGTAAAGAATAATTACAAAGCAATGTTGTAAGTGCTATAGCAGAAGTCCTGGAACAGAGGCGGGAGTAGCTATCAGCTACAAAACAAACCATTGAAGAAAGCAGCCTTATTTGGAATATCAGTCAATAAAAGTGGATTTGTCAATTTTACCTTTAAAATGTAACATCTAAGTGAAGATTTTAAAAGTTAAAAAAAAAAAGCATATACTCTTCCCCCAAACCCTACTCCTCAAAAAGACACTAGACTTGTAAAATTGTACAGATGAATTTTATCAAACTAAGGAACCCCTTTCTTAAATTGTTTCAGAGATTAGAAAAGGAATAATTACATTTATTTTGAGACTTATAAAATCTCAATGTTTAAAACTTTATAAAGATAGTATAAGAGAAAAAGTTATAGCTTTGTCTCATTTATCAACATAGAAAAATCATATATATATATTTTAAAAGAGATGGGGTCTCACTGTCACACAGGCTGGAGTGCTGGGCTGTGATCACAGCTCACTGTAGCTTCGAATTCCTGGGCTCAAGTGATCCTTCCATCTCCGCTTCATGAGTGGTGCCTGGCCCCCATGTTTAAAATATAACAGCAATGGCATGAAAAATGAACTGGATGACCCATGACTCTATAACGGTTATATATGAAAAAACAGATCCCTGTATTACACACAAAATAAATTCAAGGTGGATTAAATATCTGAATATGAGACAGCATGGCGGCTCACACCTGTATTGCCAGCACTTTGGGAGGTCGAAGTGGAAGGATCCCTTGAGGCCAGGAGTTTGAGCCCTGGGCAACGTAGTGAGACACTGTCTCTACAAAAAATTTAAGAATTAGCTGGGCCTCGTGGTGCATGCCTATAGTCCCAGCTACTGAGGAGGCTGAAGTGGGAAGCTCAGGTGATGAGCCCAAGGAGTTTAAGGTTGCAGTGAGCTATGATTGTGCCACTGCACTTCAGCCTGGGTGACCCTGTTGCGAAAAACAAAAACAGGCCATGAACAGTGGCTCATGCCTGTAATCCCAGCACTTTGGGAGGCTGAGGTATGTGGATCACTTGAGGTCAGGAGGTCAAGACCAGCCTGGTCAACATGGTGAAACCCTGTCTCTACTACAAATACAAAAATTAGCTGGGCGTGTTAGCGGGCACCTGTAATCCCAGCTACTTGGGAGGCTGAGGCAGGAGAATTGCTTGAGCCTGGGAGACAGAGGTTGCAGTGAGCTGAGATCTTACCATTGCACTCCAGCTTGGCTGACAGAGCGAGACTCTGTCTCAAAACAGGAAAAAAAAAAAAAAAAAAAAAGCACCTAAAAGAAATAGAAGCCACAGACTGGGTAAGGGATATAATCAAGACATAATTAATATCCAAAATAAATAAAAGAACTCTTGGAATCAGTAACACAAACTACCTAGGCTGGGTGCTGTGGCTCACACCTGTAAGCGCAGCACTTTGGGAGGCCGAGGTGGGTAGATCACTTGAGGTCAGGAGGTCAAGACCAGCCTGGCCAACTTGATGAAACCCTGTCTCTAGGGCCAGGTGTGGTGGCTTATGCCTGTAATCCCAGCATTTTGGGAGGCCGAGGCGGGCAGATCACAAGGTCAGGAGATCGAGACAATCCTGGCTAACACTGCGAAACCCCGTCTCTACTAAAAATACAAAAAATTAGCTGGGCGTCGTGGCACGTGCCTGTAGTCCCAGCTACTCGGGAGGCTGAGGCAGGAGAATTGCTTGAACCCGGGAGGCAGAGGTTGCAGTGAGCCAAGATTGCACCACTGCACTCCAGCCTGGGTGAGAGTTGAGACTCCATCTCAAAAAAAAAAAAAAAAAAAAAGAAAAGAAACCCTGTCTCTACTAAAAATACAAAAATTAACTGGGCGTGGTGGTGGCACCTGTAATCCCAGCTATGCGGTAGGCTGAGGCAGGAGAATCTCTTGAACCTGGAAGGTGGAGGTTGCAGTGAGCTGAGATCGCTCCACTGTACTCCAGTCTGGGCAACAGAGCAAGACTCTCAAACAACAACAACAATAAAAACAAACCACCCAGTAGAAAAATGGGCGAAAGACTTTTAAACTATTTGAGATTAGAAAAAGGAATAACCACAAATTCATTTTGAGACTTACCAAATCTCAGTGTTAAAACTTTATAAAGACAACATGAGGCCATGCACAGTGGCTCATGCCTGTAATCCCATCCCAACACTTTGGGAGGCCAAGGTGGGAGGATCAATTGAGCCCAGGAGTTTAAGCTTGCAGTGAGTGATGATCGTGCCACTTTACTCCAGCCTGGGTGACAGAGTGAAACCCTGTGTCCAAAACAAAACCCACAGAAACAAAAAGACAGTGTAAGAGAAAAAAGAAATTATAGATCTCATTTATTAACAGAAAAATCATAAAGTTTTTATTTTTTTAAAGAGATGGGGTCCCGCTCTGCTGCCCAGGCTGGAGTGCAGTGGCATGTTCATAGCTCACTGCAGCCTCAAATTCGTGGGTTTAAGCAATCCTCCTGCCTCAGCCCCACAAAGTGCTGGCCAGGCTTAAGCTACCATGCCCGGCCTGGCATTTAGCTCTTTAATTTACCTTGAATTTATTTTATGTATAATTAATATAGGAATCTTATTTTTTCATATGTATATAATCAAATATTTTGTGTAATTCCTACAAAAGAGAAAACCTAACAGGTCAATAAACAAAATTCTTAACATCACTCAAGACCACTGTTATTGTACCAACTCTAGAATGCGCCGTTCACAAAGACTAAAATGTGAACAGCACCTCCTAGAGTTGTGTGGTATCTACACTATGTTATTGGTGGCCCTGTAAAAATCTAAAGGAAACTATAGAATATAACTGCATCAAATTGGCCGAAATTAAATTTTCAACAAATGAAATATTGGTGAGGACGTGAAGCATCTAGAATTGTCATAAATGGCTATTTTGTATGTAAACTGGTACCATCACTTTGGGAAAAAGTTTGACACTGTATCTAGTGAAGTTGAAGGTGCCTGTAATCCATGGCTTAGCAAGTTCCACTTTTAGTTATATATTCCAGAAATATCCCTACATGTGTACAAGAGACATGTAGAAGAATGATCATTGCAACCTTGTTTGAACAAAAAATTGGAAACCAACTAAATGTCCACCACAGGAGAATGGAGAGATAATGTGGTATATTTATACAAAGGAATACTATATAGCAGTTGAAATAACCAGAGCCACATGTGCCAACATAAATAAATCTCCAAAACAGTACTGATAATGAAAAAAGCAAGAGGCAGTATATTCAGCATGATCCATCTCTATAATAAACTTTAAAAATTTGCAAAACAATTATATTTATTGCTTATAGATATAAACTTATGTAATAAAAGTATAAACCACGCAAGGGAATGAAACATCAAATTCAGGATGGTGGTTACCTCATGGAGGGAGGGAAATGGGATCAGGAAAGGGTAAATGTGGGGTTTCAAACACTAGTCATGTTTTGTCCAAAAAGTAAAAACCTGACGCAAAGACAGCAAAATGTTTACTGTTAATTGGGTCATGAGTGTTTCTTTTCTTTTCTTTTCTTTTTTTTTAAAGACACAGGGTCTCACTGGGTTGCCCAGGCTGGTCTTGAATTCCTGGGCTCAAACGACCCTTGCACCTCGGCTTCCTGTAACTTGGATTACAGGCACATATCACCATGCCCAGCTTCATTTTACTTTTATGTTTGAAATATTTAATCACTTTTGTTTTGTTTTTAAGTTACACCAATGAGAATAGGAATTAGGTCCTTCTCAAAGGAGAGCATCTGGCTGCCTCCATTTCTCACTTCCTCCTCCCTCCTCAGCTCAAGATAGGCAAGCTTCTACCCCTCCACTTCTATGCCCCAAAGTTTGCTAGGCTTACCAAAATAACCTTGTCCCCCGCCCATGGATACTTGCCACCACACCCAGCTAATTTTCATTTTTTTTTTTTGTAGCAATGGGGTGTCACTATGTTGCCCAGGTTGGTCTCAAACTCCTGGCCTCAAGGGATCCTCCCCTATACTTTACGTTACTCTCTCCTGGAAGCTCCTAATTGGCTTTCTCCTGATTTTCCTCTGGTCTCTCAGTCACTCTCGTTTCTATGCTTTTCTACCTGCTCCTGAAGTCTCCATTTCCCCAGGGTTCCCTCCTCACCAGTGTCTCCTCTTCTCTATCTGCACATTCTCTGTAGATGATTTCATCTAACCCATGTCTTTAATGATGACTCCAAAATTTTTATCTCAATCCCATCTCTCTCCTGAGCACTAAACCAGTCCCTGTAAATGCCCACTATGGGCCCTTATCCTGCCAAAATCTTAACCTCTGAAACTGGGCACATCCCCTGCCTACATCTCCTGGCCCCCCCGACACCAGCTCCTCTTCCTGGGTCCCATTTCACGATCCATGGCACAGCGTTCCATTCTGTCACCAACACGACAACCTGGGAGTCATCTTCAACCACTCCCTCTTCCACTCCCTGCACTCACCTCGCCCTCTGCCTGTTTCTGAAGTCAGCCCCTCACTGTGGTTCCTCAAGCCTCTATTGCCTGGGCCTCATCATTTCTCTTGAGGTTACTACAGTAATCCCCCAACTATGGTCACCTCACCACCATCCCTGCTCCTGCAGTCTGTTCTCCTTGCTACAGCAAAGAGTTATCTTTCTAAAATGTAACTTCATCTTAGCACCCATCTCTCAAAATCACTGAAGTGCAGAGCGGTCAGGATAAAACTATTCTCCTTTGCAAGGCACTCAGAGTCCTCCCTGCTGTGACCTCCAGCCTCATCCCCAGCATCCCCCATACTCCACTAGCCCAGCCATGCTGTGCTCTCACCTCTAGCCTTTGATTATGATGTCTCTCCACTGCAAATACCCTTCCCTCTAAACTGTCACCAAATGTATCCCCAATTCTTTCTGCTTGCTATCCACTAATATTTCCCCTTCACCAGTTGTTTGCTAAGAACCCTGCACCCTTCTCCCAGGTTGGGTATTAGACCTCTGTCACAGTCATCCTCACACTGCACTCTTCCACTATGAAGTCACTTGCCATCCTCCTTTACTCAGGAGCAACATGAGGACTCTCCCTTATCCTTGTACCCTGGCTGCAGAGCAAAATGCCTGGCACATTGATGGCATCCAGATGTATGACTGCTCTTACCTGGAACTGAGAGCCTACTTAACAAGCACTGACACATCTTACTTTTGCAGCAGCAGCTGAAACACACTGGCCCCAAAGAGGGCATGAGACAGGCTTGTGCAATCCCAAAGGCGGCCAGAGGATCTCTTTCAAGGAGAATTTGGAAGGAGGCAATATAAATGTTCTTATTCTCAAAAGACTCATTCTTCCTTAAACAGAAAAAAGGAAAGCCTTAAAATGTACAACTGATTCCCTTTTTCATCTTTATTTCTTATAGTTTGGATGTTTGTCCCTGCCCAAATCTCAAGTTGAATTATAATCCTAAATGCTGGAGGTGAGGCCTCGTGGGAGGTGTGTGGATCATGGGGCAGATCCCTCATGATTGGTACTGTCTTCGTGATAGTTTTCACAATATCTGGTCATTTCAAGGTGTGTGGCACCTGCCTCCACTCTCTCTCTTGCTCCTGCTTTCACCATGTGAGACGCCTGCTCCCGCTTCACCTTCCATCATGAGTAAAGCTTCCTGAGGCCTCCCCAGAAGCAGATGCTAGCACTGTTTCCTGTACAGCCTGCAGAACTGTGAGCCAATTAAACGTCTTTTCTTTTCTTTTTTTTTTTTTGAGATGGAGTCTCACTCTGTCACCCAGGCTGAAGTGCAGTGGCGAGATCTCTGCTCACTGCAACCTCCACCTCCCAGGTTCAAGTGATTCTCCTGCCTCAGCCTCCTGAGTAGCTGGGATTACAGGTGCCCACCACCACTCCTGGCTAATTTTTTTTGTATTTTTAGTAGAGACGGGGTTTCACCATGTTGGTCAGGCTGGTCTCGAACTTCTGACCTCAAGTAATCCGCCGGCCTTGGGCTCTCAAAGTGCTGGGATTACAGGCGTGAGCCACCTTGCCTAGCCAAATGTCTTTTCTTATAAATTACCCAGTCTCAGCTATTTATTTATAGCAATGCAAGAATGGCCTAACACACTTAAAACCAATCCTGGTGGCTGACACTGAGGAAGCAAAGCCACAGTTTGGTCGCAGGATCCACATACACCTCTGTGATCGACAGCTTTGCTCCTTCACCTGGAGCTGTTGCTTCCAGATGTGGGATGGAGCGGTGCAAACACATGTGCAGACACCTGGTGTGCATCATGACACTCTACAAACATCTGCCCAATAGGCTTCTCCTGAGGACAGTCATGTTTATTAGCAAAAGCTCTGGAAAATGGGACTAGCAAATTGGAAGGAGTCACTTAGAAGCTGGCAGACAGACGACCTCAGCTGGAGTTTCCTAAGTGCTAGTCACTGCATGTGTGGTAGACAGCCCTCCTATACCTATCACAACCCCATTGCCAAGTGGGCAGAGCTGCCCTCATTTCAAAGGAGAGGACACTGACACTTTGAGAATGAAGTTACCTACCCAACATCACACAACTAGGACATCCTGGTGCCAAAATTCACACTTCGGTCTAATGCCAAAACCCATCTTTATTTTGCTAGTCCAGACAGTGAGAATTAAAGGGCTGTGTCTGAATGTGGCCCACGGACATGTATATAAATACCTAATTTTCTTGCTTCTCCTGAAAAAATTCTTAAGATCTAGCAACAATCAGCTAGAACAACAACAAAAACGGTTCCAGTTCATTCCACCTGCCTTAAGTTTCCTGCTCCTGAAAAGACTGGGTTTGTGACCATCGCACCATAGTCTACACACTATCATTTATTTATTTTTGAGACAGAGTCTCGCTCCGTCACTCAGCTTGGAGTGCAGTGGTGCAATCTCGGCTCACTGCAACCTCCGCCTCCCGGGTTCAAATGATTCTCCTGTCTCAGCCTCCTGAGTAGCTGGGATTACAGGATTAACTTGCCCAGCCAGTTTTAATATGTTTTGTTTTTTGGAGACAGAGTCTCTGTCATCTAGGCTGGAGTGCAGTGGCACGATCTTGGTTCACTGCAACCTCTGCCTCCCAGGTTCAAGAGATTCTTGTGCCTCAGTCTCCCGAGTAGCTAGCATTACAGGCATGCACCACCATGCCCAGCTAATTTTTGTATTTTTAGTAGAGACGGGGTTTCGCCATGTTAGCCAGGCTGGTCTGGAACTGCTGACCGCAGGTGATCCACCCACCTCAGCCTCCCAAAGTGCTGGAATTATAGGCATGAGCCACCGTGCCTGGCCTAGTTTTTATTTTATTTTCAGACAGAGTTTCGCTCTTGTTGCCCAGGCTGGAATGCGATGGCGCAATCTTGGCTCACTGCCACCTCTGCCTCCCAGGTTCAAGAGATTCTCCTGCCTCAGCCTCCCCAGTAGCTTGGATTACAGGCGCCTGCCACCATGCCCGGCTAATTTTTATATTTTTAATAGAGGTGGGGTTTCACCATGTTGGCCAGGCTGGTCTTAACTCCTGACTTTAAGTGATCCGCCCACCTTGGCCTCCCAAAGTGCTGGGATTACAGGTGTGAGCCACCATGCCCGGCCCATTTATTTTACAAAATAATTCCCTCAAAGTATATGCAAGCAAAATACTAAGCCACGTGGGCCCTTGTTTGGGCTGCTATAACAAAACACCATAGACTGAATAGTTAATAAACAATATAGCTCTATTTCTTACCATTCTGGAGGCTGGGAAGTCCAAGATGAAGGTGTGATTTGGTGTCTAGTGAGAGCCAGATTCCTGGTTTATAGACAGCCATCTTCTCATTGTGTCCTCACATGGCGGAAGAGGTAAGGAATTTCTGGAGTCTCTTTGATAAGGACACTAATCCCATTCATGAGGGCTCTGCGTTTTTTCTTTTTTTGAGACGGAGTTTTGCTCTTGTCGCCCAGGCTGGAGTGCAATGGCGCGATCTCAGGTCACTGCAACCTCCTTCTCCCGGGTTCAAATGGTTCTCCTGCCTCAACCTACCGAGTAGCTGGGATTACAGGCGCCCGCCACCACGCCCAGCTGATTTTTGTATTTTTAGTAGAGATGGCGTTTCACCATGTTGGCTAGGCTGGTCTCGAACTCCTGACCTGAGGTGATCCACCTGCCTCGGCCTCCCAAAGTGTTGGGATTACAGGCGTGAGCCACCATGCCTGGCCGGGCTCTGCTCTTAAGATCTAATCACCTCCCAAAGACCCCACCTCTGATATCATAATTCTGGGAGTTACGATTTCAACACAGGAATCTGGGGGGACACAAACATTCAGACCATAGCAGCTCTCATCTTTCATGAAGGAGGCACAGAGCCAGGCAGCACCACCTACCTGCTTTAGCACAGGTGAGTGAGCACTGTCATCAGAGCTGGTTTAACTGCACTTGCCACTCCATCACCCCGACTGCCTTCTCCCACTGTCAGCTGGCTTCACAGCCCAGCAGTTACTGACATGTTAGTAAAGAAGGACATTCACAGTGGCACTGGGTAAGCTGAAGAACAAAAGTACAGCATGAAAATGCCAGCTGAAAAGGCATTCACTGGAGGTCAAAACGGTTCACAAGAGGCAGCAATAAACAGGGAAGTTGATGAAACTTTGGGTTAGGAGGATGCACGTCCCGAAACTTACATTAAGAAAAGCTCTTTCAATTAACAAAATCGAATTCAGAGCAAACGGGTGAACTGGACTGAGTGTGCCTCTATTGTTGGGTAAAGCTTAGTAATACTGCCCACAGTATCATTTGCCAGAGATTTCTTGAGAGGTTGCACAGAAAGGTCTTGTTGTTGAACTGAAGAAAGATGCTGGGAATGGCTCTGTGATCCTGCCTGTTGTCAGGTTGGTTTCACCAGCAAGGGGCCCACCGCACCTCTCCTGTGGAGACACTGCTTAGTTTCAATGTGCTTTTCATTCTCTTGGCTGCCTGAGCAAATGGCCATCACTGTTTCCATTGTGAGCTCTTCCCCTTCGGGAGCTGAGCCCAAGTACAGGGAACATGTGCTGGAGACCAACATTTGGCAGCCTGGGTCCCACTTGGAGTGACTTTCTGCCACTCCCTTTCCTCCCACAGAGACATTTCCCTGCATTTGGTCACTGAAAAGCAGTGCCGGACAGGCTTGTTCTAAAAGCTGATTCCTAACCCTACTGGCTCATATGAATGAGGGGCAAAAAATCCATACCCAAATTCAGAGCCCAGGTTAGTCGACTGAGACAAAATTTATTTTCAGGCCGGGTGCGGTGGCTCATGCCTGTAATCCCAGCACTTTGGCAGGCAGAGGCGGGAGGATCACCTGAGGTCGAGAGTTCGAGACCAGCCTGACCTTCATGGAGAAACCCCATCTCTACTAAAAATACAAAATTAGCCGGGCATGGTGGCACATGCCTGTAATCCCAGGTACTCGGGAAGCTGAGGCAGGAGAATCGCTTGAACCCAGGAGGTGGAGGTTGTGGTACGCCCAGATCACGCCAGTGTACTCCAGCCTGGACAACAAGAGTGAAACTCTGTCTAAAAAACAAAAAAGTTATTTCCATCCCTCCCTTGTCACCAACATGACTGAGGCCATATGTAGTCACATCAACAATGGGCAGTATCCTAGAGAAAATTTCTCTTTGTATTATCTATCCAATTAATAATTTTTATGAGAATCCTACCTAACAGTTGAAAAAAACTGAGCATCCTAAATGCGAGGATCTAATTTTGTAGGACAGATGAGAAGTTATAAGTAGAGGTTACATACTTTCCCCACATCCACATAGAAGTTAGTGGCAGAACTGGTACTAGGACACAATTGCTTGAGTATCTAGGCCCAGTTTTATTCTACTACACAAAGTAATAAGGACCATGTTTTTGTTTTTTTGCATTTTAAATTTGAGGTATAATTACGTAAAGTACACGAACATTAACGTGTAGACTTAATTTGGACAAATGTTTACACCAATATAATCAACGCTCCAATCAAAACACAGGATGTTTCCATCTCCCAGAGGGTGCTCCTGTGCCTCTTTCTACTCAACCGCCTGCTCCCCATCCCCCACCACATCAGGCAATAACCACTCATCTGACATCTATCCCTTTTGATTCATTTTGGGTCCCCAGTTTTAAGAAATAAAAATTGAATTCAAACAACTTTGCCTGAAGCCCTTAAGTCTTTACAGAATTTTTCTACCACTTTTGGACCATAGGTATAAAGATTTGTTTTGGATTCATCTGGATGGTGTTACAGCAAGTCAGTCTCAGCCCCAGTACAGACACGTTTAAGTTCAAAAGGATTCACATTTATAGGATGTGAAGGTCAATAATTCTTCAATATGGGGTATTAAAAAAACTACTCTTTCTGGAAAATAAATGTGCTTTGTCTAAAATATCTGCCTCCTTGGCTGTTTCTGTATTCAACCATTCCTTCGGGATAGCCGCCTATGGGAAGAGCTGCTTGAGCTCTTGAAAGTAAGCACTTAGATACTAAGTATTTTTCCAGTTGGAAGCTGTCTCCTGGTTTCAACAGCTTTTCTGCTGCGGTGGGACTCATTCTAACAGCTCCTCTGGCTTTCCCAGACACCATCTCAGGAGGCAGTGGCAGTTGAAAAGATAACACTGTCCTAAGCCATTTAACTAGCCAGGGAGGGAACTGGGTTTTAGGAGCTGGAAAATTTTGGCTAAGGCTTGCTCAGAACACTGTCTTAAATCCAAAAAGTCTTGCCAAGGTCCAGGTGGAGGCAGCTTTCCCCCAGCCACAGACACTACCAAATCAAACAGGGCTTGCATTTCTTCCGACCAGAGGCACTGGCAGCCAGGGTTGGTCATTATCTCCATAGCAGCCTCGTTTCCCCAGACAGTGAGCTCATGCTTGGCGCTGATCAACTCCATAAAACAAGGCATTTAACCCTATGCAGAAATGACTACATGAAACCTATACAATTATTTAAATCAAGCCAAGTTTTGAAAATTATGAAGAAAATACAAATTATGCAACACAGTCATAACATTAGAACCCACTTATGGGCACAGAATAAACAGCAATGCTGAAAGTTTAAACTTCCCTGAAAGAGCCAAATTCCAGAAGACAGTAATTCTGTGGAATTCAGCTGCCTAAAGCAGCTTGTGAGGTTCCTCTTCCCTGTGCAACATTGCCTCTATGTGTTTTCTGGTGTTAATGCAGTTTAAGATAGAGAAATCTTTTTCCACTAATTTTTATTTCATTTAAAAAATTCATTTAAAAAATAGACATAAACATGGTTCAAAATTTTAAAAGGGTAAAACCAAACACAGCATATTCTCACTCATAGGTGGGAACTGAACAATGAGAACACATGGACACAGGAAGGGGAACATCACACTCTGGGGCCTGTTGTGGGGTGGGGGGAGGGGGGAGGGACAGCATTGGGAGATATACCTAATGCTAGATGACGAGTTAGTGGGTGCAGCGCACCAGCATGGCACATGTATACATATGTAACTAACCTGCACATTGTGCACATGTACCCTAAAACTTAAAGTATAATAATTAAAAAAAAAAAAAATTTTAAAAGGGTATTCAGTAAAAAGTCTCCCTCCCACTCCTTGGACCCCAGCCATCCTTTTTCCTGTTCGATGACTGGTTTCTTGTAAGTCGATTCAGAGATACTTTAGTATATACAAGCTAAACAGTTACATATCTTTCATGCCTTTTTTTTTTTTTTTTGAAACGGAGTTTTGCTCTTGTTGCCCAGGCTGGAGTGCAATGGCCTGATCTTGGCTCACCGCAACCTCCGCTTCTCGGGTTCAAGCGATTCTCCTGACAGCCTCCCGAGTAGCTGGGATTATAGGCATGCGCCACTACGCCCGGCTAATTTTTTATTTTTAGTAGAGATGAGGTTTCTCCATGTTGGCCAGGCTGCTCTTGAACTCCCAACCTCAGGTGATCCGCCTGCCTCAGCCTCCCAAAGTGCTGGGATTACAGGCATGAGCCACTGCGCCCGGCCTCTTTCATGCTTTTTTAATATAAATGGCATGGTTGTAATGCTGTTCTGTGCTTTGCTTTCTTTGGATTCATTGTATTTAGAAATAGAACTTAGAAGATAGATTTAAATCAAGCAAAATTATATGTTTATTTAATCTTTGACCCAACAATCCCACTTCTAAGACTATCCAAAAGATACAGTGGCAAAAATACAAATTGTTGTATATATGATATGGATTTATGACTACTGCTAGAGTGAAGAAAAAACCAGGGAGGGGACAAGGATGAAAGACCTCTCTGAGTGTACCTTTCTTCAAAGAAAACTAGTTCTAGCCAGGTGTGGTGGCTCATGCCTGTAATCCTAGCACTCTGGGAGGCCAAGATGGGAGGATCGTTTGAGGCCAGGAATTAAAGACCAATCTGGCCAACATAGTGAGACCCTGTCTCTATTTTTTAAAAAACAAACAAGGGGGCCGGGCGCGGTGGCTCACGCCTGTAATCCCAGCACTTTGGGAGGCCAAGGCGGGCGGATCATGAGGTCAGGAGATCGAGACCATCCTGGCTAACATGGTGAAACCCCGTCTCTACTAAAAATACAAAAAATTAGCTGGGCGTGGTGGCGGGCGCCTGTAGTCCCAGCTACTCAGGAGGCTGAGGCAGGAGAATGGCGTGAACCCAGGAGATGGAGCTTGCAGTGAGCCGTGATCGCACCACTGCACTCTAGCCTGGGTGACAGAGCAAGACTCTGTCTCAAAAAAAAAAAAAAAAAATAAAATAAAATAAAATAAAAAAATAAAAAACAAAACCAAACTAGTTTCAACTTTGGAATCATACAAACATTTTACATAATTTTTTAAAAGGCATCCCTAAAAACTGAAAGTAAAATTATGTACAGATTTGGAGCAATAACTAGAGAGGAACTATTTCAAGTGACTTTAAAAGACAATTGTTAGAAGCAGGGTTTCTTAACCTCAGCACGACTGACATTTTGAGCCAGATAATTATTTGTGGGGAGTGGGGGTGGGGACAGGGCAGTTGTCCTGTGCATCATGCGACGTTAGCAGCATCCAAGGCTCAGCGAGCTTCTATAATTGGCAACAACTGGCACATACTGCCATACATCATTGCTGGGAGGATTAAGTGCTGTCTGTGTGACACCACTGGGGGAGTGTTTTAAAATATAGGTTTTGGGCGGCCCGACGTGGTGGCTCATGCCTGTAATCCCAGCACTATGGAAGGCCAAGGTGGGAAGATTGTTTGAGCTCAAGCATTCGAGACTAGCCTGGGCAACACAGCAAGACACCCGTCTCCAAAAAAGTAAGATAAAAAAATATAAAATATAGGTTTTATTATTATTCAAGTATGGTGAGGGCAATAGATCAGGTGACTGCCATTGACGAGAAAGCTTGTTGTACTTACAGATTCCAAAAGGGGCATGGCACGCCACAGGGAGCCACACTGGAAGCCCAGGGTCAGTGAGGAGGCAGAGGGAACGAGGGGATCAAGTGGAATAAGAGCCTGGTGATCTCCATGGGAAGGAAGGGGCAAGGCCGAGTAAGCAGACTGGCGAGTTTGAATAATTTCAGCAGGCTGTGGGGCCTAGGCGCTGTCCCTAGCTTTCTGGTACCTGGCCCTGCGGTGATTTGGGCAGGTGGATATCCCAGAGTATGGGATATTGGCTCAGAGTATGAGACGTCCTGTAAAGGAGAGATTGGGGTATGGGCTCCAGATTGGTTGATTTACATATGAAAGGAGCAGTCATAGGTCAGTCATTTACTCTCTCCAGGAATTGGCTAGCCTTGGGAGGAACAATCTCTCCACCGAGTGAGCAAGGCCCCTCCCAGGTCAAAGAATCAAACACGCACGGTTCATATTGAGGGTACAACTGGAAGCTTGTGCTTGTTTTCTGCTGGACTTCGCTCATGCACCTTCTCCGTTTGCTGATTTTAATCTGTATCCTTTCACTAAAATAAACAGGAATGATGTGTATAACAGCTTTTCAGAGTTCTGTGAATCTATCTTGTGAATCATCAAGCATGAGGGTGGTCTCAGGGACCCCTGACACGGCTGCTAGAACCACCAGGTGGAAGGTTAGTGGGGTACTTTATAATGGAAAAGACCAGACTGACACCACAGACCCCATTGCTCGGTCACAGCGTGTGGAACCACCAGATGTCACGTTCCTCTCCATATGATGCAAAACAAAGATGCAGAGTCACTCAGGAAGTACTTACATCAGATCAACCGCACCTGAATCTAATCAAGGCTCTTTGTGTAACTGCACATTTTTAGGAAATACTGGGGAGATAGGAACCTTTAAACAACACTGGGAGGAAATGAGCAGTGAAATACAAAATGTGGGAAATTCTACAGGACAAAAAACCCACCTTTCAACACAGAAAAAAGGGTAACTCTTACAGATTTAAAGAGACAAAAGACCCCATCAATCAAATGCACAGTGTGGCTCTTATTTAGATCTTAATTTGAACAAATAAACAGTCAAAATACATTTTTGAGACAACATGGGAAAACTGAGCAGACTACATATTAGATATTAAGGATATTAATTCTGTTGGGTGAAATACGATGGTTAGGATTTGCTTTAAATGGTCAAAGAAAAAAAATATTGGCGGGGACGAGGCAATAGATCAAACAAGAGCAGCAATAAAGCTGACGTTTGCTAAGTTTGAGTGGTGGTTCAGGGAGTCCACTGTGCTAGTCTATATTTGTGACTAAAAATTTCCATAACAAGTTCAAAAAAGAAAATGTATTTAAAAATTAGAAGCAGTTATCAGCCAAATATAGGTTAAGAAACATTAGTAAAATAAAAATCCTTTCACTTGCCGTTAAAAATAAAAAACAGTAAAAACACATTTTATAAATGTATGAAATCTGAGAGCCTGCCAAGATTGCAGAGATGTGATTGTAAGGCACAGATGAGATTTTAAACCTGGGTTTTAAGAGATTAAAATAAAATGTAGGATGGTTTAAGCACCTACTTTTAGCTCTTGAGAAAACAGGTACAGTCCAAAGTGAAGCTGCCTTTAGTCTCTAGCCTTCATGTTTTTTTTCTAGTCTCTATTCTGAAGTCTAAATTTGTTGGTTTTTTTGGGGGGTGAAAATTTAACATAAAATTTAGGCATAAAAAACATTATCCTTTTACGTTTTAATATAAGTCTTTATCCTTTAAAATAAGATCTCATAAGAGAGAGACGCATCATCCTTTAGATAAAAGCTCCTGACAGCCCAGGTGTCCCAGCTGCTGTCATAATGTAAGATTTGGGGCCAGGCAAAAGAAACTGATTAAAGCAGAATATTGGAGATCCTGCCCTTCAAGTAGTGATATTTTTGCTTTTTTTTTTTTTGAGACGGAGTTTCACTCTTATTGCCCAGGCTGGAGTGCAATGGCACAATCTTGGTTCACCACAACCTCCGCCTCCTGGGTTCAAGCGATTTTCCTGCCTCAGTCTCCCGAGTAGCTGGGATTACAGGCATGTACAACCACGCCCAGCTAATTTTGTATTGTTAGTAGAGACGGGGTTTCTCCATGTTGGTCATTGCCTTTTTTTTTTTTTTTCTTTGAGACAGAGTCTCACTTTGTTGCCCAGGTTTGAGTGCAGTGGTGCGATCTCAGCTCACTGAAACCTCCGCCTCCCAGGTTCAAGCGATTCTTGTGCCTCGGTCCCCCAAGTAGCTGGGACTACAGGCATGCGCCACCACGCCCAGCTAATTTTTGTATTTTTAGTAGAGACGGGGTTTCGCCATGTTGGCCAGGCTGGTCTCGAACTCCTGGCCTCAAGCTATCCGCCCACCTTGGCCTCCCAAAGTGTTAGGATTACAGGTGCCACTATGCCTGGCCTTCTTTCTTTCCTATCTAAAAGGATTTCTTATGGAAAAAAATTCAAGGATGACTTCTTATGACATACATGTATTATTTCTGTAATTAAAAAAACATTTAAAGAATATATGCTCACAGGCTGGGAGCGGTGGCTCACGCCTGTAATCCCAGCACTTTGGGAGGCTGAGGCAGGCGGATCACAAGGTCAGGAGATCGAGACAATCCTGGTTAACACGGTGAAACCCTGTCCCTATAAAAAATACAAAAAATTAGCTGGGCGTGGTGGCGGGCACCTGTAGTCCCAGCTACTCGGGAGGCTGAGGCAGGAGAATGGCGTGAACCCAGGAGGCGGAGCTTGCAGTGAGCCAAGATTGTGCCACTGTACTCCAGCCTGGGCAACAGAGCAAGACCCCATCTAAAAAAAAAAAAAAAAAGAATATATGTTCACACAAAAACTTGTACACAAATGTTCATAGAAACCCTATGTACAAGACCCAAAAAGTGAAAACAACCCATATGTCCAACAACTTATGACTGGATAAACAAAACATTTATATCCATACAACTGATTTTTATTCCATAAATAGTAATAAAGTACTGATTCATGCTACAACATAAATCTTGAAAACATGTTAAGTGAAAGAAGCCAGTCACAAAAGACCACATATTCTATGATTCCATTTATATGAAATGTTCAGAATAGACAAATCCAAACAGACAGAAAGTAGATTACTGATTGCCCTGGGGTAGGGGGCGTTGAGGAACGGGAAGTGACTGCTAATGGGTTCTGCAATGGGTTGAGTGGTGTCCCCCAAAACTTCATGTCTACCTGAAACCTCAGAATGTGACTTTAGTTGGAAATAGAGTCTTTGCAGATATAGTTAGTTAAGATGAAATCAGACTGGATTAGGGCAGGCCCTAAATCCAATTACTGGGGTCCTTATAAGTAGGCCATGGAAAGACACAGACACAGGGAAGAAGGCCATGTGAGACACAGACACGGAAGGCCATGTGAAGACAGAGGGAGAAACTGAAGTGATGCAGCCACAAGCCAAGGACTGCCAGGAGCCATCAGAAGCTAAGGAGGAAGCATGAAAGAGTCTTCTTCAGAGCAGCAGTCCCCAAGGCACGAAAAAGTCTTCCTTAGAGCAGCAGTCTCCAACCTTTTTGGCACCAGGGACTGGTTTCATGGAAGATAATTTTTCCACAGATCCGGGGTGGGGATAAGGGGATAGTTTCGGGATGACTGAAGTGAATTACATTTACTGTGCACTGTATTTCTATTATTATTACATCGTAATACATGATGAAATAATTATACAACTCACCATAAGGTAGAATCAGTAGGAGCCCTGAGCTTATTTTCCTGCAACTAGACAGTCCCATATGGGGGTTATGGGAGACACTGACAGATCATCAGGCATTATATTCTCACAAGGAGTGTGCAACCTAGATCCCTTGCATGCACAGTTCACAATAGGATTCACGCTCCTATTGAGAATCTAACGCCACTGCTGGTATGACAGGAGGAGGAGCTACGGCAGAAATGTGAGCGATGGGGGGCAGCCGTAAATACAGATGAAACTTCAAGTGCTCACCTGTTACTTATCTCCTGCTGTGTGACCTGGTTCCTAACAGGCCACAGACAAGTAACGGTCTGTGGCTCTGGGGTTGGGGACCCCTGCCCTAAAGCTTTTAGAGGAAGCAGAAGCCCCACCAACAACCTGTTTGGACTTCTAGCCTCCAGAACCGAAAGGGGATACATTCTTTTCTTTTTATTTTTTGAGATGGAGTCTTGCTCTGTCACCCAGGCTAGAGTGCAGTGGCACGATCCTGGCTCACTGCAACCTCCACCTCCTGGGTTTGAGAGATTCTTCTGCCTCAGCCTCCTGAGTAGCTGGGACTATAGGCGTGCGCCAATACGCCTGGCTAATTTTTGTATTTTTAGTAGAACAGGGTTTCACCATGTTGGCCAGGATGGTCTTGATCTCCTGACGTCGTGATCTGCCCACCTCGGCCTCCTAAAGTGTTGGGATTACAGGCGTAAGCCACTGCACCCGGCCAGGAATACATTTCTGTTGTCTTAAGCCACCTAGCTTGTGGTACTTCATTAAGAAACAGCTCTAGGAAACTATTACAGGCACAAAATTTGTGATGAAAATGTTCTAAAATTGATGGTTGCACAACTCTGTGGATATACTAAAAAAATTTTTTTTTTTTTTGAGACAGGATCTCACTCTGTCACCCAGGCTGGAGTGCAATGGCATGATCTTGACTCACTGCAACCTCCGCCTCCCAGGTTCAAGTGATTCTCCTGCCTCAGCCTCCCAAGTAGCTGGGACTACAGGCGTGCACCACCATGCCCAGCTAATTTTTGTATTTTTAGCAGAGACGGGGTTTCATCATGTTGGCCAGGCTGGTCGCGAACTCCTGACCTCAGGTGATCTGCCTGCCTCGGCCTCCCAAAGTGTTGGAATTACAGGCGTAAGCCACCGTGCCCGGCCTAAAAACTTTTAAAATGTATACTTTAGTTGGGTGAATTTTATGGTCTGTGAATTATATCTCAATACAACTGTTATTTAAAAATATTTATAGCCACAAAATGCTGAAGAACCAATAAGGACCTTGAGTAACCCCAACATGGGAGCTTCCATTTTCAGTCAATCATTCAAGGTCTGAAGTTGAGTGTTAAACATTCGATGTTAAAACAGGATTGGCTGCTGGGTCTATTGCTGATTTGCTGCAGGGCCTTTTGGCTTCTTTTTTTTTTTGAGATAGGGTCTTGCTCTATCACCCAGGCTGGAGTGCAGCGTTATGATCTTTGCTCACCACTACCTCCGCCTCCTGGGTTCAAGCAATTCTCCTGCCTCAGCCTCCCGAGTAGCTAGGATTACAGGTGTGCGCCACCATGCCTGGCTAGTTTTTGTATTTTTAGTAGAGACAGGGTTTCACCAGGTTGGCCAGGCTGGTCTTGAACTCCTGACCTCAAGTGATCTGCCTGCCTAGGCTTCCCAAAGTGCTGGGATTACAGGCCTGAGCCACCAAGCCTGGCCACCTTTTGGCTTTTTGGACAGAACTCTTTCAATTGTAAGTCAGAAAACCAACACAAACAGGCTTAATCAAAATAACAACACGAATCTGTCTCACATAATTGAGACATCTAAACAGTGTTACTAGATCTTTGATTCTCTTGGCTGTTTCCTTTGTTGCCTTCATTCTTTGCTGGCTTTCTCTAGGTAGTAGGAAAAGATGGCCACCGGCAGTCCCATGATTATGTGACCCTTACAGCTCCAGATCAAAACAGACAGCCTTTCCTGATACCTCTCAGAACAAGTCCAGGGCGGTCCAGGGCTGGCTCACAGGCTATTCCTAGAGCCAGGGAGTAAGGTTAGCTTCAGCCAAGTCTGAGGCACAGAGCAGGATCACTGAAGAATGGGAAAAGAATGGCTCCCTGAAGAAAGAAAGGCTGGGAATACAAAATATATGTTCGCTATGCTAGGCAAAGCTGTAAAACTTGCAGAGCGTCAAACATCATTTCAGCTCAATAAATATTTGCTGAATCAATGTAGGAACCCATAAAACAGAGCTGCTGCAGAGTACTTTCAAAGCATCATGTTCCAAACTCTGATTTCATATTTTAGAGAAGCAATAAAACACAATGGAAGTCAGATAGTGAGGTCATTAGTGAGATGCCATTTTAGCAGAGAGCTACTTCAATCAAGTATAGCCTGCTCTAAGTTCCAGATTCCATCTGTATTACACAACAGAGATGCAAAGCTCAGAAAGACTGTTCCCTGATTTAACTACCAAAAAAGCTAAGACTTGTCCTGCGTGGAGGAAGGCAGTTCAGGATGAAGGGTCCTGCTACCAAAGCAAACATTTCCTTCTCACTTGAACTGGTGATAATCCGGTGGGTTTCTGATCCAGGATCCAAACACCTGCTTCCGGAGTGTGCTCCAGGCTTCCTGGTAAGAGGACGCAGCCTCCTTGTACTCCTGGTAGGTATCCAGCTTCTGCACCCTAATGCACACAGGCCACCAAATACACAGGTTCTCATTGAATAGCCACCCTGGGGGCCACCAGACACCTGAGCAAGCAACTGGACAGACTTGTAATGAGACTTAGGTAGAGAAGGAGTTCAGTATGCTTTTGTGAAAGTTGATCATACAAACTACGTTATTCTTGTCATACTCAACTGAAACAGAGTTGAGAAGCCAGGGGTAAAAAACACTCAGGGCGCATAACATTGCTCCAAGAATGCATTCTCTGCAAGCCTGGCTGCTAAAACTGCCCGCCAGTTTTATCTAACAGCTACTGAACCAACCTGCTGCAGACTTTAAGAATAGTTTTACCCAATGCCATCACTTGGCAGCTCCTCACAACTTTACTCATGTCAATGAACCTTCTTGAACAATATGTTACATTTCTTTTTTGAAAAATAAAACCTCTAACCTTCCCTTTGTTCTTCAGACATATTGAAGACCACCCAGTCTGTATGTCTTGAATTTCTTGTATCCCAAATAAAACATTAAATTTAGAGATTTGTCTTTACATTTTTATTTTGACTTTTGACACTTTCCTAGAGCAACTCTGTCTCCTTTGTAGGGAATTCATGAGAAAGCAACATGAATTAAAACAGTTAAGAATGAACAGAATTCTAGGTTTCTATGGTCCTAGTGGAATCAGATAAAATAAAAACAACTGTCTACTTTTTTGGTTTAAAAGTTTTCTAGGCCAGGTATGGTGGCTCACACCTGTAACCCCAGCACTTTGGGAGGCCGAAGCAGGCAGATCACCTGAGGTCAGGAGTTTGAGACCAGCCTGGCCAACATGGTGAAACCCCATCTCTACTAAAAATACAAAATTAGCCGGGCGTGATGGCAGGCACCTGTAGTCCCAGCTACCTGGGAGGCTGAGGCAGGAGAATCACTTGAACCCAGGAAGCGGAGGTTCCTGTAAGCTACGATTGTGCCACTGTACTACACAGACTGGGCGACAGAGCAAGACACTGTCTCAAAAAAAAAAATAAATAAATAAAATAAATAGTAACTACTAGTTATCAAAACCCTACCACAAACCAGGCTCTTGGTCACATGCAACACTTCCCTTAATTGTCTCAGCTACCCTGTCTCAAAAACAAACAAACAAACATACATACATACATGCCAGGCGGTGGCTCACGCCTGTAATCCTGGCACTTTGGGAGGCTGAGGCAGGTGGATCGCCTGAGGTCAGTAGTTCAAGACCAGCCTGGTCAATATGGTGAAACCCCGTCCCTACTAAATATACCAAAAATTAGCCGGGCGTGGTGGCGGGTGCCTGTAATCCTAGCTACTCTGGAGACTGAGGCAGGAAAATCACTTGAACCCGGGAGGCGGAGGCTGCAGTGAGCTGAAATTGTGCCACTGCACTCCAGCCTGGTTAACAGGAGCAAAACTCTGCCTTAGAAGTATCTCCTCACCTAAATTCTGATTTGACATATAGAATATATGGAAACCCAAGAAAGAAGCCAACTGACCACAGATGCATCACTTCAGTATGCATGATGGCAATGCCTCTTCATATAGAAGTTTCTAGCTACTCCTTAGTTTCCCCACTGTCATATAATGAAGGATTCACTTGGTCTTTGTCACCAGTTCCTGGGAGCCTCTAAGCTTTGGACTTTCTGCAAGTGTCTTTGTCCTGCATGGTAGATCTCGCTGATCACACGTGAGTTTCTGTTTAACCAGGTGACCCACGGTGGGCCCCCGAGATAGTTTCAGGATGATACCGGCCAAGCCGGAAAGACCAACCATGTAGAGAATTAGGGCTCTGAGACACGTGATATCAGTTTGAACTCTCGGGAGAGGAGGAGGTTGGAGATTAAGTTCAATCACATCATGTGGCCAATAATTCAATCAGTCATAATAGTTAATGAAACTCCAACAAAAACTTTGGACACTGATGTCTGAGTGAGATTCCTAGTTGGTGATACGCAGCAATGTGCTGGGAAGGTGATGTGTCCTGAGGACATGGAAGCTCTGCCTTTGCGACCCTCTCATATCTTACCCTATATCTCTCTCCTCTTGGCTAGTGCTGATCTGTAGCCTTCATAATAAAACTTTAATGGCAACTATAGTGCTTTTCTGAGTTCTGAGAGATGTTCTAGTGAATGACTGAACGTGAGGGGGAGTGGAGACACTCAAATTTGTAGCCAGTTGGTCAGAAGTATGGGTGGTTTGGGGCTTTCCTTAACTTGTGGTAGTTGTCTGAAATGAAGACAGTTTAGTGGGAACTGTGTCCTTCACCTGTGAAACTTCACCTAAATCTAGGTGGTCACTGTCAGAATGTCACTGCACCCACCTACTTGTTCCCAAGAGTGGTTTTAAAGTTCTTTGAATTTTTGTTTGAAGAGCAATTTAAGTCATGGAGCTGCAAGTTCAAAAGGAAAAGAGGAGTAACACTTGTAACAGAATATATTGCTCTTAGAGCACTCCCCTTTCCACAGTGATCTCCATCTAGAGGTGGAATCAAAGGAGGGCCTGGAATGGCCAAGCCCCAGTTCTATCCTTAGTTTTTTATAACTCTATACCACCAAACTACCCATCCTCTGCATCTCAGATCATGCACGTATCTGCAAATAGGGCTATGGGGAAAGAAGAACTTGTGGTCAACAATAAGTGCCACTGGCTTGCTGAACCACCACTCCTGCCAAAGCTTCTTGCTACTCAGAAGCCAGAATCAAAACAGTTGTCTACCTAAATATGAGAAAACACAGGTCAACAGCATCACCTGAGGGAGTGTGGCCACTTGTCCCTTGCAATTCTGCTTAGCAGCTTCTGGAATGATCTGAAGAGTTCCACTTTGCTGATTTGGGATCTGTTTGGAAAAAGAAGGCAAAGATGATTTATTAAGTGTTTAGTATGTTCCAAGCCCCTATCAAAGATGCCAGGCTTCATGTGGTTTTTAGGTTTGAAGGTGCCAGAGCCCCTCATTTTCACCTGTACTTGGTGAGGAGAAAATCCAGACCTGGATGTCTGATTAGGTTGAGGTACAAAAATGAGTCTAACCTTAAGAAATGCCATCAGCCATGGGATCATTAAAGTGACAAGCCCAAACGGGTACCCTGAGGTGCAATTACGAAATTTTGCCCCAGGACATCTGTAAGACACTTCTGGCTAAATACTTTCAAGGGTGCTGGCCCCTGTGGGTTTACAAGAAATGGAAAGCTTTGTTTCAGAGATTTGAGTGCTGTTCCCTGTGTGAACTGTCATTATAAAATCCACTTGGACGAGCCACCTGAGGCAGAATCCCTGGACTCCTGCCATGGGCATCACAGGCCTTTGGAGAACAAGCGTTTGCTCCTAAACAACAAAATTCTGGGTGGAGGTCATGGTTTGGAATACTTAAGGAAGTGAGTGTTGACTCTTCATGAGCCCACCCAGACCTTCGTGGTTGCCTTCTTTTCCCTCATGTATACAATTCATGAGCTGCATCTAGAAATTGGGAAATGCTGTGTGTACCAACAATGTGCAGTCTCACTTTTACACACCACACTCTGCATCATCCTAGCAGATCGCACCCTCAGCTTGGACACAGTGACCATCACTGCTACATGTAAAATAGGGAATGATGGAGTCTGTCCAAAATCTCCCTTACCTGGCTGGAACCTAGCCTACTTCAGGAATTGCTGCTTAAAGGGGAACCCTGAGCCCTCAGACACTGCTCTCCCAGAGCCTTAGCTGGAGTGGCTGCTGGCACTCAGGAAGATGAGGCCACTTTAGCATGAAAACAAAGCAAAAATTAATGGAACTCTCGTGAACAAATTAAAGAACAATGTAATTAGGGATGGCCAGACACAGTGGCTCATACCTGTAATCCCAGGACTTTGGGAGGCTGAGGTGAGTGAGCAGATCACCTGAGGTCAGGAGTTCGAGACCAGCCTGGCTAACATGGTGAAACCCCATCTCTACTAAAAATACAAAAACTAGCTGGGAGTGGTGGCGCATGCCTGTAATCCCAGCTACTCAGGAGGCTGAAGCACGAGAATCACTTGAACCCAGGAGGCAGAGGTTGCAGTGAGCCAAGACTGTGCCAGTGCCCTCCAGCCTGGGTGACAGAGTGAGATTCTGTCTCAAATAAAAAAAATATATATATACACATATATATATGTATATATACACACACACAGACATATACATATGTATATATACACACACAGACACATATACATATATATAATTATGGGGAAAATATATGCAAAGAAAGCATTTGGTAGAATTCAACATCCTTTGATTAAAAACCTTTTGGCAAACTAGGACTCGGGAAGAGTACTTAAATTTATAAAGGGCAACTATAAAAAACCTATAGCAAATATATGTCCCTAAAATCAGGAATAGGACAAGGGGGACTTGCTATCACCGCTTTTATTCAACATTATACAGAAGGTTCTGGCCAGCAGGACAGAAGAGAAAGAGAAGTGAAAAACAAAAACCAAGTCATCATCTGCAGATGATTGTGATATTGTCAGTTCTAGTCAACACAGTAAGAGAAATAAAAGGAACAGAAGGCTGGAAAGAAACACTACAGTTAACCCTTGGACAACACAGGTTTGAACTGTGTGGGTCCACTTACACATAGATTTTCTTCTGCCTCTGCAACCCCTGAGATAGCAAGACCAAACCCTCTTCTTCTTCTCCTCCTCCTCAGCCTACTCAACATGAAGATGATGAGGATAAAGACCTTTATGATGATCCACTTCCACTTAATGAATAAATATATTTTCTATTCCTTAAGATTTTCTTTTCTCTTTTTTGTTTTTGAAATGGAGTCTCATTCTGTGGCCCAGGCTGGAATGCAGTGGCGTGATCTCGGCTCACTGCAACCTCTGCCTCCTATGTTCAAGCAATTCTCCTGCCTTGGCCTCCCAAGTAGCTGGGATTACAGGTACGTACCATCACGCCCAGCTAATTTTTGTATTTTTAGTAGAGACAGGGTTTCGCCATGTTGGCCAGACTGGTCTTGAACTCCTGATTTCAGGTTATCTGCCTGCCTTGGCCTCCCAAAGTGCTGGGATTACAGCTGTAATCCCAGCTCACGTCTGGGATTACAGACGTGAGCCACAGCACCTGGCCTATTTCTTATGATTTTCTTAATAACATTTTCTTTTTTTAGTTTGCTTTATTTTAAGAATATGTATATAATACACATAACATACATAATATGTGTTAATTGTTTATGTCAAGGCTTCTGGTCAACAATAGGCTTGATGTTTTTGCAGAGCCAAAAGTTATATGCAGATTTTTGACTGCAAGGTGGGTTGGCACCACTAACACCTACATTGTTGAAAAGTCAGCTGTATTTGTATATGATGATCTACATTTAAAAAATCCCGAAAAAGGCTGGGTGCGGTGGCTTATATCTGTAATCCCAGCACTTTGGGAGGCTGAGGTGGGTGGATCACCTGAGGTCAGGAGTTCAAGACCAGCCTGCCCAACATGGCAAAATCCCGTCTCTACTAAAAATACAAAAAAATAGCTGGGTGAGATGGCAGGCGCCTGTAATCCCAGCTACTCGGGAGGCTGAGGCAGGAGAACTGCTTGAACCTGGGAGGCAGAGGTTGCAGTGAGCCAAGATCGTGCTACTGTACTCCAGCCTGGGCGGTAAGGGTGAAACTCTGTCTCAAAAAAAAAAAAAAAAATCCCCAAATCCCAAAAGCATTCCCAGACAAATTAGAATTATCATTCTTTTGGGTTTTTGTTGTTGTTGCTGTTGTTTGTTTTTTAGAGATGGGGGGGGTCTCATTTTGTTGCCCAGGCTGGTCTCGAACTCCTGGCTTCAAGCAATCCTCCACCTCAGCCTCCCGAAGTGCTGGGATTATAGGAGTACAATTATTATTCTAGTGATAATGGTAAGGTTAGTGTTTTTATCTAGCAACCAACAGTAATTGCCACAAAGAGGAACAAAAGCTTAATTGCAACAGTAATAACCAGAAAACGGGATAAAAAGCTATCTAAAATAGCATCTGTGATAGCCAAACTCCAGAATGGTCCCCAGTGATTCTTGCCTCCTGGTATTCATGCCTCTTAGCAATCCCCTCCCATATTTAATAGGGCTGATCTGAATAACCATTAAGATATTACAGATAGGCTCTGGCTTCTGAGGCTAGGTCATAAAAGACACTGTGGCTTCTGCTTCGCTCTCCTGGATTGCCTGTTCTGTGGGGAGCCAGCCACTGAGTCGTGAAGCTGAATACTCTGGTAGCCTTGTGGAGAGGTCCTTGTTATAAGGAACTGAAGCCTCCTGCCAACAGCTGACACTGACCTGTCAGCCATGCAAGGGAACCATTTTGGAACTGGATCCTTGAGCCCCCGTCAAGTCTTCAGATGACTGCAGCCCTGGCTGCCATAATGGACTGCAATTTCATAAATTGCTGAGCTAAGCTAATTACTTAGCTAAGCTCCTCAATTCCAGACCCACATAACTATGTGAAATAATAAATGTATATTGTTGTTTTAAGCTGTTATTTTGGGGGTAATCTGTTATATAGAAACAGATAACTAATATACATTTAAGGAATAAATCTAATACAAGATGTGAAAGATTTATATAAAGCTATAAAACTTGCTGAAATACATGTAAGAAGACCTCAATAAGTGAACACTCAAAAACTACCAGTTATAGGCAGCACATGGTGGCTCACGCCTGTAATTCCAGCACTTTGGGAGGCCGAGGTGGGCAGATCACAAGGTCAGGAATTCAAGACCAGCCTGGCCAACATAGTGAAACCCCGTCTCTACTAAAAATGCAAAAAAAAATTAGCTGGGCATGGTGGCGGGCATCTGTAGTCCCAGCTACTTGGGAGGCTGTAGAGAGATAAATGGCTAATAAGTACATAAAAAGATGCTCAACACCGTTTGTCATTAGGGAAATGTAAATGCAAATAAAAACTGTAATGAGGCTAGGTGAGATGGCTCTCACCTGTAATCCCAGCATTTTGGGAGGCTGAGGCAGGTGGATCACTTGAGGTCAGGAGTTTGAGACCAGCCTGGACAACATGGTGAAACTCCTCTCTACCAAAAATACAAGAATTAGCCGGTGTGGTAGAATATGCCTACAGTCCCAGCTACTAGGGAGGCTGAGGCAGGAGAATCACTTGAACCCCAGGGGCAGAGGTTGCAGTGAGCCAAGATTACACCACTGAACTCCAGCCCAGGTGACAGAGCAAGACTCTATCTCAAAAAAAAAAAAAAAAAAGACTGTAATGAGATACCATTTCATACCCACTAGAATGACTACAATAAAAAAGACAATAACAAGTGTTGTAAAGGATTCAGGGTAATTGGAACTCTAATACATTGTTGGTAGAACGTAAAATGGTACAGCTGCTATGGAAAACAGTTTAGCAGTTCCTCAAAAAGTTAAACATAACAATCACCATATGACCCAGTAACACTACTCCTAGGTATACCCAAGAAAATTGAAAACATATGGCCATGCAAAAAGTGGTACATGAAATGTTCATAGTTCTGCACAGCAGCACTATTCACAATAGCCAAAGAGTGAAACAACCCAAACGTCCATTCATGAACGAATGGCAAACAAAATGTGGTATATCCACACAATGGGATATTATTCAAGTCATGAATAGTAATGAAGTACTGATACAGCTACCTCAGGATGTACCTCCAAAACACTATGCTAAGTGAAAGAAGCCAGATACAAAAGGTCATATACTGTAGGATTCCAATGATAGAAAATGTCCAGACTAGACAAATCCACGGAGACAGGAAGTAAATTAAGTAAATTAGAGGTTTCCAAGGGATGAGGAGAGGGAGGGATAGGTAGTGACTGCTAATGGGTATGGTTGTTCTTTTTGGGGTAATAAAAATGTTCTAGAATTAGACAGTGGTAGAGTGTGAGTTCACAGCCACCATCTCCTCCTGCCCCAATATGCTGTACCTTGCCTGAAGGCTTCCAATTGTTTTCTTTGTTGTTCCCTGTGGAAAGCCATTGGCAGTAACATCCAAAGGCTGCTCAGGAACTGCACTCCAGCTGATGGCTATGAAAAGATAAGATTCTAGGGTTAAAACTGTTCAATTTCTTGTGAAAGTCAGAAGTATTTTAATAAAAACATTTCTCTGACTCTACAGACCCATGAGAGCTGGATATGATGTCACAGACAATGACTGCTACTTGGATGCTTGGCCTCCAGGGTACAGTAGTCTAAATGGTTCATAATTCATTATTATTATGATAGCTAACAATCACTGAGCATTTATTATTTGCTGGGCACAGAGTAAATGCATTAAACAGAATTTCTCACTGAATCTTCCCAATAACCCTGATAAATGATATTCTTCTAATCTGAAGACAAAGAAACTGAGGCCAAGGGAGGGTAAATAACATGCCGGGGGTCACAAGAGCATGAACCTGACCCAGTATGGGTGTCTCTAAAGCCCACACTACCGGCCACTAGAGTGGTGAACTGCCTTCCTAGGCTGGGAGGATGCAGACCCTCTGGGGCCACTCTCAGTCAGGGGAGCAGTTACTCCAGGGCAGGTCTAACCTGGATCTCTTACCTGCCCCACAAGGAACAAGTCGACCTGGGCTGTCAGCCCTTTTGGCCTGCACTGCACTGCGGCTCTGTTCAAATAGTAAATCTGACTGCAGTATTTTTAGTTCTTGAACTCCGAAGCCTTTTGGTAAAGCAGACACATTCTGACACCTAAATACAAGGGAAAATGCATTCAGTTTAGGTGCATGCCTAGAGGAAACCGTATCTAGGATTGTGGCTCACATCATCACCCCTGAGCCTTAGCAGGTGTGGGGATTTGTTTATTTATTTGGGCAGACAGTGTTTCAGAATAGAATCGAGACTGTAAGCACCTCATGGCTGGAAGAAGATCCTTCTCCCTCAATCTGCAGGGATAACTAAGAATCAAGTCAACACCCTTCAGGGATGTAACACCAAACTCCATTCCTGATATAGGCTTTGAGAAACTTGAAAAGTTTAAGCAGAAACATTAATGTGTTGGCACCTGCTTCCTAGGGAATCCTTCAAACACACCAAAACCCAAAATTATCCTATTTATAAAAGCTTCATTTTTTTCTCTTGTATCTCTGAACAAACTAGATGCCAACATGATGCTGGTCTAGAATGAAGCAGATAGCAACTGCAAGTACCAGAATAGGAAAAACAGAAAACATCCCAGGCACAGTGCCTAGGGTTGGCTTTTTAAAAAAAAAACAAAAAACCAACATCTTCATAGGGATATAGTTCACATACCATAAAATTTACTCATTTAAAGTGGATAATTCAATTGTTTTTAGCATATTCATAGAACTGCACAACTATCATGGTAATGTAATTCAAGGAATTTTCATCACCCCAGAAAGAAACCTTGTACCAGCATTCACTCTCTATTCCCTGGTAACCACTTAAATTTTTTGTTTTTTTGAGATAGGGTCTCTGTTGCTCAGACTGGAGTGCAGTCGCATGATCTCGGCTCACTGCAACTTCTGCCCCCTGGTCTCAAGCGATCCTCCCACCTCCACCTCCCAAGTAGCTGAGACTACAGGCATGCACCATCATGTCCGACTAATTTTTAAATTTTTTGTAGAGATGGGGGTTTTGCCATATTGCCTAGGCTGGTCTTGAACTCCTTGGCTCAAGCGATCCTCCCACTCCAGCCTCCCAAAGTGCTGGCATTACAGGCATGAGCCACAGCACCTAGCCTGTGGTAACTACTAAGCTATTATCTGTCTTTATGGATTTGCCTGTTCTAGATATTTCACATAAATAAAATTATAGAATATGTAATTTCTTTCACTTAGCATTATGTTTTCAAGTTCATCCATGCTGCAGCATGTAACAGTACTTCAGTCCTTTTTATGGCTGAATCATAGTCCATTGTATGGATATATCACATTGGATTTATCCATTCATCCACTAACGGACATTTGTCTTTTTGTCTATTATGAATAATGCTGTTGTGAACATTTATGTACGGGTTTTTGTTATATACATATATACTTTTTTTTTTTTTTGGAGACAGGGTTTCACTCTGTTGTCTAGGATGGAGTGCAGTGGTGAAATCACGGTTCACTGCAGCCTCAACATCCCGTGGCTCTGGTGATCCTCCCACATCAGCTCCCCATGCAGATGGGACTACAAGTGTGTGCCACCACGCCTGGCTGAGTTTTGTATTTTTTGTAGAGACAGGGTTTCCTCATGTTGACCAGGTTGGTCTTGAACTCCTGGACTCAAGCAATCTGCCTGACTTGGCCTCCCAAGATGCTAGGATTATAGGCATGAGCTACTGTACCTGGCCTACTTGTGTGAATGTATGTTTTCATTTATTTTGGGTTGTACCTAGGAGTGGAATTGCTGGACCATATCTTGAGGCTTCACATTTGATATGGGCCTATGAGGCTTCCCTGGCCATGGCTTTGCCCTGCCCTCATTTCCTATAGCATTGAGTTTGGCTGCCTCCTTTAGGGAGACCACACTTGAGTGGTCATCTTTTGACTTTTAACTTTAAAAAAATTAAAACTAATGTTTAGGGCTGGGTGAGGTGGCTCACACCTATAATCCCAACACTGTGGCAGGCCAAGGTGGGAGAATTACTTAAGGCCAGGAGTTCAAGACCAGCCTGGGTAACCCAACAACACCCCGTCTCTACAAAAAAAATTTAAAAATCAGCCAAGTGTGGTGGCTTCTGCCTGTAATCTTAGCTATTCGGGAGGTTGAGGCAGGAGGATCACTTGAGCTCAGGAACTGGAGGCTGTAGTAAACTATGATTGTACCACTGCACTCCAGCCTGGGTGAGACCCAGTGAAACCTTGTCGCTACAAAAACATTTTGAAAGCCCCAAACTAATGTTTAGGGTTAAAAGACATATATAATGGCAATGTATGTGCACTGTAGAAAAATCAGAAAATATATTAAAAACAAAGAAGAAAAAACCACCCATAATACAACTCAGAGATTATTAATAATACCTTAGCGCTCATCCTCTTATAATTTTTCTTATGTGTGGATGTACTTTAAGACCAAAATTGGCTTTTTATCTTCTAAACTGTTCTTTAAACAGTATAGACATGTTTCCATATTAAATATTCATCAATATTATTATTTTATTTGAGACAGGGTCTGTCACCCAGGCTGGAGTGCAGTGGAATGACCTTGGTTCACTGCAGCCTCAATCTTCCCAGGGTCAGGTGATCCTCCTGCCTCAGCTGCCCTATTCTAGGACTACAGGTGCATGCCACATCTGGCTAGTTTTTGTATTTTTTGTAAAGACGGGGTTTCCCCATGTTACCTAGGCTGGTCTAGAACTTCTGTGCTCAAGCAATCCGCCCCCCTCGACCTCCCAAAGTGCTGGCATTACAGTCGTGAGCCACCATGCCCAGCCATTCATCAATACTATTTTTAACAACAAAGAAAACACTTAATTTCCTATTACTGGGCATTTCAGTTGTTTACTTTTTCTTCTTTAAAAAAATTATTAGCCAGGCGCGGTGGCTCACACCTGTAATCCCAGCACTTTGGGAAGCCGAGGTGGGTGGATCACCTGTGGTCAGGAGTTTGAGACCAGCCTGACCAACATGGTGAAACCCCGTCTCTACTAAAAATACAAAAATTAGCCAGGCGTGGTGGCACATGCCTGTAGTCCCAGCTACTCATGAAGCTGAGGCAGGAGAATCGCTTGAACCCAGGAGGCGGAGGCTGCAGTGAGCCCAGAGCATGCCATTGCACCCCAGCCTGGGTGACAGAGCAAGACTCCGTCTCAAAAAAAAAAAAAAAATTATATACAAAGCTAAATTTCAAATACTTTAATTATTTCCTTAAGACAAATTCCTGGAAGTGGAACTGCTGGATCAAAAGGTATGGAGATTCTGAATGCTCTTAGGCCTTACTCTCAGACTGCCTCTTGGAATGACTGTTCCAATTGAGCCCTCCCTACCCTCTCACCTTCCAATCAGTGCTCTCTGCATGGCTTCCTGGCTGTATGGGCACTTCCCAATGACCACAGCTGACAGGTAGATGGGCTCTTCCAGGAAGTGCATCAACAGTGCCCCTTGGCATCCGAGGACGTTCCATCGGGCCATCTTGTCACTACAGGACATGGAGCGTGTTCTGTCTCCACGGCCTGGCTTCACTCGGAGCAGCCCCACCTGGTGAAACGCAGCACCCGGCTTCCCGGAGTCTCCAGCTTCTCCAGGTACACACTTGGCTCCAGTTCTATAAACGTCTATCACTTTGGCACTACCAGGGGCTATTCTGGTGACAGTAGCCAGTCCCTCTACAGTGAGATCACAGCTGTTGATGCCTGGTGAGATTGGGCCACTTTTCTGCTTGCCAAAACTCTGATGGTGCGCTGCTCCGTTGGTGACCTCCCTGGCTGCAGTCCCAGGCTCAAGCCTCATCTTTTTGGTTACAGGACTGTCAGGGTCTTCACATTTTCTTTCATTTCCAGGAGCTTCCAGGTTACTACTGGCTTCTACTGATGAGTTGTTGGCCCAATTTCTGAAGACAGGACAGCAAGGCTGATCTTCAAACTCAAGCATCGGAATGATGGAGGCATCCCCACCTGCAGAGAATGAACCCACTTAAACAAATGGTTCTCAAGTGAGGTCCCTGGACCAGCCACAATGGGATCTCTTGGGAATTCATCAGAAATGCAAACTCTTGGGACCCACAGTAGACCTGCTGAATCAGAAACTCTGGAGGCAGAGCCCAGCAGTGTGTTTTTAACAAGCTCTCCAGGTGATTCTGATGCAAGCTCAAGTTTGATAACTACTGACTTCATCTATTCTCCCAGCTGACCTGAGATGAGTTAAGAGCACATGCACACAATTCCCTAATAAGAATCCTCTAGGGCTCTTGTTGAAGACTCTAACCTGGACCCAGTGAGTTGGAATTTCTGGAGAAGGGCACGCAAAATGGAATATTTTAACAAAGATCTGAGCTAATTTTTATCACTAGGAAGTTTTGGAAAAACGGGTTTAGACCAGGGTTTCTCAACCATGGTACTAATGACATTTTTTTGACATGCAGTCTGGCTCTGTTGCCCAGGCTGGAGTGCAGTGGGGTGATCTCGGCTCACTGCAATCTCTACCTCCTGGGTTCAAGTCATTCTCCTGCTTCAGCCTCCCGAGTAGCTGGAATTACATGCACACATCACCATGCCTGGCTAACGTTTGTATTTTTAGTAGAGACGAGGTTTCACCATGTTGGCCAGGCTGGTCTTGACCTCAAGTGACTCCTGACCTCAAGTGATCCGCCCACCTTGGCCTCCCAAAGTGCTGGGATTACAGGTGTGAGCCAGCGTGCCCGGCCACTAATGACACTTTGGACTGTATCACTCTTTGCTGTGGCGGCTGTCCTGTACATTACGGAATATTCAGCAGCATACCTGGTCTCTACCGACTAAATGCCAATAGCACTACCAGTCCCAGTATGAAAATAAAGAATGTCTCCAGATGTTGCCAAAAGTCTCCTGGGGAGCAAAACTTTCCAAACTGAGAACCACTGGCTTAGAATGAACAAGGTTTCCCAAGTGCATTTTGTGAAATGCTATTCCCTAAGATGCTTTGGAAAACAAAAGTGGGTGGTTTATTTCATAAAGAAATTTGGCAGGCAGGGCACGGTGGCTCATGCCTGTAATCCCAGCACTTTGGGAGGCCGAGGTGGGCGGATCACGAGGTGAGGAGTTCGAGACCAGCCTGGCCAATATGGTGAAACCCTGTCTCTACTAAGAATACAAAAATTAGCTGGGTGTGGTGGCGCACACCTGTAGTCCCGGCTACTCGGGAGGCTAAGGCAGAACAATCGCTTGAAACCAGGAGGTGGAGGTTGCAGTGAGCCAAGATTGCGCCACTGCACTCCAGCCTGGGTGACAGAGGGAGATTCCGTCTCAAAAAAAAAGGAAAAGAAATTTGGCAACCATTGCTCAGAATTTCCCCATCTTGGAGATTTTATGATGCATGGCCCCACAGTAAAGACTCTAAAGTAAATTACACACCTAGTCTAAACCAATGTTTCCAAAATTTCCAGTGTTTCCTCTTGCTGGTTTAGAGATTTCTGACCTCCTCTGTCCTTACAGGAAACAGAAGAAAACTAGAGGTCAGTAAGAACCACAGCTCTCCCTTGAGAAGCGAAAGATTTCTTCAAACACTAACCTGATGAGTGTTGCTTTTCTAAAGTGTATAAATAATACATCTGTAATCTTTATAACTCAAGAGTGGGAAAGGCAAGAGATACAGAAGTGGGAATACATCTGGAGAGGTTGGCTGGCTGACTTCCAGAGACCTCACAAGGTCACAGTGACTTTGGAGAACTCACGAGGGTCCATCTCCCACTCTGCAGGCTTGGAAATTGGATCTTGACAGAATGCCTGAATGCAAGAGCCTGACTCATGCTAATAAAACTCATAAGTAAGAGCCTGAAGTAGCTAACCCAGCCAACAAATGATTAATTACTCATAGGATGTAAATGCCAAGGGAGCCAGAGAGGCACATTCTCTAGGTAATGTTCTCTCTCTCTCTGCAGACAAACCATGGGAGGACATCACATTTTAAAAGATTACCAGCAAAATTTCCTGAAGATTTTTAAGATGAACAGAGGGTTGGCAACTTTTTATTCCATCAAGGAAGATCTTTAAAAATCTCAATTACCAGCCAGGCGCAGTGGTTCACGCCTGTAATCCCAGCACTTTGGGAGGCTGAGGTGGGCGAATCACTAGAGGTCAAGAGTTCGAGACCAGCCTGGCCAATGTGGTGAAACCCTGTTTCTACTAAAAATACAAAAAAATTAGCCGGGCGTAGTGGCGCATGCCTATATTCCCACCTACTTGGGAGGCCAAGGCAGGAGAATCGCCTGGACCCGGGAGGTGGAGATTGCAATGAGCCGAGATCGAGAAAAAAAAAAAAAAAATTCAATCGCCATCACTTAAAAAAAAAACTCTCATTTCCTTTAAAGTGAAAGAAATTAGTTTTGCAAAATTCACTACATAGTCTTGAGCTTTCTTGGTTTTTTTCAGGGACTGTTCTCACAGATCAGTACCTGTTTGTTGACCACTGACTTAAGGAGTTTGATAAGGGCCTAATCAAACTCCATAAGTGTCCAGTATTTTGGCTTCCCTGGGCCACATTGGAAGAATAAAAATTGTCTTGGGCCACACACAAAATACACGAACACAAAGGATAGTTGATGAGCTAAAAAAAAAAAAAAAAAAAAAATCGCAAGAAAAATCTCATAACGTTTTAAGAAAGTTTAAGAATTTGTCTTGGGCCACATTCAAAGCCGTCCTGGGCTGCATGTAGCCAGGCAGGCCGTGGGTTAGACAAGTTTGGATTAGGCCATCAGGCTGTGATCCTCAGATGCTTCTTTCTCCACAATAAGGCTATAGCTGTCACTGGGATCATCCCGGTCCTAGCTACTCAATGTGTGGTCTATGGACCCATACTGCTGGCATGCCTTGGGAGTTGGCTAGAAATGCAGAACCTCAGGCCCCACTCCAGACCTAATAAATCTCAATCTGCATGTTCTTCAGGAGATTCATGTGCATATTACAGCTTGAGAGGAGGTGATTAGGAAACATCCTTTGGGCCTTGGACTAGGGCCCTTACGGCTAAGAACAGAGCAAGGATGAGTGCTGCCTACCTGTCATTTTTCTGGGCTTGGACTCTTAAACTCTTTTCTCATACTCTTTGTTTCTTCTCTCTCTTTTTTTTTTTTTTCCATTCTTTTTGACTGAGTCTTGCCCGGTCATCCAGGCTGGAGTGCAATGGCGCAATCTCGGCTCACTGCAACTTCTGCCTCCCGGGTTCAAATGATTCTCCCGCCTCAGCCTCCCGAGTAGCTGGGATTACAGGCATGCACCACCATGCCCAGCTAATTTTGTATATTTAGTAGAGATGGGGTTTCTCCATGTTGGTCAGGCTGGTCTGGAACTCTCGACCTCAAGTGATCTGCCCGCCTCGGACTCCCAAAGTCCTGGCATTACAGGTGTGAGCCACCGTGCCTGGCCTCATTCTTTCTTAAGCTATATCTATATTTTCAATTTGAGTTATGATCAAATCTACACAGCTATTCTATTTCTTCATAGTGATTTCTTATCTCTGCTCTAATTGCATGTGTTAGCTTTAAAGCTTAAAAGTTTTAAAGTTTAATCTTATATCCTTATTTCAAAGTTTTTAGGGTGAGAAAATTTTGCTGCCATCCTGAGTTGTTACCCACAAAAGGTAGAAGTTATTTTCAATTTTTAAGAAAGAAAAACAAAAGACGGAAATGACGCCCCCCTCACCCCAGGCTAGGGCTTCCTGTCTTATGCAACCATAGCACCTGAACATACCCTTATAACCCACCAAAATTTACCCTAACTAACCCTGACTGTCTACATTTCCTAAAAGACTAGGAAGGTAAGCAATATGCTAGTCTTATTCATTTCTGTATACTCAGTATGTCATATCGTGCCTGACAAATAGTAGAAAGTATTTGTTCAATGACTAAATGAATGAAATGAGTTTTAGGATAAGTCACTATAGGACTTCCAAGCCCCATGTTGGCTTCACATCTTGTGAGGTTTCAGCCTTACGCTCCTAATCCTGATTCTGAGAATTGACTAATAGTATGAGTGAGACTCTGCACCCCTTGCCTCTGTCTTCTCTTTAGATGAAACCTTTAGAAGTGATTAGGTACACTAGCCTGTCATAAAAAGGCACTGTCACTACTCGTGGCTACTTGTGACTACCTGTGGCTACTTCAGCCATTAGTGCTTTTTAGGAAAAAACCTACCTATGGATAACACAAACATAAGGAAGTAGTTCATGTAACATTAATCCAAAGGCTTGAATATACTTACAGGGTGTATGGCTGGAGAAAAACACAAAAATGAGGTCTCGTCTAAGTTTCCACACTCCTTTTTGAGTTCCTGGGACAAAGATGCTATCTTCTTTCAGGGTGGCTGCCAACTGGAGTTGGTGGAGAAGGTACCTAAGGGTTGCAAGATGTTATTAGGATGAACAACCAATCTCTGTGGTAAGGGGAAAGCCTCTGGTTGGGTGATTACTAAGACAGCTTACTGTAGACTAATGGGACTGGTAGTGATGGGGAATTATGAGAATGCTCTAGACCAGTGATTCTCAAAGTGTGGTCCCTGTACCAGCAGCATCAGCATCACCTGGGAATTTGTTAGACCTCCAGTTTCAACTGGCCTCGGTGGCTCATATCTGTAACCCCAGCTACTTGGGAGACTGAGGCAGGAAGACTGCTTAAACCCAGGAGTTTGAGGCTGTAGTGAGCTATGATTCTGCCACTGTACTTCAGCTTGGGTGACAGAGTGAGACTCTATTTTTGTTTCTTTTTTTTTTTTTTTTTTAGAAAAATAAAAAAGAAAGAAGAAACCCAATTTCTGAGGTTCCACCCTAGATATGCTGAATCAGAATCTCTGTGGTGGGCTCAGCAATCTGGGTTTTAACAAGCCTTCTAGGTTCTTCTGATGCACAATCAAGTTTGAGTACCACTAGTCCAGGCCAGGATTGTGACTCATGCCTGTAAATCCGGCACTTTAGGAGGCTGAGGCAGGAGGATCGCTTGAGCCCCAGGAATCCAACACCAGCCTGGGTAGCATAGTGACACCCTGTCTTTAAAAAAAAAAACAAAAAACAGGAAAAGTTAGCTGGGTGTGGTGGCATGCGCCTGTAACCCCAGCTATTCAGGAGGCTGAGGTGGGAGGCTTGCTTGAGTCCCAGGAGGCCAAGGCTGCAATGAGCTGAGATCACATCACTGCACTCTAGCCTAGGTGACAGAGCAAGACCCTGTGTCCAAAAAAAAAAAAAAAAAAAAAGAGAGAGAGAACCACTAGTCTAGACCACATTACTACTCAAAGTGTAGTTTACAGACTAATATCATCCGTATTACCTAGGAGCTTATTAGAAATGTAAATTCTGGGCGAGGCGCGGTGGCTCACACCTGTAATCCCAGCACTTTGAGAGGCTGAGGCGTGTGGATAATGAGGTCAGGAGTTTAAAACCAGCCTGGCCAGCATGGTGAAACCCCATCTCTATTAAAAACACAAAAAATTAGTTGAGCATGGTGGCACGGGCCTGTAGTCTCAGCTACTTGGGAGGCTGAGGCAGGAGAATTGCTTGAACCCAGCAGGCGGAGGTTGCAGTGAGCTGAGATCATGCCACTGCACTCCAGCCTGGGCAACAGAGCAAGACTCCGTCTCCAGAAAAAAAAAAAAAAAAAAGTAAATTCCGGGACTCCCACCCCAGTCCTGCTGAACCATACTCTGGAGATATGGCTTTACCTTTGGAAACTCCTTCTGGCTATGACCTCAGCATGGCTATCATTGAGGATATCTCCTGCGGCAAAGATAGGACACCAGGTGAAGACATATGGAAGCTGGAGAGGGTCTGGTTCCTAGAAGCAGAACACAGCAGTCCCACCAGCACCCAGGATGGCCATGTAGCTCCTGGAGAGCTTTGCCAGAAGGTACCACAATCATGAATAACAATGCATCAGGTGCAGGGTTTCTCAACCCAGCACTGTAGACATTTTGGGCCAGAAAATTTTTTGTTGTGGGGGGTCTATTCCATACATACACTGTAGACTGTTTATTAGTAGTATTCCTGGCCTCTACCCGTGAGATGACACTAGCACCCCTCCCTCAGTTGTGACAACTAAAAATGTCTCTAGACATTGCGAAATGTCCCCTGGGGTGCAAATCACCCCCAGTTGAGAAAGATTAATTTATAGAAAAACCTCATTCAGAGAACAAGGGTCTAGATCTTTTGTACAGAAGTATCCTACTTGTGCTCATGGTGGTACAATTCCATCTAATCCAATCCACAGTGATACTGGAACAGGTTCCTCATATACAGGAGGTTAAGGCAAGGAGAATGGTAGAAGCCAACTCAAAGAGGAACCTGCTAGCTAGAAGAGGTAAAGACCCCAGATCTCGGCCAGGGACGCAATGGCTCATGCCTGTAATCCCAGCACTTTGGGAGGCCAAGGCAGGAGGATAGCTTGAGGCTGGGAGTTTGAGACCAGCCTGGCTAACACAGTGAGACCAAATCTCTACAAAATAAAAATGAAAAAAATTAGCTGCACATAGGTGTGCATAGCTGTGCACACCTGTAGTCCAGCTACTCAGGAAGCTGAAGTGGGAGGATCACTTGAGCCCAGGAGTTCAAGGCTGCAGTGAGCTATGATAGTACCACCATACTTCAGTGAGACCCTGTCTCTTAAAAAAAAAAAACCAACGAAACAGACAAATAAAAACCCCCAGATCTCTAAGGAATTTTCATATTCTTGTTGAGGCCCAAAGCTTCCTGTCATTCAAGATTGCTTACCAGGTGCGGTGGCTCACACCTTTAATCCCAGCACTTTGGGAGGCCAATGTGGGCAGATCACCTGAGGTCAGGAGTTCAAGACTAGCTTGGCCAGCATGGTGAAACCCCCGTCTCTACAAAAATACAAAAATTAGCTGGGTGTGATGGTGGGGCCTGCTGAGGCAGGAGAATCGCTTAAACCCAGGAAGGGGAGATTGCAGAGCAGTGAATCGAGATTGCACCATTGCACTCCAGCCTGGGTGACAGAGCGAGACTCCGGGTCAAAAAAAGAAAAAAGATTGCTTTCTTGGGCTTCAGAAGCCACTCAAGCTGCATCCTCTACCTGCTATAGAGCCCCAAAGCCTTCCAGACCTAATGTGGAATAGCAAAACCCAGGGACTCTGTGGTTTGAGCATGAAAATACTGGTTAACTTTCAGTTATTCGGAAAGCATGTTCCTAGAGGCCTCCGCTTTGATGGTGGATTTCCATTCTCCAAGTGAGTACTGTCCTTCCAACTGGACTGATAGTCAGTAGGAAACAAATGCCATGCACCTCAACTGACATGGCCCTTCTTCCCTGACAAGGAGAGTAAAACATGGACACTGGTTTCAAGCTAAATCTTTGTTTAGATTCCCACCCGTGCTTACCGTTCTTCCTCATTTTGGACTGGCCTATGCATTTTGTTCCTGTTCCCATTGATACAACTTCCTTTGTCACTGTGGGAAAAAAACAAATCGTGTGAGTTCTGAGAAACGGAATGTTCCCCGGTGTTCAGGTGTGATCAGCCTGCACACTCCTTCAGGGGATTCCCAGAGGCCCACTCAACCAAGGTCTGCGGTTCCAGCATGGCGGTCTCCCGCCATCAGAGGTACTGCGTCACCTAGCAGAGGACAAGCACACATGCCTAACATCGTAGTTCACACCCTACCCACGACTGTACCCGCACAGTACAGCAATGCATAATTTTACCATCTCTCACAGTGAGGAGCATGCCAAGAAGAAAAAGTCTCACCTTGCACCGGCTTATCAGGGGTGTCGCAGGCCTTGTCAGCTGGAGATTGTATCTTCACCACGGCTGCCAATAATGTCCACTCATGGTTTGGCTCAGGCTTCCCCTTCTTGGGCAGCCTGATCCCATAGTGTTCATAGCATAGCCGAGCAATCTCATCCGCGGTCCACATGGTCTGAGATGGTATTGAGACCTTGATCAAAAACCACAACCATCAGAAGTACGGAAAGGAGAACCAGTGCACGATGCTACAGCCTCTTATATCCGTGCTTCGAGTCTTTCAAATGGAGCAGACTGAGGTTTCCCTATCTGGAACTCTATGGATCATTTTCTTCTACTATCTCCCTGCCCCCTTTTCATCTTTAATGAAAGATCAAAGAAACCCCAAATTCTACCAATCCCCAAAATTATTGTTTCAAGTTTTTTTTAATGTTATATATCTGATACATTTCTAAGGAGTCTGTATCCTCTACTCAACATTAAAGGACATGAGAAGGAAATGTCCTCACTACTCCAATTTTCATTGGAAACGGCATGTAAAGGGTTGCAGACTCACTTGCTTTGGGCAGACCTTCACTGTATAAGGTTTATCTTTCTGGACAGATGTTCTTATCTGTCTTCTTTTTCCAGGCATTTTATTTTTCTCCTTTCCCCTACAGCAGAGTGTTTCTCTACCGCCCCCTAGTAAATCCCCACTGAAATGTTTCTCAGCAGTTACGTGTTCTCATAGAGCTCTACCTAAGGGTGTGGGCTTTGGATTCACCCTTTCTGGGTTCTAATTTTGGCTTTGCCACAAATTAACTGTGATGCTGAATAGACTACTTAACCTTGCTGGGTCTGTTTCCTCATCTGTCAAAATAGTGATAATAATAGTATCTAACCTATTTAGATTATTGTGAAGATTAAATAATACTTAGGGTTACTGTGAGGGTTAAATAAGTAATACTTATAAAAAGCAATTGCTACTATGTTGAGCATAATTAAGGTCAACTGTGATTACTATTACAAAAAATAACATTTGATGATTTTCCTGGTTAATTTGCCTTGAGCTACCTGGTGGTGGGGGTGAAAGGGGGAGGGCTGTAATGGGCATAGAAAGCCATGAATTAAAAAACCATCAAGCAGATCCCTCGGATACTTTGCAGGGAAATCTCTCACTCTTGGCCCTATCAATGCTCACTAGGCACATCCTGATCTCATTTGGACTCAATTATACAAAAAGCTTCCCAGTAGAAGATGAGCTTGTGATAGACATAGCTAAGCACTGTAAAACCAAACTGAAGGCCGGGCGCGGTGGCTCACCTGAGGTCAGGAGTTCGAGGCCAGCCTGGCCAACGTGGTGAAACCCTGTCTCTACTGAAAATACAAAAAAATTAGCCGGGCGTGATGGCGCGTGCCTGTAGTCCCAGCTACTCGGGAGGCTGAGGCAGGAGAATCGCTTGAACCCGGGAGGCGGAGGTCGCAATGAGCCGAGATTGTGCCACTGCACTCCAGGCTGGGTGACAGAGCGAGACTCCCTCTCAAAAAAACAAAAAAGGCTTTCCTGAGCTCCAGTGCATGCAGCTTTTGAAAGATGGTATTGTTATGAATCCCCTGCAGCGCAACGTGCAGGCTCGCTACTGTAGTGAATGCTACTGGTAAATCAGACCACAGTGATTTAAAACAAAAATCTGCAGGAAGTGAGACCCTGTGACTTGAAAGTCAGAGGGCCAGGGCAAGCCTTGTCAAGAAAAGAAAGCATGAGATCCTAGAATCCTCGTTTGGAAAGGACTCACCTCTCATTTCTAGGGAGGCATCACAAGGCAGTATAGTTTATGAAGACCACCCGGCCATCGACCTGAAATTAAACCAGAGGTGCAATTCACAAACCTCGATAGGCAAGGCAGGTAGAAGTTGCCAGAAGAAACAGTGACTCTCTTTAAGATGAAGCAGCCCAGAACGGCATCATCTCACTCAGGTAGTGCGTCTGAATGAGCATGCACAATTGTTTAAATGAATAAATGTTTTGCTACACTGGGTCCATTATAATTCGAGCCTACACCCCCTCCTAGATCTTGAAAACTTGAAGAACTTCTTAGCTGAAAATAACAGCTCAGCTAAACAGGCATTTATTTGCCCACAAGACCGCATCTCTGAACAGTTTCAACAAGCTAAAAAACCTGACGTCCTTTCCAAAGAAAAAGAAGTCGGCTGCCAGGGGAGAAAAGGCTTCAGCGATGCTTGGAGGAAGGGACTCCTGCTTTACGCTGGCTCCCTTCCTAAACACTTCCGGAAGCAGAGCCCCTTCCCGGCCGCTGGAGAAGCCTGGGTGGGACCCCGAGTCGGCCAGTTACAGGATAGGAGGTGCCAGGCAAGGCACTGAAGCCATGCAGTGACAACAGCGTGAGCGCCTGATCCATTGGGTCCTGCGGCTGCCAGGCCAGAGGCCCCGCGCCCGCCCACGGCAGGAGCTCTTCAGGCGCCGGCTGCTGACAGTTCAAGGCGTGGAGCGCCTTCCCACGTGAAACGCGTCCCGGAAGATACGATCCTCACAACCTCTTCCCTCAAAAACAGACTCGGCAAAGTTAGCCCGGATAAACCTGCCCCGTCGCCCCAGCGCCTCGCGGACGCTCCCCTCCCACCTTCAGGACACGCGCCTAGAAGAAACAGAGCTTAATCCGCCGGTAAGGCGGACGTGACGTCACAAAGCGCCGGTTCCTTCCGGCTCCCGCTCCCAGTGGCGCGCAGTGCATGCCGGGCCTTGTAGTTTTTCGGGGGAGTCGGTGCCAGGGCCGAGATTCCCGCGCTTCAAGTCCCGCAGCCCTGGCTGCGTCTTAGAGAGGCGTGAAACCGGATGATGGGAGCCGCTTGTTGGCTTAGATATGCCTTCAACTAGAATGACGTATCTTGCAGCACTCGGCTGAATTTTTTTCTTTTTCTTTTTTTTTTTGAGACGGAGTCTTGCTCTGTTGCTCAGGCTGGAGTGTAGACGCGCGATCTCGGCTCACTGCAACCTTCGCCTCCCGGTTCAAGCGATTCTCCTGACTATGCTGTATTTCTATCTGTAACATCACTGTCCAATAGATATATAATTCGAACCATATACGTAATTTAAAAATTTCCAGTAGCCTCATTAAAAAAGTCAAAATAGAAACAATCATATATATTTTATTTAACCCATACATCCCAAATAGTATTATTTCAACATATAATCAAAAAATTTTTTGAGATGGAGTCTCGCTTTGTCGCCCAGGCTGGAAGCGGCGCGATTTCGGCGCACTGCAACCTCCGCCCCCTGGCTTCAAGTGATTCTCCTGCCTCAGCCTCCCAAGTAGCTGGGATTACAGGCGCCCGCCATCACACCCGGCTAATTTTTGTTATTTTTAGTAGAGACGGGGTTTTGCCATGTTACCAGGCTGGTCTCTAACTCCTGACCTCAAGTGATCCGCCCGCCTCAACCTCCCAGAGTGCTGGGATTACAGGCGTGAGTCACGATGCCCGGGGTCTGTCTGTCTGTCTCTCTCTCATATATATATATATATATATATATATATTTTTTTTTTTTTTTTTTTTTTTTTTTTTTTTTTTGATACGGAGTCTCGCTCTGGCACCCAGGCTGGAGTGCAGTGGCGCAATCTCTGCTCACTGCAAGCTCCGCCTCCCAGGTTCACGCCATTCTCCTGCCTCAGCCTCCCGAGTAGCTGGGACTACAGGTGCCCGCCACCACGTCAGGCTAATTTTTGTATTTTTAGTAGATACGGGGTTTCACCATGTTAGCCAGGATGGTCTCGATCTCCTGACCTCGTGATCTGCCCGCCTCGGCCTCCCAAAGTGCTGGATTACAGGCGTGAGCCACCGCACCTGGCTGCCCAGTCTCAATATTTTAAAAAATACTTATGTTCTGTTCTGTTTTTAATGCGAAGTTTAAGAAATCTGGTGTGTGTTACACTTAGAATACATCCCAATTTGGATCAGCCACATTTCAGATGCTGGATAGTCACATGTGGCTAGTGGCTACTGTAGTACAGTACTACTACAGTGTAGTGGACAGAACAGGTCTAAAAACCTTTGGATTTGCCGGGAATAAGTAATATAGCTGCCTGGATACTTCAGGGGCCTTTATCACCCAGTAACTGAATGCCTCTATTACTAAAAATGAAAGAATTCATTTTTCTTTGTTACCCCTCAAAAATTTATGCAACTTGCTCAACCCCATCCTTCGCTCTAGTTCAAAGGAAATGGGACATGGCCCTCCTCCAAGGCCAAAGACTTTGCTCCTCATTCCTCTCCAATATCTTTAATCTGCAAGTGACTGCCTCTTCTGTCTTTTAAGAAATATTCCAGTGGGGGTAAGGGGTATCAAAGACCTTTTTCTAGGGTTATCTCAGGGATTGGTATTACTAGCAATCTAGTTGCGTAACTAAAAAGTGAGTCATGTTCCTTGTTATCTCCCTTCCCTTAATCCCCTCAGTGCAATCCATTACCAAGTCCTGTTGATCTTACTTCCTATCTCTTGAATCCATCCATTTCTCTCCACTTGCATGCCAATACGCTAGTAAAAGCCACTATCGTATTCCTCTTGGATTGCTACACTCATCTCTGAACTTCCACCTTTTCTTGCTTAACTCCAATTCATTTTCCACAGAGCAGCAAGACTAATCTTTTCAAACTGCAAATCTGGTGTCAGATTTGTGACTACTACACATTTACTGCTTAAATAATACTTCAGTGAATGCCTTCTCAGTACTTTTTTTTTTTTTTGAGATGGAGTCTCACTCTCTTGCCCAGGCTGTAACGCAGTGGCACAATCTCGGCTCACTGCAACCTCCGCCTCCCAGGTGCAAGCAATTCTACCTCAGCCTCCCCAGTAGCTGGGATTACAGGCACATGCCACAACACCGGGCTGATTTTTGTATTTTTAGTAGAGACGGGGTTTCACCCTGTTGGTCAGTCTGGTCTCAAACTCCAGACCTCAAGTGATCCGCCTGCCTTGACCTCCCAAAGTGCTGGGATTACAGGCGTGAGCCACCATGCCTGACTGGCTTCCCAGTACTCTTAAAATACAGACAAAAATCCCATAGTAGTGCTCACAGTCCTGCATGGCCAGCCCTTTGCTGCCTCACCTGGTGCCATATTTCTTTGGGCTTCTATACTCTCACTGGTCTCCATGTCCCTTCCTACCACAGGGCTTTTGCACTTGTTGCCATACCATGGAAAGCCTTCTTCCCTTCAGATCTAATGTCCTCAGAGAAACCTCCTCTAACTAGGTCCATGTCCATTATAGTTTCTCAACACCCCATGGACCTCTCCTTCAAACCGTTTACCTGAGCTGCCATTTTATACAATTTTGGAGGATGATTTATTACATATCTATTTTCTTTACAAGTGTAGATGCTTGATGAAGTTTGAGACCATGCCTGTTTCTGCTCACCCCAGCAAAGCAGTTAGCAAATTGTGAGCCTGCAACTGTTTGAAGAGAAATGGGGACTTTATGACCCTTCTGTCCCTTCTAGCTTTCAAACTCTTGGTCATTTTTCCTGCCAACCCTCACATACAAGTTGTCTACTGCTGCCTCAGTTCCTTTCTATCCCTAGCCTCCTTAAGACCAGACAGCTGGCTTCTGCCTCCATCCTTCCATTAAACCACTTTGTAAAGTCACTCATGATATCATCAATCCTTGTAGCCTTTTTCAATCGTCTGCATTGACAGTATTACCTGAAACCTAATCCCTTACCTGGCCTTGACCTTCCACCACCTCCCTTGGTGAGATGATTATCTCCCGTTTTAGTTACCACTCCCTTTCTGAGGATGTGCCATCTGAAAATGTTTCTTCTGAAATGCCACCTGGTCACGTACTGCTTAAACACCAGCAGGGGTAGGGATGTTCCGCACTGCCTGAGGTAGTTCATTTAGGCAATTCTGAATGCTTAGGTTGTTTTACCAGCTACAGAAACAGAAACCTGCTCTGTGAAAGGAGACTGGCTGCTCCCAAACTGGGATGCTTGAAAAGGTTTTGCTGAGGTGCAGAAGGTAAAGTCTTCCGTCATGTGAAAAAAGGTCTTCCCAGCTGTCTCCGTGTCAGGAAACAGGGGCTCCACTTTCATGGCAGGCTCTCAGCCACACCCTTGTCACATTCTTAGCTCTATTGAATGGAGCTGAAAATAATGAGAAAACTTCAGATTCATTACTCAACATTCTGCTATTTCCATCTGGCTAACAGGCATGTCAAATTTAACATGTCCAAAACCAAACTTCCAACCTTCCCTCTGAAACATGAACTTCCTGTTTTTCCCATCTCAGTAGAGGGCAACTTTCTTCCAGCTGTTCAGGTCCAAAACCTTGAAATCATTTTTGGCTTCTTTTTCTCACAACCCACATTCCCATCACCAAATTCTTCTGCCCTCAGGAACACAGGCAAAGTACAACCACTTGTAACCATTTCCACTGGTCCACACACGTCGCAGCCACTGTCTCCTCAGCCCATGGTGACTGCTCAGCTGGTTTCCCTTCGTTGCTCTTGTCCTCCACACAGAAACTAGAATAATCCTTGAAAAACACTCCTCTGCTCAAAATCCTTCCATGGTATCTCATTTCCCTCAGAAAACACATACTTTTCTGAGTGGCTTCCAGGGGCCTGCGTGATCTGGCCCCTCACTGACCTTCACTCATCCCTGTCCAGTCACACCAGACCCTCTGCCATTCCTCAAAAACATGGTCCTTTAGTCTGAATGGCCTTTTCCCACAGACCTCCCCAGCTCAGTCTCCAGACCTCTACTGAAATGCCCAGCAGAGGTCTTCCTGACCACCATAAAGTAGCACTGTTCCTTCCACCTCTAAAATAGCACCTCTGTCCCCTTACCCTGCTCCATTTTTCTTCTTAGTATATACCACCACCAGAAAGAACATGTATTTACTTGTTTTTTTGTTTGTCTACTTCTTCTCCCTACCCCAAAGAAAGAATACAATTTCCACAAAAGCAGGAACTTGGCTTTTGTTCACTGCTGTGTCCCCAATCTCTTAGAATAATGCCTGGCACAGGGCAGACATTAATACAAATTTGTTAAATGAATAAGATGGTAAAATCCTAAACATTCATTAGGCCAGAAGTCTGGGAAAAAAAGGTGACATTCTAAAAGTAAAGAGAAGAGACAAATGGCTTATTTGGTAACAGGATTAAAAAGAAAATTTTAATTCCTTGTCTCTCTTCTGATGGCTGAACAGAACTGCGGTGTCAAATGGAAAGCAGCACACAAGAATTCCCTTGCAGACCTTGATCTTTCGCAGAAATGCAAAGACGCCTGAGTTATACAACTTGCAATTATTATTTTCTAGACAGAAGTGCCAACTGTTGTGCTTTCCAGTGTATCAGTGGTTGCTACATTCTCCTTCTTGTCTTCGGGTTTCATGGCAGGAAACAGAAGTACTTCCTGTGGGAGATAAGAATGTACCTTGAAGCTGAGAAGCACTCTCAACATTTTTTCACAGCTATCTACCCATTCCTCTTGCCTCTGTTGTTACCACCAAAATCCAGAGATTAGTATATTCCAGCTGAAAAGGCTCACGTGTTCTTTTATTTCAACTCAGACCCTCTCAAGTTACAGATGACAAAGAACAAATGCATAGCACTGCCTAGGGCACTATGTCAAAAGGATGAATAGACGCATTTCTATGAAAATTTGATTTCCTCATCTATAAAAATGGGAAACAACAGTTTCTACACCTCATAGGGCTGACTTAATTAGCTGAAATAATGCATGGAGACTTCCCTGGATCCTCAAGAAATGCAAACAATTAGTATTCCTTCTGCCCCTGGTAGGAAAAAACCCAAATCCTTTAAGGTCAGAGGCTCTGGCCCTCCTGTGAGTGGCATGGAACTCCTCTGCCTGCTCCTCTTCCCAGCCCAAAGCCCTTCCTTAATTTTATCCTCCAGGCCCACCATGCCCTGGCTCCAACACAATGCAGCTTCCTCAGGGAAGTGTGCTCTGTGGAGGGTTGCTGCGTACCTTGATGTTGTTGGAGTCCGTGAGAAACATGGCGACTCGATCAATGCCCATGCCCCAGCCAGCTGTGGGGGGCAGCCCATATTCCAGGGCAGTACAGAAGTTTTCATCTATGAACATGGCCTCATCATCACCTGCAGCCTTGGCCTACAAGAGGAAAGAGAACCAAAAGGTGACCTTCTTCTAAGATATCTCAGTGTGTGAGTGAACATGTTACCAGGCTCCAAGGTGGGAGTACCATCATTCCAGAGATGCTCCTGACACTCAGGACTTGCTGGGAATTCATTTCCTAGTAACTCCAAGATGCAGCCGTTTCTTTCAAAGACCTGGAGGTCAGGACTGATGAAATCGACCTCAGAACACATACAAATTTCTCTGAAAGAAAACCCTTCTGCTGCTTGGGGCTCTGGGACTCCAAATAGGTTAATTCTCAGAGACTGTGACAATTGCAAGAGTCTTTCTCCCATTTCCTGAAAACAGCCCTCAGTGTCAACACCTGCTGCAGGCAGCCTGTGGGGGTTCTGTCTTCTCCGTTCATCTCTACCTACCTCCCAGCCCTAAGCCACCTCAATACATGTACAATCTAAGAAAATAATATTCTTGCTTGGCAAGTGTATTTTCAAGGCAAGCGTCACGCTTTCCATACGGAGATTAATAATGAAGTTCCTCTTATGTACGACAGAGTCAATACCAGGTGAAGTCACCATCTTGAAATGTGACTCCTCCAGCAAAGCCTATGGCTTTATCTTTCACTTCTGAAGTCACCAAGAACGTATACGCTGACACAGATCAGGGTTAAGGCTGGTATTTCCTGGTGAGTTGGCACAGCTTCTGCTCACAGTCCCCTTTCTCACCTTGGCCTGTTCTTCAAAAAGCTGCCGCTGCCGCATGGGATCATTCAGCTCAGTGTAGGCATTGCATATCTCTTTCTTCATGACAAACAGCTCAAAGCGCTCAGTCAGACCCTCTTTAGAGCGGTGCCTAGGGACAGGAGACCAAAGAGGAGGCTGAATATAGAGGCCCCTAATGAGCTAAATTTTTTTTTCTTTTTTTTTTGAGACGGAGTCTCGCTCTGTCACGCAGGCTGGAGTGCAGTGGTGTGATCTCGGCTCACTGCAACCTCTGTCTCCTGGGTTCAAGCACTTCTCCTGCCTCAGCCTTGAGTAGCCGGGATCACAGGCCCATGCCACTATGCCTGGCTAATTTTTGTATTTTTAGTAGAGACAGGGTTTCGCCATATTGGCCAGGTTGGTCTAACGATCAAACATCTAATACAATAATTGAATTCTAGTGGACTCAAAAGTGTTACTGATTGCAGTCGGAAGCCTGCATGCAGTCTCAGCAACAAATCATTTGGTACAACGGTGAGGAGGGTGAGAGAGACCGGGAAGGTTTAATGATCTTCCTAACAGGCCAGCGTGGCAGACTGTTAAAATGGACCATGCCTCTTGTATTCATGCCCATGTGTAGTCTCCTTCACCTGGACTCTGCGCTCGCAACATGTCTTGGTTTGGCCAATGGGTTATCACCAGAGGCTTGATACGTGTTTGCATGAGGTCTGTTCTTTTGGAAGCTTCCCCTTAGAGCCCAACCACCATGCTGAAGGGAAGCCCAGGCTGTGCTGCCAGACAGGCCACATGAAGAGGCCCTGGAGGATAAGATCGTATGTGGAGTGACCACGTGGAGGAGAACCAAAGTGCCCTGGCAGAATCCCCAGTTGAAAAAAAGCCACTTGGGTTATCCTGGTCAACACCACCCAGCAGAAAGACCACCAGTCAAACCACAAAATCTTGACAATAAATTGTTAACACCACTAAGTTTTGGGGCTGTTATGCAGCAATAGGTAACTGGAATCTTACCATTTAGCCAAAGGGCTCATTATCTGTGGGTGATCACAGATGAATGTAGGATTGATGCAAGTCACTTCCAGGAACTCCCCAACAAGCTTAATGAGAAAGCAAAGCAGAGTTAGTCACTATTTCTGAATAGTATTTGATCATCCCAGCCCAGACAGAAGATCTCAGCTCCCATCCAGATGGGTTTATCCTATAGCTTTTTATTTATTATTATTATTATTATTATTATTATTATTATTATTGAGATGGAGTCTCGCTCTGTCGCCCAGGCTGGAGTGCAGTGGCATGATCTCGGCTTGCTGCAACCTCCGCATCCTGGTTCCAGCGATTCTCGTGCCTCAGCCTCCTGAATAGCGGGGATTACAGGTGCCCGCCACCACACCCAGCTAATTTTTGGATTTTTTGTAGAGACAGGGTTTCACCATGTTGGCCAGGCTGGTTTCGAACTCCTGATCTCAGGTGATTTGTCCGCCTCTGCCTCCTGAAGTGCTGGGATTACAGGTGTGAGCCACCATGCCCACCCTACCCTATAGCTTTTTAAAAGCTGGACGGGATTAACTGAGATCACACACATAAATTATTTGGCACAGAGCTTAGTATGACAGTTAAAAGTCTGTTAATTCTCTTGTTCTCTCTCTAGGGTTTTCCCGTGAAGCTGCAGAAATGAACTCTCCCCAGTGGGGTTCATTTTCCCAGGGAAGAGGGAACTGTTCAGCACCAGATGAGGACATGTACAACAAAGGCGGGGCCTCTCACCTTGTCAAGGAGCCTGGCTGTGGTCCGAGGTAGAGGGCATTCAACAGCTTTTGCCACACAGATATCATCAAGAATTTTGCGAGTTTCTGGGACACAAATGCACAAGTTAGGGCAGGAGACATCACACTAGCCAAGTAAAAATGTACATAAAGAGAATAGTGTGGGAAATTCTAGCTCTGACCCAATCAAATTCACAGCTGAACAGGAAGGAGGGCCTTACAACGGAGGAGTGAGTGTTGTCACTTTACCTTCAGTTTCAAAGAGGTTTGTTTCTGGCAGCTTCATCCCCAGGGCTTTCTCAAGCTCTTCTACCATGTTGATTCGCCGGAAGGGTGGGGTGAAGTCAACATCGTAGGCTTGGCCCTCTGGGCCATCTGGGTGGTAGGTGACCTTGTAACTGCCTGTAATATGCTTCACCATCCCTGGGAGAGAAACCTGTTATTTAGCGGGAATGAAATCCAGGCAGCCCTCCTCTGAAAGCAGCATACCAACCACCCGATGAGTATGAGAGCGAGCAGGAGTCACCTGAAACCATCTTCTCCGTGATTTCCATGAGATCGTGATAGTCTGCATAGGCCATGTAGAACTCACAGGTGGTGAACTCAGGATTGTGCGTCAAATCAATCCCCTCATTCCGGAACTGGCGTCCAATTTCATAAACCCGGTCGATGCCACCAACCACAAGCATCTAACAACAACACATGGCCACGGTCATGACAGCTAATCTTTTTTTTTTTGAGATGGAGTTTTGCTCTTGTTGCCTAGGCTGGAGTGCAATGGCATGATCTCAGCTCACCGCAACCTCTGCCTCCTAGGTTCAAGCAATTCTCCTGCCCCAGCCTCCCTAGTAGCTGGGATTACAGGCATGTACCACCACACCTGGCTAATTTTTTTGTATTTTTAGTAGAGACAGGGTTTCTCTGTATTGGTCAGGCTGGTCTCGAACTCCCGACCTCAGGTGATCTGCCTGCCTCCACCTCCCAAAGTGCTGGGATTACAGGCATGAGCCACCGCGCCCGGCCCCATGACAGCTAATCTTGTATTAACAGCTCTGGGAAGTTTCAGTCTCCAAAAGCCGTAACTTGGCTTTCACAGGTTAGGTATACTCTCAGGTTTCTGGTCAAAATGCCAAGCACCCTGCTCTCTTTATACCCTTGTAGTGTGGATAGTTACCTCTCTTTTTTGGCTGCCTAGGACTTCTGGATACTCTTCCTGTCTTGGGCATCCCCCATCATTGAGTCTGAACCTCCCCAGGGAAGCAGCCTCTCTTGGGTTAGGCTGCAGGCGTGTGACCCAAGCTCCACCAGTCAGATACACTTGTGAGACTTCAGCATGGAAACTACTAACAAAAGATGTGGGTATTGCATAGAATTCATTCTGGTGAAGGGGGCCAGTCGCATGTAGCTTTTAGATTGCAGAGGTCCTAGCGGCAGTGACTTGTGCCTAGTGCCAGGGTTATGAGCTGTAGTAACTGTGCCTGCTAGGAAAATACACTGGGTTCTCCATGAGAACAGCCCATTCTAATATGACTCAGAATCATTCCTAATTGTATAGTTTCCAAGCCTGATTCTCTGATCCTCCTGGGGACTGTGAGCTTCCTCTGTGTTGGGATTCACTCAGGATGGTGGCAGAAATATTAAAAGGAAATATTGGGGAAAGTTATAAGGAATAGTCACAAACCTTTTGGAAGGCCAAAAGGTTACATAGCTTGTAATAATTGAACAGGCTGAAGGCAGCCGGTTCTTACCTTAGAGCATTAGGTCATAGGGTAAATACTACGGAAAATAGAGGCTTCCCCAGTTAAGTCTGTTTACCCTACCTCCATTAACCTTTCAGCCAGATGGCCCTCCTGGGGGAAGGTTGACCAAAGATACTGCTCCCTAATGGTATTTACTTTAGACCATGGTACCTGGACTTTAATAATTCCTAGAACTCCTCTCTTACCATGTTAATTATCCACAAGTGTGTTTACTCAAAGCTTCTGTTGTTAATTCTATACTAAATAAATGCCTGGAGTGAGAGCTGCTCAGGGTCGGCCGCAATGACAAATACACCTCTCTTGGTGTGCAGGTGGTCGGACACTCAGCAGGACTGGCAAAACAGAGTATCTGTGTTTCGGTGTACGTTTTATTCATCCATCGTTTAGGTCAGGGTCTGCAGGCAGACCCCCGCAGCTAATGCCCTCTTGTGAGGAGCAATACCTCACCTATAGAGCTGAATAAATTTTTATTTTGCTTAAACTAGTTATAACAGTTTCTGTTGTCTGCAACTAAGAATCCTGAATAATAATCTTCACTATTTACCTGGGAATTTGACAGGACATCTTTATAGTGATTTGAAGATACTTTTTTTTTTTTTTTTTTTTTTGAGACGAAGTCTCATTCTGTCACCCAGGCTGGAGTGCAGTTGCAGGATCTCGGCTCACTGCAACCTCTGCCTCCCGGGTTCAAGCAATCCTCCTGCCTCAGTCTCCCGAGTAGCTGGGATTACAGGCACACGCCACCACACCCAGCTAATTTTTGTATTTTTGTAGACACTGGGTTTCACCATGTTGGCCAGGTTGGTTTCAAACTCTTGACCTCAAGTGATCCATCCGCCTTGGCCTCCCAAAGTGCTGGGATTACAGGTGTGAGGCCCGCACCAGGCCTGAAGATGCTTATTTCCAACTTCCACAGAGAGATTAGGCTCTTTCTTCTGTGAAAAACTTAAATCAGATCTAACCCATGTAAGACTGTATCTTAAAAGTTTTAGGGGAACCAAAGTAGGTAAGGAGTGCCTGTATACATGGGAAAGACAACCCCTTTGGTCTCTGCCCTGCAATGCTCTATTAATCTTGTAGAGAAATTCTGGAAGTGTTACTCACATCCACACACCTGACCCATCAGAACACTTTCTTGGCTGCTTTACTCTCTCTGTTCCTCTTATTTCTGACTATACCCGTCTAGCCAGTGGTATTCCAGCTTTCTGCTTCTTTAAGGGAAAAGGGTGTACTATTATTGACTACCTTATGATAGAGTTCTGGAGCAACTCTCATATATAAGTTCATGTCCAGCTCGTTGTGATAAGTGATGAAAGGCTTGGCCACGGCTCCCCCTGGGATGATGTTCATCATGGGAGTTTCAATCTAAAAAAGGCAGGGAGAAACATCAGTCCTTAGATAACCAGAGGCCATGGGGACAGACCATGCTTTGCATGTAATAAAGTCTAAGCCTGTTATACCCCAAACTAAATGTTAATAAGTTCAACGGTAACATGCAAGTGCTTGACAAAAAAGGACACTATGATTTTCTACAACAGTGTCTCAATTTCTATTAATACCTAATATCATTAATATAGTACCATGAACTTTCACAAGCTGTAAATTAGAATCTAAATGGATATAGCCTTTCTTGAGTTCAATTTGCAGTATTTATTTAATTTTTTTTAAGACGGAGTCTTGCTCTGTTGCCCAGGCTGGAGTGCAGCAGCGCGATCTCGGCTCATGGCAAGCTCCGCCTCCTGGGTTCACACCATTCTCCTGACTCAGCCTCCAAAGTAGCTGGGACTACAGGTGCCTGCCACCACGCCTGGCTAATTTTTTGTGTTTTTAGTAGAGACAGGGTTTCACTGTGTTAGCCAGGATGGTCTTGATCTCCTGACCTTGTGATCTGCTCACCTCGGCCTCCCAAAGTGCTGGGATTACAGGTGTGAGCCACTGCGCCCGGCCCAATTCCCAGTATTTATTAAAAATTTAGGCTGGTCTGAAGGTAGTGAGTTATCTCAACTGATTGTTTAAAAAAAATTTTAACTGCTTATATTGTTTGACTTATTCTACTTCTAGAAATCCATCCTACAGAAACATTTGAACATGTGTATAAAGATGCTTGTTGAAACAAATAATGCAGCATTAAGAAAGAGTATCTATCTCATACAAAGAGATCCAGAATATCTTAAGTGAAATAAAAGCAGGTCCATCACAATACACATAGTGTGACTTCATTCACATTTAAACCAAAAATAAAACTCCTCCAAAATCTTTACAAATGTGCACTCCATCTGCAACATGCATATGTACATACGTATATATGCCCAGTAAATGGTGCGGAAGGATACATATCAAACTCAAGTTTGGGTAGGGAAGTTAGTCAGAAGGAGTGAAAGAGCACTTTCAGTTTTGCTTCTATTTAATTTATTGTTTGAATTTGTTTTATGGTACGTGTGTTTGCCTTTCTCATATAATCAAAAAATATTTCTTAATGCTACAAAAAAGCAAAATGACGTGAATACATATTGAATGTGACATCATTAGCATGTGGATGGCCCTATACCTTGTCCATTATCTTGCAAGTCCGGTCCTGCCTTCCTAATCAGGACAAGGTAGAACAGAGACGATGGCAAGAAAGGGGACATTCTCATTAGGCATGAAGGATCCTGACACAGGATACGCTTTGGAAAAGGAAGGCAAGGGAGAGGAGGAGGCAAGCATTGCAAGGCAGCTCATCACGTCAGGCAAGGAACTCTCCTTACCTCTAGGAATCCCAGCTCATCCAAGAAACTTCTTATATATGTGATGATCTTAGAGCGGATGATAAATTTCTGCCTCACAAAGTCATTCAGGATCAAGTCCAAGTATCTCTGGCGATACCTTGTTTCCTAAACCAAAAGCAGCAGTTAGAAATCACTGGTATGTCTGATCCAAAGGTATGATAAAACAAACAGAAAGCTAAGAGGCCACAGCTAGGAGGCCAAGAACGCTTACCTTGTCTTTGAGGCCAAAGTGAAGATGAGGTAACATATGCAAACAGGGAGACAGCAGTGTGATCTCATACGGAATGATGCTCAGCTCACCCTTCTTGGTTTTACCAGGATTCCCCTGAACTCCAATTATGTCTCCCCGACGCAGTTTGTTATTAATATGAATAAATTCTTCTTCTGATTTATAATTTCTGAGTGAAAAAGAAATGTAATTCAGTAACAACAATTCAAATGAACACTGACCACTGGTCTCCTCTGGAACCCTCACTCAACTGTTAATACCTAGTTAATGTGAGCCCAAGAAGGACCTCAGATTCAGGGGCCACTATTAAAAAAGGACTATCCTTTACTTTACTGTCATATAACTTGAGAGTAGTCATTACTTTACAGGTGACCAGGTGGCCACATTATCCTCTTCTCAGCCTTCCCCAATCATGTCCCACTCCTTCTTACTCTAACTTCAAATGCCAGTAAGACCACATCAGCCTATTGCTGTGTTGCTCTAGGCCAACCAAGAAAGGTCTATAACTGGGTATTTCGAGATACCTGGAATTGGCCATGACTTGCAACTTCACCCCCTCTCCTCGAAGATCATAGAAGATGAGCTTTCCCCCAGAAGCTCTTTTGGCATGGATCCTACCTAGAAAAAGAAGAGCAAAAATACTGACTGACAGAATCAGAAGTCATTTTATGGTATCAGTGTCAAAAAAAAACTCCCTCTGCATTTTTTTTTTTTTTTGGGACAGAGTCTTGCTCTGTTGCCCAGGCTGGAGTGCAGTGGCATGATCTCAGCTCAATGCAGCCTCCGCCTCCCAGGTTCAAGTGATTCTCCTGTTTCAGCCTCCTGAGTAGCTGGGATTACAGATGCACACCACCACACTCGGCTAATTTTTTTTTTTTTTTTTAAAGTAGAGAGGGGGTTTCATCATGTTGCCCAGGCTGGTCTTGAACTCCTGGGCTGAAGTGATCCACCCACCTCAGCCTCCCAAAGTGCTGGGATTACAGGTGTGAGCCCCCACACCCGGCCTGCATTTTTTTTTTTTTTTTGGTCAGGGCACAATGCAAAGCAGTACAATCTGATTTTAGCTTGAGGTTTAATCCCCATCTTTTCCCTCAAACCAACAATGTCCATTCAAACCAGTTAAAGACATGCTTTCAGGATCTAGCTTTCAAGATTAAGTCACTGGATGCCTAGAAGATGGTGGTGCTGGTAGCAGCATAGTTTTTGGATTTCCCTGAATCCTCACATAAAAATAGAAAGCACAGCTAGAGAGGCAAAGCGAAAAATCCATGGACAAAATTTACAACAAAATGCTGTGGGAAGACGTTGCCAAGGACCCCCAAATATAAGCAACGAGGCAAACCACCAAGAGCCATAAGACCTCTATACGGGGAAAAAGCAGTGGGGAGAAATGGGGTATGGGAGGGATCTGAGAACTGGAAAGCCCCCAAATGGCCAAAGGTATCCTCTGGAAAATGTGAACCTTTTCCTCCAGGCTCACTGGGGGAGAGCAGCTGAAACTGGGAGGGGATGTGTCCGTTTCCATACAGGTGAGGGTTGCATTAAGAAGATCTAAAGGGGGCCAGGTGCTGTGGCTCACGCTTGTAATCCCAGGACTTTGGGAGGCCGAGGCAGGCAGATCACGTAAGGCTGGGAGTTCAAGACCAGCCTGACCAACATGGAGAAACCCTGTCTCTACTAAAAAAAAATACAGAATTAGCCAGGCGTGGTGGCGCACGCCTGTAATCCCAGCTACTTGGGAGGCTGAGGCAGGAGAATCGCTTGAACCTGGGAGGCGGAGGTTGCAGTGAGCTGAGATCACGGCATTGCACTCCAGCCTGGGCAATAAGAGCAAAACTCAGTCTCAAAAAAAAAAAAAAAAAAAAAAAAAATCTAAAGGGAATGAGGAGTAGAGCCCACAGAAACCCTCTCAACAGCCAGGCTCCCTTCTAGGACAAGACCGTAAAAACTGAACAGGACAAGGAAAAAAGAGACCAAAAAAAAAAAAAAAAAAGAAGAAGACCCAAAAAAAGTGAGGAAGAAGAAGAGAACCAGGAAATCTCAAAAAACAAGCTGCAGTATTTCTGAACACGCCACAAAAACAAGAGGGAGCTCACCGGAAAAACGAAACCGAGCTTCCTTTGAACATTCAGGAAAACTGATTTCATGTAAATGTAAGCAACATAAAAGCACTGGGCTCACATACCATATAAAGTTACTTAAAAAACTAAAAATGGAGAGACAGAAGGAGAATAACACCCCTCTAGACAAAATAAAAGCACTCAAGACAGACATGCTTAGAAAAACAAAAAATTCCTTTTTTTTTTTTAAATTTTACTTTAAGTTCTGGGATACATGTGCAGAACACGCAGATTTGTCATATAGGTATACATGTGCCATGGTGGTTTGCTGTACCTATCAACCTGTCATCTAGGTTTTAAGCTCCGCATGCATTAGGTATTTGTCCTAACCCTGTCCCTCCCTGGTCCCCCCGCCCCTCGACAGGCCCCAGTGTGTGATGTTCCCCTCCCCTGTGTCCATGTGTTCTTATTGTTCAACTCTCACTTATGAGTGAGTACGTGCCGTGAAAAGCAAAAAATTCTAACTTACTATTCAACAATGAGCTGAAAGACATGAAGAAAAAGACGCAAAACATGAAAGAACACAAATTAGAACTAGAAAAACTAAGAAATGAGGTGATAACACATGAAAGAATTAGAAATAAAGTAAAAAATCTTTCAGAAAATGCAGACTAAGCTATAAGGAAATAGTAACTGAATACAACAAATAATGCCTTAAGAGAAATAGAAAGTGAAAAGGAGGATAAAATTTAAAAATCAAAGTATAAAGAAAGATAAAAAGGATTTGAGATAAAGTGACAATTATCGAAAAGAATCAAGATGATCCAGTATGCAGATAAAAGTCCCAAAGGAAATGTAAAGCAAGAAACAGAATAAAAACAAACAATTAAAATAAAAAAGATCTGCTGGGCACAGTGGCTCAGGCCTGTAATCCCAGCACTTTGGAAGGCCGTGGCAGGTGGATCACCTGAAGTCAGGAGTTCGAGACCAGCCTGGCCAACATGGTGAAACTCCGTCTCTACTAAAGATACAAAAATTAGCTGGGCATGGTGGCAGGCGCCTGTAATCCCAGCTACTGGGGAGGCTGAGGCAGGAGAATCACTTGAACCCGGGAGGCGGAGGTTGCAGTGAGCCGAGATTGCGCCATTGCACTCCAGCCTGGGGGACAAGAGCAAGACTTCGCCTCAAAAAAATAAAAATAAAAAAATAAAAAAATAAAAATCTGAATACACAGATGTGAAAAGATCTCAGAGCACACTGTGTATCTGAGAATACTGAACTAGAATAACTAACATCAATAAATATTTTAGTGGCAGGGTGTGGCGGCTCACGCCTGTAATCCCAGCACTTTGGGAAGCCGAGGCAGGTGGATCACCTGAGGTCAGGAGTTCGAGACCAGCCTGGTCAATATGGCGAAGCCCCATCTCTACTAAAAATACAAAACTTAGCCGGGCGTGGTGGCAGGTGCCTGTAATCCCAGGTACTCGGGAGGCTGAGGCAGGAGAATTGCTTGAACCTGGGGGGCAGAGGTTGCAGTAAGCTGAGATGGCACCACTGCATTCCAGCCTGGGAGACAGAATGAGACTATATCTCAAAAAAAAAAAAAAAAAAAAAAAAAGATTTTAGTAAAATCACTGCACTTTAAAGAAGAAATCTTTTGGGCATTTAGGTCCTGCCAGGAATTCTCTCTAGGTGGTAGGATTATGCGTAATCAAAACTTTCTCTCCGTGCTTCTTTGACTATTCTAAATTTTCTACAACTGATAGTTTTACTATTTGGTGGGAGAGGGCAAGGAAAAGATGTGATTTTTTTTGTTTGTTTTTTAAATTTAGGAAAAGAAGATCTCACCCAAGATACTACAACTCCAAAAGAGCAATGTTCTAGAAATACTGTCTCAGTGCAAAGCATTCTTAGGCCAAAGATTGGAATTCTTAGAAGCCTGAGACTTCTACCGCTGATTCTTGCTGATGAAGGGAATCCTTATAGAGAAAGCCCCTCTCTTTGTAGCACTACCTCATCTGGAATATGATTCCATGTCTCGGGGCTGCTCTGCTTCTTTCTGTGTAGATATAATGGCACTGTCCTTAGTAAAGTAGCTTCAGACACAGGCTACTTGAGAACAAGACCAACCCAGACCTTCCCTTGTGCTACTGAAGCTGCAGGCCTACCTGTTGTGGGAGTTCAGTGATTTGCCAGGGAGAGTTCCTACCTGCCACCTTTAAGGTGATGTCAGTCAGGTGATCCCCAGGCTGCAGGTGACTATATTTTTGGATGAAGTCAGTGAGTGAGATGTCTACATGGAACTTGTGTGGGTATGGGTCTTCCCCATTGACCTTCAGCTGATGAATTGCTTGACTGCGGATTTTGTAGTATTGCTGTTTAAAAAAAAAAAAAAAAAAAAAAGCCCTTGAGAAGTTGAACCTGGTCAGACCAGTGGGGCCCACTTAGCAGAGGGCAGTATTCTGCCCCCGAGTGACCCCAATACATTGTTTTCTTTAACCAAGACCTCTGCATTACAGGATTGAATATGGAGTGAGATTTGCACTTAAAATATGCAGGGCGGCCAGAGGCCAGCATTTCAAAATGCAAGAGTCAACAAAAAGAAAAATCTGAGTTCTGCCTAAAATCATAAAAGTTTAATTTTTAATTGGTACAGGTGGCCTTGTTGTCACTTTTGTAGACCACATTTGCATGGTGAGTTGAGTCACTTATGTTCTTAACTACTTATGTTCTTAACTACTCTCCTACCTCTGGCGACACATCAGACTTTTCCCCAAGGCATGGGGCCTGGAGAATGTAAACAAGGAATACTCTACAGCAGCCTTTCTCACAAAGCTTTTCTGATGCAACTTCTCAACTCTGCTGTTTCAGGGGGAAAGCAGCCTCAGAAATACGTAAACAAATGAGCACAGCTGTGTTCCAATACAATTTTACTAGTAAAACCAAGGAGGGGCAAGGTGTGGTGGCTCATGCCTGTAATCCTAGTACTCTGGGAGCCCGAGGCGGGTGGATCACTTGAGGCCAGGAGTTCAAGACCAGCCTGGCCAACATTAACAAGGTGTAGTGGTGTGCGCCTCTAACCCCAGTTACTTGGGAGGCTGAGGAAGGAGAATCACTTGAACCGGGGAGGCGGAGGTTGCAGTGAGATCACACCACTGCACTCCAGCCTGGGTGACAGAATGAGACTTTGCCTCAAAAAAACAAAAACAAAAACAAAAAACCAGGGAGGGAAGGATAAAGTGGGGGCATGGAGAAGTGGGTTTGGCTGGTGGACTGTAGTTTGCCAGCCCCTGGTCTAAAGTAAACCTCAGGCAATCTTTAGAGAGACACTTTCCCTGGGGCCTCAAGGTCAAGCTAATTCCAAGGAAGGTTAATTCACTTGAATGCTGGACTCTCCCAAATGCCTTTTGGGGGTTGACATAAAAAACACTCAGGGTCTGTGCCTTTAACCAGATGCAGTGGGAGACCCTCCCTTATCCCTGGCAGTGACCTCAGGCATACTGGTCCCTCCTACTGTCCAGTCCCAAAGAATCTGCCAGAAGCCTCATCAGAAGCTTTCCTGTGCCCAACCATGCTGATGGCCCAGGGAACTCACATTTGGGTCCACGCTCTCTTCCTCAGGACCCACACCATTATCAGTGGTGTGGTTGGTGGCAGCAGCGGTGGCTTGGCTTAGCTGTTTCTCACTGAGCTCTTTCTGTTTGGCCTCCTTCTCTGCTACTTTCTTCTCAGCTTTCAGGCGTCTCTTCAGCTCACTGTTGGAAAGATGAAAGCGTTCAATGTGTTAGCTGCCTGAAGAGTCCTCTATGTTCTGCCCCTAGCAACTTATCAAAAACATGAATCGCCCAGGAGAAATGCTCTTGCTCAGTTCTATACCCCTCAATTCCACACCCACAGCTCAGCTCAAGTAGCTTGTCACTAAACTCTTTATGTGAAAGACACAAAGGGAAAAATAAGCTTAGAACAAAGATGTGAAAAATCACTCTGTCTCTGCTTGCCAGTCTCAGGTCCTTGGCATTAGGTCCCAACTAAAACCAAGATGTACCAAGACAAAGAAAATCCTATGCATTAGTTTTGAATAGGAGAAAAGGTTTTCTAGAAAATTAGAATAGGCTTTTCTTGAGCTAATTAGGTTAGGCAGCTCCTTGAGGACAGTGACTGAATCTTAGTTGTTTAGTATCCCCCTAGAAGGTGAAGTTCCAACAGTGCCAGGTCTTTTTTTTTTTTTTTTTTTTTTTTTTTTTTTTTTTATGAGACAGAGTTTTGCTCTGTGGCCCAGGCTGGAGTGCAGTCACAATCTCAGCTTACTGCAATCTCTGCCTCCTGGGTTTCAAGGGATTCTCGTGCCTCAGCCTCCTGAGTAGCTGGGATTACAGGTGTGTACCACCACACTCAACTAATTTATGTATTTTTAGTGAGACGAGGTTTCACCACGTTGGCCAGACTGGTCTCAAACTCCTTTCCTCAAGTGATCTGCCTGCCTTGGTCTCCCAAAGTGCTAGGATTACAGGTGTGAGCCACCTGACCCCTCCAATGCCAGATCTAATACATGATAAGGCAACATCTCCAGCCCTCTGCTACCCCCTCTCTCTATCTCTCCCCTAAGAGTGAGTTAGAATGATAGTAAGGAAGAGCCGGCTCTTTAGCACTCAAGGAGACCTCCCCTATCAACAGTCTCTCCAAGAATGGCTGTCAGCATTAGTCTCACTTTGCCCACTGGAGTCTGACTTAGACAACAAAATAGAACGGTGTGCAAAGCAGTATAGTACAGGGGGTAATATACCATCTTTGTAGTCAGGCTGCCTGGGACTAAATTCCAACACGCTTGTCAATTATGTGACTTGGACGAGTGAATTAACTTCTCACATGTGAAACGAAAATAATAATAGACAACCCCCACCAGTTGTTATGGTGTGTAATGAGATAATGTTTGTATAAAGGGATTACCCTGACCCTGGCATTCAGCTAACCAAATGTGAGCTTTCTAGGTATCTTTTAGTATCTTAACCCTTTACTCTCTGTGCCTCATATAGATTTAAATACATTTCTGGTTAAATCACTTGGTATCCAAACTCTTGATACTTACCACTTGAACCTGAAAAACCAAAGTAATGCGGACAACTTTGAGCTGTTCTGTATGATATGTTCATGTCTCTTATGGTCTGAATTTGCTATCTGAAACCAGAAACTAAACAGATTGGTGTAGGGAGGGATATCTTTACTATTCAAAGACAATTTATGGATCATTCTTTCAAACCGCTGAACATAATCAAATATTCTGCAATAGTGAACCACAGCAGAAGATCCCAAGTCATGCCCGCAAACATTCTGGCTTCAGGACACATCCTTCATTTTCGATATGAATTTAGAATAACTTAAAAAAATGAATTGAGGTTTTGAATCTTTCACCTTTTTTTTTTTTTTTTTTTTGTTTTGAGACAGAGTCTCGCTGTGTTGCCCAGGCTGGAGTGCAGTGGTGCGATCTCGGATCACTGTAAGCTCTGCCTCCCGGGTTCACACCATTTTCCTGCCTCAGACTCTGGAGTAGCTGGGACTACAGGTGCCCGCCACCACGCCCGGCTAATTTTTTTGGTATTTTTAGTAAAGATGGGGTTTCACCGTGTTAGCCAGGATGGTCTCGATCTCCTGACCTCGTGATCTGCCTGTCTTGGCCTCCCAAAGTGCTGGGATTACAGGCGTGAGCCACCACGCCTGGCCGAATCTTTTATCTTTTAAAAAAGAAAAACAGATTCTGAATGGTTTCAAAGTTGACAGCTTTTTCTACATATAATGTCTTATAAAATTTGTAAAGACAACCTTTCCAAAACACTGTGCTGGTGCTATCATGCTATAATTCAGTCAGTGGACTGCTAAGATTAGGCTGTCTCCTTCTTCTAGAATTAAGATAAATCTGTTTTCCACTCAACCAGGTGCTCCTCATAAATCAAATCAATCTTAAGGATAATCCAAAAAGGTCCTAGGGATAGCACTAAGACCAGAAACCACATTAATCTCAAGATCACACAAAACTCCAGAAAGACAGAAAAGGGAAATAGCTGGCATTAGAAATTATTTGTTCAAACAAAGGTTTTGTTCTCAGCACTCTTCTAGAATAAGATCCACATGTCATCTCAAGACTGTAAGGAGAGATGATTTGAATTTACTAAAGAGAAAATGAGAAACTACTATTGGTTTTGGTATTAGGGCTCCTTGTTTCCTTAGCAACAAGTCCAAAGACTTAGCCAGAGGCTTAACAGAAAATGAACCAAGTAAGGAAATAATTTTTGCTTCCAGAGCAATAAAGAAGGTAATGGGCACCAACCTTCTTTGATCAGAAAATGACTTGTCCTTGTGAGGCGCTGTGAAAGGAGCAAGTTGACCCAGTCGCAGTTCCCTGTGACCCCACTCTGCCCAGGAGGTTTTGCGCAGAGACCCCCTAACAAGCCTTACAGCAGCTTGCGTCAACATGGCAGAGCACCCTGGAACTAATGATTACCACCACCTAGCGGGAAACACAGAGATGTGGTGTCAGATGGGACAGACAGTATACATATACCCAACCAACTCTCTTATGGGTTGGGGAGGGGGACCATGCTTCTAGTACCTTTTAGTCCCATTTAACTTAAGACTGTCTTAACTGATAGCAACCCTGTAACACTCTCTGTGCTACAACTGTAACTGACAATGTTCTTAGTCCTGACTGTGGAAAAACATGCATATCTGGGGTAAAGCCAACAGCAAGTTAATGGATAGCTCACAGGTAAAAATGCTCACAACATCCTAGAATATGGGAACAGGATGTGAGGCACTTTCTGAAGCCCTGAAGTGTGGTTTCTCACCTGGAGAGGAAATTCCTGGCCACAAGATGGCAATAGGAAGCATATAAAATAAGAGGAAACTGTCACTATCAATTGCAAACTCTAGACAAAGATAAATGCAAGCCACACAAAAATACGTGTCAAAGAGAAGACTTGTATGGAACTCTAGGAACAAGGGGAAAGCAGAATTTCAGGAAGGTCCCTAGACTGCGTTGTGTTTATACATTATCAACACTGGAAGGCAACAGAATTACAGAGATCACCTTCTTTACCGTGTTCAAATAAATTTGAGGAGGCTATTTCACTTGGGCAGGGAGCACATCTGCTTTTAAACTTGGAGTCAATACCTGGCACAAAATGGTGCTTACTAAAAATTTCAGACCAAGGAATTCCCCAGAACAATAAACGGAAGGAAATGTTAATCAGAAAAAAGTTATTTTAGCTCATGGTAACTAGAGGAATAGAGATCAATGACAGGTAAGACAACGTGAGTAGTGCTGTGCAGTCAGGATACAGAGCATGGACTGTGGAGTCACAGGCCTGAGTTCAGATCCGTGCTCCAGTGCTCTGGATCAGTGCTACACTATATTTTAGGAATGCACACTTTAATAATGCATTTAATTACTAGGGCCTCAGTTTATTAATTTGAAAAATGGACAATAACTCCTCTTGCAAGGTTATTATTGAGATTAGACAGAAAGCTTGTAGAGATCTAGCATTGTGCCTGGCACAGAAAAGCTGGTCAAAAAAGTAGTAGCTGTATTTAATTTTAGAAAAGTCAGTGAAGCAGGGAGTGGTGGCTCACGCCTATAATCCTAGCGCTTTGTGGGGTTGAGCCGGACGGATCACCTGATCTCAGGAGTTTGACGCCAGCCTGGGCAACAAGGTGAAATCCCGTCTCTACTAAAATACAAAAATTTAACCGGGTGTTGTGGCATGCACCTGTAGTCCCAGGTACTTGGGAGGCTGAAGCACCAGAATTGCTTGAACCCGGGAGTTGCAAGTTGCCGTGGGCTGAAATCGCACCGCTGCAATCCAGCCGGGGCAACAACGACTCTGCCTCCAAAAAAAAAAAAAAAAAAAAAAAGTCAGTAAAGAGGAATTAACCACTTTTCTCCGTTTACCTAAAAACACACTCTGAACTGGAAACCCTGCTTTCACCTGTGATATACAGTCCTAAAATTCAATTCAATGTAATTGATTATCATAGGTGGTTTGAAAGAATGAACTAAACTTTAGGATCGTATATCACAGATACACCACATTCAATTAAATTTGACTTAATAGATTAAAGTCAAGTCAATTTTCTCTAAGGTAGCAGTCCAAAGACCAGGTTCCAAACTTTTATGGAAGTCCATCGGATTGCTCTAATAAAGGACAATATATTAAGGTCCTACCCAACTATAAACTTAGACAATTTCTCTTATACCTTTTCTAAGATATTTGAAGCACAAAGCCAGGGACACAAAAGGAAACATCAGGCCGGGGGTGGTGGCTCACGCCTGTCATCCCAGCACTTTGGGAGGCCAAGGTGGGCGGATCACAAGGTAACGAGATTGAGACCATCCTGCCCAACATGGTGAAACCCCGTCTCTACTAAAAATACAAAAATTGGCCAGCCATGGTGGCACACGCCTGTAATCCCAGCTACTCGGGAGGCTGAGGCAGGAGAATCGCTTGAACCCTGGCAGCGAAGGTTGCAGTGAGCCAAGATCGCGCCACTGCACTCCAGCCTGGCGACAGAGCGAGACTCCATCTTAAAAAAAAAAAAGGAAACATCATTTCTCTTTTCTTTTTCATTCAGGGTCTGGCTCTGTCTCAGTAACGCCTTGGGGAAAGCGATGGAGAAGGGCTCGCTCACGCAGCACTTCTTGCAGTCCCTGAAGGACCGAGACCGCTACCTCAAGTCTCCCAGGCTGGAGTGCAGTGGCACGACTTCAGCACACTGCAACCTCCGCCTCCCGGGTTAAAGCGATTCTCCCGCCTCAGTCTCCCGAGTAGCTGGGATAACAAGTGCGCGCCACGGGGATTAAGCCCTCTCGTATGCCTCTGGAATGGTACTATGTACCATCTTCCTAGCAATGATAAAACACTCAATTACCTGTGTTCTGTGGTTCAAATGGGGAACGCTAATGAGAATATAAGACAGCCAGTTAAAGGGTGGCTAATCCTGACTTATCTATGTTAACCTACATACTCCAGGGATTTGGGAGTGGTTAACAAAGATATCAGGCTGAATTAAGATGGTCTCTACTGTTAGACGTTGATCACTTAATACTCACAGGTATCTATTGAATAACCCATACGGGTAGATGCATGACAGTTTTAGAACTGATCCCTTTTAATACATAACGTTCAGAATGACCTTAGTGAAGCCCAGAAAATTTTGAAGGTCTTTCTGAAAAGCTAGGGTATTTAACATTTCTCCAACTTCCACGTTTACTGAGTGGCTCAACAAAAGAATGCATTTCTCAGAAAGGACGATGAAGCTAAGCAGGAAGTTTCGCTTTTCTTTTCTGATAACTCTTAGTTCTCGTCCCAGTTCCTCCTCCACAGTCTCTTAACTCTAGGAGTATGATGGGAGCATCCCGCCGGTGCCAGCCGGGAACGGGGAGCCGGCGTGCCCGGGGTATCCCGGGGTACGTGGTCTGCAGGGCGCAGCCACCACGTCTCAGCATGTGCGTACCCACGAGAGCCGGCAAGAAGGCCCCGGCACAGCAGCCTTGGTGGGAACCTCGCGGCGCTTCCCAGCCCAGACTCTCCTACCGCAAAGGCTTTAAAGACTCGCAGCGACACTCACTTCTTGCTCAGTTTCGGCTCGCTGCCATCCACTTTCACCTCGGCCGCCTGCACGGCCGCCATCTTCCCGGAGGGCCCGACCCAAAAGTAAGGAGGATAGTACATTAATTTCCAGGTCAAGGTGCGAAGCCCCACCTCTTCCGGGGGAGAGGGGGCGGGCACTCTCGATGCGCCGCGGCAGCTGCTGCGCAGGCCCAGTGCTGCGCTTCGCGGCAGAGGCGTCTGCGGTGACAGCTCAGTCAGTTGAGCTCTGTGTGCCAGGCGCTCGCGAGGGGGCAGCTCTTCTAGTAGTGCTCGGCGTCAGACATGGCGGAGGCGATGGATTTGGGCAAAGACCCCAACGGGCCCACCCATTCCTCGACTCTGTTCGTGAGGGACGACGGCAGCTCCATGTCCTTCTACGTGCGGCCCAGCCCGGCCAAGCGTCGGCTGTCGACGCTCATCCTGCACGGCGGCGGCACCGTGTGCCGAGTGCAGGAGCCCGGGGCCGTGCTGCTGGCCCAGCCCGGGGAGGCGCTGGCCGAGGCCTCGGGTGATTTCATCTCCACGCAGTACATCCTGGACTGCGTGGAGCGCAACGAGAGGCTGGAGCTGGAGGCCTATCGGCTGGGTCCCGCCTCGGCGGCGGACACCGGCTCGGAAGCAAAGCCCGGGGCCCTGGCCGAGGGCGCCGCGGAGCCGGAGCCGCAGCGGCTCGCGGGGCGGATCGCCTTCACGGATGCGGACGACGTAGCCATCCTTACCTACGTGAAGGAAAATGCCCGCTCGCCCAGCTCCGTCACCGGTAACGCCTTGTGGAAAGCGATGGAGAAGAGCTCGCTCACGCAGCACTCGTGGCAGTCCCTGAAGGACCGCTACCTCAAGCACCTGCGGGGCCAGGAGCATAAGTACCTGCTGGGGGACGCGCCGGTGAGCCCCTCCTCCCAGAAGCTCAAGCGGAAGGCGGAGGAGGACCCGGAGGCCGCGGATAGCGGGGGTGAGGAGGCTGAGCGCGGGGCCTCGCGGATACCTGCGCGGGTGGGGTTGGGGTCTTTCTCCTGGCTGCCTGGCGTCCATCTTGGCATCTTCGGTAGCAGCTCTCGGCCCCGCCCCCTGTTGACATCCGGGTAAATTTGCACCATTTTCTTGCCTCCTCGCTCCCTTGTTGTTTATTATTGTTCTTTTTTTGCAATGGGTCTGTGTTACCTAAGCTGGTCTGAACTCCTGAGCTCAAGCGATCCTCCTGCCTCGGCCACCCAAAGTGTTGGGATTACAGGAGTGAGCCACCACGTCTGGCCTCTCGTCGTTTTTATTTTTTAATTTTTGAGTGGGGGCTCGCTCCGTCGCCCAGGCTGTGATGCAGCCGCGCGATCACGACCTACTGCATCCTTGACCTCCTGGGCTCAAGCGAATCTCCGGCTTCAGCCTCCCAAGTAGCTGGAACTACACTCCCGCGCCACCACGTCCCGCTAAATTAAAAAAAAAAAAATTGTTGTAGAGATGGGGGTCTCGTTGTGTTGCCCTGACAGATCTCGAACTCTTGGGCTCAAGCGATCCTCCCGCCTCGGTGTCCCAAAGTGTTGGGATTACAGGCGTGAGCCATCACACCCAGCTTCTTGGTCTAGTTTTAATTTACTTTACCATTGACTAGAATATTGACACGGTTCTATATTCAAAAGTTACAAAAAGTATATAGAAAATTCTCTCTTGGCCGGGCGCGGCGGCTCAAGCTTGTAATCCCAGCACTTTGGGAGGCCGAGGCGGGCGGATCACCTGAGGTAAGGAGATCGAGACGAGCCTGACCAACATGGCGAAATGCCGCCCCTACTAAAAATACAAAAATTAGCCGGCCGTGGCGGAGAGTTCCTGTAGTCCCAGCTACTCAGGAGGCTGAGGCAGGAGAATTGCTTGAACCCGGGGGGCGGAGGTTGCAGTGAGCCGAGACTGCGCCATTGCTCTCCAGCGTGGGTGACAGAGCAAGACTCCATCTCAAAAAAAAAAAAAAAAAAAAAAATTATCTCGTCCTTCCTGTCCACCAGCTACCCACGGGATAACTGGCTTCTTGTGTTTCTTTTAAGAGATATTCCACAGACTCCTTTTTAAAAAAGATTGCTGTTATGTTCAGGTAGATTCAGTATAAAGGCGTACCAGACTTACTTTAATGCTCTGGCGTAACTGAATGCCTATGGACTTAAGAAGGTTCTTGGCAGTTGGAAGGTCTCTTCCTGGTCTTGCTTAGGTGAAGTGAGTTTTTAATGCAATTGAATTGAAAATTGGGGTTCAGTATGTCTAGGATACAGAGCGAGGCTGTTAAGATGTACTTGTGACGTATCTGGCATTGATAACTTAAACCGATAGACCCTTTTGTTTAAAGAGGCATGCTGCTTCTCCTCCCCCTCCGTAATCCTCCCACCTTTTCTTTGCCTGTATGACTACTCCATTTAACACTTGAAGTCTGGGGAGTAAAATCTTTTTCTCCTGTTCAGTATGCTTAGTAGGAATTTTGTTTTGGTAAAAGTGACGTTTCAGCTTCATTCATTCAGCAGATATTTGAGTGCCAGACATTGTGGTCCTGCTGGAATATAACAATAAATAAAAGTCCCTGTGGTCATGGAGCTTATAACATGCTAGCTGGGGAGTGGTAAGGGCTATAGAGAAAAATAATTCAGAGTGTAAGGGTTGGGGAGGAGGTTTTTCCTATAGGATGATAAGAGAAGGTCATTCTCATAAGCTGTTGTTTAAGCAGAGACCGAAGGAAGTGAAAGAGCAACCCAGGTGGATATCTGGGGAAGAGTGTTCAGGCAGAGGAAGAAGCCAGGGCAATCGCCCTTAGGTGGGAGTATGGCTGGTGTGTTTGGAGCCACAAAGAGAACAGAGTGGCTGTTAATGGAGTAGGAGGGAGAATTAATTATAGCAGATGAGGTTAGGGCTATGTGTATGGGTGAAGTATGTCATCATGTATGGCCTTGCTTTTATTTTAATTTTAATTTTATTATATATCTTGAGACGGGGTCTTGCAATGTCACACAGGCTGGAGTGCGGGAGTGCGGGAGTGCGGTAGTGCGATCACAGCTCACTGCAGCCTTGACTTCCCAGGCTCAGTGGATCCTCCCACCTCAGCTTTCCAAGTAGCTGGGACTACAGGCACTCGTCACCATACCTAGCTAATTTTTGTATTTTTTTGTAGAGACAGGATTTGGCCGTGTTGCCCAGGCTGGTCTCGAACTCCTGGGCTCAAGGGATCTGCCCGACTTGGCCTCCCAAAAGTGCTAGGATTCCAGGTGTGAGCCACCATGCTGTGTCTGGGCCTTGCTTTTAAATCCGTGATGTTGGGGCTGTTGGCAAGCCATTTGGAACTTGGGACAAAATTAAGCTGGATTCATCCTACCCGTCTAAGTAATCTTTTGATAATCAGATATTTAAATGTAAAAATTAAAAAATTCTAAAATGAGTAAGAGAAGATATGAATGAATATATCAGTATGGTGGGAGTTGCTCTGAACCATTTGTGGTTCAGGATGCTGCCTGATTTGCCAGAAGAAAAAAAGTAAAAATATTAGCATGGTGATAAGTTATGAAGCCAAAAAGACAAAGAAAAAGTTTTATATATTTGATTACCTGAAAATTAAGAACTTCTCATGATAAATAAAGTCAGAGGGCATGCTGGAAAAACATTCCCAATACACTGCAATAGACTTAGTTTCTTTAATGTCTAAAGAGCTCTTTGTCATTAAGTAAGAAGTCATTAAGTAAAAAGAAAACTAATAGAAAAGTGAGAAAAGGAAATGGAACAGGAAGTTCCGAGAAAAGGAAATAAATAAGTGGCCGATAAACAAATGAAGAAATAGTCTGTTATTAAATGAAAGTAAATCAGACCGAGTGCGGTGGCTCATGCCTGTAATCCTAGCACTTTGGGAGGCCAAGGTGGCAGACCACTTGAGGTCAGGAGTTCAAGACCAGCCTGGCCAACATGGTGAAACTCCGTCTCTACTAAAACTACAAAAACTATCCAGGCATGGTGGCATGCGCCTGTAATCGCAGCTACTCAGGCAGCTGAGGCATGAAAATTGCTTGAACCGGGGAGGTGTAAGTTGCAATGAGCTGAGATCAAGCCCCTGCACTCCAGCCTGGGTGACAGAACCAGACTCCATCTCGGAAAAAAAAAAGAAGAAGAAAGAACGTAAATCAGACCCTGAGCCTAGGGTCAGTATAAGCTATACTTTGACCCATGAGACCTGTGAGATAATAAATATGTGTGTTGGAATTGTTTTGTATTTATTTGATGAATTGAGATAGCTTCCATTATACAAAATAGAACAAAAGCTCCCCAAGTTATTTATTTTTTTTAACTAAATCAGAGCAAGGAGATGTTATATTTTATCTATAAGATTGGCAAAAGTCAATACAATGGGTAATATCCAAAGTTAGTGTATGGGAAAACAAGTATACTCCTATGTTGTTAATAGAAATTGATACAATTTCTTTGGGGGGCATTTTGACAATATCTGATGACATTTATAATGTATATTCCCTTAAACATGGCAGTTTTGTTCTAGGAATTTATCCCATAGATATACTCAGAGTACAAATGGGTACATACTGAAAAGGCAGTCTCCCTATTTACATATCCTTTTCCCTGGGTCCTTTCCTAGAGGCAGCCTCTATTACCGTCTCTTGTCTGTTGCATGTCCCCCTTGCTCATAGTAATACTAGCACACTAGACATCAACTTAATCTGTGGTTTACTTTTTTTAAACTTAATTATTTATCTTGAAGTGTTTGTGTGTCTGCACAAAGCTTTTCCTCATTCTTTTCTAATTGATTGCACTGTATTTCATTATGTGAATGAACAGTAATTTACTTTTTATTATGGAGAATTCCAAGCATTTACAAATACAGAATAGTATAATGAACTATACTGCATGTACCCATCACCCACCTTCACCTGATTTTAGTTCATGGCGTTTTTAAAATCTATACTTTTCATCCCAACTTCCTGGACTGTTTTGAAGCAAATGCCAGACATCATATCATTTTATCTATTTTAGCATGTATCTCTCAAAGATAAGCCTCTTTTAGTTACTATTTAAGAATTTTATTAAATACATACAGTAAAATTAACTTTTTATGGTGTAAAATTATGTGCATTTTAAAAACTTTATTTTTTATTGTGGTAAAATGTATATACCGTAAAATTTACAATTCAGATAGTTTTTTAAGTGTTCTGTTCAGTGGCATTATTAAGTGCATTCACATTGTTGGGCAACTGTCACCACCATCTGTATCTAGAACTTACTCATTTTCTAAAACTGAAACTCCATGCCTTTTATTATTTTCTGCTTCTAGGGGTCAGAAACATGCCTATTAAACACTAATTCCCCATTTCTCCCTCCTCTTAGCCCCTGGAAACAACCATTCCGCCTTCTGTTTCTATGAATTCAATATTTCTAGATACCTCATACAAGTAGAATCATGTAATATCTGCCCTTTTGTTTCTGGCTTATTTCACTTTACATAATATTTTCAAAGTTCATCCGTATTGTAGCATGTGTCAGAATTTGATTCCTTTTTAAAGGTGAATAATATTCCATTGTATGTATATACTACATTTTGTTTTTCCATTAATGTATCAATTGACATTTGGCTTATTTCCATCTTTTGTTTATTTTGAATAATGCTGCTGTGAACATGGGTATAACTAGTATCTGTTTGAGACCCTGCTTTCCATTATTTTAGGTATATGCCTAGAAATGCAATTGCTGGATCATATGGTAATTTTATGTTTAATTTTTTCTTTTTCCTTGTGGGTTGTCATCATGAAATTATATTGAATTTTTTGAGGAACTGCTGTACTCTTTTCCAGTTAAATGTGTTTTAACATAGGTAAATTTTTGTAACCAGCACCCACATTGGGATTTAGAACAATTCCATCACGAAAAACTCCCTCTTGCTGCCCCTTTGTAGTATGTTTTAGTAAGTAGAAAAGGAGCAGAGTTAAATCTTCAGAGAACAAAATGTAAAGGGAAGGAACAGGATGTTTAAATTTAGGAGGCCCTCCTTTTTGTAGATGGTATATTGGTGGATTGTGGTACATGGCCCAGATCTGCCTTTGGCTGCTAGGAGAGCTGCCTTGCCCAGACTCCTGTCTTCTTAGGGCTGCCACCATCCGGTGACTGATATTTGCAGAGTTACAAAGTCTGCTCCTTGGCCCCAGCTTGGTCAATTCTGAAGGGCCTTCCTAGCTCCAGAGTTGCCCATGGTTTTGGCTGAGGTCTTGTTGAAACTCTTTGATAAGTCAGCTTCTCTCTCTGCCCACTCCTGCTTTCCTTCTCTTCCACAAAGGTTTTCCCAAAATCACTCCCCAATTCTTTAAATTTCCATCTCCATCTCAGAATTTGCTTCCCAAGGAACCCAATTTATGACACATTTTTGTTAATTTGCAAAGTCTGTAAATGCAAAGCAAAAAATGAATTAAACTTGAGCATTTTTATATGTCAGAGTTTAAGAATGTATCATCGTTTGGATAGTACATCTTTTCAGAAGCAAGCATAGAAATGGGTGAATGAGCACGTCCTAGGCTTTTTTTACCCTTCTGAATCAAGAACAGATGTCTTCTGATAGTAAAAAAAAAAAAAAAAAAAAAAAAAAAAAAAAGTCCAGGCTCACTCCTGGCCCAGAGCTCACACAGCAAATATATTTTTGGTTTATGTAAAAGAGGCTACTGCTAATCTGTGCTATTCTTCTCTTTAACAGAACCACAGAATAAGAGAACTCCAGATTTGCCTGAAGAAGAGTATGTGAAGGAAGAAATCCAGGAGAATGAAGAAGCAGTCAAAAAGATGCTTGTGGAAGCCACCCGGGAGTTTGAGGAGGTTGTGGTATGTTAACTAGATTTACTCATTATTTTTTTCCCTACTTTCATTCTTCTTTGAAACTGGTTATCCTGTACACCTTTTTCATCTACCTGGGGCTCAGGAAAGTGAGAGAGGAGTTCTAGATGGAAAGGGAAAATGGAAAATGGGACTGATCTGGGCTTCAGACATGTTGCCCTGAAGCTTTTGCTTCACAAAGCTTTTAGTTTTTGGCAGGACAAGTTGAGGGGGAAAGGGAGAAAAATTGGGTAGAATAGGGACAGTTGTATAAACAGTATAAAGCATCCCACTTTGAGTACTTTAATGTCAATATATTTTTCAAAAAGTTTATAGTAATTGTTTTTTCTATTTTTTTGAGATGGAGTCTTGCACTGTTGCCCAGGCTGGAGTGCAGTGGTGCGATCTTGGCTCACTGCAAGCTCTGCCTCCTGGGTTCACACCATTCTCCTGCCTCAGCCTCCCGAGTAGCTGGGACTACAGGCGCCCACCACCATGCCTGGCTAATTATTTGTATTTTTAGTAGAGACGGGGTTTCACCGTGTTAGCCAGGATGGCCTCGATCTCCTGACCTCGTGATCCGCCCGCCTTGGCCTCCCAAAGTGCTGGGATTACAGGCGTGAGCCACCGCTTTTTGTATTTTTTTGAGGTGGAGTCTCACTCTGTCACCCAGGCTGGAGTGCAGTGGTGCCATCTCAGGTCACTGTAGCCTCCACCTCCCAGGTTCCAACGATTCTTCTGCCTCAGCCTCCCGGGTAACTGGGATTACAGGCATGTGCCATCATGCCCAGCTACTTATAGTAATTTTTTTTATCAAGCAAATTTAGCTTTTTGTGTACTTTGAGCTTTTTAAAAATGTTTTAGCTCTTCCATATTCAGTCTAGCTTCTATTACTCTGTTAGAATCTGATATTTAATAATAGCTACAGAGAAAGACAGGAGCCATACAATAATGATAAGTTTTTTAAAGGTCCAAATTATGTGTATATATTTTTCCATGATAAAGGGTCTTGTGAATTAACAAAGAAAATTCATATTAACAAAGAAAAATGGTTAGGCTTCAGTCCAAACAAGGGAAATAATTTAAAGCTTCCGTAATTGGTGAGTGAAGGGATGCACAGGAATTGGCAGGATTTAGGGATTGTTGCCTTTTGTAGTCTGTTTTATTATTTGATATTTGGTTCATTTTTCATAAACTTCAGACACTCAGCTCTCAAACATGACCTACCTAGGCCTCTTCTCATATAGCATGCTTTGTAATCTGTATAACCAGTATAGCTTGGAAGCCCTAATATAGTCATACAGCAGTGCTTTTTGAGTACTTACTATGTATAGGCATTGGTGGGTATTGGAGATGTGGTGGTGAACAAAACATACAATTCCTGCCCTTAGGAGCTTACAGTCTTGAGAGTGAAGTCAAACATTTAACAAATCTAATGAACGTGTGTGCACATATATGTGTCTCTCTCTTTATATATACATATATTTTTCATATTCAATGTAGCTTCTAATATTCTATTGGAATACTATAGTCAATTATACACACATATACACATATACTCCCCCTACCCCTCACACACACGTGCACACACACACGCGTGTACATATACATACACATCTGACATGAATAGATGTAAGAAGGAACACAGCATATTAAGAGGAACTGAAGGAAGTCCAGTGTGATTGGAATGCAGAGGGCAAGGGGGTGATAGTTGGAAGAGACCAGATATTGTAAGAATTCAAGACTTGGTGATTAGGAGCTGGTTTTACTCATCATTCTGTCTAGGTGGATGAGAGCCCTCCTGATTTTGAAATACATATAACTATGTGTGATGATGATCCACCCACGCCTGAGGAAGACTCAGAAACACAACCTGATGAGGAGGAAGAAGAAGAAGAAGAAAAAGTTTCTCAACCAGAGGTGGGAGCTGCCATTAAGATCATTCGGCAGTTAATGGAGAAGTTTAACTTGGATCTATCAACAGTTACACAGGCCTTCCTAAAAAATAGTGGTGAGCTGGAGGCTACTTCCGCCTTCTTAGCGTCTGGTCAGAGAGCTGATGGATATCCCATTTGGTCCCGACAAGATGACATAGATTTGCAAAAAGATGATGAGGATACCAGAGAGGCATTGGTCAAAAAATTTGGTGCTCAGAATGTAGCTCGGAGGATTGAATTTCGAAAGAAATAATTGGCAAGATGATGAGAAAAGCAAAAAGTCATGGTAGGTGAGGTGGTTAAAAAAAATTGTGACCAATGAACTTTAGAGAGTTCTTGCATTGGAACTGGCACTTATTTTCTGACCATCGCTGCTGTTGCTCTGTGAGTCCTAGATTTTTGTAGCCAAGCAGAGTTGTAGAGGGGGATAAAAAGAAAAGAAATTGGATGTATTTACAGCTGTCCTTGAACAAGTATCAATGTGTTTATGAAAGGAAGATCTAAATCAGACAGGAGTTGGTCTACATAGTAGTAATCCGTTGTTGGAATGGAACCCTTGCTATATTAGTGACAAAGTGAAAGGAAATTTAGGAGGCATAGGCCATTTCAGGCAGCATAAGTAATCTCCTGTCCTTTGGCAGAAGCTCCTTTAGATTGGGATAGATTCCAAATAAAGAATCTAGAAATAGGAGAAGATTTAATTATGAGGCCTTGAACATGGATTATCCCCAAACCCTTGTCATTTCCCCCAGTGAGCTCTGATTTCTAGACTGCTTTGAAAATGCTGTATTCATTTTGCTAACTTAGTATTTGGGTACCCTGCTCTTTGGCTGTTCTTTTTTTGGAGCCCTTCTCAGTCAAGTCTGCCGGATGTCTTTCTTTACCTACCCCTCAGTTTTCCTTAAAATGCGCACACAACTCTAGAGAGTGTTAAGAATAATGTTACTTGGTTAATGTGTTATTTATTGAGTTTTGTTTATGCTAAGCATTGTGTTAGATTTAAAAAATTAGTGGATTGACTCCACTTTGTTGTGTTGTTTTCATTGTTGAAAATAAATATAACTTTGTATTCAAGTCTCGTCAATAAGTGTTTTGATTGTATACGCCAAACTTTTTAGGTATAAAAACCACAAAGGAACTAACAGTTGTTGTTAATTACAACCAATAAAGTGGTTCCATTTTAGAATGAATAGGTCATTGGAAAGATACTAGTTCTTCTGGATGGAGCAAAGAGAAGAACTGCATCAAGGACTGTGAGAAGTGGCAAAATAAGCTGAACTGCTGAAAGCCAAAGGGGAGAGAAACCAATCAGGGACCAGCAGGTGGGTAGCAGAAAGTGTCAGGACCTCATCCATATTCCCTGGGCACACATCATTCTCTAGCATGTGCCACTATGAGGAATCCTGCAATAAGCACCTGCTTGAGGCTCTCTGCTTGAAGTGCTATGGAGTTAATGCCCCTGTATGGGAATTCGAGGGTGCCTACCCAGCTTCCCTGCAGACCAGAGAAGTTATACAACTGGATATTTGAAAGTTATCCTTCGAGTGGGATAATGGTTTCCATGCCATCTTTTAGAGGTCCCCAGTAGTAGTAAACATAGTTGCCCACAGTGGGAATCTACTTATGAATGCATCCTGCATAGGCTTCCTTCTCTTGTCTCATTCCCCACTTCTCTACAGTGCATCCTGGAATCATCATTAGTACTCAAATGCTTGTTCTCTTTTTTTTTCCTTCAAGAAAATATTTATTGCATATTATTAGTGATTATGTTTTACAGCAAAAGTAAACACATACACTTTTCACAAACACAAAATGGGAATCAAGGCATCTATCAAATGTAAATGTTGAACCAAGTCCTGGTTTTCAGAATTCAGCAGCCAATCCTGGTTCTGCACCAGGGCCACTAGGCTATCTGTGCTTAGTCCTCACCTTGGGCAATCAATGTTGCCCCAGCGAGCTGCAGCTTTGGTTTAGGTCCTGGCCCAGGGTCTGCAGGAATGGGGTTCAGGATTGGTGCAGAAGGCTGAGACAGTCTTGATGGTGTGGTTGTTCACTGTCGTGTCACCTGGTCCTGCAGAACTGCGGGAAGACCCAATCCTCAGCTTTGGGGGCCACCCCAATTATGCTGGGACCATTGTAAGTGGGGTATTTGAAAAGATGGCCAGCATGATATTTACTGATTTCTTTTGCATTTAATGAGTAGTTTCTAATATATTAAATAGCATTTTATTTTTCTTTTTTAGAGACAGGTTATCTCTCTGTCACCCAGGCTGGAATGCAGTGGCACTATCATAGCTCACTGCAGCCTCAAACTCCTGGGCTCAAGTGTTGTCCCTGCCTTGGCCTCTCAAAGTGCTGGGATGACAGGCATAAGCCACTATGCCTGGCCAACATTTTCTTTAATTTTTGCTGTATATTTTGAGTGTTTAGAAGTTTTGCCATACACATCTAGGGCCATACACATGCCATACACATCTCTAGGGTTTGCCATACACATCTGATCAGAATTAGTTTCAGATTTATATTAGCTTAAGTCCAGTGAAATATACATAGATGTTACTCCTATATGACTATTTCTCTTTCCCCTGGTTTTGGGGTATATATATTACATCTATTAATATTACAAATCCAACAATACATTATTATAAGGATTACTTCAGCAGCTATGACCATTTTTATTAGCATCTGTGATCATGTACCACCTCCTGTTATTGTCAAAATACATATATTAAACTTCTGTGTTACAGGATCAACTTATACATTATATACATATATTTTTATGCAGTTTTCAAAAAATCAGTTGAGAAAAAAGTGCATTTATAGTGTTTTTTATAATGACATAATTACCTTTACATGCTCTTTCCCTCCATATATATGATTATTTTGTTATGTATATATATATTTTTTTCTTTTTTTTTAAGACAGAGTCTCACTCTGTTGCCTAGGCTGGAGTGCAGTGGTGTGATCTCGGCTCACTGCAGCCTCTTCCTTCTGGGTTCAGCCATTTGTGTGCCTCAGCCTCCGAGTAGCTGGGACCACAGACGCACACCACCATGCTTGGCTAATTTTTTGAATTTTTTGTGGAGACCAGGTTTTGACATGTTGACCAGGTTAGTCTCCTGATCTCATGTGATCCACCTGCCTTGGCCTCCCAAAGTGCTAGGATTACAGGTGTGAGCCACCACACCCAGCTAAGCCACCCCGCCCAGCATTTGTTGGTTTTTCAATCCATACTCTGTGGAGTCAAGCTTCTGCAGGCCACCATAAAGTATATGGTCAGGAGCTCAGGAGCTATAATGCATGTGGACACTGCTTCTCTACAAGAAGGAACCAACATCTCATGGGGCTTTCCTGAAGACTTTTTTTTTTTTTTTTTTTTGAGATAGGATCTCACTCAGTCACTCAGGCCGGAATATAGTGGAACCATCACAGCTCACTGCAGCCTCCACCTCCCGGGCTCAAGTGATACTTCCATCTCAGCCTCCCAGTTAAATGGGACTACAGGCACATGCCATTGTGCCTGGCTTAAATGTTTTTTTTTTTTTTTTTGAGAAATGTTTCCCAGGCTGGTCTTGAACTCCTGGGCTCAAGTGATCCTCCTGAACCAGCTTCCTGAGTAGCTGGTACCACAGGAGCTCACTATCGCACACAGCTAATTTTTTTTAAAAGTTTTTTTTTTTTTAGAGATGGGGTCTCACCACGTTGCCCAGGCTCTCGTCATGAACCCTTAGGCTCAAACAACCTCACCTCAGCTGGCTTTTTAAAAAAAATTTATTTTTATTTATTTATTTACTTATTTTTATTTTTTATGTGGAGGCTTCTGGAGACGGCTTTGCTTTGGCCTGCTGTGTGTGTTACTGTGGGCTTGACCTGTGGCTATGGTTCTGTGATACTTAGCAACTACTTTGCAAAGCTGCATCCTTGGGTTCCTGTGGCAGGCCCGTGTAGACCCCTCAACCTAAAACTGCTGCATTTGAGTCCTGAGTTGCTTGAAGCCCCTTCCTGCATATCTTGCCCCAGAGGCAGCAGGGGTGAGTCGGCAGCTATTTGGGGAGGCACGTGCTGCAGTTGAGAGCACAACGGCTTTCCATTATTCTGAGGCAGTTGACTCTGCAGCTGTGACTGAGCCGAGGGCCACTGCTTCTCTAGATCCCAAGGACCCGAGTCCATTGGCAGCTGTTCCTGCAACATCATCCCCTCTGAGTAATTCTGAGGCTGTTGGTGCTGCTGCAGGTGATACTGCCAATCATTCTGCTGCTGTTCTCCCAGCACTGAGAGACAGAATGAGCAAAGATAATGGTCTTTCTTCACCCCGTAAGCACCTTGAGCGTAATCCAAAAGGAAGGGACTTGCATGCTGGCTTTCCCTGGTTTCAGTCCTTTCTCCATGAAAATATGGCACAGAAGATGGGGGAGGATGAAGGCATTCTGCAGAGTTGTAGCTGAGAAAACGATAGGCAGTAGAATGCTCACTTCCTGTGTCACCTCCATACTCCAAAGCATAGCGTGGATGCTTTTCAGTGCCTGCGACCAGATAGGAGCACTGGGAACCCACCTGTTGACTGGGAATCCCTTGTTCCTCCAGAGAAGAGCACATGGAGCCCACCTGTTGACTGGGAGTCTCTTGGTTCTCCAAAGAGAAGCAATTGTAGCCCATCTGTTGACAGGAAATCCTCTGTTTCTCCAGAAGGGAGCAACCAGGTCTTCTCATCAGAGCCCTCTTGGCACAGGAAAAACTCTGCTCTGTGGCATAGTTGGAAGCTGCAACCTGGGTTTCCTGGAGGCTTAAAAATGGACGGGCTTGGACTGGGAAATCGTGTTTTTTCCAAGTAAGAAATATTCTTTGTCTTTCTTCCGGTGGAAGTCTGGCTCTATTGTTCTGGAACCAGTTCTAAACGGAAAAGATAATATTGTATTATCAAATCTACTTCTCTGATTATATTCCTCTATGCATTCCTTCATGTAGGAGGCTTTTTCTTTTTAAGCCTTTTAAAAGCAGAGTCCCTGACTTGCCTTCAGACATTAAGGCTTATAAAAAATAAGACAATCTCCCTAGAACTGCACATATGATACCAGAGGTCATGCATCATGCATTTCTAGAACCATAACCTCCTTCACTGGAGACAGTGACACCATGGTTTACGTGTAAACCTAGGCTGTCCGGAATCTATCTCCAACCTACTTGTGACCTATATGCAATCTTCTCCTGCTTGCTCACTGAGACCCACTCTGTGCTACAGAAGAGGCTCCCAGCTGTCCCACCTAGACGTGGATTGTTCCTACAACCCTGCTACTTTACTCATGCTCTTCCACCAGGAAGAATTAATAATGTATTTTCTGATACCATTTCTGTTGCATATATGCACATAATTCTTACATACATTGGGTTCAAGGGTCACAAGTAAAGAGTGCAATTGTTTCAATTATTTATTGACCATATGTTTGTTGTATGACTCTGTGAGGAGAAGAAACAAACCATTTTTCCTCTGCTCTCATACCACAACAGTCACAGAAAGACTACTGTGAGCAAATGTGTTTCCCCCCACACAAGGCAAGCAATCAGTTCTGCAGTGCACACCAGCTGGGTGTCCTCCAATTCAATTCCAGCACTGCCTACCTGGAAACACTGTCAGATCCCACAGGTCGAGGGCTCAGTCCTGCAAGACTGCCCCTCCTTCAGATGCCAGTTGCAAGTCTGGGCTTTTACAACTTTTGACTTACTGGCTTTGGGTTGGGGCTCCTGTGACCTCCTTTTTGGGTTTGATTAACTTGCCAGAGCAGCTCACAGAACTCAGGGAATCACATATGTTTGCCAGTTTGTTACAAAGGATATAGATTCATAGGGTGAGATATGGGGGAAGGGGTGCAGAGCTTTCATGCCCTGCCTGGACAAGCCACCCTCCAGGAACTTCCACATGTTCATCTATCTGGAAGCTCCCCAAACCCACTTTTTTCTCCCTTTTTCTTTCTTTCTTTTTTTTTAATGGAGGCTTCATTGCACAGGCATGATTGATTAAACCATCGACTGCTGGTGATCAACTTAACCATCAGCGCCTTCCCCTCCCCAGAAGTTGGAGGGTGGGGCTGAAAGTCCCAACCCTCTAATCCTGCTTGGATCTTTACAGCTCTCATCCTGAAGCTACTAGGGTCTACTACCCATCAGTCAACTCATTAGTGTAGAAAAAGACATAGCTTTGGAGTGCTTTTTGTATCCCAAGAAGCTATGGTTTGAATAAGGGAGATAATTCTTTTTTTTTTTTTTGAGACGGAGTCTCGCTCTGTCGTCCAGGCTGGAGTGCAGTGGCGCAATGTCGGCTTACTTCAAGCTCCGCCTCCCAGGTTCATTCTATTCTTCTGCCTCAGCCTCCTGAGTAGCTGGGACTACAGGTGCCCGCCACCAAGCCTGGCTAATTTTTTTTGTATTTTTAGTAGAGACGGGGTTTCACCGTGTTAGCCAGGATAGTCTCGATCTCCTGACCTCATGATCCGCCCGCCTCGGCCTCCCAAAGTGCTAGGATTACAGGCGTGAGCCACTCACTGCGCCCGGTGGGAGGTAATTCTTATAGTTCAGGCTACAGGGTAAGTTACTTGCATAATCTAACAGGAACCTCTCATTTTTATATTTCCATGCCCTGTGCTACTAAATTCAGAATTGCTTTAGGCTATTAGGAGCACTGAAGCTACAAGGATCTTTGATCCACACACAGGATAATTGTTTAAAACAAAACCATGACTAGGCACAATGAACCAAGCACCTATGACACAAAATTACACATATTTTAGAGAAAACTGAGGTGCAGGAGTGCTATGGTTTAAATGTCCGCACCAAAACTCATCTTGAAACTGTAAACCAAAAATACAATTCTAAGGCCCCCTAACCATCTTAATGGACCCCTCCTCTCAGCCAAGGGCTGTCCAAAGTTAACTGAAAAACTAGTTCAGACCTTGATAGCAAAGGGGAGCCAGACCTGCCTCATTATACCCTCCTTTCTTTTGGGAATACTGATAAAACAGACTCCTCAAGTATGATAAGAAACATAGAACAAGGTTGGCGCGGTGGCTCACGCCTGTAATCCCAGCACTTTGGGAGGCCGAGGCAGGTGGATCACGAGGTCAGGAGATTGAGACCATACTGGCTAACATGGTGAAACCCTGTCTCTACTAAAAAAAATACAAGAAATTAGCCGGGCGTGGTGGCGGGCACCTGTAGTCCCAGTTATTCAGGAGGCTGAGGCAGGAGAATGGCATGAACCTGGGAGGCGGAGCTTACAGTGAGCTGAGATCGTGCCACTGCACTCCAGCCTGGGCGACAGAGCAAGACTCTGTCTCGAAAAAAAAAAAAAAAAAAGAAAGAAACATAGAACATACTCTTCAAGTCTGATAAGAAACATTTACAGTCTATTCTTTCTGAAATCTGGTACCTGGTGGCTTCATCAGCATGACAATACTTTGGTCTCCACAATTCCTTATGGTAACCCAGACATTCCTTTCTAGTGATAATAACTCTTTCAACTAACCACCAATCAGAAAATCTTTGAATCTGCCTATGACTTGGAAGCCCCTGCTTCCAGTTGTCCTGCCTTTCCAGACCCAAGCAATGTACATCTTACATGTATCGACTGACGCCTTATGTCTCCCTAAAACGTATAAAACCAACTTGTGGCCTGACCACCTTGGGCACATATCATCAGGACCTCCTGAAGCTGTGTCACAGGCATGTTCTTAACCTTGATAAAACTTTCTAAATTGATTAAGATCTGTCTCAGATACTTTTGTTTTATAAAACTGTATCTTCAGCCGGGTGCAGTGGCTCACGCCTGTAATCCCAGCACTTTTGGAGGCCGAGGTGGGCAGATCACCTGAGGTCGGGAGTTTGAGACCAGCCTGACCAACATGGAGAAACTCCGTATTTACTAAAAGTACAAAATTAGCTAGGCATGGTGGCACGTGCTTGTAATCCCAGCTACTCGGGAGGCTAAGGCAGGAGAATTGCTTGAACTGGGGAGGCAGAGGTTGCAGTGAGGTGAGATTGTGCCATTGCACTCCAGCCTGGGCAACAAGAGCAAAACTCCATCTCAAAAAAAAAAAAAAAGAAGAAAAGAAAAACAAACAAAAACCCAAAATCTTAATCTTCAACATGGCAGCACTGAGAGGTGAGGCCTTAAAAGGTGATTGGATCACGAGGACTTTGCCCTCATGAATGGATTAACACATTCATGGATTAACGGATTAATGGGTTATCATGGGAGTGGTACTGGTGGCTTTACAAGAGTAAGAGACCCCTGAGCTAGTACCCTCAGCCACCTTGCCATGTGATACCCTGTACCACCTTGGTCCCCACCAGCAAGAAAGCTCTCACCAGATGCAGCCCCTTGACCTTGGACTTCTCAGCCTCCATAACTATAAGAAATAAATGTTTTCTTTATAAATCACTCAATTTCAGATATTCTGTTCTAAGCAACAGAAAAAGGACTAGGAGAGTCAAGAATTTGTCAGAGATTATAGAGCCAGTGGGAGGCAGCGCTCATGAGAGTCTAACCAAAAAAAGCAAGTGCCTGCTTTCATATATCACAGGGCCTCCTATGCTCCTGCCCTAGTCATGATTGCTTCCTGCTTACAATAGGGGTACTTTCTGTAAACACAGGCAGCTCAGTGCAATGCAATGCAATTTAAATCGCAAGTTTCCATGAACTCCCTTTCATAAGCCTGTCCTTTGATGGGCATGGAAAATGATTAATAAGCAATACCAAAATTGAGAAAGTTGGAAATTCAGAAATGTAAAAAAAAAAAATGGTAATACTGTAAGAATGTGTACTTACAGAAAGGACTGTGCCACTGCCAGTGCTTCAGCTGCCTGGCATTTAAAGTTTTAACTCGATTGAAGAATTGAGAGATCATGGCGGACAAGAGGCAGGACTAGATTGTGGCTCCCACATGGACAGACAGAGCAGTGTGTGGAGACTCGCATGGTGAAATTTTGCTCCAGAACTACTGCAGGAATAAAGCAGGAAAGCTGAGAGAACCCACAGACCCTCTGAAGGAAGTAGATTGCTCCTGAAGGGCCCGGGAGATGCCCCCAAATACTCTGATGCTCTCTTCAAAATGGGACCTCCTGGCAGGAAGCCAACAAGCACAAAAATAGTGCATTAAACAACCAAAACTAAGGTCCCTCACAGGGTCCATTTCACACCCCCCTGCCACCTCCACCAGAGCAGGTGCTGGTATCCACAGCTGAGAGACCTGCAGATGGTTCAAATGACAGGACTCTGTGCAGACAACCCCCAGTACCAGCCCGGAGCCCGGTAGACATGCTGGGTGGCTAGATCCAGAAGAGAGATAACAACCACTACAGCTCGGCTCTCAGGAAGCCGTATCCCTGGGAAAAGAGAAAGAGTACTACATCAAGGGAACACCCTGTGGGACAAAAGAATCTGAACAGCAACCTTGAGCCCTAGCACTTCCCTCTGACATGGCCCACCCAAATAAGAAGGAACCAGAAAAATAATTCTGGTAATATGAGAAAGCAAGGTTCTTTAACACGCCCCAAAAAATCACACTACCTCACCAGCAATGGAGCCAAACCAAAAAGAAATCCATGACTTACCTGAAAAAGAATTCAGAAGGTTAGTTATTAAGCTAGTCAAGGATGCACCAGAGAAAGGTGAAGTACAATTTAAGGAGATGAAAAAACTAATAAAAGGAATAAGGGGAGAAATCTTCAGTGAAATATATAGCATAAATAAAAAACAATAAAAACTTCAGGAAATAATAGATGCACTTAGAGAAATGTAAAATTCTCTGGAAAACCTCAGCAATAGAATCAAACAAGCAGAAGAAAGAACTTCAGTGCTTGAAGACAAGATTTTTGAATTAATCTCATCCAACAAAGACAAAAAAGAATAAGAAAAAATGAACAAAGCCTCCAAGAAGTTTGGGATTATGTTAAGTGACCAAGCCTAAGAATAATTGGCATTCCTGAGGAAGAAGAGAAATCTAAAAGTTTGAAAGGCTTATTTGGGGGAATAATCAAGGAAAACTTCCCTGGACTTGCTAGAGACCTAGACATCCATATACAAGAAGCTCAAAGAACATCTGGGAAATTCATCCCAAAAAATAATTGCCTAGGCACATTGTCATCAAGTTTGTCTAAAGTTAAGATGAAGGAAAGAATCTTAAGAGCCATGAGACAAAAGCACCAGGAAACCTATAAAGGAAAACCTATCAGATTAACAGCAGATTTCTCACCAGAAACTCTACAAGCTAGAAGGGATTGGGGCCCTATCTTTATCCTCCTTAAACAAAACAATTATCAGCCAAGAATTTTGTATCCAGTGAAAGTAAGCATCATAAATGAAGAAAAGATATAGTCTTTCAGACAAACAAATGCTGAGATAATCTGCCACTACCAAGCCACACTACGAGAACTGCTAAAAGGAGCTCTGAAATCTTGAAATAAATCCTGGAAATGCATCAAAACATAGCCTTTTAAAGCATAAATCTCACAGGACCTATACAACAAAAAAACACCAAGGTATAGCCAGGTGCAGTGGCTCATGCTTGTAATCCCAGCACTTTGGGAGGCTGAGGCGGGTGGATCACTTGAGGTCAAGAGTTTGAGACTAGCCTGGCCAACATGGCGAAACCCCAATTCTACTAAAAATACAAAAATTATCTGGACATGGTGGCAGGCGTCTGTAATCCCAGCTACTTGGGAGGATGAGACAGGAGATAATCACTTGAACTGGGGAGGAAGAGGTTGCAGTGAGCCAAGACTGCACCACTGCACTCCAGCCTGGGCAACAGAGCAAGACTCTGTCCCAACAAACCAACCAACCAACCAAGGTATACACGCAACAAATAGCACAATGAATGGAATAGTACCTCACATCTCAATACTAACATTGAATGTAAATGGCCTAAGTGCTCCACTTAAAACATACGGAATTGCAGAATGGATAAGAACTCACCAGTCACATATCTGCTGCCTTTAAGAGACTCACCTAACATGTAAGAACTCACATAAACTTAAGGTAAAGGGGTGGAAAAGGACATCCATGGCAATGGATACCAAAAGCAAGCAGGAGTAGCTATTTTTTATCAGACAACACAAACTTTAAAGCAACAGCAGTTAGAAAAGACAAAGAGGGACATTATATAATGGTAAAAGGCCTTGTACAACAGGAAAATATCACAATCCTAAATATATATGCACCTAAAGCTGGAGTTCCCAAATTTATAAAACAATTACTACCAGACCTAAGAAATGGGATAGATAGCAATACAATAATAGTGGAGGATGGCTGGGTGTGGTGGCTCACACCTGTAATCCTAGCACTTTGGAGGCTGAGGCAGGCAGATCACCTGAGGTCAGGAGTTCAGGACCAGCCTGGCCAACAAGTCTCTACTGAAAACACAAAATTAGCCTGGTGTGGTGGTACATGCCTATAATTCCAGCTACGTGGGAGGCTGAGGCAGGAGAATTGCTTGAACCTGGGAGATGGAGGTTGCAGTGAGCTGAGATAGTGCCATTGCACTCCAGCCTGGGCAACAAGAGTGAAACTCCATCTCAAAAAAGAAAAAAAAAAATGGAGGACATCAATACTCCACTGACAGCACTAGACAGGTCATCAAGACAAAGTCAACAAAAAACAATGGATTTAAGCTATACTCTGGAACAAATGGACTTCACAGATATTTGCAGAACATTCTACCTAGCAAATGCAGAATGTACATTCTATTAATCAGCACATGGAATTTTCTCCAAGATAGACCATATGATAGGTCACAAAACAAGTCTCAATAAATTTAAGAAAACTGAAATTATATAAAGGACTCTCTCAGACCACAGTGGAATAAAACTGGGAATCAACTCCAAAAGGAACCTTCAAAACCATGCAAATGTATGGAAATTAAATAACCTGTTCCTGAATGATCATTGGGTCAACAGTGAAATCAAGATGGAAGTTAAAAAATTCTTCAAACTGGCCAGGTGTGGTGGCTCACACCTGTAATCCCAGCACTTTGGGAGGCCGAGGCAGGCAGATCACCTGAGGTCAGGAGTTCGAGACCAGCCTGGCCAATATGGTGAAACCCTGCCTCTACTAATAATACAAAAATTAGCCAGGTGTGGTGGCGTGTGCCTGTAGCCACAGTTAGTCAGGAGACTGAGGCAGAAGAATTGCTTGAACCCGGGAGGTGGAGGTTGCAGTGAGCTGAGGTCATGCCACTGTACTCCAGCCTGGGTGACAGAGGGAGACTCCATTTCCAAAAAAAAAAAAAAAAAAAAATTAGAAAAAAATTAGTAATGAAATTACTTACACAATATTTTTGTATTTTTTTCATATAAAACCTGATCTGTATTCTTATTCTATTTATATTAACGGGCAGTTTCTTCCAAGTTTCAAGCAACCAATAAATCTGTGCACTATTACAGAACACAGAGAGCAAGGGAAATCTTTGCCATTCTGTTATAAAATATAACTCTAGTTCAATCAATTTTTATAGTAATTAACAGGCATTTTCTCAACTGATTCTATGATATCAGAAAAATGTCCACAAATATTGGTTCATGCAGCAGATAATTGTAAAGCCCTTACCACTCTGCTAGGGCTTGTGCCAGATCCCAGGGCATTATTCATAAACAGGCAATTTTCAAATTTGTATCTTCTAAGTGCCCTCCCCTGAATTTCAGACTTGCATATTCAAATGTTCTCTTAGTATTTCCACTTGTATGTTTATCTGACATGTGAAACATGTGTCCAAAATGTAAACTTTGATTTCTCTGACACACCTGCCCCTCCCTAGGTCCCCTCCTTAGTAAAAGGCAACTGCTATCTTCCATAGACTTAAGTCAAGCATCCAAGTAACCTTTGAGTCCACCTTACCTTTCACAGCATATCCCACACATAGTAAACTTTGTCAGCTCCATCTCAAACATCTACAGTCTCATTAGTCCCATCCACCTGGCACAGCTAGCAAGCTGGCCCAAACCACCGTCACCACCACTAACTACAGCAGCATCAACTCATCCACTGCTTCCAAATTTGCCTCACTGCAGTCTAGTTTTCAGAATACATACCCACTGTATTTTCACAAACATACATACATAATAATACCGTTTTCCTATGTGATGAAATGCTATATACTGCTTAATTCTATATATATATATATATATATATATATATTTTTTTTTTTTTTTTTTTTTTTTTTTGAGACAGAGCCTCGCTCTGTCACCCAGGCTGGAGTGCAGTGGTGGGATCTCTGCTCACTGCAGCCTCTGCCTCCTGGGTTCCAGCGATTCTCCTGCCTCAGCCTCCCAGGTAGCTGAGATTACAGGCACGCACCACCACTCCTGGCTAATTTTTGTATTTTTAGTAGAGAAGGGGTTTCACCATGTTGGTCAGGCTGGTCTCAAACTCCTGACCTCGTGATTCGCCCACTTTGGCCTCCCAAAGTGCTAGGATTATAGGCATAAGCCACCGCAACAGGCCTATATTTTTCATATTGTGTGTGTGTGTACAATTTTCTCTCAAATTGGTTCTGGATACCAAGATCTGAGGATGTTTCTGTCCTTTACATAAAACTGTGTAGAATTTGCATATATGCTGGGCATGTCCTCTCATGTCCTTAAAACCACCTCCAGATTACTTACAAGACCTAATACCTAATATAACACAAATGCTACATAAGTAGTTCTTATTCTGTATTGTTTTAAAATTCGTATTTTTTTTTAATTGTGCAGTGGTGGGATGAAGGCTGGGATTACAGGTGTGAGCCACTGGGCCCAGCCTATTTTCTTTTTTTAAATTTTCCAAATATTTTCCATTTGTGGTTAGTTAAATCCGTGCATGTGGAACCAGTGGATATGGAGGATTAATTGTATAGCTGTATATATTTTGATTACTCTCTCCCATTTCTTTGAATTCTGTACCTTTTTATCTAATCTTCTGGCTTCTACCTCCATCTATACTTATTGCCCTTTAATTTTCTAGGAAATGGCTGGAGATGGTGGCTAACGCCTGTAATCCCAGCACTTTGGGAGGCCGAGATGGGTGCATTGCTTGACCCCAGGAGTTCGACACCAGCCCGGGCAACATGGCAAGACTCCCATCTTTACAAAAAATACAAAGCCCAGTGTGGTGGTGGGAGCTTGTAGTCCTTGCTACTAAATGGGGAGCGCTGAGGTTGGGGAGTCACCTGAGCCCAGGAAGTTGAGGCTGCAGTGAGCCGTGATCGCTCCATTGCACTCCAGACTGGGCGACTGGAGTGAGACCTTTCCTAAAAAAAAAAAAAACTAAGAAACATGCATATGAGGTTGAACTTACGTTTATCACGTTAACCGGACAATCAAATTTGTTGGCCAGTGTTTTCCTAGTGGTGAAATCAGGATAACCGTTCTCTCCAAATATTTCCTTAAGTTCCTGCAATAATTCTTCAGAAAATTTATGTCGGTGTTTTGTTTTTCTTTTTTTCTTTGTTTGTCTTTCTTCATTATGATGATCCTCTTCAGCTGGGAAAGCTGACAAAAGTATAAGTAGCGAGAAGAGCATTGGAGAATATTGGTAATAACCAGACCAAAGAAGAGTGTTAGCACCATTGATTCCCTTCCCTTCCCAAGTTGAAATCCAGGCGTGACCTCATAGCTACTCACAATAATAAAATTACAAATGAAAGCAGGAATTGGCTAACTCTAGGCCTATGGGCCAGATCCAGCCAGTTGCGTTTTTGTAAATAGAGTTTTTTTGAAACACCAGTCACCAGCCACATTCTTTTACTTATGTCTTATCTATGGCTGTTTTCAAGCCACAATAGCGGAATCGGTAGTTGAGGCTCAGATGTGTCCAGGGTCCACACAGCCTAACATATTTACTATCTGGATTTGAGAATTTATCTTTTATTTATTTATTTATTTTGTCACCCCGGCTGGAGTGCAGTGGTGTGATCTTGGCTCACTGCAACCTCTGCCTCCTGGGTTCAAGCAATTCTCCTGCCTCAGCCTCCCAAGTAGCTGGGATTACAGGCACCCGCCACTACGCCCAGCTAATTGTTTGTATTTTTAGTAGAGACGGGATTTCACCATGTTGGCCAGGCTGGTCTTGAATTCCTGACCTCGTGATTTGCCTGCCTCGGCTTCCCAAAGTGCTGGGATTACAGGCGTGAGCCACCGCGCCGGCTGAGAATTTATCTTTAAAATTAGAACTAATTGCAGAAGAATATTTTATTATTTCATCACTGTAATATACAACAGGAAAAACTGATCTATACTGATTGGAAGGCAGGATATGGGCTACTGAGGGAATGGAATCGGAGCCTGAAAGGGAGAGAACAGAGGCCTTTGGGTGCCACTAAGTTCTCTCTATCTGAGTGCTCGCTGAGTTCCATGAGTGTAGCTGGTTTGTGAACATTTGTTAAATTAAACATGTGTAAATATTTGCTATTTTTGGCATGCACAGTATATTTCAGTTAAAAGTTTATTGATTTGTTTATTTTTGAGATGGAGTCTCACTGTCGCCGAGGCTGGAGACCAGTGATGCTATCTCTATTTACTGCAACCTCCACCTCCTGGGTTCAAGCGATTCTTGCGCCTCAGCCTCCTGAGTAGCTGGGACTACCACCCTCAGCTAATTTTTGTATTTTTAGCAGAAATGAGGTTTCCCCATGTTGGCCAAGGCTGATCTCCAACTCTTGAGCTCAAGTGATCCACCTTTCTCAGCCTCCGAAAGTGCTAGGATTACAGGCATGAGCCACCAGGCCAGGCCTAAAATTTTATTTTTAAATGGCCTTCAAGCCTTACTCAATCTGTACCCTTCTGTAAATTTATTCCTGACATCGCTTCTTCTTTTCCCCCTCACTCAGTGCCCTGCAGCTATGTCAGTCTCTTTGCTTGTCCTTTGAACACCTGGAGGAATCTCCACTCGGGCTATTCTCTCTTCCTGGGAAGGTCTCCACTTCTTCCTCTTCTGATCCCCTTGATTCACTCCCTCACCTCCCTCCATGCCTTTGTTCAAAACTCACTTTCCCAGGGAGTCCTACCCTAACCACCCTATTAAAAATGGAAGAACAGGCTGTGTGCGCCGGCTCACGCCTATAATCCCAGCATTCTGGAAGGCCGAAGCCAGCAGATAACTTGAGGTCAGGAGTTCGAGGATAGCCTGGCCAACATGAAACAAAAATTAGCCAGGCGTGGTGGTGTGCACCTACAATCCCAGCTATTCGGGAGGTTGAGGTGGGAGCATTGCTTGAGCCTGGGGAAGGCAGGGGCTGCAGTGAGGAGAGATCGCTACACTCTACTCCAGCCTGAGTGATAGAGTAAGACTCTGTCTCCAAAAAAAAAAAAAAAAATTGAAATACCTTTCCAGATCAGAATTCTCAATTTCTTTTATCCTACTGTTTTTAGTTCCTTTCTCTGTAACACTATCGTGACTCAAAATTACCAAATAATTCACGTGTTGATGACACCATCTGTCTTCCCTTCACTTCTCTACAAACATACTAGATTGGAAGCCCCAGAGAGCGTGGCTTTTAGTCTATCTTATTTACTATTTTTTGAAAGCCTAAAGTAGTACCTTATAAAAATAGACACTTTAAAGCACAACATAGGCTGATTGAAAACAAAAAACCCCAAATAGAAACACAATAAATATTTTTTAAATGGGTGAATTAAAACATTTATGAATGAACTGGTGTTAAACACTGATGCAAAAGCCCCGAGCCCTGAGAAAGACTAGAATGTTCTAGAAATAGCAAGGAAGAGACTACGAATGGAGTACAAAGTGTGACTGAAAAAGAGAGAGGAGGTAAGGTGAGACAGTAAATGGAAGCCAAATCAGGGGGGCTTGCAGCCATGTAAGGATGGCTTTTGCATGCTAATAAAGGGCAAAGATGTGGCTAGAATGGGGCGAGCCATGCTGTCACCTGGGACATGCTAAAAAAACTCATTAATTCAACGGGTGCGGTGGCTCTCACCTGTAATCCCAGCACTTTGGGAGCCTGAGGTGGGCGGATCACTTGAGGTCAAGAGTTCGAAACCAGCTTGGCCAACATGGTGAAACCCTGTCTCTACTAAAAATAAAAAGAAAAAAAATCAGCTGGTCATGGTGGCGGGTGCCTGTAATCCCAGCTACTCAGGTGGCTGAGGTAGGAGAATTGCTTGAAACCGGGAGGCGGAGATTTTAGTGAGCCGAGATTGCACCACTGCACTCCTGCCTGGGCTACAGAGTGAGACTCCATCTCAAAAAAAAAAAAAAAAAAAAAAAAAAAATTACCTTGATTGGCATTGGTTTACAATTTCAAAATAATTTCGCACGTATTGTAGGACAGAGCAAGTGAATATAAATTGAACCAGGGCATTCACTGTAAGAGAAGGGGCCACAAATGTACAGTAGGAAAGTTAAGAAAGAATCTTGTGTATGCCGGGTGGAGTGGCTCACACCTGTAATGCCAGCATTTATAATTTTTATTTTGTTTTGTTTTTGAGATAGAGATGCACTCTGTCCACCCAAGCTGTAGTGCAATGGTGCAGTCATGGGTCACTGCAGCCTTGACCTCCTGGGCTCAAGTGATCTTATCAACTCAGCCTCCCAAGTAGGACTACAGGCTTGCAATACACCCGGATAATTTTTGAATTTTTAGTAGAGACAGGCCTTCACTATGTTGACCAGGCTGGTTTTGAACTCCACTTGTAGGATCAAGCAATCCTCCTGCCTTGGCCACCCAAAGTGTTGGGATACAGGCGTGAGCCACCACACCCAGCTAATCCCAGCACTTTGGGAGGCTGATGTGGGCAGACTGCTTGATTGCTTGATGCCTGGAGTTCCAGACCAGCCTGGGCAACAAAATGGGACCTCAGTTTTAAAAAACAAAAACAAAAACAAAAACAAAAACCAAAAAAGCAAAAAACAAATTAGCATGTGTGGTGGCACGTGCCTGTATTCCTAGCTACTCCTGAGGCTGAGGTGTTTGCTTGAGCCCAGGAAGTTGAGGCTGCAGTGAGCCATGCAGGTGCCACTGCACTCCAGCTGGGGATGACGGAGTAAGACCTTGTCTCAAAAAAAAAAAAAGACAAAAAAAAAAAAGACAAAAAAAAGAAAAAGGGAAACTTGTGACCTTGTGTAGTCAATTCTGATTTGGAGGCCAGGTGTGGCTCATGCCTGTAATCCCAGCACTTTGGGAGGACCAGGCGGGCAGATCACTTGAGCTCAGGAGTTTGAGACCAGCCTGGGCATCATGTTGAAACCTCTTCTCTACGAAAAATATAAAAATTAGCTGGGCATGGAGGCACATGCCTGTGGTCCCAGCTACTTGGGAGGCTGAGGTGGGAAGTTTCCTTTAGCCTGGGAGGTGCAGTGAATGGTGATACTGCCACTGCACTGTAGCCTAGGAGAGAGAGTGAGACTCTGTCTCAAAAAAAAAAAAAAAAAAAAAAAATTAAAAAAAAGTCTGACTTGGAGATATCAGTTTAATTTCATCACTTAAAAATAATTTCCTAGGTCTGTCTACCTGAAAGGTCTAGAAGCCATTAAACCCCCTTAGCAACCAGCACACCTAGGGCCTAAACTATAGTTTGATAATACCAATTCCTATTAAAAGAAACCGGAGTTTTCTTAGTAAATGGCTGATTCTAGGTCTGGGGTAGAAAGGCACAAAGCAAGATTAGAACATCCTACCTGTGGCTCACAACTGTAATCCCAGCAATTTGGGAGGCCAAGGGGGTGCGAATGGCTTGAGCTCAGGAGTTTGAGATCAGCCTGGGCAACATGGCAAAACCCTGTCTCTACCAAAAATACAAAAAATTAGCTGGATGCAGTGGTGTGTGCCTGTGGTCCCAGGTACTTGGGAGGCTGAGGTTGGAGGATCACTTGAGCCTGGGAGGTGGGGGTTGCAGTGAGTTGAGATTGTGCCACTGCACTCCAGCCTGGGTGACAGAGAGAGATCTCGTCTTAAAAAAAAAAAAAGATAAAAAAAAAAGATAAAAGAAAAGAAAAAATTCCATCAAAAAGACGAAAATACTTATGAATAACTTTAACAAAATAAGTGCAAAATCTGTACTTTGGCTGGGGGTGGTGGCTCACACCTGTAATCCCAGCACTTTGGGAGGCCAAGGCAGGTGGATCAAGAGGTCAGGAGATCGAGACCATCCTAGCTAACACAGTGAAACCCCATCTCTACTAAAAATACAAAAAATTAGCCGGGCATGGTGGCGGGCACCTGTAGTCCCAGCTACTTGGGAGGCTGAGGCAGGAGAATGGTGTGAACCTGGGAGGTGGAGCTTGCAGTGAGCCGAGATCGCGCCACTGCACTCCAGCCTGAGCGACAGAGCGAGACTCCGTTTCAAAAAAAAAAAAAAAAAAAGAAGTGCAAAATCTGTACTTTGAAAAAAAATTGTTGAATAAAATTAAAGTAGACCTAAATAAATGGATAATTTATGTACAAGATTCAGAAAACTTAATATTGCTAATATAATTATGTTCAAGTTGATCCACAGATTCAATACAAAGTAAAAATCCCTATCAAAATCCCAGCTAACTGCTTTGGAGAAATTGATAAGCTGATCTTAAAATTCATATGAAAATTTAAGAGGCTCCAAATAGCCAAAATAATCTTGAGAAAGAACAAAGATGGGTACATACTTCCTGATTTTAAAACTTACTATATATATATGCAATACCATTGATATTATTATTTGAGACGGAGTCTCGCTCTGTCTCCCAGGCTGGAGTGCAGTGGCACGATCTCGGCTCACTGCAACCTCTGCCTCCTGGGTTCAAGCGATTCTCCTGCCTCAGATTCCTGAATAGCTGGGGGTACTGGCGCACGCCACCATGCCTGACTAATTTTTGTATTTTTAATAGAGATGGGGTTTCACCACCGGGTGCGGTGGCTCACGCCTGTAATCTCAGCACTTTGGGAGGCTAAGGCAGGCAGATCACAAGGTCAGGAGTTCGAGACCAGCCTGGCCAATATGGTGAAACCCCCGTCTCTACTAAAAATACAAAAATTAACCAGTCGTGGTGGTGGGCACCTGTAGTCACAGCTACTCAGGAGGCTTAGGCAGGAGAATCGCTTGAACCCAGCAGGCAGAGGTTGCAGTGAGCCGAGATCGTGCCACTGCACTCCAGGCTGGGTGACAGAGCGAGACTGTCTCAAAAGAAAAAAAAAAAAAAAGAGATGGGGTTTCACCATATTGGTCAGGCTGGTCTTGAACTTTTGACCTCATGATCTGCCCGACTTGGCCTCCCAAAGTGCTGGGATTACAGGTGTGAGCCAGCGTGCTCAGTACATTGATATTATATATAATTATGTATATGTAATATTATAATATTATATATAATATCAATGGTATTGCATTGAGAGTTTAGAAATAAGCCCTCACATTTCCAGACAACTTATTTTCAACAAAGGTGTCAAAATAATCAATGTGGGGAAATAATCATCTTTTCAACAAATGGTGGTGGGAAACTGGGTTTTCGGAGAAAGAGGAGGGAACAAAAATTCACGGAAGAAAAAATGTTTGGAAGTCTTGTCCTAGAGCATGAAACAGTGGTGAGCCACTGAGGCTACCTTCACGCCACACTCCAAGTTCTGGGGCTACTCCCAGGTCCCTGAGATAGAGCTCATTCCTATCAAAGCTTTCTGGTGAACCTTTCATCCCAAAGTTTTTATGGTTGGGCCATTGTTACTCTGGGTGCTCTTTGCTGTAGATTTTGCCTCCAGGACACATACAGTGGTGGGGCAAGATTTGAAAAATACAAAACAGGCCAGGCATGGTGGCTCACACCTGTAATCCCAGCACTTTGGGAGACCGAGGTGGGTGGATCACCTGAGGTCAGGAGTTTGAGACCAGCCAGAGCAATGTGGTGAAACCCCGTCTCTACTAAAAATACTAAAATTAGCTGGGTGTGGTGGTGGGCATCTGTAATCCCAGCTACTTGGGAGGCTGAGGCAGGAGAATCGCTTGAACCTGGGAGATGGAGGTTGCAGTGAGCCGAGATCGCGCCATTGCACTCCAGCCTGGGTGACAAGAGCAAAACTCCGTCTCCAAAAAAAAAAAAAAATACGAAACACACAATGAGCTTACGTTACACGTGACCTTCTCGCTCCATCCAGGGGTCATCAATAACAATAAACCTAAGCCTAACCCAGCATGCTTCAAGTGTTTTCAAAGAAAGAGTGACAAAGCCTCTTCCATACTTTACATATGGAAGTTCTCACAATATTTCTGAACAAAATCACAGAATAAAAAACTGCCATATTTGTGAGCTAGGAAAAAAAAATACCTGGGACATTTTTGTTTTTTAGGAGACAAGGCCTCACTCTGTCACCCAGGCTGGAGTGCAGTGGCATGATCATAGCTTATGGCAGTTTCTAACTCTTGGGCTCAAATGATCCCTCCTGCCTCAGGCTCCCAAGTAGCTGGAACCACAGGTATGCACCACACCTGGCCAATTTTTATTTTTTTCATAGAAATAGGGTCTTGCTATGTTGCCTAGGCTTGTCTCAAACTTCTGGACTCAAGCTATCCTCCCACCTCTGCCTCCCAAAGTGTTGGGATTACAGGCATGAGCCATGGCATCCAGCCTCAATTGCTCTCTGCTTTAATAATTATTAATACACAGCCAGTCTTTGTCTGATCTAGAACCATCCATTCAAACTTCCCCCCAAGATTTTTTACCTTTTAATAAAATTTGATCTGTAGGTATTTTTGTCTGTTTAAAAACTAAAGAATTTTATAAACAAGAACCATAATTGGGTTTAATTTTTAAATGCCTAGTCCTATCTAAAAGCTGCAGTGTCCTGTTGTACCCCCAGTGAATAATACCAAACTGACTGCCCACAATCTTCACTATTATAAGGTAAAAGTTGAAACCCTACAAAACCCCAATTTTCATGGAAACAGTCTTCTCACAACAAAACACATTGAGTTCTCTACCAAAGGCACTCACCTTGGGAAGACATGTCGAAGCTCTAGTCCAGGGCCTTTCCAACTGAAAAAATAATGAATCGTAAAGCTGAATTACTTTAAATATACTCAGAGGTGCCCACCCTAATCACGCCTCCACCCTAGTCATGCTTTTTTGATTTATTTACAGAACCCACCTTTTCAAATCCTATCTTCTATTCATTGAGATTAATCTTCTTCTTTAATTCTTTAATATCACATTTTCATCCTCATTTTACAGGTAAGAACCTTTGGTGTAGAATGGTTCAGAGCCCAGGGTCAGCTCTCCGACCCTGGCAGTCTGACAGCTGATTCCATGCCTGTCACCACACACTTATTCTATATAACAGCGATTCTGTACACTCTTGTGAGAACTAAAAATAAAATTCCAAGTCCCCCAAACAACTCAATGGACTGACCCCTTTAGTCAAAGGGACCTCAGAGAAACCTTAAAAACTGAGTTCTGGCAGGGCGTGGTAGCTCACACCTGTAATCCCAGCACTTTGGGAGGCTGAGGTGGGCGGTCACCTGAGGTCAGGAGTTGGAGACCACCCTGGCCAACATGGCGAAACCCCGTCTCCACAAAAAGTTCAAAAATTAGCTGGGCGTGATGGTGGATGCCTGTAATCCCAGCTACTCGGGAGGATGAGGCAGGATAATCGCTTGAACCTGGGAGGCGGAGGTTTCAGTGTGCTGAGATCACGCCACTGCACTCCAGCCTGGGTGACAGAGCAAGACTGTCTCAAAAAAAAAAAAAAAAAAAAAAAAGCAAAAAAACCCCCAAAAACTGAGTTCCCAGCCGTGATGAGATGGGATGTCAGACATACCTCATTATATTTCTCACTTTTGTGGTTTAGACACAGCTGACCAGCATTAATATTTAAATGCAGATCATGAGACTGACAAAATGAACTCTTGGTGGCAATAAAACCAAATTAGTAAACAGGACCTAAGGCACTGTGAGGCATGGATTAAGTTTCACGCACTCTTTTACTTAGAGAATAAACTATGCGCTGGGCATGGTGGCTCACGCCTGTAATCCCAGCACTTTGGGAGGAAGAGGCAGGAGGATCCCTTGAGGTCAGGAGTTCAAGACCAGCCTGGTCAACATGGTGAAACACCCCGTCTCTACTAAAAATACAAAAAAATTAGCCAGGCACTGTGGCGTGTGCCTGTAATCCCAGCTACTCAGGAGGCTGAGGCAGGAGAATTGCTTGAACCCAGGAGGCGGAGGTTGCAGTGAACTGAGATTGCACCACTGTACTCCAGCCTGGGCAACAGAGCAAGACTCTTGATTCAAAAAAAAAAAAAAAAAAAAAAGAATAAACTGTGCTCTAACTGCCACAGGGGTTTTCTTTATCTCTAGCAGCTAAACAAGCACTGGCCTCGAGATAAGCAATGTTGAAGCAGTTGCGGTTCACCAACCATTAGACACCGAGCTTCTCTGTTCCAAGAGCCATAACTACAGCTTTGATTGAACAATAGGCTGATTTATTTAATTCTCCACTGCTAAGGGACCGCTGACTGAAACTGACCCAATAGTTTCATTAACAGCTTTTTTTTTTGATAAACTAGAAATGGGCTCTTCTTGTCTTAAAGCTTGAAACTTATGGTTTTATGTGAGTTTTTATTTTTTTATTTTTAGGAAAGAACTCCCAGGCCTCTCAAAAAGTATTAAAGAACTAAAACTTGGCCAGGCACAGTGGCTCACGCCTTTAATCCCAGCACCTTGGGATGCTGAGACAGGTGGATTACTCAAGGTTAGGAATTCCAGACCAACCTAATCAACATGGTGAAAAGACTAGCTGGGCGTGGTTGTATGTGCTTGTAATCCCTGCTACTGGGTGGCTGAGGCAGGAGGAGGCTTGAACCCAGGAGGCAGAGGTTGCAGTGAGCCAAGATCATGCCTCTGCACTCCAGCCTGGGTAACAGAGTGAGACGCCAGTCTCAAAAAAAAAAAAAAAAAAAAAAAGAATTAACAAAGAACTGAAACTCACTGGATCATCACATCTAAACAATGATACCCCAGTCCCTTCATTCATCACAATTGCTTCCTTACCCGTCCTGAGTTCCTGTTTTCACATACATGGTTACATTTCTTCCTTGCTATATAAACCCCTAATTTTAGTCAGTCAGGGAGATGGATTTGAGACTGATCTCCTACCTCCTAGGCTGCAATAATCATTATCTCAGTGATTGGCTTCCTTTGTGGCCAGAAGCCTGACCTAGACTGAACCCCTGGTGTTTTGGTAACAGATTTTGGTTCCCTGACTGGGAATGCATTGCTCATGGCTTGGCTGCCAAGGGCTGGGAGTCTCAGAAGCTCTCCTAAGCTGCTACCAACCCAATTTTGGCTGGAGGTGAGTTTCTGTCTCTCCCTGGCCACACTGCAGCCAGCCCCAGCTATGTTCCCGATTGCCTGGGAAGAATAGCCTTTGAAATTTGACATCTGTATCCTGATAGGTGAATGTCCTTTGTGGGTCCATACGGCAGGATCTGCTCCTCTCAACTTGGGAAATTTTTAAAGGAAGTTCCATTTGTAGGTTGAACAAGGCCAACTGGCTGAGAGAGGAAATGCCCTGTTTTAGAGTGGACACTCCTGAGGGATTGTTGTGTAATTGTGCGTTGTGTGTGTGCCCAGGCAAGTGAGTGTCTTTTGTGGGTACCAGACAACAGGATTGGTTCTCAACTGAGAAATTACGAAGGAATTTTTGTTTGTAGGTCGATCAAGCCCAACTGATGGAGAGAGGAAGCATGCTGATTCTTTCAGTGTGGACACTCTCCAGACTTGCTTGCTGCTGCAGCAGTTGGATTGTATTTTGGTGATTGTTGTGTGTGTTAATATAGTCATGAGAAATTATTTAATGTATTAATTAATTTATTTTTTGAGACAGAGTCTCACTCTGTCACCCAGGCTGGAGAGCAGTGGCGCGATCTCTGCTCACTGCCACATCCACCTCCCGGGCTCAAGCAATTCTCCTGCCTCAGCCTCCCAGGTAACTGGGATTACAGGTGCTCACCACCATGCCCAGCTAATTTTTGTATTTTTGGTAGAGACAGGGTTTCACCATGTTGGCAAGGCCAGTTTCGAACTCCTGACCTCAAATGATCCGCCCACCTTGGGCTCCCAAAGTGCTGGGATTACAGGCATGAGCCACCACGCCAGGCAAATCATGGGAAATTAGAGTTTGATAAACTGATGTTATCTGGTAATACTGTTTGGCCCAAGTGTTTTTTGAAATCTGAAGTTTGCTGTTGAATGGGAAATTGGAATGGAATTCCATGTATCCAGGCTTTGATGCTGTTGTTCTAAGCAGGGCTGGGCCTGATTAGTATGTGACGTCTTTCTGTGGTGCTGTTTGGCCCCACTATTCTTTAGAGTCTGGGGAGGTTTGGCCTTTAAAAATCAAACTGCCATGGAAACTGCTTTACCAAAAATTTTGGTTGATAGCCTTCATTGGATTACCTACCAGGGCAAACAAAGTGCAGCCATGTAAACAAGTGAGTTAGTATTGCTGTCTTATGGCTAGACTTCTGAGGTTAAACTACTGGATCTTTGTTTATGTGTGTGTATACATGTCTAGATGTGTTTATGTACGTACATTTATTATATGTTGTGTTTGCCAAGTTGGCTTATAAATAAAAGAGCGCTCATAAATTAAACCAAAAGCATTTTTTAAGTTCATGTGACTTAGGTAAACCTTTAAAAAGGCTTTAAGATTATTGGTAAAATGAAAAAATAGAAAGGCCTTCAGAATTGTCAGCATAAATTTTTGTCTGGATTTTATATTTGTCTCTGCTAGATATTTTGAGGCCTCAAGGTTTGGCATAGAAAGTTATAAAACTATGGGGCCGGGCGCAGTGGCTCATGCCTGTAATCCCAGCACTTTGGGAGGCAGAGGGGGGCGGATGACCTGAGGTCGGGAGTTGGAGACCAGCCTGACCAACATGGAGAAACCCCGTCTGTACTAAAAATACAAAATTAGCAAGGTGTGCTGGCGCATGCCTGTAATCCCAGCTACTTGGGAGGCTGAGGCAGGAGAATTGCTTGAACCCGGGAGGCAGAGGTTGCAGTGAGCCAAGATCGTGCCATCGTACTCCAGCCTGGGCAACAAGAGTGAAACTCCATCTGAAAAAAAAAAAGTTATACAAGCATGAACCCAGAAAAAACAAAATAATCTTGGTTTATGTGCCTTTTTTGACAAGTGAGACTAATTTAATGTTGTTAGTGAATCTTCTGAGTTACGGGAAAAATATCTACGTATTTACCTTTAAGATTCCTACTTAGGTGAGTACCTGATGTTCACGGGCTATTAAAAAGACTGATTAACAAGGAAATAACTAAGTTTAAGTATATCTAGCTGTGTCTAATATCTCAGTTTTCAAAAAAAATCTCAATTTTCAGAAGTAATCCAAGTAAATTGTTAAAAATGAAAGAATTGAGTCCATATAAATAAGATAAATGTTGCAGGTGAACTCTTTGTGTCATTGAAAATCTTAAAAATTTTTTTGATGCTCATTGGATGTCAAGGTCATTTCCAGTGAAGACAAAGTTATGATGTGGAGCAATATATTTCTTTTTAAAATTTATTTATTTTAAATTGCAATGTTTTTTGGGGAACAGGTGGTTTTTGGTTACATGGATAAGTTTGTTAGTGGTAATTTCTGAGATTTTTGGTTCACTCGTCACCTGAACATTGTACACTATACACAACGTGTAGTCTTTTATCCCTCACTGTTTCCCACCCTTCCCCTGAGTCCCCAAAGTTTATTATATCATTCTTACGTCTTTGCATCCTCACAGCTTAGCTCTCACTTGTAAGTGAGAACATAAAATGTTTGGTTTTCCATTCCTGAGTTACTTCACTTAGAATAATGGTCTCCAACTTTATCCAGGTTGCTGCAAATGCCATTATTTCATTCCTTTGTATGACTGAATAGTATTCCATGGTATGTATGTATATATATACATTACATTTTAAAAATTAACTCATTGGTTGATGGGTGTTTATGCTGGTTTCATATTTTTTCAATTGTGAATTGTGCTGCTAGAAACGTGTGTGCAAGTGTCTTTTTCCTATGACTTCTTTTCCTTTGTTGTGGGATCGCTGGATCAAATGGTAGTTCTACTTTTAGTTCTTTATGGAATCTCCATAGTGTTTTCCATAGTGGTTGCATAGTTTACATTCCCACTAGCAGTGTACAAGTGTTCCCCTTTCAGCATATCCACGACAACATCTACTATGTTTTGATTTTTAATTTATGGCCATTTTTGCAGGAGTAAGGTGGTATCTCATTGTGGTTTTAATTTGCATTTTCCTGATAATAAGTGATTTTTAAGAGGCAGAAAAGAGACAGAGACAAGGGTTGGGGTGGCTGGACAGTAACACGCGTTTATTGGATGAGGAAATCTGCGGAGAGAGACACCACTGAGCGCAGGAGTCCTAGCCCCGCTTACAGACTAGGGCAGTTATAGGTCCGGCGGGGAGGGAGGGAAGTGTTGCAAAACGGGATGGGGGTAGTGCCGCTAGCTGCTGAAAAGGGAGAAAATTCCTGTGGTCAGGTGGTTGGGCCTGGGACCTGCCTTGTTGTTTCCACGGCCTAGGCCCCACTGGAATTTTCCATCCTGGCGAGGGTGTCCATAATGGCAGGGGTTTACAGGATGGCACAGCTTGGCTAACATTCCTGTCTTTTACTTTTGTATAAAACGAATAGAGGCGTTGTTGATTATGTGACTGCTTCCTGCTGAGTAGGGGCGCTGAAATCAGGGTTTGGGTTTTGAAGCAGTGGATGTCGGACTTCAGAGTCGCTTTCACGGAGGCCCTGATACTGGACTTGGTGGAGGAGAAGGATGGTATCAATACGTTTCTGGGTGTTTGCCTGGACAAGAGAGTTCAGCCTTTGGGAGATAAAGAGGGATATGAAGGTGAGTATGCATGGGCCAATTGTTAGTATTAGGAGGAGGAAGATTAGAAGCCCTAAGAAAGGGACATCCCAACGCATCCACTTTAGGAGGGATGACCCCTGCCACCAAGAGTCAGTGACTTGGAGTCAGATTTCTACAGCCCTGTCACAGAGCCTGCGGGCTGTGTCACAATCAATGCCAGATTCATTAACATAAAACAGCATTCTTGCTTGAACCTGGGAGGTGGAGGTTGCAGTGAGCTGAGATCACGCCACAGCACTCCAGCCTGGGCGACAAAGCGAGACTCCTTCTCAAAAAAAATACAAACAAAAAAACACCTCAGCATTCTTTTTGGAGGCATATACATGTGCCCCCTTTCTCAGCAGGTCTAGGGCCCTCCAGTTTTGGAGGACGACTCCAGCAATGGAGTCTATCTGCCTCTGGAGGTTTGTAATGGAGGTATGCATGTCCTCTAGGGTACTATAAAGGACTGTGGAGATTTTTTGATATAGGCCGTCGAGGTTGATACACCTGCTGTTCTGGTGCTGAGTGTGGCAGAGATGCTTAACCCTCTTAACAAGGGAATGAGATGCAGACCCTGCCTACTGCATGTGGAAGAGGATGAGATAGGGGTCACTAAAGGAACCTGGATGGTCTGGTTGTTTGGCAGGATGTTAATGTCTGGAGATTGAGAGACTAGGGTGCATGCTCCTGACCAATTGGTTGGTAGGCAGAGATAAGAGTTCCTGCCACAAAGGAAGAAGACACGTGGGGTGGACGGACAAATGTTGTAGGTTATGGTGGCAAACCATAAGGAAATGGGAGCTGAGTCTTCAGAGAAGCCCTCTCGGATGCTTTTCTCATTCTCTCATATTGAAAAGCCATCTGCAAGGGCGGCCCCAGTGAGAAGCTGATAAGGTATGTCATTGGGGGAAGAGGTGAAGGAAATGTGATTTTGCAGGGAAAGGAAAAAAGAGGTTCTGTCCACTAACAGCCATTGTGAGTTGGAAGAAGGGCTGGGATGGAGGAAGCATGAGAGAGAGGAGTCATGGCATTTCCTCCAAGGGAGTCCCTTAACACTTGGTGGGTGTCGCTGACAGAGAGGGGTGGGGGAGAAGATAAGGGAAGTGGGTGCTGAGATGAAAGGGGGGCCAGAAAATCGCAGTGGATTTCTGAAGGCTGAGGAAGACCCTATTCAGTGATTTATTTGGTGATTTTGATGATCCTGAGATGGGTTGAGAGTGAGGGTGAAGTTGCACAGGGATGGAAGTAGGCTCCCCCCTAGAGTCTTATGAGGGGGTTGGAGAAGAATCAGCTAAAGCAGAGGGGGCCCTGAGCTATGAGTGACGTCTGGGTGGAAATAAGGCCTTCAATGGGTGGTCTGGGGGGATTTGCCTCTGTTAGGGATAGACGAGGATTAAGGAGTTATAGTAGGGTAACAGCCCTGCATTCAGGGTTTTGGAAAGAGTAAAATGTTTGTGGAGGGAAGGTGTTTAAATGGCTGAGGGTATAAAAAGTTTCTGTAAATGGAATGCCCTCATATGTGAGGTATAGGGTTATGACAGACAGGGTCCAGGTGTGTAAGTCTGCAGGGATGGCGGTGAACCATTGGGTCTGTGGGGATATGCATAACCAGCAGTTAGAGGAGAGAGGAGGCTGGCTTGGCTAAGGAGGTTGTGTGGCAGGTTGACGAAGGGTGCCCAACTGCCAAAGGTTGGGGGTGGGGACTTAGAACATCCCACAGACAAAGAAGACAAGAGGAGAAAAAGGAGATTTGAGTAGGAGTGAAATGTTGGAAGGTGCCCTGCAGCCATAGCTCCTGGATTATTAGTGTGAAGAATTGGAGTGAACTATCCAGGGTTGTGGGGAGGGAATACAAGGAAAGATCTGAAAGAAAATATGGAGACCAGGATTTCAAGATCAGCCTGGCCAACATGGCTAAATGCTGTCTCTACTAAAATACAAAAATTAGCTGGGTGTGGTGGCATGCACCTGTAATCCCAGCTATTTGGGAGGCTGAGGCAGGAGAATCGCTTGAACCTGGGAGGTGGAGGTCGCAGTGAACTCAGATTGCTGCCACTGCACTCCAGCCTGGGTGACAGAGTGAGACTCCATCTCAAAAAGAAGAAGAAGAAAAAAAAGAAGACGTATGTTTCATAAAGAAGGTTATAAAGAAAAGATAATAATTTTGTATGAGAAAGCACCTTGTTTGGTGAATTTTTTTCTAAAGTAAAATGAATCATTACTAAAAAAAAAAAAAAAGAAAAAAAGAAAACATTTAGGACAAAACAAAAACTTCAAGCATGCCATAGATGATCTGTGTAAGTCATTTGCAGTTTTTTTCTGTTTCTCTGTATCTATCTTCATGCACATAAAAAGAAAATGGAAAGATGAAAAAGTTTAGATAATAAAATATTCTTTAAAACCTGATAGAAAATTGGAGAAGGTTGGCTAATTAACATTGCTCAGAGTTAAAGGTCTTAGTGTTGACGAAAGTAAAAGAAGAAATGTTATAAAGAAACACATTGGCAGTTTGGCAATTATTATTATTTTTTTTTATTTTCATTTTTTTGAGATGGAGTCTTGTTCTGTCACCCAACCTGGAGTGCAGTGGCATGATCTTGGCTCACTGCAACCTCCTCCTCCTGGGTTCAAATGATTCTCCTGCCTCAGCCTCCTGAGTAGCTGGGACTACAGGCACATGCCACCATGCCCAGCTAATTTTTGTATTTTTAGTAGAGACGGGGTTTCACCGTATTTGTCAGGCTGGTCTTGAACTCCTGACGTCGTAATCCACCTGCCTCGGCCTCCCAGAGTGGTGGGATTACAGGCATGAGCCACTGCGCCTGGCTGGCAATTATTTTTTAATATAGTTAAGCATGAAGCCAGATTTAGCTTGCAGCCAAATTTCACACATGCTTGCAGTGCTTCACGCTATATTTGCAATTCTGTATAGATAGTACTATCAGTAAAGTGCTTGCTGGTCATGTACCTAAAGTGAATTTCTTAATTGCACAAAATGTGTACTGTTAATGGTGAACTTAAAAACATCAAATTGTGTATCAGGAACAAAATATCCATATATATATATTTTTAGGTTCTGGTAACACTTTAACCTCTAAGGTAAACTGAGTAGGAGAAAAATTGGGGATTGGTTTCCTGTTTATTTATTTTTGCTTCTAATTTTCATTTATTTGCTTTTCTCTTTTGGGTTTTACTTATATATACATATAAAAACAATTGATGTATTTTAGGTTTCCCAAGAAAGGCTTTTATTTGGTCCTATGAATAGTCATCATGTTTTCTATGAGTTTCTAATAATTCATTGTTTGCTCTATTTATCTAAAGTTCTTAAGCTACCTTTGTCAAGCCTGTAAAAATTGATAAAGGGCACTGACTATTTAAAATTTGATTCGTTTTGCTTACCTCTAGTAATCTAGAGAGCTATAAAAGATTTAAGGTTTCTGGCCAAAATAATTAAAAGACTTATTTTAAAAGTTCTGAGCAGAAATAGTACATTTGTTGTTTGAAAAGGTAGATGAGAATAAAAATGTTTAAATAGTGTTTATTTCCAAGGTAATTCAATTCAATCAATAATTTGAATTGGTTTCAGATCTTTTCCTTCAGGTAATGAGAAAACACTGTGTTATGGGCACACATTTATAATGTTCAGAAACAATTGGCCTTTCCATAAGGAAATTACATGGATTGGGATTTCTTTCAAACTAATTTAGTTGTGTTGACCATTATTAAACTTAAGTGACATTCATTTGGATTAAGTAGTAATTTTAAAATGTGAGGCTTTCTAGTGATTTTTTTTATTGAGACAGAGTCTCATTCTGTTGCCCAGGATGGAGTGCAGTGTCTCAATCTTGGCTCATTGCAACCTCTGCCTCCTGGGTTTGAGCAATTCTCATGCACTGGCCTCCCAAGTAGCTGGAATCACAGGCACTTGCCACCACACCTGGCTAATTTTTGTGTTTTTAGCAGAGACGGGGTTGCACCATGTTGGCCGGGCTGGTCTCAAACTTCTAACTTCAAGTGATCCGCCCACCTCAGCCTCCCAAAGTGCTGGGATTACAGATGTGAGCCAGCACCTCCAGCCATTTTCTAGTTATTTTTAATCCTAGGCCATTTATCTATCACTGATGAGCCTTCATGTATGTACTTGAAAACAAAATATATACAAATCTTGCACTGGTTTGAAGATTTTAGTAATGAAAAGTTACCTAATCGGTTGTCAGTATGTTATCTAGAAGCCAATCTTAGAAATGTGTGATGGCGTTTTTTCAAAATAGCTGAAAAGAAATTATTCTGTGCCTGCTTTTACTTTGTCTTTGTTTTGTCCTATAACATTAAGTGAAGGGAGATTATTTAGCCTCATATTGAATTTCCAAAACTGATATTTGTGTTTGCCATTTTTTAATGATGGAGAGAAAAGTTAGTTATCTTACTTTGATAAGTTTGACATAGGATCTATCACTTTTTGAAGCTTTTGGTGACAGTTGTCACTAGAATGCTAGCAATTAGATATATGCAATGAATAACTTAATTACATTAATAAAATGTCTTGAAGTGCTGCAGACAGTAACTCTTGGACACCAAATCACAGTGTTTTCATTTGTGACATGTTAGAGAGAATGACAGTACTTTCTGTGGTATAAACATCCCATTACCTAATGCTAGTTCTGTTAAGTTTCAGGGCTTTGACTCCTGAGTCTGAAAAAGCCACCACCCTCTGCTAAATCTTAAGCATTAACACCAGTTGAAGTCTCATCTTCAGACTCAGTAGAAGATGACAATCAAAATGAACTGTTTTCATGAGACATGGGTCCAGGAATAAAAACCACTCAATCCCTCTAGGCCCAGGGACTATCAAAGTAGAGGTGGTTGCCTGAGACTGTAAGGGCTGATTTTGAGGGATAAGATTAGTTCAGTTTTTCTTTTTGTTTGTTTCTTTTGAGACAAGGTCTCCCTCTGTCACCCAGTGCAGTGGCGCCATCACGGCTTACCACAACCTCTGCCTCCCAGGCTCAAGCAATCTTCTCACCTCCACATCCTGAATAGCTGAGACCACAGATGCACACCACCATGCCTGCCTTGGCCTCCCAGGGTGCTGGGATTACAGGTGTGAGCCACCACACTGGGCCTGGAGTTTCTCTATAAATCAGACATTAATATCAAAAGCACACTGATGCATGGCCAGCATCTGATCCCTTGTGTTGGAAAAGCAGAGTTTTCTTGGAACATAGATCTACTCTTCAATAAAAAAAAAAAAGGTTATAAAACATTGATGGAAATCTTTCCTTATGGTGGAACTGATTAAAATTTTAATAGTTAAAATTAATCACAAAATTAATTCAATTTTAATTTAATTAAAATTAGTTTCCTGAAGTCCAAGAGAGACATATTAGGCTTATTAGACTTATTTGTTATGTTAGAGCTATGTAGGAAGCATTGTCAAATCTGAGGTGGTGTTTAGCTTCCTTTGGGTCGTATTTATATAGATGTGTTGTTAATGTTAATAAAATACTCTATGAGATTTTTAAAATTCTCATATGTCTTAATATATATTGTCAGTAGTAATTATGATTATTATAATTGTTGTATGCCACAGAAATAAGCAAATTTCCTTGTTGACTGTGTCTTTAACTATGGCTGTCTTAAGATTTTGTCACCTATTATTGTTTTCTTTTGCTTTGATTCTTCTCCAAAAAATGACTTATAACTACAGTCCAGGGCTTGCTTCTTTGACTCCTGAGTCTGAAAAAGCCACCACCCCCTGCTAAATCTTAAGCATTAACACCAGTTGAAGTCTTATCTTCAGACTCAGTAGAAGATGACAATCAAAATGAACTGTTTTCATGAGACACGGGTCTTTGGGAGAGTTCATAAAAAAAAAAAAAAAATCTTTTTTTTTTTTTTTTTGAGACAGATTTTCACTTTGTTACCCAGGTTGGAATGCAGTGGCACAAGCTTGGCTCACTGCAACCTCTGTCTCCTAGGTTCAGACGATTCTCTTGCCACAGCCACATGAGTGGCTGGGATTACAGGTGTGTGTCACCATGACTGACTAATTTTTGTATTTTTGTTAGAAACAGGGTTTGCCATGTTGGCTGGGCTAGTCTGGAACTCCTGACCTCAAGTGATCTGCCCACCTCGGCTTCCCGAAGTGCTGAGATTATAGGTGTGAGCCACCGTTCCCAGCCAAAAAGGACTCTTAAATGCAGATTTCTGATAACTTTGGAGATTGTGCCATTGGATGAGAGAGAAAATTTCCAGGGCATGAATGGAAAGGCTGACATGTTCATAAATATTGCTGACCTATTTTGAAGCAGAGCAGGGAGTTGATTGCATGGATTGGACTAATGGAGGACTGAAATAAATTTTTATTGCTTTTTGTTGATGTTGTTTATTACAAACCTTGCTGATTCTTCAGAGTCTGGAGAGCTTTTTTTTTTGAGCTATTTATACCCTTTAACAATTGAGTAGAGTATACTCTTGTAAACAGAATTTGAGGCTTATTTCTCTCTCTGCCTAATTGCTCAAGAACTTGTAAATTAGTTGTGAATGTTCTTCATTCCTGGCAACATGTTTGCGTAAGTGCAATAAGAATCTGTTTTCTGTCCGGGTGTGGTGGCTCATGCCGTAATCCCAGCACTTTGGGAGCCTGAGGTGGGTGGATCACGAGGTCAGGAGATTGAGACCATCCTGGCTAACATGGTAAAACCCCGTCTCTACTAAAAATACAAAAAATTAGCTGGGCATGGTGGCGGGCGCCTGTAGTCCTAGCTACTCGGGAGGCTGAGGCAGGAGAATGGCGTGAACCTGGGAGGCAGAGCTTGAAGTGAGCTGAGATCGTGCCACTGCACTCTAGCCTGGGAGACAGAGCAAAACTCTGTCTCAAAAAAAAAAAAAAAAAAAAAAAGAATCGTTTTCTTTTGTAATGGGACACAGTTTGAGGAACTGGTTATTTTCCCAGGGCTTTGACTGAAATGCCTTTGTGGGAGGCTCTAGCAAGGCCATTTTAGGAGAGGCTATGTGGACAGTGATTCTTGCTGCACTTTGTGAGGGTAATCAGGCCAAGTATATGGGACTGAAGCTTATTTTGCAGGTAGGTTGGTTCTGCTGTGATTTGTCTTTGGCGGAAATTGGGGACTGAAGAGAGAAAGACTGTGTTTCTGAAGAAAACTACAGTATTAGATTAACCTTTGATTCCTGGGTGGCCACGTGGTCGCCCATAGCATGGAGCTGCCGACAACGTTCTTCCTCAGCATGAAGGAGCCAGTAAGGCTGGCGATCAGATTCCTCACGATTGAGGAATCAATAAATAGAAAAAGGGGACTGGACTGAAATTGACCCAATAGTCTTATAGACAGTTTTTTTTGAATAAACATAGAAATCAACCCTTCTGGTCTTAAAGGATGAAACTTAACATTTATTTTATCTGAGTTCCTTCCGCAGGAAAGAAGCCCCCAGGCCTCTCAAAAAGTATCAAAGAACTGAGAGTCACCAGATAGTCACATCCAAACGATTGGATGCCAGGCCCTTCATTCATCATGAATGATTCCTTACCCTTTCCAAGTTCCTGTTGTCCCATGCATAGTTACGTTTCTTCCCTGCTATGTAACTCCCTAATTTAATCAGTAAGAGTGATGGATTTGAGACTGATCTCCTGTCTCCTCAGCTGTAGTGCCCGATTAAAGCCTTCTTCTTTGGCAATAATTATTGTTTCAGTGATTGGCTTTCCATGTGGCCAGCAGCAGGACCTAGACTGAAGCCCTGGTATTTTGGTAACATGAACATAGACTGGTCCTGGCTAGTTTTGGAGGCAGATAATGCAGGTAAAAAGAGTCTTCAGCAAGGCTTCCCTTCTAACAAAAAGCAGCCCCCAAATCATTTCTTTTCTAACAAAAAGGCTTTTCTATGCCTTTTCCCATCTCTTCTCCTTCTGAAACTCCCCAAATTTCTATATTTGTTCACTTAATGATATCCCATATGTCATATAGGCTTTCTTCATTCTTTTTTATTCTTTTTTTTTTTTTTTTTTTTTTGAGACGGAGTCTCGCTCTGTCGCCCAGGCTGGAGTGCAGTGGCGCGATCTCGGCTCACTGCAAGCTCCGCCTCCCGGGTTCACGCCATTCTCCTGCCTCAGCCTCCCGAGTAGCTGGGACTACAGGCGCCCGCTACCACGCCCGGCTAATTTTTTGTATTTTTAGTAGAGACGGGGTTTCACCGTATTAGCCAGGATGGTCTCGATCTCCTGACCTCGTGATCCGCCCGCCTCGGCCTCCCAAAGTGCTGGGATTACAGGCGTGAGCCACCGCGCCCGGCCTTATTCTTTTATTCTTTGCTTTTCATCTGACTAAGGTATTTCAAAAGACCTGTCTTCAGCCAGGTGTGGTGGCTCACACCTGTAATCCCAGCATTTTGGGAGGCTGAGGTGGGTTGATTCCTTGAGCTCAGGAGTTCGAGACCGGCCTGGGCAGCATGGCGAAAACCCGTTTCTACCAAAAATACAAAAATTAGCTCAGTGTGATGGCACATGTGCCAGTAGTCCCAGCTACTCAGGAGACTGGGGTGGGATGATCACTTGAGCCTGGGAGGTTGAGGCCGAGATGGGAGAATTGCTTGAGCCCAGGAGGTTGAGGCTGCAGTCAGCCAAGATGGTGCCACTCCACTCCAGCCTGGGTAACAGAGTGAGATCCTGTCTCAAAAACAAAACCAAAAACCAAAAAACACACTGACAAACAAAACAGAAAAAAATATATATATATATAAAACTTGTTTTTGTAACCTGGGGAACTCCTTCCACATATGTGTTGGAAGTAGGGAGGAGTGACTGTTTATACTAAGAGCTCTAATCTTTGCCTGCAAACAAGAATTATCCAGGGGAACAATTTAAAAATAAAGCTAGGCATGGTATTGATACAGGAGGTAGAGAGAAATTATTTAGACAGATAGGGAGGGTAAAAGGATCCCCAACAAGACTTCCCTTTTAACAAAAGCAGCCCCAAATCTTTACTAACAAAAAACAGCCTGAAAAATGGAACTGTAGACATAGATAAGCAAGCTGGAAGCTTGCATGAATAAATGCCAGCAGCTGTGCTAATAGAAAAGGGCTACCTGGAAGCCAGCTAGGTTCAACATGGAGGCTTTCTTTTCTTTTTTCTTTGTCACTACGTGTACAGTAAAAAAGCAGGCAACCTGGTGGCGGCCAGGTAGAGAACACATCTGCATAATAAGATTTGGATGGGGTAGCCAGCTTCTTTGCGTGCTATGCAAATGGCACATCTGGTCTGACCAATCTTCGGTGCCCTATGTAAATCAGACACCACCCCCTCAAGCTCACCTATAAAACCTTCTGCATTTCTCTGTGGAAGTGGCAAACCATTTTCTCCAGGACCCCTCTCTGCACAGAGAGCTCTTCTCTTTCTTTGGCCTCATTCTTAACCTCATTCTTGTGTGTCTGTATCCTAGTTTTCCGTGGCCATGGGACAGTGAACCTCAGGTGTTACCCCAGATGATGACACTGCTTTGGTATTAACACTGTTAAATAATTCTATCAGAATCTTTTCAGGTAGGCTTGCTCCACTAATGTGTGTGAATGTGCATGTGTTTTGATTCCCTAGATTAATGAAGGTGCAGCTCAAATTAGGAGCAACAAATTCAGCTGAGGCCAATTTAGCAATAAATACTAATGTCAAAATATTCTGGCACTTGTGCTTCAGCATGTAAACCCTAGAGAACCCCTTCACATAATGGACACAGACACTGGTAGGGATGTTCACTGCATAACTGTTTGTAGTAGTGCAAACTGGTATCTTTGTAAAACTAGATCTGTATGTACTGACCTTGTTTCCACACCTTTATATGGAATTGAAAGTATTGTATAATGGAACAGAATTCAAAAGGATAAGATAAACAAGTAATATTTTTCAAGGCTGGGCATGGTGGCTCACACCTGTAATCCCAGCACTTTGGGAGGCTGAGGTGGGTGGATCATGAGGTCAGGAGTTTGAGACCAGCCTGACCGACATGGTGAAACCCCGTCTCTACTAAAAATACAAAAATTAGCCAGGCATGGTGGCACACGCCTATAATCCCAGCAACTCAGGAGGCTGAGGCAGGAGAATCGCTTGAATCCGGGAGGCAGAGGTTGCAGTGAGCCGAGATTGCACCATTGCACTCCAGCCTGGGCGATAGAGCGAGACTCCGTCTCAAAAAAAAAACAAACGAATATTTTTCAAAGATATTTTTATTGTACCAAAGTAAACCCCACATACATCTTGTGGAGGCTAAAATCACTCTATCTCGGATGCTAACCCATGTGAAAGCAAAGTAAATGTGGCCTGAGAAGGACTCTGTACTTCTATATTTGAGTACTTGTGGATGAACTGTAACCTAGCTTAATAGACAAAATTGAAAACCTAACTTAGTAGTACGTATGTGTAACAGTAGCTAAGTCTTGGACAATTCCAGTGGCCATACTTCAACCACTCATACACTGCTAAGTGTTCAAACTCTGTTCAAATAAGGCATACACCAAGCTGTAACCAATCCAGCCATCCGTACCTCACTTCCAATTTTTATATGTCAGAAATTGCCAAGTTGTACTTATTTATTTATTTATTTTTTTGAGACGGAGTCTCACTCTGTCACCAGGCTGGAGTGCAGTGGCGTGATCTCGGCTCACTGCTACCTCCGCCTCCCAGGTTCAAGCGATTCTCGTGCCTTAGCCTCCTGGGTAGCTGGGACTACAGGCGCGCGCCACCACGCCCAGCCAATTTTTGTATTTTTAGTAGAGGCAGGGTTTCACCATGTTGGCCAGGCTGGTCTCAATCTCCTGACCTCGTGATCCGCCCGCCTTGGCCTCCCAAAGTGCTGGGATTATAGGTGTGAGCCACTGCGCCCGGCCAAGTTGTACCTTTTACTGGAGAACTCTGCATTACAGGAGTTGACCTAAAGGCTTGAGGTTTCCACATATTGCTGGGGCAATTAGCCAAGTGGATGACATGTTTCTCAGCTGAGTGTGCCTACTGCTGCCACAAGTCTGTCTCAGTGTGTCCCTTTGAGAGGGTCCCATTCAGCAAGCAGAGCCTGGCAGATCTCGTCCCACCTTTGCAAAATGTTCGATTTGTCAAACTGACCCAGATTTAGAGGTTGTTGCTCGCTGTGCTCAGGTTCAGGCTGAGAATGGCTCTTGACCTGTGGTACTCCCGAGCCAGTGTGTTCTTTGTGATTTTGGTGTTCTTCTTGGTAGTGGAGCCAGAAGGGAGTCAGAGTATCTAAGTCCTTTGTCAGAATTGGCAGTGTCAGGAGGTGATTCGGAATTATCAGAGGCTGATCAGAGTTCTCTCCTTCCTGCACAGCCTGTGTGGGCTGCATGATCATGACATTTGGTCCTTGGCTCACATGGAACCCGAAGGGATCCCAAGGAGCCTGGGTTGAAGGAAGAACAGGTGGAAGAGTTTTGTGCCCGCTGGAAGAATTTGAGCAAAAAAAATAATGAGAGCTGTCTGTGGGGAGGAACAGGTTGATTGGATGCCACCCAACAGTTGCATCTGGTCTCTCATTTGGGTCGTCTACCAATAAATTCACGGGCTCCATTCTGCTCTTCTTGAGGTACAGAGATCTTTGTTTCTGAAACCACATCTAAATGAGAAAAAGGGCGACATGACATCATAAGACATAAGCAATTGTAACTCTGCATCAGATACTCTATAAAACAAAGGAGCTATTAACCTAAGGACAAATCACAGGGTGATTTTATAGAGTTGGCTCTCTGAATCCATGGGTTCCGTCTGTATACCCTGATTCCAACAACCATGGATTGAAAATATTTAGAAGAAAACCCAATAAAAAAAATGCAACAATAAAAATAATACAAAGAAAAATACAGTTTAACAACTATTCACATAGCATTTACATTGTATTAGGTAGTACAAGTAATTTAGAGAGGTTTTAAAATACATGAGATGTGCACAGGTTATATTCAAATGCTACATCATTTTATATCAGGAACTTGAGCATCCTTGGAGTTTGGTATTCGAGAGAAGTTCCTGGAACCAATCCCTCATGGATACTGAGGGATGACTGTATATGAAATCATGTATGTACATGTTTGTTATTATTTATGTTATTACTTTTGTTTATTTTTGTTTTTTATGTGAGTTTGAGAAAAAGAAATCTTATACATTTTGTATGTGAAATTAACTCCAGTCCATGTGTTCATTTGTGTATATATGTGTGTGTAATGTGTATGTTTGTATATATATATAAACACACAAATACATACATTGAGGTTATAACACAGTTAGCAATTAAGTATAGGTGAGTTGAATCTCTGACTGGAAAGGAACGTGTTCTCCAATTCTCCCTCTAATTGCAACAATGGATCAGCAAAAAAGATCTCTTGACCAGGCTGACATTTTTTTCCTCTTCACGGATGTGTGCATAAGAATTCGTAGTTTGTGTACTTGTGTATTCATCTGATTAATGACTAACAAACACAAATAAATGTATTTGAGAGTTTGTGTCATAAGCCCATGGCTGTGCCTCCTCAGTCATGAGCCCTTAACATACGCTAAGTCACTATCCCCATAACTTAGGTAAAAGAAAATACTCCTTGGGGGCCAATTTTGTCCCTCAATGGGAGAACATTTGACTATGTCTGTGATTTATTTGGTTGTCACAAATAGGGGGAGAGAATGTGGGCAGTTGCTTTACTGGTATCTAGATGGTAGAGGCCAGGAATGCTGACCAATATCATACCATGCACAGGGTGTCCCCTCACAAGAATTATCTGAGCCAAAATGACAACACTCCCAAGGTTGTAGAAAATCTAACAATGTTCTCAAAATGGGTAGTTTCTGCTAGTGATTCCAAATCCGTGCACAGCAATTTGATTTGAAAATTCTTCCTTGACAAAAATGGGACTTTCAATGCCAGGCGTTTACCATCCCCCGTTTCCGCCCTTGATGACTTTGATAACCCAAGTCAGCTGGAAGTTTTTCAATAACACCTCCAGGGGGCAGTATCACAGGCAGGACATAGTTGGGGTCACAGACATAGAACTTACTTGAATTCTTGATTCCTGCAGGCCTGTTTGTTCAGCCAGTTTTTTTCTGGTAGCAATATCAGGGAATGGGTTCCTCTCAAAGGCTTGCACTAGTCTGTTTTTTTGAGTCCATGTGATGAATGTCTGTTTTTGTCGGGCTTCTTTAGGTAAGTATTCTAAAGGAGAACACAGAAGCTGTTAGGGGAATTTTCATATTCAAACCAGAAAAACAAACCCATGAAGATAATGCTGGCCATATTTGTTCTCTCTGAATCCCCGAGGCGGCAGAAGAGGTCATTGCTCTGCAGCAGGACCAAAAAGCCCAGAGCTAGGCTGGGCCCAGTGGCTCACGCCTGTAGTCCCAGCACTTCGGGAGGCCAAGGTGAGTGGATCACTTGAGGTTGGGAGTTCGAGGCCAGCCTGGCCAACTGGTAAAACCCCGTTTCTACTAAAAATACAAAAAATTAGCTGGGCGTGGTTGTGCACCTCTGTAGTTCCAGCTAGTTGGGAGGCTGAGGCAGAAGAATCACTTGAATCCAGGAGGCAGAGGTTGCAGTGAGCTGAGATCAGACCACTACACTTCAGGCAACAGAGTGAGACTCCATCTCAAAACAAAATACAAAAATAAAAAATAAAAAAATAAAAAGCCCCGAGCTTGCTTGTTAAGAACCTGACTGTCTCATTCAATTGTGGGAGGCCGCTCTGCCTATGGAGTAGCCATTCTTTTGTTTATTTACTTCTATAATAAACTTACTTTCACCTAAAAAAATTGTAGGATAATGTTTCTATCTCTGGTCACCAGGATGCCAGAACCAGCTATCCCTGGCTTCTGAGCTAAGAGACGTTGATGCAGAATTTGGGCACAACGTACTCTCAATGGGACCCATTGAGCATTCTTACCTTGAGTCAGATGCTGGGACTGGTCATGCCCCTGGGTTTGATCTTTTTCTGAGAAGCACTTATAATCCAGTTTTCTCTGTTTTACTCTGTAATTTTTAAACCAAACCTAAGTAGGAGAAGAAGATGTGATAGTCATACAACTCAGTGTATGTCAATATTGCCAAATATCAATTCAATTGAACAAAACTGATTTGACTGCCTGTGGCTGGAATAATGCCCACAAGAGAAAGGCAATCCATTATCCTAGGAATGATGCTGCTATTGGCATATGATTCAGGACCACACACGCATCTCCCTTCAAATCAAAGGAGCTTTTCTTTCATGGTCATTTTTTGTGGCATCCAGAGTAAATTTGTTTGATTTAGGAGACCCTATGAGGTCTCTCAAAGGATCGCGCGCTCTCTCTCTCTCCCTCCCTCCTAGCAGGACTTCGGTTTCTGAATATCTTTTCTTGATCCTCAACACTTCTTCATAGGAAATATCAGGTTTCATAACATGCAATACATATGGAATTAATTGCACAAAAATTTCTTTAAATAGGAGAGCAGAATTAGCCACAGTAAAGAGTTGGACTAACACTTATCAGTATTTCCTCTTAGTCATTTTTGTCCCGGGGTTAACAATAGATGAGGAGACTCCTAGCAAGCCACACACCTCATTTTGTCACCGTTGTCCCTAACAAAACCAATTGAACTCTTTGCTTGTTTCCTCATTACTAGAGTCAGAATTGCAATATATTTTCTAATGATTTCTAAGTGTTATTATTTTGATAATTAGATCATTCTTAAGAACATTTAGCATCTTAATGACAACGAATATCCAATAAACCACTCTTATATCATAGGCATTGTGCTAAAGCTGGCATCCTCAACCCCCGGGCCACAGGCAGTCCATGGCCTGTTAGGAACTGGGCTGCACAGCAGGAGGTGAGTGGAGGGCTAGTGAGCATTACCTGCCTGAGCTTCGCCTCCTGTCAGATCAGCTGCTGTGTTAGATTGTCATAGGAGCACAAACCCTACTGTGAACTGTGCAGTTGAGGGATCCAGGTTGTGAGCTCTTTATGAGAATCTAACTAATAGCTAATGCCTGATGACTGGTGGTGGGATAGTTTCATCCCGAAACCATTACCCACCCACCCTTGTCTGTGGAAATATTGTCTTCCACAAAACTGGTCTCTGGTACCAAAAAAATTGGAGACCCCTATGCTAAAAGGTTATATCTCTTCTCTAAATTAATGAATCAGAATAGTTTTAGTTAAGAAATCTTAAGTACAGATGGAAACTGGAAACAAGTGAAAAAAGTATAAACACTATGGCAGAGGTAACCTCCAGCTACGTCATTTCCTGAACTTGTCATTTTCACCATGATTCCAAGTGGGACCGGTACCTCTCTCAAAGCCAATTACCAGTATTCCCATAGAATGTACTTTTGTTACTGGGACTTGAGTAATCCTTGCCTCTCACATCCAGTATAGATACATGAAGAGACAAGTAAAATTTCTTCTCTCCTATATCCTCTCAGACTGAGATCCTTATAGCCAATGGCTTGTTGGAGACTATACATATGATGCAAAACCCAGAACTCATTATTTTCCTCTAAAAACACATTTTCACTTGGTCTTCGTTGGTTTAATTACTATTTTCTCTGATAGAATTATATTCTTTACAGGTATCTCTTTTTCTTTCTTTATTTGAGACAAAGTCTTGCTATATTGTCCAGGTTGGAGTGCAGTGGCTATTCACAGGCATGATCCCACTACTGGTCAGCATGAGAGTTTTGATCTGCTTTGTTTCTGACCTGAGCTGGCTCACTCCTCCTTAGGCACCCTGGCGGTCCCCAGCTCTTGGCATGTCACCGTATTGATGCCAAACTTACTGCAGGCACTCAATCCGCACAACACAGGCACAGTATAGCACAGAATGCCTGGGCTCAAACGATTCTCCTGCCTCAACCTCCTAAGTAGCTGGGAGTACAGGTGCACACCACCATGAGAAGGAATCACAGATAACTTCTTTTTTTTGGTAGACATGGTCTCGCTCTGTCTGCCAGGCTGAAGTGCAGTGGTGCAATCACGGCTTACTGCAGCCTTGACCTCCTGGGCTCAAATGATCCCTCCACCTAAGCCCCCGAGTAGCTGGGACTGCAGGTGTGGACCAACACACCCAGCAAATTAAAATACATTTTTTTGGAGAGATGGGGTTTTACTGTGTTGTCCAGGCTGGTCTTGAACTCCTGGCCTCAAGTGATCTTCCACTCTCAGCCTCTGAAAATGTTGGGATTACAGGTGTGGGTCACCCTACCCAGTCCAGGTATCTTTCTGATAACTGAAGAGATTTAACTTAAGTTTCATTTTATATCAGTTATTCTATTTAAAATAATTCAGTATGGAATTTTATTTCAAACACTATGTGTATGAATCACATTTGAGACATTAAATTAAGAAATAGCCTGAGACTTCGGAATGCACATGCATTCTTACCCCAGTTTCCTTGTAATTACATATTAATAATCTATCTGAATATTCTAATACTAAAATATAGGACATAATTATCATGGTGATTTCATTTCCTATATTCTCTAAATCTCAAAATATGACTTAATTACCTATTGGGAGAGACTGAGCCAGTATATTCTCCTTCCCCATTAGTGAATACAAATGATATTTCCGCCTTTGGTAAAATACATAAACCGCATCCTTGTTTTTATTTGTTTTCTTTTCTTTTTTTTTTTTGAGACAGAGTCTCGCTTTGTCTTCCATGCTGGAATGCAGTGGCGTGATCTCTGCTCACTGCAAGCTCCCCTCCCGGGTTCACACCATTCTCCTGCCTCAGCCTCCAGAGTAGCTGGGACTACAGGCACCTGCCACCACGCCCGGCTAATTTTTTTTGTATTTTTAGTAGAGATGGGGTTTCACCATGTTAGCCAGGATGGTCTCCATCTCCTAACCTCGTGATCCGCCTGCCTTGGCCTCCCAAAGTGCTGGGATTACAGGCGTGAGCCACCGCGCCCAGCCTTTTTATTTGTTTTCTAATTTTGTAGAACAGGAAAACGTTTCTTAGCAAAATACGTGATATAACCTGATATAAGAGAATTGGCAAAAGCGCTGGGCCTAGTCTTTCTCTTTACCATGGTTCTGACAGATAATGAAGTAGTAATCTAATGCCTACCTGAATATTAGATTCTGGAACCCCAATTTCTTTGGCCAGTTGTTCTCTGGCAGCTTTATCAGGGAAAGGGTCATGTTGAAACCATGATTGGAGGATATCCTTTTGACTCTGGTTATACTGAATTCTGTTTCTCCAGAATTCTTTTTGAAGTATGCCTGATGAACAGAAAAGGGGGAGAATAGCGTGAATAATGTATTTATGGGTTTAAATCTGTGGTTTGATTAAATTAATTTATTTTGAGACAGAGTCTCACTCTATCGCCCAGATTGGAGTGCAGTGGTGCAGTTTCGGGTCAATGCGACCTCCGCTCCTGGGTTCAAGCGATTCTTAAGCCTCAGCCTCTGGAATAGCTGTGACTACAGGTATGCACCACTGTGCCTGGCTATTTTTTTTTCTTTGTAGAGATGAGGTCTCATTATCTTGCCCAGGCTGGCCTCGAACTCCTGGGTTCAATTGATCCTCCTGTCCTGGCCTCCCCATTTTGTTAATTATTATTATTATTATTATTATTGTTACTATTTTTTGAGATGGAGTCTCGATCTGTCGCCTAGGCTGGAGTGCAGTGGTACCATGTCAGGTCACTGCAAGCTCCGCCTCCCAGGTTCACGCCATTCTCCCCGGTCAGCCTCCTGAGTAGCTGGGGTGCCACCACACCGGCTAATTTTTTGTATTTTTTAGTAGAGACAGGGTTTCACCGTGTTAGCCAGGATGGTCTCGATCTCCTGACCTCGTGATCTGCCCACCTTGGCCTCCCAAAGTGCTGGGATTACAGGAGTGAGCCACCGCGCCCGTATTGTTAATTATTACTCTGTATTTTTACTTTAGGCATAGAGCTAAAGTCATGCTAAATTGGGTATATAAACATTTAAATATATATATTAGAAAACGATAATCAATGACCTAAGTTTCCAAAGACAGAACTTACAGAAAATGTACAAAATTACCAAAAGAGGAAGCAGTAGGGAGGAGGAAAATTAATAAAAATCAATGAAAAAAGTGAAACTCATGGAACAATTGAACAGGTGAAATAAGACACACAGGAACTGGTACTTCTAATGAAAAAGAATATATCTCAGTAAAATTCAGTAGGCTGCATTAGACAGTTCATACATTCTCCCCTCCACATAAACTGTCAACTTTAAAACTTTAGGTAGATGACCCTTGTATGGGACTCATGGCTGCCATCTTACATTTCAAATTCAAGAGTCCAACTTCAAAGCACCCATGGCTGTTCTGACACAATTTATCAGCGAAAAACAGCTGCTGCTCTACCAGTCTGTACCTCTAATCATGTTTGTGCTATAAACTTTGACAAACTCTGAAAAATAAGCAAGGCATGCAGCAATCCCAAAGAACAGAGAAAAGGCTGATGGCAACTTACCACCTGAAGTGCCCTCCAAATTCATCTTGGGCAGAAGACCTGGACTCCACGGAGATCAGCGAGTAACTGAGCAGCTCCCAAAGACACAGGCTTTATATAGGGTCAAGGTGACCCGCCCCTTTCTTAAATAGCTTTCAATTTAAGCCCCTCATTAAATATTTAACACCTGTAGAAAGAAACTTGAAGTAATTAGATTAACTGGAAGTACAGATTATACGTGGTGATTTTGTCTTCTTCATAATACCTTTCTAAATATGACTCTTGTTTAATTATTTCAGTTTGGCCATATTAGTTTCTACATTATAAGAATGTCCTTACCTTACTTTGCATTTTTTGTTTTCCTCGGCTCTTCTGAAACTCATGTCTTTTCACCATTGCGATGGTGCTATCTGTGTGTCAACTTGGCTGCTCTACGCTCCCTATTTTTTCAATAAAACACGAATCTAAGCATTGCGATGAAGGTATTTTGCAGACGTGATTGGGTTATATAATCAGTTGGCTTTCAGTAAATGAGATTATCCTGGATAATCTGGGTGGGTTATTTTCTATCAGTTAAAGGTCAATCAGTTAAAGAGCAAAGCTGAGGTTGCCCTGGAGGGTGGGGGTGGTGGAAATCACATCTTGGGGGGGTGGGGGTGGTGGAAATCACGTCTGGCTGGGTGTGGTGACTCAAGCCTGGAATCCCAGCACTTTGGGAGGCTGAGGCAGCAGGATCGCTTGAGCCCAGGAGTTAAATTTCAGCCTGAGAAACACAGGAAGACCTTATCTTATTTATGTAAAAATTTAAAAAAATTCCGTAAGTGCTCAGCTGCTTCATCTGCTGTTTTAGGAGTTTCCACCTGCTTTTCTGAAGGGCCTACCCTACAGAATTTATTCCTGCCTACCCAGACCCTACAATTATAGAAGTGAGTTTTGTATTGCTGTGGCCTGAATGTTTATGTAGCCTCAAAATTCATATGTCGAAATCTTCACCACCAAGGTAATGGCATTAGGAGGTGGGGCCTTTGGATAGTGACTAAGTCATGAGGGTGGAGTCCTCATGAAGGGGATTAGTGTCTTTATCAAAGAGAGCAGACAGGGGGAGGGAGAGAGGGAGATCCCTGTGATCCTTCTGCCACGTGAGGTTAGAGTGAGAAAATGACTGTCTACTAGGAAGTGGGTCCTCACCAGACACCTAACCTGATTGTACTTCCCAGTCTCCAGAACTATGAGAAATAAATTTCTGTTGTTGATAAGCTAGCCAGTCTATGGTATTTTGTTATAGCAGCCTGAATGGACTAAGGCATATATATGTCTTTATATATATATATGTACAAGTGTGTATGTGTATAGATACCTATATATTTATAATATAAACACACACAGGCATACACACATATATTATATATAGTTCACTAGTTAATAGCTGACCTCGGAACACTACTGATTGTTTCTCTGATGGAACCCTGAATGATACAGATGTTGGTGTGCCCAAAATCATAATTACTGTCATGCGCATCCGTGTGAAGAGACAACCAAGCGGGCTTTGTGTGAGCAACAAGGCTGTTTATTTCACCTGGGTGCAGGTGGGCTGAGTCTGAAAAGAGAGTCAGCAAAGGGTGGCGGGATTATCGTTAGTTCTTATAGGTTTTGGGATGGGCGGTGGATTAGGAGAAATGTTTTGTGGGCAGGGGGTGGATCTCACAAAGTACATTCTCAAGGGTGGGGAGAATTACAAAGAACCTTCTTAAGGATGGGGGAGATTACAAAGTACATTGATCAGTTAGGGTGGGACAGAAAGGAATCACAATGGTGGAATGTCATCAGTTAAGGCTATTTTCACTTATTTTGTGGATCTTCAGTTGCTTCTGGCCATCTGGATGTATACGTGCAGGTCACAGGGGATATGATGGCTTAGCTTGGGCTCAGAGGCCTGACATTTACTGCTTTCTTTTGCATTAAATGAATAGTTTCTAATATAGCATTATTTTTCTTTTTTTAGAGACAGGGACTGGCTCTGTCACTGGAGCCTCAAACTCCAGGGCTAAAGTGATCCCCCTGCCTTGGCCTCTGAAAGTGCTGGGATTATAGGCATTAGCCACTATTTCTGGCCAACATTTTCTTTTTTTTTTTTTTGAGATGAAGTATGGCTCTGTGACTCAGGCTGGAGTGCAGTGGCTCAGTCTCTGCCCACTGCGATCTCCATCTGCCAGGTTCAAGCGACTTTCCAGCCTCAGCCTTCTGAGTAGTTGGGATTACAGACTTGTGCCACCACACCAGGCTAATTTTTGTATTTTCAGTAGAGACGGGGTTTCACCATGATGGCCAGGCTGGTCTCGAACTCCTGGCCTCAGATGATACATCTGCTTCGGCCTCCCAAAGTGTTGGGATTACAGGTGTGAACCACCATGCCCAGCCTGGTCAACATTTTTATTAATGATTTTTTGCTGTATAGTTTGAGTGTTTAAAAGTGGTTTTGGCCAGGCCAAGGTACAGGGATTAAAGGCCTGAGCCACTGTGCCCAGCCTTTTGCAGAACTATAATAAGAATAATCTAATATGACAGACTTCAACTTGCTTCTAACCTGACAGGCCCCCCCCACCCTTTTTTTTTTCTTTTTCTAACACAGAGTTCTCATAGATAACTATGAAAAATATTTAGTTTATAATTAAACATGAGGCAAGAAAAACTGAGCCCTTCCACTCCTTGCCCCCGCCAATTCGGAGGTTAAAGCAACATTCATAAGACAAGGTTAAAATTATGGCAGGGACTTAAACTTTTCTTTTCTTTTCTTTTTTTTTTTTTTTTTTGAGACGGAGTCTTGCTCTGTCGCCCAGGCTGGAGTGCAGTGGCGTGATCTCCGCTCACTGCAAGCTCCGCTGCCTCCTGGGTTCATGCCATTCTCCTGGCTCAGCCTCCTGAGTAGCTGGGACTACAGGTGCCCGCCACCATGCCTGGCTAATTTTTTTGTATTTTTATTAGAGACGGGGTTTCACCATGTTTGCCAGGATGGTCTCAATCTCCTGACCTCATGATCCGCCTGCCTTAGCCTCCCAAAGTGCTGGGATTACAGGCGTGAGCTACCACGCCCGGCCTACTTTTCTAAAAAATAGGCATAGTTAACCAATAACCTGCCATCAATCAGCTTGTTTTTCTATAAGTGTTGAGCACTCTGGAGTCACGTAGCCAGGGGTTACAAAATTTATAACTTCCCCAGCTACCCCTATAAATAACATTGCAAATGTAAAACTCAAAGAAAGAGTGTGTGAGATATTTTTCAGATTTGGCACTTTAGCAGATCAAAAGCCCCTCCTGGTCTGTGAGACCCCCCTCCCAGAAACTAACTCAGCTGCATAAAGGCAGTTTTACACACCTCTGTGATTTCATCAATTGTTTCTCAGCACCCTGCCCGCCAAAATATCCTAAAAAAGCCCTGGCCTCGGAATTATCAGGGAGATGGGTTTGAGAAGTTTCTCCTTGTTCTCACTTGGCTGGCCCTGTGATGATTAACCTCTTTCTTTGCTGTAATACCTGTTGTTCTCAGGGCATCTGGCTTTCTGGGCAGTAGACAAGATAAACCCAACTGGTTATTACAATTTTACCTTAATTACCTCTTTGAAGGCCCTATCTCCAAACACCCTCACATTTGAAGGTACTAGGGGTTTGGACTTCAACATATGAATCATATGAATGGGGGATTGGGCAGAATTCAGGCCATGACAGCCCTCCAAGGGTTAAATCCTGATTTTGACACCTGAGCTTGAGTCCCTATTTCTGTCTCCTAAGGCTTTAGTGTCCACGTGACCAGGACTGGAACATGCCTTGTCAGATCCGGGACCTCAACCTTGAGGCTTCCCCTCCCTGGGTTTTTAGGCACTAGAAGTCTGAGGAGGACACAAGTGAAAGGGGCTTGTTGGGGCCTCTGGGCCTTCCCGTGAGCGATTGTCTTTGTGGAGGAAACTGGGATCTTGCTGCACGCAAGCCTGTGACATGACCCGCTCTTAACTAAGTCCTTGCTTAGCCTGAGTCCCAGGGCCTCGGGAATCCTTTGTGCAGTGTCAGGGCCTCCCTGAAACGTGCAGACGCCTTTTCACAGAGGCCCTCAGTGGCTAGGGGATGTGGGCACCCGCTGGCGGGAGCTGTCACGCACATCCGTGTGAAGGGACCACCAAACAGGCTTTGTGTGAGCAACAAGGCTATTTATTTCACCTGGGTGCAGGCAGGCTGAGTCCAAAAAGAGAGTCAGCAAAGGGTGGTGGGATTATCATTAGTTCTTATAGGTTTTGGGATAGGCGGTGGAGTTAGGAGCAATGTTTTGTGGGCAGGGGGTGGATCTCACCAAGTACATTCTCAAGGGTGGGGAGAATTACAAAGAACCTTCTTAAGGATGGGGGAGATTACAAAGAACCTTCTTAAGGGTGGGAGAGATTACAAAGTACATTGATCAGTTAGGGTGGGGCAGAAACAAATCACAAGGGTGGAATATCATCAGTTAAGGTTATTTTCACTTCTTTTGTGGATCTTCAGTTGCTCCAGGCCATCTGGAGGTATACTTGCAGGTCACAGGGGATATGATGGCTTAGCTCGGGCTCAGAGGCCTGACAGGAGCTGGGACACCTGAGCCACCTGGGAGAGGCCCAGGACCCTAAACAGACAGGCCCCCTGGCCCTCAGCAGCCCCGACTGCCCCAGAAAGTCATGCCCACAAGGAGCCTTGAGGTCACTGTGGTCTTTCCTGCAGACATTGGTTGTTTGAGAGAACAAATATCTGGCAAACAGTCAAGAACAGACATAGAAAGTCCAAATATGAAACATTACAAAGAGTACGCTGCTACATATGCCCTAGGAATGAAAAAGTTAAGAGGATGTTGGAGTGATTTTATAATACATTTGAAGATTTAGATGAAATGGATATATTCTTAGAAAATTTCAACTTCCCAAAACTGATCTAAAGATAAATGGTTGTCTTCTAATTGTTTAAAGTATAGAATCAGTAGTCAACAATGTTTCCATGAAAATAATGTCAGAGCCAGGCAGAGTCACTTTAAATTTCAAGCATTTAATAAAGGAATAAATGAAGCCAATATCAGTCATGAACATAGATACCAAAATCTTAAACTACTGGCACCTCTAATCTAGAAATACATAAAAAGGGTATGTCATAAGCTAGTTGAATTTTTCTAAAATCACAGTGTTTTAAAATAATCACATGAACAGATTATGGAAGAAAAAAATACCATCATCACAACAGATGAAAACATTTAAAAACTTAAAAATTCAGAGAGACTTTGGATTTTTGAGGGAAGAAACTGAGAACAATAGAAATAAAAGGGAACCCCTTAAGCCCCTATTTGGTAATACATATTTGGAGATATACCTAATGTGAAGCTTGGAGATGTGGCAATGATGTTGTTTCTACCCCAATTTAGTATTTTACTGCAGTTCTCAGCCAAATAGTTAGGAAGAAAATGAAAGTAGAAGTATTGGAAATAAATAAGAATACTTTTATTGGCAGATGATGTGATTGTGTGCATACAAAATCCAGTGAATCCACAGATTGACTGTTTTTTTCAAATTTCTGTTGATATATGCTATGTGTTGTCAACTGAAGAATAAGGTTCATAAATATGGAAAGGAGAGCTTTGTTTTTCATAAAGGATTATAGCCTGCAGGGTGGCCGTTCTGACAAACTGGGAAGCATAGCTCCCCAGCCAGAAACTAGGAATAGACACTTCAAGGGTCCAAAGAATAAGACAGGAATTTATGCTGAATGGGATGGCCAGATATACATATTCAATGAGCTATAGAAAAAATAATGCATATTTATGAAGAGAAACAAATATATATGCAATTGAGCTTCATGCCTCTCTGTAGGACCCACGTTCAAGAAACGGCGGCATCAGCGTGATCCCAGGGTGGAGTGTTGTGCTCTTTGACATCCAAAGGTGAAGTAGAGACACAAAAACCCTCACTGGGCATTTGTCATAGACTGGCCAGAATGATTCCATGGTTGGTGGTCTCTCATCAGGAAGAAAAGCTCATCAGTTGTTATGTTGAAACTGCTAAAAGAAGGGAGAGCAGTCAAGCAGTTGACACAATGGCGGAATCTTTTGAAAGGGCTGGTTTCTGTTTAGCCCTTACAGAAGAAAGCTTAATGATGGTCAGTGAAAGAGCAGGTATTAACGAGCTGTGTCTGACTTCCCATCCTGTCATGGCCGAGAACTCAGTTTTCTAGGTTAACTCTTAGGTCCCCTTGGTTAAGACGTGGTCTGTTCGGTAGGTTGGGCCCTTAAAATTTTATTTTTATTTCTCAGTTTCATAACAGAGGAGAAAAGCTATTCTTTCTTATCTTGTCCAAATTCAACTTTCAGTAATTTAAAGAATATCAACACAATATCTAACTATATTTTTAGAAATATTTTTTACTATGTGTGTATGCATATATTTATGTGTATTCAAGAATAATTAATAGCAAGCTTTACTTTGTTTCATTTTGATAATTATTGTACCATACATTAATTAGGCAACTTGCTTTAAAATTAAACATTGTGTCTCTAGTAAGGACTAGTTAATTCCAGAACCCCAGGGATGGACAGGGGCCCACTGTTCTCAAGTGGGTAATTGTGATGAGATGGTTACTAAGGGTAGACGGTAATGACTGGTTAAGTCCGGAACCCAGGTTGATGGGAAACACCCCCTTCAGAATAATAGAAGAAAGGGGGGATGCCTTCTGTTTTCTTTTTCCTTTCTTCCTCCTCTGTTCTCTCTTCCCAGATGGGTAGTTATGTCTTCATACCACAGGACACGCCCCTTGGATGCATCCCCTAAAAGTGGGAAAAGTTTAATTTCCCCAAACCTTAAACTGTTTGGCTTATAAATGAACTAGGAGAAAATTACAAAAGTCAGCCTTGGAACCCAGTGCCCCTGTGCAGGAAGTCCTCAGATTAGCCTCTTCAGTGTTTCATAACTGAGAGCAGAAGAGGAAGAACAGGGCTAAGCCTGTTGGGTAGGGCAAATGGCATCCCTTCCCCTCAAATAAAAGATTAACACCCATTTTTATTACTTAAGGGACCAATTACCATTCTCCCACTGGTCCTTGATAATGTCTAAATACCTCACACCTCTTTGGGGCAAACATATAATCTCCAAGATCAGTGCTCACTTAATATTTACCTGTCCTCTGAATACATCTTTCTAATAGCCCTATTTCTCCCAGGAAAGCTACCTAAATCATTAACTAATAGCTTCAACCTAGACAGTCTTACCTCAGAGGTTTAGAAATATCCCACACTTATTCAGAAAAGCCCTAGCAAAAAAAATCTAACTGAGCAGTCTCTTCAGGGGGGATAACTTCTTTTTATTTCATTCAATTGTCGCTTTATTGCAAGACGGTTGAATTACAAATTTAAACTATAACCTGGTAATCTTTAGTCAGGCAGCAAGTTTTAATAAAGGCAAACTGCTTATTCAGAAGTGATCAGGGAACAACTCAAATGCAGAGTAAGAAGGATGAGAAACATCTAACTGGCTGATATATTTCATTCTCTCACTATATGAAATAAACTTTTCATTTTTAGGAGAGGTAAACTATAACTTCAGTAGACACAAATACAGAAATATTTTGTCACATAGACTACCTTCCATTTAGTCAGTCAACTGTTTCTAGCTGTCTCAATTGGGACAGATACATTTACATAACTGGCTGTGCTTGAGCCTTCTTTGCCAGCAGCTTTAGGTCTGTAATGCACTTGGCAATTGTCTCCTTTTCCTACTGTGCAGAGATGCTCTGCACCACATGCTTCTCCACCCAATTTATAATGTGCTCTTGTTCCTTTTGATGCATCATGTTCGTGGATATATGATAGTCCAGGCAATTCTTTACTTCCTTATGTAGTCTATACAGTTGTTCCTGGTAAGTAAACTCTGAAGCCATAGGAATGTTTTTCCTCTGCACATCAAAAAGTAATGGCAGTACATGCTGTGACTTCTCAAATCAGTTGCATCCTGGATTTGTTTGATGGAAGCCTGCTTTGCCTCTTCTAGTTGGACAAGTTTTTGCTCATTGAGTTTATCAGCAAATTCTGCAAGAGAGGCACCATATTTTTTAATTGCATAGACAAGTAACCCTACTACTGATATGGTAGAGAAGGTCTCTGTAGTAATCACATATATTTCTTTGGATAAAGCATACAAAATAAGTCCAATTCTGAGCACATAGGGTCCTGTTACACCAGCTTTAGGATAAAGAAACAGGAAGAATTCCTCAGGGATCAGTCCAAGATGAACTTTTCCTCCATATTCAGGAAGAGGTGGTAGAAGGGCAAGGTGTGGCTGCACTGTGTGAAAGGTCCTTGTTGCCTGCAATACCCCTGGACCTAGGAAGGCTGCATTCTTCAGAGAGAGGGCCACTGTGGTGGCAGCAAAAAGTACCACCCAGGACAGCATGGTCAGTGAAGGTCCAGGCAGCAATCTTAGCATCCCTGTGAGAGGGGAGATAACTTCTGCAGTATGCAGATAACCTCTTTATCTGCACCCCCTTCACAGGACTCCAGGGTCACTAGGGCTCATCAGGGAAAGGGAACCCAGAAGCCTGGCATGCCGGCAAAAGCATAAAAATTTTTTACCAGTCAGACTTCAGGCCTCTCTCTCTCTATGCAAACCATTTGTAGGAATGGTAAAAATCACTGTATTCTCTGCCCCTCCATGAATGACTTCTGATTTCCCTTCTTGAATTTTCCTTTCTCTGAGCTACCTCTGGAGACTTTAAGTGTTTTAAAAACTCCTTACCACCTCTTTAAAAATACCTCATATGCTCATGGTTAAGTCATAACCTTAGTTAAGACTTATTGGTTTCACCTGTGAGGTTACTTTTGATAATGTTCAAAGGCCAGAAATATTGTTCGTTTGGGCTGGATAAAGTAGGGTAATAAGAGATGTAAGAGCATTTTTTTTTAAGAGCGCTATGGTTAAAAGTCAGCTTAATTAAAAGCAGATAGCCAAGCAGATACATATATTACAGTGTAAATGTTCATGAATATCAAGCAGAATGAGAGTTAACTGAATGGACTGAACTAATAGAAGAGTGAAGTAATCTTTTTGACTTTTTGCAAAATCTTTGTTTTTCAGAGCCAAGAAAACTTTTCTTTTGAGCTATTTACTACAGCTTTTCACAATTCAGTATACTCCTGTGAACAAAATTTGGAGCATATTTGTTTCTCTCTACCTGATTTCTCCAGAATTTGGAAACTATTTGTGAGTATTCTTAATGCGTGGCAATATAGTTATTGGCATAAGTACAATTAGAATGTTTTCTTTTGCGACAGTACACCATGGTAGAAACTGGCTGTTTTACCAGGGCTTTGACTGGAATGGCATGCTTTCCTTTAAGGAATCAAGCTTGACTTATAGTGCCAATACAAGTCCCTTGGGGAGTCTGGCCTCATACCTTGTCTACACAGTCCCTGTACAGGGACCTAACCTGTGGTGAGTAAAGAATGTCACTGTCTAACAGGCCCAGGTGCCCCAAGTTTTCTAGAGACCTCAGAGGAGAGAAATCTACCCTCCTCATAGGTATTTGAGGGTACAAAACCATGGCTGTGCTTGGCTTTTAAAATGTCTTATCTGAGATTTCTTATGGAACGGAGTTCCATCAAAGCCAATTTTAAAAGCCTATGTAAAAATAATTATCCTTGCTGCACTTTATGCAAACAATCAGGCCAAATATAATAAGACTGAAGTTTATTTTGCAAACAAATCATTCCTATCCTGATTTTAATAAAAAGGAGGATTGTAAAGAGAAAACCTATGTTTCACAATTTATGGTACACCTACTATTACATTCTAATGTCATTAGTTGTTTTTAAGTTTTTGTCCGCATTTTAGCCTAACCCTGCTTATTTCTGTGAACCAACCAGTGATCTCTCGCTGCAGCTCAGAAGAAACAAAGGAGATGGGTTATTTAGAAATCTGGACCAATATTTGAGTTCTGGGCACACTGAAATAAGTTGGCAGCCCAAGTCTTAGCAGGCATGACCATGGCCACCAGTTACCTGGGTGTGTTGGCAGCCTCAATTTTTTGGAGCTGTCCTCATTCCCTTATTTTACTTTGGTCCATGTCTTCTAAATCTAGTAACACGATTTGTCTCCTGTTGCCTTCAGGCCATCAAGCTTCAGATCAGTGTGGGATACTGTCCTCTCAATATTCAAGAGGCACCCCTCTACATGGGACCCCTAGACTGCCCATCAGTGGGACAGGAAGGCAAACTCCTGCCCCTGTCGCCCTTAGACCTTGCTAGATACCACTTTCACCAACCCACGGAGTCACCCTGCTGCCCTGACAGCTAGCAAGAGGCCAAGACCTGCGAACCACCACAGCCCCTTTGTCAGTGGGAAGCAGTTACAGAAGACTGACCTTTGTCTAATTTCCTTCAAAGATCTGAGGTCTTGGGCTCTTGAGGGGGAAAATTTTACAGGTAGTTAGACAGGCATGAGCCAGGCAGGAGAGGGCTCTCCCCCACCCCCTAGGAAAGTCAGGTGATGGTTCAGCAAGTATCACATTGCCTCTGTAAAGGTGATAAACTGGCTGCCAGGGCCAGGGAGAGGCCATTTTCTGATGGTCCATACCTGTTACACTAAAGTGTTAATTGAATGCAGATGTCAGGGAGGAGCAACTTCCAGGGCATGTGCATCAAGAGACAAAACAGTGGAATATGTCCTGGGGACACTCCACCAGAAAGGGGAAGAAAAACCTCAGATTGGTACATATACAACTTCCTAAACACACTTTGTGTGCTTATTTTTCAAGCAGAAGGAAGGCACTGCACATGTGGACAGACTGCCCTAAGAGAAGAATCATGGAAAAGGGGTCAGCCTATAAAGTCCTAAGATCAAGGTTAAAGACCACACTTGACCTTCATGTCCCAACTTAGGTTTCTTCCAAACTTACTTTCCTTTCTTTCCTGTTCTAAAGCCCTTTTAAATAAATATCCACTCCTGCTCTGGAAAAAAGAATGAAACATTGTGCCTCATAAATCTCACATGTATCTATAGATCTAGTTCATTCTTATTAACTGTGCTAGCTTATTACTTTATACTTTATTTTGATTCTTCATCAGTCAACTTGATATACTGTGTTTCTATAGCTGTATATTCTTTGGAACACTTGGAAGAATTTCTATGTAGGACACATCTAATAGAGAATTGGTGGGAAATTTCAGCTTTTAAAGCAAGTTGCCTAAGTAATATTACAATATATGCTTTATTTGACAAAACTCTGGAATCTTTGAGAAATAATTCTACATGTCAAAGCTCAAAACTATTAAAAAGACCTAGAGATTCAAAGACACTTGATCTTTTCTAAAAAAAAAAAAAAATCAGGTCAGCACCTGGCATTCAGAGACTCACCTGGGTATTTCAGATGTTTGTTGGCCTTGGCGTCACATCCCTAGATGACTTGGTCACAACACTCTGGATTCCTGGGCAGCAGCTGTCAGCTAAGAGGGCTGGTGGGGGCTGCTTCAGCACAGCATCTTCCTGAGGATTTTCAGGGTCCTCTTGCACGGTTTCTTTTTCTTCCTTTTTCTAGAGACAAGATCTTGCCATGGTACCCAGGCTGGTCTTGAATCCCTGGGCTCAGAGAGATCTTCCTGCCCTGGCTTCCCAAAGTGCTAAGATTACAGGTGTGAGCCATTGTGCCTGGCTTTATGTACTGTGTCTTTAAATGCCTTTCAATTAAAAGCTCCTGCCTTTATACTGGGCTGCTTTTGAGATGTACAAAGGCCAGGCTGATGTTGCTGCACCACCCTTCACAGGCAGAGCTTCTTCGGTGGGGCTGGCTGCTGAGGAGATACAGCTGGGTCCTGGTAGGCCATGCTTCACAACCTGCAGATACTGCTCTGGTCCATGGAGGAGAGAGTTTTGCAAGAGTAGCCTTTAGAACCCCCCATCCAAATTGTCACTGCTGTGGGGCTTTGTGGTTACTCTGTTCTTGTTGGCTATATTGACTCTCAGGGGAACAATGCCTGAAGGGCTGGGCAAGAGCCTCCTTCTTCTGAAGGCAAAATGTCATTACACTTTGCATGATGTGATTTGAGCAGTGCTCCTGCAATCTTTATGCTTGTTGGTTTTTCAATCCATATTCTATGGAGTCAGTCTTTTCAAGGCCACCGTAAACTATATGGTCAGGAGCTCAGGAGCTGTAACACATGTGGACACTGCTTCTGTATGAGAAGGGACCAAGAGCTCATGGAGCCTTCCTGTAGACAGTCTTATTTTTCTTCTTCTTTTTAATTTTTCATAGACAGGGTCTTACTCTGTCACCCAGGCTGGAGTGTAGTGGAATGATCACGGCTCACTGCAGCCTCCACCTCTGAGGTTCAAGTGATCCTTTCACTTCAGCCTCTGAAGTAGCTGGGACCATAGGCACAAGCCACTATGCCTGGCTAAATTTTTTTTTTTTTTTCTGTAGAGATGGGATCTTCCAGTATTGCCCTGGCTGGTCTCAAACTGCTGGGCTCAAGTGATCCTCCTACCTCAGCCTCCTGAGTAGCTGGGACCACAGGAGCACACCATCATGCCCAGCTAATTTTTTTAAAAAGTTTTTTTACAGAGACAGGGACTCACCATGTTGCCCAGGCTTTTCTTGAACTCCTGGGCTCAAAAAATGTCACCTGGCTTTTTTTTTTTTTTCTCTCTCTTTCTTTTCTTAATGTGGAGGCTTCTGGTAAGGGCTCTGCCTTGTGCTACTGTGTGGGTGACTGTGGGCCTGACCTGCGACTGTGTTTCTCTAACACTTAGCACTACTTTGCAGAGCTGCATCCTTGGTTCCCTGCTGCAGACCCTTGTCCACTCCTCAACTTAAAGTTGCTGCATTTGGGTCCTGGGTTGCTCTGAAGCCCTTTCCTGCATATCTTGCCCCAGAGGCAGCAGGGGTGAGTCGGCAGCTATATGGAGAGACATGTGCTGCAGCTGAGAGCACAATGGCTTTCCATTATTCTGAGGCAGTTGACTCTGCAGCTGTGACTGAGCCGAGGACCACTGCTTCCCTAGATCCCAAGGACCCGAGTCCACTGGGAGCTGTTCCTGCAACATCATCCCCTCTAAGTAATTCTGAGGCTGTTGGTGCTGCTGCAGGTGATACTGCCAATCATTCTGCTGCTGTTCTCCCAGCACTGAGAGACAGAATGAGCAAAGACAATGGTCTTTCTTCACCCCATATGCACCTTGAGCGTAATCCAAAAGGAAGGGACTTGCATGCTGGCTTTCCCTGGTTTCAGTCCTTTCTCCATGAAAATATGGCACAGAAGATGGGGGAGGATGAAGGCATTCTGCAGAGGTGTAGCTGAGAAAATGATAGGCAGTAGAATCCCCACTTCCAGAATGCCCACTTCCTGTGTCACCTGCATACCCCATAGCACAGCCTGGATGCTTTTCAGTGCCTGTGACCAGATAGGAGCTCTGGGAGGCCACCTGTTGACTGGGAATCCTTTGTTTCTCCGGATAGGAGCACTGGGAACCCACCTGTTGACTGGGAATCCCTGGTTTCTCCAGATAAGAGCATTGGGGGCCCACCTGTTGACTGGGAGTCTCTTGGTTCTCCAAAGAGAAGCAATTGTAGCCCATCTCTTGACTGGGAATCCACTGTTTCTCCAGAAGGGAGCAACCAGCTCTTCTCATCAGAGCCCTCTGGGCACCAGAGAGGCTCTGCTTGGTGGCATAGTTGTGAGCTGCAGCCTGGGTCTCCTGGCAGCTTAAAAATGAATGGGCTTGGACTGGAAAATCATGCTTTTTCTGAAGAACAAATATTCTGCGTCTTTCTGCAGGTGGAAGTCTGGCTCTTTTATTCTGGAACCAATTCTAGAGAGAAAAGATAATATTGTTTTATCAACTCTACTTATCTGAATATATTCTTATATGCATTCCTTAATGTAGGAGGATTTTTCTATTTAAGCCTCTTCCAAGCAGAGTCCCTGACTTGCCTGCTGACATTAAAGCATATAAAAAATAAAGGCAATCTGTCCTAGAGGTACATGTGATAACACAGGTCATGCATTGCGCATTTCTAGAACCATAACCTCCTTCACTGGAGACAGTGACACCATGGTTTACATGTGAACCTTGGCTTCCCAGAATCTCTCCCCAACCTGTTTGTGACCCATTTGCAATGTTCTCCTGCTTGTTCACTAAGAGACCCACTATGTGCTACAGAAGAGGCTCCCAGCTGTCCCACCTAGTCATGCATAGCTCACACAACCCTGCTACTTTACTCATACTCTCCCGCCAAGGAGAATTAGTGGTGTATTTTCTGACATACACATTTCTGTTCCTTTTCTTCACTTTTTTTTTTTTTGGACAGAGTTTTGCTCTTGTTGCCCTGGCTGGAGTGCAATGGTGGGATCTCAGCTCACTGCAACCTCCGCCTCCTGGATTCAAGTGATTCTCCTACCTCAGCCTCCCGAGTAGCTGGAATTACAGGTGCACCACCATGCCCGGCTAATTTTTTTTGTGTTTTTAGTATAGACGGGGTTTCGCTATGTTGGCCAGGCTGGTCTCGAACTCCTGACCTCAGGTGATCTGCCCGCCTCAGCCTCCCAAAGTGCTGGGATTACAGGCATGAGCCACCACATCTGGCCCACATTTCTGTTTCTTATATGTACATAATTCTTACATGCATTGGTTCACGGGTTACAACTAAAGAGTGCAATTGTTTGAATAACTTCTTGACCATCTATTTGTTGTATGACTCTCTGAGGGAAAAAAAAAACATTTTTCCTCTGCTCTCACACCACAACAATCAACAGAGAAAGGCCTGTGTGAGCAAATGTGTTTTTCCACACACCAGGCAAACAGTCAGTTCTGCAGTGCACACCAGGTGGGTGTCCTTCAATTCAATTCTGACACTATGTACCTGGAAATACTGTCAAATCCCACAGGTCGAGGGCTCAGTCCTGCAAGACTGCCCCTCCTTCAGATGCCAGTTGCAAGTCTGGGCTTCTGAAACTTTTGGCTGACTGGCTTCAGGTCAGGGCTCCTGTTGACCTCCTCTCTGGGTTTGATTAACTTGCCAGAGTGGCTCACAGAACTAAGTGAAACACTTAGGTTTACCAGTTGATTAGAAAGGATATTACAAAAGATACAGATGAAGAGATGCATAGGGTGAGATATGGGGGAAGGGATGCAGAGCTTTCCTGCCCTCCCTGGATAAGCCACCTCCAGGAACTTCCACACATTCAAGTATCTGGACCCTCTTCAAACTCAGTGTCTTTGTTTTTTTCTGGAGGCTTTATTGTATGGTCATGATTGATTCAGCCATTGGCTATTGGTGATCAACTTAACCTTCAGCTCCACCTCCTCTCCAGAAGTTGGAGGGTGGGGCTGAAAGTCTCAATTTTCTAATCCTGCCTGGAGCTTTCCAGCTTTCATCCTGAAGCTACTAGGGGCTACCCACCCATCATTCAGTTCATTAGTAGACAACTCTCAGATTTATATCTTAGCTAAGTGCTCTCCCAACCCTTCAGAATTGCATATTCAACTGTTCACTTAGTGTTTCCACTTGGATGTTTATCTGACATATGAAACTTCTTGTGTCCAAAATGTAAACTTTGATTTCTCTGACACACCTGTCCCTCCCTAGGTCCCTTCCTTAGTAAAAGGCAACTTTCATCTTCCATAGACTTAAGTCAAATGTCCAAGTAACCTTTGAGTCCACCTTACCTTTCACAGCATAACCGACACATAGTAAACTTTGTCAGCTCCATCTCAAACATCTACAGTCTCATTAGTCCCATCCACCTGCACAGCTAGCAAGCTGGCCCAAACCACCGTCACCACCACTAACTACAGCAGCATCAACTCATCCACTGCTTCCAAATTTGCCTCACGGCAGTCTAGTTTTTACAATACATACTCACTGTATTTTCACAAGTACATAATACTATTTTCTTATGCGATGAAATGCTATATACTGCTTAATTCTTTACATTTTTCATATTGTTATGTGCATGTGTACAATTTTCTCTCAAACTGGTTATGGATACCAACGTTTGAGACTGTCTCAGGCCCTCATATATATAAAACGGTGTAGTATTTGCATATATACTATGCACGTTCTCTCATATGCTTTAAACCATCTCTAGATGACTTACAATACCTGATACCTAATATAACACAAATGCTACATAAATATTTCTTATTCTGTATTGTTTTAACATTTGTGTCATTTTAAAATTTTTGTATTGTTATTTGCTCCCCACACCCACCCCCGCGACCTCCCCTCACTTTTTTTTTTGAAACAGGGTCTCATTCTGTCACGCAGGCTGGAATGCAGTGGTATGATCAGGGCTGGAAGCGTGAGCCACAGCACCCATCCTATTTTCATTTTTTAACTTTCCAAATATTTTTCATTTGTGGTTAGTTAAATCTGTGCATGTGGACCCAGTGGATATGGAGGATTAACTGTATATACATATGTATTTTGATTGTGCTTTCCCATTTCTTTGAATTCTGTACCTTCCTATCCAATCCCCTGCATTCTACCTCCATCTGTACTTATTGCCCTTTAATTTTATATGGAACAGCTGGATGTGGTGACTCACGCTTGTAACCCCAGTACTTTGGGACGCTGAGGCGGGTGGATCTCTTGACCCCAGGAGTTCAAGACCAGCCTGGGCAACATGGCAAGACCCCATTTTTTACAAAACATACAAAGCCTGGTGGGGTGGTGTTTGCCTGTAGTCCCAGCTACTCAGGGGACTGAGGTGGGGGAATCACCTGAGCCTGGAAAGTGAAGGCTGCAGTGAGCCGTGATTGTGCCACTGTGAAGCTGCCTGTGTGATAGGAGTGAGACCTTGTCTAAAAAAAAAAAAATCTAGGAAATATACATATGAGGTCTTGAACTTACATCTATCACATTTACCGGACAATCAAATTTGATGGCCAGTGTTTTCCTAGTTGTGTAATCAGGATAACAGTTCTCTCCAAATATTTCCTTAAGTTCCTGCAATAATTCTTCAGAAAATTTATGTCGCTTTTTTGTTTTTCTTTTATTCTTTCTTTGTCTTTCTTCATTATGATGATCCTCTTCAGCTGGGAAACCTGACAAAAATATAAGTAGCGAGAAGAGCATTAGAGAATATTGGTAATAACCAGACCAAAGAAGAGTTCCCAACAGTGTTAGCATCATAGATTCCCTCCCCTTCCCAAGATGAAATCCAGGTGTGACTTCATAGCTACTTACAATAATAAAATTACAAATGAAAGCAGGAATTGGCTAACTCTAGGCCTATGGGCCAGATCCACCCAGTTGCCTGTTTTTGTAAATAGAGTTTTATCAAAACACCATCACATTCATTCACTTATGCATTGCCTATGGCTGTTTTCAAGCCACAACAGCAGGCTTAGTAGTTGAGGCTCAGAGGTGTCTAGGGTCCACACAGCCTAACATATTTACTATCTGGATTTGAGAATTTATATTTAAAATTAGAACTAATTGCAGAAGAATATTTTATTATTTCATCACCGTAAGGTACAACAGGAAAAACTGATCTATACTGATTGGAAGGCAGGACATGGGCTACTGAGGGAACGGAATCGGAGCCTGAAAGGGAGCAAACAGAGGCCTCTGGGTGCCACTAAGTTCTCTTTATCTGAGTGCTGAGTTCCATGAGTGTAGTTGATTTGTGAACATTCGTTAAATTAAACATGTATAAATATTTGCTATTTTTGGCATGCATGCTATATTTCAATTAAATCCTTCTTTTGAGCCAAGATGGCCAAATAGGAACAGCTACAGTCTACAGCTCCCAGCGTGAGCAACACAGAAGACAGGTGATTTCTCCATTTCCAACTGAGGTACTGGGTTCATCTCACTGGGGAGTGTTGGAAAGTGGGTACAGGACAGTGGGTGCAGTGCACCGAGTGTGAGCCGAAGCAGGGCGAGGCATCACCTCACTCGGGAAGTGCAAGGGGTCAGGGAATTCCCTTTCCTAGTGAAAGAAAGGGGTGACAGACGGCACCAGGAAAATCGGGTCACTCCCACCCTAATACTGCGCTTTTCCAATGGTCTTAGCAAACGGCACACCAGGAGATTATATGCCGCACATGGCTCGAGGGTCCTACGCCCATGGAGCCTCGCTCACTGCTAGCACAGCAGTGTGAGATCAAACTGCAAGGCGGCAGCGAGCCTGGGGGAGGGGCGCCTGCCATTACCCAGGCTCGCTTAGGTAAAAAAAGCTGCCAGGAAGCTCAAACTGGGTGGAGCCCACTGCAGCTCAAGGAGGCCTGCCTGCCTCTCTAGACTCCACCTCTGGGGGCAGGGAACAGCCAAATAAAAGGCAGCAGAATCATCTGCAGACTGAAATGTCCCTGTCTGATAGCTTTGAAGAGAGTAGCGGTTCTCCCAGCACGCAGCTGGAAGTCTGAGAACGGACAGACTGCCTCCTCAAGTGGGTCCCTGACCCCTGAGTAGCCTAACTGGGAGACACCCCCCAGTAGGGGCAGACTGACACCTCACACGGCCAGGTACTCCTCCGAGATAAAACTTCCAGAGGAATGATCAGGCAGCAACATTTGCTGCTCACCAATATCCGCTGTTCTGCAGCCTCTGCTGCTGATACCCAGGCAAACAGGGTCTGGAGTGGACCTCCGGCAAACTCCAACAGACCTGTAGCTGAGGGTCCTGACTGTTAGAAGGAAAACTAACAATCAGAAAGGACATCCACACCAAAACCCCATCTGTACGTCACCATCATCAAAGACCAAAGGTAGACAAAACAACAAAGATGGGGAAAAAACAGAACAGAAAAACCGGAAACTCTAAAAATCAGAGCACCTCTCCTCCTCCAAAGGAACGCAGCTCCTCACCAGCAATGGAACAAAGCTGGTTGGAGAATGACTTTGACGAGTTGAGAGAAGAAGGCTTCAGAGGATCAAACTACTCCGAGCTAAAGGAGGAAGTTCGAACCCATGGCAAAGAAGTTAAAAACCTTGAAAAAAAATTAGATGAATGGCTAAGTAGAATAACCAAAGCAGGGAAGTCCTTAAAGGACCTGATGGAGCTGAAAACCACGGCATGAGAACTATGTGATGAATGCACAAGCCTCAGTAGCCGAGTCGATCAACTGGAAGAAAGCGCATCAGTGATGGAAGATCAAATGAATGAAATAAAGCGAGAAGAGAAGTTTAGAGAAAAAAGAATAAAAAGAAATGAACAAAGCCTCCAAGAAATATGGGACTATGTGAAAAGACCAAATCTACGTCTGATTGGTGTACCTGAAAGTCACAGGGAGAATGGAACCAAGTTGGAAAACACTCTGCAGGATATTATCCAGGAGAACTTCCCCAATCTAGCAAGGCAGGCCAACATTCACATTCAGGAAATACAGAGAACACCACAAAGATACTCCTCAAGAAGAGCTACTCCAAGACACATAATTGTCAGATTCGCCAAAGTTGAAATGAAGGAAAAAATGTGAAGGGCAGCCAGAGAGAAAGGTCGGGTTACCCACAAAGGGAAGCCCATCAGACTAACAGTGGATCTCTCGGCAGAAACTCTACAAGCCAGAAGAGAGTGGGGGCCAATATTCAATATTCTTAAAGAAAAGAATTTTCAACCCAGAATTTCATATCCAGCCAAACTAAGCTTCATAAGTGAAGGAGAAATAAAATCCTTTCCAGACAAGCAAATGCTGATTTTGTCACCACCAGGCCTGCCCTAAAAGAGCTCCTGAAGGAAGCACTTAACATGGAAAGAAACAACTGGTACCAGCCACTGCAAAAACATGCTCAATTGTTAAAACCATCGAGGCTAGGAAGAAACTGCATCAACTAATGAGCAAAATAACCAGCTAACATCATAATGACAGGATCAAATTCACACATAACAATATTAACCTTAAATGTAAATGGGCTAAATGCTCCAATTAAAAGACACACACTGGCAAATTGGATAAACAGTCAAGACCCATCAGTATGCTGTATTCAGGAAACCCATCTCACGTGCAGAGACACACATAGGCTCAAAATAAAGGGATGGAGGAAGATCTACCAAGCAAATGGAAAACAAAAAAAGGCAGGGGTTGCAATCCTAGTCTCTGATAAAACAGACTTTAAACCAACAAAGATCAAAAGAGACAAAGAAGGCCATTACATAATGGTAAAGGGATCAATTCAACAAGAGCTAACTATCCTAAATATATATGCACCCAATACAGGAGCACCCGGATTCATAAAGCAAGTCCTTAGAGACCTACAAAGAGACTTAGACTCCCACAGAATAATAATGGGAGACTTTAACATCGCACTGCCAACATTAGACAGATCCAAGAGACAGAAAGATATCCAGGAATTGAACTCAGCTCTGCACCAAGCGGACCTAATAGACATCTACAGAACTCTCCACTCCAAATCAACAGAATATACATTCTTCTCAGCACCACACCACACCTATTCCAAAATTGACCACATTAGTTGGAAGTAAAGCACTCCTCAGCAAATGTAAAAGAACAGAAATTATAACAAACTGTCTCTCAGACCACAGTGCAATCAAACTAGAACTCAGGATTAAGAAACTCACTAAAAACTGCTCAATTACATGGAAACTGAACAACCTGCTCCTGAATGACTACTGGGTAAAAACAAAATGAAGGCAGAAATAAAGATGTTCTTTGAAACCAATGAGAACAAAGACACAACATACCAGAATCTCTGGGACACATTCAAAGCAGTGTGTAGAGGGAAATTTATAGCACTAAATGCCCACAAGAGAAAGCAGGAAAGATCTAAAATTGACACCCTAACATCACAATGAAAAGAACTAGAGAAGCAAGAGCAAACACATTCAAAAGCTAGCAGAAGGCAAGAAATAACTAAGATCAGAGCAGAACTGAAGGAAATAGAGACACAAAAAAACCTTCAAAAAAATCAATGAATCCAGCACCTGGTTTTTTGAAAAGATCAACAAAATTGATAGACTGCTAGCAAGACTAATAAAGAAGAAAAGAGAGAAGAATCAAATAGACGCAATAAAAAGTGATAAAGGGGATATCATCACTGATGCCACAGAAATACAAACTACTATCAGAGAATACTATAAACATCTCTACGCAAGTAAACTAGAAAATCTAGAAGAAATGGATAAATTCCTAGACACATACACCCTCCCAAGACTAAACCAGGAAGAAGTTGAATCTCTGAATAGACCAATAACAGGCTCTGAAATTGAGGCAGTAATAGCTTACCAACCAAAAAAACTCCAGGACCAGATGGATTCACAGCCGAATTCTACCAGAGGTGCAAGAAGAGCTGGTACCATTCTTTCTGAAACTATTCCAATCAATAGAAAAAGAGGGAATCCTCCCTAACTCATTTTATGAGGCCAGCATCATCCTGACACCAAAGCCTGGCAGAGACACAACAAAAAGAGAATGTTAGACCAATATCCCTAATGAACATCAATGCAAAAATCCTCAATAAAATACTAGCAAACTGAATCCAGCAGCACATCAAAAAGCTCATCCACCATGATCAAGTGGGCTTCATCCCTGGGATGCAAGGCTGGTTCAACATACGCAAATCAATAAACGTAATCCAGCATATAAACAGAACCAATGACAAAAACCACATGATTATCTCAATAGATGCAGAAAAGGCCTTTGACAAAATTCAACAGCCCTTCATGCTAAAAACTCTCAATAAATTAGGTATTGATGGGACGTATCTCAAAATAATAAGAGCTATTTATGACAAACCCACAGCCAATATCATACTGAATGGGCAAAAACTGGAAGCATTCCCTTTGAAAACTGGCACAAGACAGGGATGCCTTCTCTCACCACTCCTATTCAATGTAGTGTTGGAAGTTCTGGCCAGGGCAATCAGGCAGGAGAAAGAAATAAAGGGTATTCAATTAGGAAAAGAGGAAGTCAAATTGTCCCTGTTTGCAGATGACATGATTGTATATCTAGAAAACCCCATTGTCTCAGCCCAAAATCTCCTTAAGCTGATAAGCAATTTCAGCAGTCTCAGGATACAAAATCAGTTAGCAAAAATCACAAGCATTCTTATACACCAATAACAGACAAACAGAGAGCCAAATCATGAGTGAACTCCCATTCGCAGTTGCTTCAAAGAGAATAAAATACTTAGGAATCCAACTTACAAGGGATGTGAAGGATCTCTTCAAGGAGAACTATAAACCACTGCTCAATGAAATAAAAGAGGATACAAACAAATGGAAGAACATTCTATGCTCATGGGTAGGAAGAATCAATATCATAAAAATGGCCATACTGCCCAAGGTAATTTATAGATTCAATGCCATCCCCATCAAGCTACCAATGACTTTCTTCACAGAATTGGAAAAAACTACCTTAAAGTTCATATGGAACCAAAAAAGAGCCCACATTGCCAAGTCAATCCTAAGCCGAAAGAACAAAGCTGGAGGCATCACACTACCTGACTTCAAACTATACTACAAGGTTACAGTAACCAAAACAGCATGGTACTGGTACCAAAACAGCATGGTACTGGTACCAAAACAGAGGTATAGACCAATGCAACAGAACAGAGCCCTCAGAAATAATGCCACATATCTACAACCATCTGATCTTTGACAAACTTGACACAAACAAGAAATGGGGAAAGGATTCCCTATTTAATAAATGGTGCTGGGAAAGCTGGCTAGCCATGTGTAGAAAGCTGAAACTGGATCCCTTCCTCACACTTTATACAAAAATTAATTCAAGATGGATTAAACACTTAAACGTTAGACCTAAAACCATAAAAACCCTAGAGGAAAACCTAGGCAATACCATTCAGGACATAGGCATGGGCAAGGACTTCATGTCTAAAATACCAAAAGCAATGGCAACAAAAGCCAAAATTGACAAATGGGATCTAATTAAACTATAGAGCTTCTGCACAGCAAAAGAAACTACCATCAGAGTGAACAGGCAACCTACAGAATGGGAGAAAATTTTTGCAACCTACTCATCTGACAAAGGGCTAATATCCAGAATCTACAATGAACTCGAACAAATTTACAAGAAAAAATCAAACAACCCCATCAACAAGTGGGTGAAGGATATGAACAGACACTTCTCAAAAGAAGACATTTATGCAGCCAAAAGACACATGAAAAAATGCTCATCATCACTGGCCATCAGAGAAATGCAAATCAAAACCACAATGAGATACCATCTCACACCAGTTAGAATGGCGATCATTCCAAAGTCAGGAAACAACAGGTGCTGGAGAGGATGTGGAGAAATAGGAACACTTTTACACTGTTGGTGGGACTGTAAACTAGTTCAACCATTGTGGAAGTCAGTGTGGCGATTCCTCAGGGATCTAGAACTAGAAATGCCATTTGACCCAGCCATCCCATTACTGGGTATATACCCAAAGGATTATAAATCATGCTGCTATAAAGACACATGCACACGTATGTTTATAGCAGCACTATTCAGAATAGCAAAGACTTCGAACCAAGCCAAATGTCCAACAACGATAGACTGGATTAAGAAAATGTGGCACATATACACCACAGAATACTATGCAGCCATAAAAAATGGTGAGTTCATGTCCTTTGTAGAGACACGGATGAAGCTGGAAACCATCATTCTCAGCAAACTATCACAAGGACAAAAAAACCAAACACCGCATGTTCTCACTCATAGGTGGAAATTGAACAATGAGAATACATGGACACAGGAAGGGGAACATCACACACCCGGGCCTGTTGTGGGTTGGGGGGAGGGGGGAGGGATAGCATTAGAAGATATGCCTAATGTTAAATGATGAGTTAGTGGGTGCAGCACACCAACATGGCACATGTATATATATGTAACTAACCTGCACATTGTGCACATGTACCCTAAAACTTAAAGTATAATAATAAGAATGCAGTGGCGTGGTCTCAGATCACTGCAATCTCTGCCTACTGGGTTCAAGCTATTCTTGCACCTCAACCTTTGGAGTAGCTGGGACTACACATAGGCACCACTGTACCTTCCTTTTTTTTTTTTTTTTTAGACGGACTCTCGCTCTGTCGCCCAGGCTGGAGTGCAGTGGCACCATCTTGGCTCACTGCAAGCTCCGCCTCCCGGGTTCACGCCATTCTCCTGCCTCAGCCTCCCAAGTAGCTGGGACTACAGGCACCCGCCACCACGCCCTGATAATTTTTTGTATTTTTAGTAGAGACCGGGTTTCACCGTGTTAGCCAGGATGGTCTCAATATCCTGACCTCGTGATCCACCCGCCTCGGCCTCACAAAGTGCTGGGATTACAGGAGTGAGCCACCGTGCCCGGCGTCTTTTTTTTTTGTAGAGATAATACCTTGCTATGTTGCCTAGGCTGGTTTCAAACTCCTGGGTTCAATTGATCCCCCTGCTTTGGCCTCCTTGTTTTATTATTACTCTGTATTTTTACTTTAGGCATACAGCCAGTCATACTAAATTGGATAAACACTTAAATGTATATATTAGAAAATTATAATCAATGACCTAAATTTCCAAAGAAAGAATTTACTGAAAATGTACAAAATTACCAAAAGAGGAAGCAGTAGGGAGGAGGAAAATTAATGAAAATTAATGAAAGAGGTAAAACTTATGGAACAATTGAGAAGGTTAAGAAAGATACACAAGAACTGGTACTTTGTAATGGAAAGTAATACATCTTAATAAAATTCTATAGGATGCATTAGGTAGTTCATACATTCTTTTCTCCACTTAAAGTGTTGACTTTAAGTAGATGACCCTTGTATGGGACTCACGCTGCCATTTTACATTTGAAATTCAAGAGTCCAACTTCAAAGTACCCATGAATGCCCTAACACAATTTACCGGTGAAAAACAGCTGCTGCTCCAACAATCTGTACCTCTGTGTTTGTGCTTTAAACTTTGACACACTCTTGAGAAAAAGCAAGGGAAGTAGCATTATAAGAGAAAAAGCTGACGGGAACTTACCACCTGAAGTGCCATCCAAATTCATCTTGGGGCAGAAGACCTGGACTTCACCGAGATCAGCAGGCAACTGAGGCCAGCAAGCAACTGAGATCAGCAAGAAACTGAGCAGCTCCCAAAGACACAGACTATATATAGGGTCGAGATGACCCGCCCCTTTCTTAAATAGCTTTCAATTTAATCCCCTCATTAAATATTTAACACCTGCAGAAAGAAACTTGAACTAATTAGATTAAGTGGAAGTACAGATCGTAATAGGTGATTTTGTCTCTTTAATAATACCTTTTCAAATATGACTCTTGTTTAATTATTTTGATTTGGCTACATTAGTTTCTACATTATAAGAATGTCCTTACCTTACTTTGTATTTTTTGTTTTCCTCGGCTCTTCTGAAACCCACGTCTTTTCATCATTGCGATGGTGCTATCTATGTGTCAACTTGGCTGCTTTACACTCCCTATTTTTTCAATAAAACATGAATCTAGGCTGTTTTATTCATGTTGCTGTGAAGGTATTTTGTAGATGTGATTAGGTTATATAATCAGTTGACTTTCAGTAAATGAGAATATTTTGGATAAACTGAGTGGGTTCAATTCAATCAGTGAAAGGGCTTAAGGGCAAAGCTGAGGTTTTTCTGGAGGAAAGCGGGAAAGCACATCTGGATGGGCGTGGTGTCTCGTGCCTGTAATCCCCGCACTTTGGGAAGCTGAGGCAGGAGAATCACTTGAGCCTTGGAGTTCAAGACCAGCCTGGGCAACACAGGGAGACCCTATCTTATTTATATGAAAATTAAAAAATTTCCCACCCATGCTCAGCTGCTGCCTCAGGCGTTTCTGACTGGTTTTCTAAAGGGCTTGCCCTACAGGCTTTATTCTTGGCTATCCAGCCCCTACAATTACAGAGGTGAGTTCTATATTGCTATGATCTGAATGTTTATGTAGCCTCAAAATTCATAGGTCAATATCCTCCCCACCAAGGTAATGGTATTAGGAGGTGGGGCCTTTAGGAAGTGATTGAGTCACGGGGGCAGAGTCCTCTTGAAAGGGATTAGTGCCTTTATCAAAGAGAGCAGAGAGGGGGAGGGAGGGGAGAGACCTCTGTGATCCTTCTGCCATGTGAGGTTAAAGTGAGAAGACGGCTGTCTAGGAGGAAATGGGCCCTCACCAGACACCAAACCTGATTGTACTTCCCAATCTCCAGAACTGTGAGAAATAAATTTCTGTTGTTTATAAAGTAGCTGGTCTATAATATTTTGTTATAGCAGCCTAAATGGACTAAGGCACATATATGTCCCTCTATATATGTACGAGTAAGTATATGTATGTATGTATATGTATTTATATATTTATAGTATAAACACACGCACATACGTTTTATATAGCTCACTAGTTCACTATGGGATTTGACTTCAGAACACTACTGATTGTTTCTCTGATTGAACCCTGAATGATAAAGACCTTGGTATTGGAGGTGGTTCTGGAAGAACAGAACCTTACAGAGATATGTATGTTTATAAATATACAACTAAAAATAGGTATATTTAAAGTTATATACATCTTCTATTTATATAAGGACTCCAGTTCCAGTGGTAAAGAGGGCACTGGTAGTCCATGGCACGATGTGGCAAACATTGCCATTGGACAGCCCCAGCTGAGTGCCAAACTTAACCCGCAGCAGCGACGGACACTGAGTGACCCACTTAGAGTGCTAACATAGGGACAGATGAATTACGCTGGACCACTTCCTTTGTGGAAGAGTCACTGCATTGTTCTTATTGGAATAGATAATCTGGAGACAGATTTACCTTTCCTGCATGTAACACTTCATCAGAATTACTATTGTGGACTTAGGAATGTCTTATTTATCCTCATAGCCTTGACTTTGATCAAGGAACTCACTCCATAGCGAATAAAGTGTGGTAATGGTTAGGAGCGGTGGCTCACGCCTGTAATCCCAGCACTTTGGGAGGCCAAGGCGGGTGCATCACCTATGGCCAGGAGTTTGAGACCAGCCTGGCCAACCTGGTGAAACCCCGTCTCTACTAAAACTACAAAAATTAGCCAGGCATGTTAGCAGATGCCTGTAATCCTAGCTACTCAGGAAGCTGAGGCAGGAGAATCACTTGAACCTGGGAGGCAGAGGTTGCAGTGAGCCAAGACAGCACCATTGCACTCCAGCCTGGGTGACAGAGCGAGACTCTGTCTCAAAAAAAAAAAAAAAAAAGTGGTAAAGACTCATAATCTTTACTCAGCAGTTCAACTGTTAAATATCTAAAGCAACAGCTATAATTAGGAGAAAACATTTTCAAGGGCTAAATCACCTAGACAATGAAGCTACCTATTCAACTAATTTTATCTGTATATCCCTGCATTTAAATAAGTGACAGCCCATGATCACAATTAATCAAATATTAATAGTATACTTCAATTTATATTGTTTTATATATGCTATGGGAATAAAATAATTGAAATTATAATCAAATTTATCTACTAGTTTTTAACCTTCTCTAGGAAATTTCTTTTTTTCTTCCCCAAATCATGACAGCCTAAAAAAGAAAAATCATCATTTGTGTTACTTTTTGCACAACAGGGAATCTTTAAAGTACAATCATGGCTTAGAAATGCATTGCTTTATAAGTGAAGTGTAGAACTTGGGGACACTATATGCCATTCTATTTTTTGACAATGACATATTTTACTGTCAAAAAAGACAAGGATAGATCAGCCTCCCGAGTAGGTGGGACTACAGGCATGTGCCACCATACCCAGCTAATTTTTTTTTGTATTTGTGTTAGAGACAGGGTTTCTCTGTGTTGGCCAGTCTGGTCTTGGACTCCTGGCCTCAAATAATCTGCCCGCCTCAGCCTCTCCAAGTGCCACGATTACAGATGTGAGCCATCACGCCTGGCCATGCCTTTATCATTTTTACTCACAGATTAAGGCATAATTGACAAATAAAATTGTATATGTATATGGCATACATGATGTTTTGATATATGTGTGTATTGTGAAATGATTTCAATCCAGCCAATTAACATATTGTCATCTCACATACTTGTCATTTTTTCTTTTTTTTGTGGTGAGAACATTTAAGATCTGGTCTCTTAGCAATTTTTTTTTTTTTTTGAGATGGAATCTCGCTCTGTCACCATGCTGGAGTGCAGTGGCTTGATCTCTTCTCACTGCAACTTCCGCCTCCGGGTTCAAGTGATTCTCCTGCCTCAGCCTCCTGAGTAGCTGGGACAACAGTTGTATGCCACTAAACCCTGCTAATTTTTGTATTTTTAGTAGAGATGGAGCCTCACCATGTTGGCCAGGATGGTCTTGATCTCCTGACCTTGTGATCCGCCTGCCTCAGCCTCCCAAAGTGCTGGGATTACAGGAGCAATTTTTTTTTTTTTTTTTTTGAGATGGAGTCTTGCTCTGTAACCCAGGCTGGAGTGCAGTGACGCGATCTCAGCTCACTGCAACCTCCGCCACCCGGGTTCATGCCATTCTCCTGCCTCAGCCTCCCGAGCAGCTGGGACTACAGGCGCCCACCACCACGCCCAGCTACTTTTTTGTATTTTTAGTAGAGACGTGGTTTCACTGTGTTAGCCAGGATGATCTCGATCTCCTGACCTCGTGATCCACCCGCCTTGGCCTCCCAAAGTCCTGGGATTACAGGCGTGAGCCACCGCGCCTGGCCTGCAGGAGCAATTTTTAAGTATACAATATATTATCATTAACCATGTGGTACAATAGGTCTCCAGAATTTATTCATCTAACTGAAACTTTATACCTTCTGACTAACATCTCCCCATTCCTCCCACACCCCAGCCCCTGGCAACCACTATTCTACTCCCTGCTCCTTTATTCTTTTTAGTTTTTTCTTTGTTTTTTTGAGATGGGGGTCTTGCTATATTGCCTGGGCTGGAGTACAGTGGCTATTCACAAGCACCAACATAGTGATCCCCCTGCTTCAGTAGCTGGGACTACAGGTGTGCACCACCACACCTGGCCATCCTTTTAAAATATGGAATTTCGATTGTTGTTTAAAGGGCACATTTGTATTTTATTTTATTTTTGAGAGGGAGTCTCACTCTGCACCTAGGCTGGAATGCAGGGCATGATCTCAGCTCACTGCAATCTCCGCCTACTGGGTTCAAGCGATTCTCCTGCCTCAGCCTCCCGAGTAGCTGGGATTACAGGCATGTACCACCATGCCCTGCTAATTTTTGTATTTTTAGTAGAGACGGGATTTTGCCACGTTGGCCAGGCTGGTCTTGAACTCCTGACCTCAGGTGATCTGCCCGCCTTGGCCTCCCAAAGTGTTGGGATTACAGGTGTGAGCCACTGCATCCCCCCACAATTTTCTTTTATTATAGGAAGTTTAAAGCCAGTGATTCCTCTCCTTTCTTTCTGTGTCAGGCGAATAATCAAACCCACAGAGAAGCTCATGGTTTACTCCCAGATCCCAGTTCTAAGTATGCAGCAGAACCGCACCTAGAGCTAGGTCATCCTGCATTGGTATACTTACAAGATCATATACATATATTATTACATACATTATTATTTTTTGTGTGGTTGACACTATCCAGGGGAGGAAAATGATATGCGGATCAATATCACTTAAAATTCTGCTATATGGAATTTATTACAACAATACAATTTTTTTAATTTAAAAAGTGGTCACAGAATCTAACGTCTTAAGACAACGTAAAGTCAGCAAAAGCAGATAAATCAAATCGCATATTACTAGCTCGATATTATTTTCAATTGCATTTAATTTTTCAATCAGCTTTCTCAGATTGAAGTAGATCTATATGAATTTGGTTTTGATGTTGCAGATGATGATTGTGATAATAAGATAAAATGTCATGGTCCTTATAATTGAATCATGGCCGGGCGTGGTGGCTCACGCCTGTAATCCCATCACTTTGGAAGGCCGAGATGGGAGGATAACCTGAGGTCAGGAATTCAACACCATCCTGGCCAACATGATGAAACCCCCTCTCTACTAAAAATACAGGTGCCTGCCGGGCGTGGTGGCAGGCACCTGTAATAATCCCTGCTACTCAGGAGGCTGAGGCAGGAGAATCGCTTGAACCCGGGAGCCGGAGGTTGCAGTGAGCCGAGATCACGCCATTGCACTCCAGCCTGGAGTACAAGAGCAAGACTTCATCTCAAAAAATAAAAATAAAAAATAAAAATAAAATAACTGAATCTTACAGAGAAGTGTACTGTATCAGCCTAGTCATCTGCACTAGAAAACCACTTCTATCATAATTGCTGAATCAATATATTGTCTTAAATCTATTTGTTCAAAATAAATTTGTCAAAAGTCAAAGTCCCCATTTACAAACTTCACTGACTTACCAAGAATTTATTTTTCTGTCTATCATAAAAATTTTTTAGGCCAGGCATGGTGGCTCACGCCTGTAATCCCAGCACTTTGGGAGGCTGAGGCGGGTGGATCACCTGATGTCAGGAGTTCGAGACCAGCCTGGCCAACATGGCGAAACCCTGTCTCTACTAAAAACACAAAAAATTAGCCTAGTGTAGTGGCGGGTGCCTGTAATCCCAGCTACTTGGGAGGCTGAGGCAGGAGAATCACTTGAACCTGGGAGGCAGAGGTTGCAGTGAGTCGAGACCATGCCATTGTATTCCAGCCTGGGCGACAGAGTAAGACTCTGTCTCAAAAAACAAACAAACAAAAAAAAAAGAAATTAATGCAATTCATAGTTGGATGGTTGTTATTATTATTATTATTATTTTATTTTTAAAATATCGTTAAGGAGACCTAAGAAGATATAGTTGAACATTTCTCATTTTATCTTAAAAGTACCATTAAAGTGATTACTATTTATTGGCTGTCAGGGCAGTTTTGTCTTCTAATAAATGAAATATTTATGTGACAATATATACTTTTTAATCAGAAACCCAAATGCAATTGCGATGTAAAGTAGCAAATGAGTTAACAATTACAAAAGTAACCCTGCAAACAAAACCAAGATTACAATGGCTTGACAGTTAAAAGACTAGGATCAAGAAAATTACTCAGGAAATACCTGGCTGTAACTTCGAGCAAGAAGTTCCCATTTTAGAGAAATTTCTATGAAAAAAAATGCAGTAGTTAAAGAAATAAAAAACTTATAGTGACCAGAGACCATCACTTTGGAGGTAGAATTCAAAGAATACAAAACCAAGGCAGCACAGGATTCCAATAAATAAAAGGTACCATGACAACGTGGAATCTTTGTTCTTAAAGGGCCTCCATGGATATAAGATTTTTAGATGTAGGAAGATATTTTCATTGAGTTCAACTATTTACTCATATATATGTTTTACTCTTGTAACCAAGTACCCTACTTTCTTAAAAAAATACCTTTACCATTTCTTTTTTTCCTGTGTGTTCACCTCTTACTTAAGCTCCTTAGGGATGCAATGATAACCTTTACCTTCTCTCCACCAGGCACTTCCTGCATGGCAAGTTTATCTTACTAAATGTTTGCTTAGAAATTCTAATGACCAAATGTTGAACCAAACCAGGCACCCTCTGGAACTCCTCCCGACCAGGAGAATGCCTAGAGACAATGGTCAGTTTACAACCTAGTTCTGGCCAGATGGTGCCAGGCAGACCATCCCCTAGCTAAGAATAGAAGCAAGTCACATAGACCCTGCACCTCCTCGTGCCCCTCCCCTGCATGCCATTCATGACATGTCCCCCTTTAAAGCCCCTGCTTTTTGCCCCAAAAGATGAAGTGGTTTCCTTAAGGGAGGAGCCTGTACTGTTTCCCCTCAGCTAAGCTCTGGAATAGAAGTCACTTTCTTTTACCACCTCATGCTTGTTATCTAAATTTACAAGAAGCTGAACCTGCATTCAGTTACAATTTTGGTGGCCCATACAGGGACTGTTGTGTGTTCCAGGGGCCTGAGCTTGCTGGTCTGGTTTCTACTGGAGAGGGCATATGGCTGCCTGTGAACACCAGCTGCTTATGGCTAGCTGACCCCATGGCTGGAACATAAGGAATTTCTCTGAAGATGCCAAGATGCTTTTGTTTTTGGGAAACTGTCTTTCACTTCCTGGCATGATGCCTGCGGCTTTCAAAGCTTCGTTGGTACAAAGAAAATGAACTCTGAAGAAGGCAACCTTTGGAACTGGGTGAGCAAGTTGGAGTGTACCTGACCACCCCCTGCCTCTTTTGGAGTGTTGCTGCGGCTCTTTTCTATTTAGATTTGGCTGCCAGAAACAACATTTGAGCTTTTTCTGCATTTGTGTTTGTATGTGAATCACCCTTGAGGCATGGCTTGGTTTGGACTCGGTCATCTGGAAGAGCTATTTGGAACTGAGGCAGGAGATTTAGGACTAAACCCAGCCTCTTAACTGGGGATCTGTTTGGAAGCACTCCATTTGTTCGTGCCTTTGTGTATACTCCATTTGTATCACCTTTGCGTATAGGCCCTAATTGCTTCCTTTCCTTTTCACTTTATCTTCCTGATTATCTCAGAGAGCCACCTACAGCCTTAATCTTCTTGGCCAAAGGCACCCTTAGCTCTGTTTACCTTGACCAGTGATTTACGGAGGCGGGAGGGATTCATCCCACACCGTGCAGGTCTAGGATACTGTGGCTCTTCCTGATGGGAGATAAATGGGAGTGGTGAAGGTACCGCCCCCACACCACGTAGTGGCTTTAAGGCTCATAAATCTCCTTTTCTTTCTTTCTCTTCTTTTCCCTTCCTTTGAAGCCTGGCTCCTTTGCTGAGGCCTGCCAGGAACTTCATACTCTCATCCTCTTTGGGATTCCAGCTAGTTACATATTATGACCCATTTTTAATGCATGTTTTAAACGGATGGGCAAATTATAGCAAGAAAAATTCAGAGCTCAAATGGTTAGCCCGCAACTAACTGTAGAGTTAAACAGAGTCTTCTAAAGCTCTCTATCTTCCTCTCTTTTCTTTACGGTCTGCTTTGAATCTGCTGTTACTGAGTTGCTGGTGCTGAGATAAGACTCATTATTTGTGCTCTAAATGGAATGTAAACATTGGAAATTTGTTTGAAACGGAAGGAAAAATAAAAGAATAAAAGAGACTTAAAAAAAAAAAACAAACTGCCATAGAGACTGCTTTACTCAAATTTTGTTTCATTTATTTATTGAGACAAGGTATCACTTCATTGCCCGGGCTAGAGTGCAGTGGCATGGCCATAGCTCACTCCAGCCTCCATCTCCTGGGCTCAAGCAGTCCTTCTGCCTCAACCTTCCAAGTAGCTAGGACTACAGATGCGTGCCGCCATGCTCAGATAGTTTTAAAAAATTGTTCGTAGAGATGGGGTTCTTGCTATGTTGCTCAGGCCAGTCTTGAACTCCTATCTCAAGTAATCCTCCTGCCTTGGCCTTACCCAAATTTTGGTTCACAGTTTTCTTTTTTCTTTTTAATTATACTTTAAGTTTTAGGGTACATGTGCACAACGTGCAGGTTTCTTACATATATGTACATGTGCCAAGTTGGTGTGCTGCACCCATTAACTCGTCATTTAACATTAGGTATATCTCCTAATGCTATCCCTCCCCCCTCCCCCACCCCACAACAGGCCCCAGTGTGTGATGTTCCCTTTCCTGTGTCCATGTGTTCTCATTGTTTAATTCCCACCTATGAGTGAGAACATGCGATGTTTGGTTTTTTGTCCTTGTGATAGTTTGCTGAGAATGATGGTTTCCAGCTTCATCCATGTCCCTACAAAGGACATGAACTCATCATTTTTTATGGCTGCACAGTATTCCATGGTGTATATGTGCCACATTTTCTTAATCCAGTCTATCATTGTTGGACATCTGCCTTGGTTCGAAGTCTTTGCTATTGTGAATAGTGCCGCAATAAACATACGTGTGCGTGTGTCTTTATAGCAGCATGATTTATAATCCTTTGGGTATATACCCAGTAATGGGATGGCTGGGTCAAATGGTATTTCTGGTTCTAGATCCCTGAGGAATCGCCACACTGACTTCCACAATGGTTGAACTAGTTTATAGTCCCACCAACAGTGTAAAAGTGTTCCTATTTCTCCACATCCTCTCCAGCACCTGTTGTTTCCTGACTTTGGAATGATCGCCATTCTAACTGGTGTGAGATGGTATCTCATTGTGGTTTTGATTTGCATTTCTCTGATGGCCAGTGATGATGAGCATTTTTTCATGTGTCTTTTGGCTGCATAAATGTCTTCTTTTGGGAAGTGTCTGTTCATATCCTTCACCCACTTGTTGATGGGTTTGTTTGATTTTTTCTTGTAAATTTGTTCGAGTTCATTGTAGATTCTGGATATTAGCCCTTTGTCAGATGAGTAGGTTGCAAAAATTTTCTCCCATTCTGTAGGTTGCCTGTTCACTCTGATGGTAGTTTCTTTTGCTGTGCAGAAGCTCTATAGTTTAATTAGATCCCATTTGTCAATTTTGGCTTTTGTTGCCATTGCTTTTGGTATTTTAGACATGAAGTCCTTGCCCATGCCTATGTCCCAAATGGTATTGCCTACGTTTTCTTCTAGGGTTTTCATGGTTTTAGGTCTAACATTTAAATCTTTAATCCATCTTGAATTAATTTTAGTATAAGGTGTAAGGAAGGGATCCGGTTTCAGCTTTCTACATATGGCTAGCCAGTTTTCCCAGCACCATTTATTAAATAGGGAATCCTTTCCCCATTTCTTGTTTTTTGTCAGGTTTGTCAAAGATCAGATAGTTGTAGATATGCAGCATTATTTCTGAGGGCTCTGTTCTGTTCCATTGGTCTATATCTCTGTTTTGGTACTGGTACCATGCTGTTTTGGTTACTGTAGCCTTGTAGTATAGTTTGAAGTCAGGTAGCATGATGCCTCCAGCTTTGTTCTTTTGGCTTAGGATTGACTTGGCAATACGGGCTCTTTTTTGGTTCCATATGAACTTTAAAGTAGTTTTTTCCAATTCTGTGAAGAAATTCATTGGTAGCTTTATGGGGATGGCATTGAATCTATAAATTACCTTGGGTAGTATGGCCATTTTCATGATATTGATTCTTCCTATCCATGAGCATGGAAAGTTCTTCCATTTGTTTGTATCCTCTTTTATTTCATTGAGCAGTGGTTTGTAGTTCTCCTTGAAGAGGTCCTTCACATCCCTTGTAAGTTGGATTCCTAGGTATTTTATTCTCTTTGAAGCAATTGTGAATGGGAGTTCACTCATGATTTGGCTCTCTGTTTGTCTGTTATTGGTGTATAAGAATGCTTGTGATTTTTGCACATTGATTTTGTATCCTGAGACTTTGCTGAAGTTGCTTATCAGCTTAAGGAGATTTTGGGCTGAGATGATGGGGTTTTCTAGATATACAATCATGTCATCTGCAAACAGGGACAACTTGACTTCCTCTTTTCCTAATTGAATACCCTTTATTTCTTTCTCCTGCCTGATTGCCCTGGCCAGAACTTCCAACACTATGTTGAATAGGAGTGGTGAGAGAGGGCATCCCTGTCTTGTGCCAGTTTTCAAAGGGAATGCTTCCAGCTTTTGTCCATTCAGTATGATATTGGCTGTGGGTTTGTCATAAATAGCTCTTATTATTTTGAGATACGTCCCATCAATACCTAATTTATTGAGAGTTTTTAGCATGAAGGACTTTTGAATTTTGTCAAAGGCCTTTTCTGCATCTATTGAGATAATCATATGGTTTTTGTCATTGATTCTGTTTGTATGCTGGATTACGTTTATTGATTTGTGTATGTTGAAGCAGCCTTGCATCCCAGGCATGAAGTCCACTTGATCATGGTGGATGAGCTTTTTGATGTGCTGCTGGATTTGGTTTGCCAGTATTTTATTGAGGATTTTTGCATCGATGTTCATTAGGGATATTGGTCTAAAATTCTCTTTTTTTTGTTGTGTCTCTGCCAGGCTTTGGTATCAGGATGATGCTGGCCTCATAAAATGAGTTAGGGAGGATTCCCTCTTTTTCTATTGATTGGAATAGTTTCAGAAAGAATGGTACCAGCTCCTCCTTGTACCTCTGGTAGAATTTGGCTGTGAATCTCTCTGGTCCTGGAGTTTTTTTGGTTGGTAAGCTATTAATTATTGCCTCAATTTCCGAGCCTGTTATTGGTCTATTCAGAGATTCAGCTTCTTCCTGGTTTAGTCTTGGGAGGGTGTATGTGTCCAGGAATTTATCCATTTCTTCCAGATTTTCTAGTTCACTTGCATAGAGGTGTTTATAGTATTCTCTGATGGTAGTTTTTATTTCTGTGGGATCAGTGGTGATATCCCCTTTATCATTTTTTATTGCGTCTATTTGATTCTTCTCTCTTTTCTTCTTTATTAGTCTTGCTAGCAGTCTATCAATTTTGTTGATCTTTTCAAAAAACCAGGTCCTGGATTCATTGATTTTTTGAAGGTTTTTTTGTGTCTCTATTTCCTTCAGTTCTGCTCTGATCTTAGTTATTTCTTGCCTTCTGCTAGCTTTTGAATGTGTTTGCTCTTGCTTCTCTAGTTCTTTTCATTGTGATGTTAGGGTGTCAATTTAGATCTTTCCTGCTTTCTCTTGTGGGCTTTCAGTGCTATAAATTTACCTCTACACACTGCTTTGAATGTGTCCCAGAGATTCTGGTATGTTGTGTCTTTGTTCTCGTTGGTTTCAAAGAACATCTTTATTTCTGCCTTTATTTTGTTACGTACCCAATAGTCATTCAGCAGCAGGTTGTTCAGTTTCCATGTAGTTGAGTGGTTTTGAGTGAGTTTCTTAATCCTGAGTTCTAGTTTGATTGCACTGTGGTCTGAGAGACAGTTTGTTATAATTTCTGTTCTTTTACATTTGCTGAGGAGTGCTTTACTTCCAACTAATGTGGTCAATTTTGGAATAGGTGTGGTGCTGAAAAGAATGTATATTCTGTTGATTTGGGGTGGAGAGTTCTATAGATGTCTATTAGATCCACCTGGTGCAGAGCTGAGTTCAATTCTTGGATATCCTTGTTAACTTTCTGTCTCATTCATCTGTCTAATGTTGACAGTGGGGTGTTAAAATCTCCCATTATTATTGTGTGGGAGTCTAAGTCTCTTTGTAGGTCACTAAGTACTTGCTTTATGAATCTGCGTGCTCCTGTATTGGGTGCATATATATTTAGGATAGTTAGCTCTTCTTGTTGAATTGATCCCTTTACCATTATGTAATGGCCTTCTTTGTCTCTTTTGGTCTTTGTTGGTTTAAAGTCTGTTTTATCAGAGACTAGGATTGCAACCCCTGCCTTTTTTTGTTTTCCAGTTGCTTGGTAGATCTTCCTCCATCCCTTTATTTTGAGCCTATGTGTGTCTCTGCACGTGAGATGGGTTTCCTGAATACAGCAAACTGATGGGTCTTGACTGTTTATCCAATTTGCCAGTGTGTGTCTTTTAATTGGAGCATTTAGCCCATTTACATTTAAGGTTAATATTGTTATGTGTGAATTTGATCCTGTCATTATGATGTTAGCTGCTTATTTTGCTCATTAGTTGATGCAGTTTCTTCCTAGCCTCAATAGTCTTAACAATTGAGCATGTTTTTGCAGTGGCTGGTACCAGTTTTTCCTTTCCATGTTTAGTGCTTCCTTCAGGAGCTCTTTTAGGGCAGGCCTGGTGGTGACAAAATCTCTCAGCATTTGCTTGTCTGTAAAGGATTTTATTTCTCCTTCACTTTTGAAGCTTAGTTTGGCTGGATATGAAATTCTGGTTGAAAATTCTTTTCTTTAAGAGTATTGAATATTGGCCCCCATTCTCTTCTGGCTTGTAGAGTTTCTGCTGAGAGATCAGCTGTTAGTCTGATGGGCTTCCCTTTGTGGGTAACCCGACCTTTCTTTCTGGCTGCCCTTCACATTTTTTCCTTCATTTCAACTTTGGGGAATCTGACAATTATGTGTCTTGGAGTAGGTCTTCTTGAGGAGTATCTTTGTGGCGTTCTCTGTATTTCCTGAATGTGAATGTTGGCCTGCCTTGCTAGATTGGGGAAGTTCTCCTGGATAATATCCTGCAGAGTGTTTTCCAACTTGGTTCCATTCTCCCTGTGACCTTCAGGTACACCAATCAGATGTAGATTTGGTCTTTTCCCATAGTCCCATATTTCTTGGAGGCTTTGTTCATTTCTTTTTATTCTTTTTTCTCTAAACTTCTCTTCTCGCTTTATTTCATTCATTTGATCTTCCATCACTGATGCCCTTTCTTCCAGTTGATTGAATCGGCTACTGAGGCTTGTGCATTCATCACGTAGTTCTCCTGCCATGGTTTTCAGCTCCATCAGGTCCTTTAAGGACTCCTCTGCATTGGTTATTCTAGTTAGCCGTTCATCTAATCTTTTTTTTCAAGGTTTCTAACTTCTTTGCCATGGGTTCAAACTTCCTCCTTTAGCTCGGAGTAGTTTGATCCTCTGAAGCCTTCTTCTCTCAACTCGTCAAAGTCATTCTCCATCCAACTTTGTTCCATTGCTGGTGAGGAACTGCGTTCCTTTGGAGGAGGAGAGGGGCTCTGATTTTTAGAGTTTCTGGTTTTTCTGCTGTTTTTTCCCCATCTTTGTGGTTTTGTCTACCTTTGTCTTTGGTGATGGTGACGTACAGATGGGGTTTTGGTGTGGATGTCCTTTCTGTTTGTTAGTTTTCCTTCTACCAGTCAGGACCCTCAGCTACAGGTCTGTTGGAGTTTCCCAGAGGTCCACTGCAGTCCCTGTTTGCCTGGGTATCAGCAGCGGACGCTGCAGAACAGCGGATATTGGTGAGCAGCAAATGTTGCTGCCTGATCGTTCCTCTGGAAGTTTTGTCTCTGAGGCATACCTGGCCGTGTGAGGTGTCAGTCTGCCCCTACTGGGGGGTATCTCCCAGTTAGGCTACTCAGGGGTCAGGGACCCACTTGAGGAGGCAGTCTGTCCATTCTCAGATCTCCAGCTGCATGCTGGGAGAACCACTACTCTCTTCAAAGCTTTCAGACAGGGACATTTAAGTCTGCAGAGGTTTCTGCTGCCTTTTGTTTGGCTATGCCCTGCCCCCAGAGGTGGAGTCTACAGAGACAGGCAGGCCTCCTTGAGCTGCAGTGGGCTCCACCTAGTTGGAGCTTCCCAGATGTTTTGTTTACCTACTGAAACCTCAGCAATGGCGTGTGCCCCTCCCCCAGCCTTGCTGCCACCTTGCAGTTTGATCTCAGACTGCTGTGCTAGCAATGAGCAAGGCTCCATTGGCCATGCGTGGGATATAATCTCCTGGTGTGCCATTTGCTAAGACCATTGGAAAAGCGCAGTATTAGGGTAGGAGTGATCCGATTTTCCAGGTGCCATCCGTCACCCCTAGGAAAGAGAATTCCCCGACCCCTTGTGCTTCCTGGGTGAGGCAATGCCTCGCCCTGCTTTGGCTCAGGCTCGGTGCACTGCACTCACTTGCCTGCACCCACTGTCCAACAATCCCCAGTGAGATGCACCCGGTGCCTCAGTTGGAAATGCAGAAATCATTCATCTTCTGCCTCGCTCATGCTGGGAGCTGTAGACTGGAGCTGTTCCTATTTGGCCATCTTGGCTCCACCCCCTGGTTCACAGTTTTCATTGGATTATATATTGTGGCAAACAAAGTTCAGCCATTTAAACAAGTTTCAATTTCATCAAAGAATAATGTGGATCTAGCTATCTTTTATAAAATGGCGAGTTTGTATTTTTAGCTAGAATTCCAAAGTAAAAGCTATTGGACCTTTGTGTGTGTATATATGTGTTTAGATACATTTATGTGTATGTACATATATTATATTTCGTGTTCAGCATGCTACTAAGTTGGCTTATAAGTAAGTACTCATAAATTAAGTCCAAATGCTTTTCAAGTTCATGTGAATTTAGTAATCCTTGATAAATAAAACTTAGTTTTAAGAATATTGGTGAGATAAAAATAGATATGTCTTCATAATTGTCAACACATATTTTTGTCTGAGTTTATTGACCAAATTGTTTTGTATTGTCATATATTAAGATGTCAGGGTTTGATATATAAATGTTATAAGACTATAAACCCAGCCAAAACCAGAATAATCTTTATGTGATTTTTTTTGATGAATAAGACTAATTTAGTATTATTTGTTCAATGAAAACAGTTAAATCTTCTTAGTTATTGACAAAATGCCTGGATGTTTAACTTGTTGTCCTTAAATAAACATCTTATGTTCACAGACTTTAAAAATGGTGAACAGAGGAACAAATTTAAATAATGACTACTGATATAGTTTGGATATGTGTCCCCACCCAGATCTCATGTTGAAATGTAATGCCCAGTATTGGAGGTAGAGCTGGGTAAGAGGTGATTTGATCATGGGGGTAGGTTTCTCACAAATGGTTTAGCACCAACTGCTTGGTTCTGTCCTTATGACAGTTAGTTCTCATGAGATCTGGGCATTTAAAAGTGTGTGGCTTCTCCTCGCTCTCTCTCTTTCCTGTGCTCTGGCCATGTAATGTGCCTGCTCCCCCTTTGCCTTCTGCCATGATAATAAGTTTCCTGAGGCCTCCCTAGAAGCCAAGCGGATGCCAGCATCATGCTTCCTGTACAGCCTGCAGAACGATGAGCCAATTAAATCTCTTTTCTTTAGAAATCACCCAGTCTCAGGTATTTCTTTACAACAATAAGAGAACAAATGAATATAATTACCTTTGTGTAACAGTTCAGTTTTCAGAAGTAGTCTAGATACGCTATTAAAAATGGAAGAATTGAGTACATGTAAATTAGATAAATGCTTGTAAATGAACTTTTTATATAGTTTAAAATCTTAAAAGCATTTAGGATGCTTATCAGATATCTGGGTCATTTCCAATTAAGAAATGTTATTATATGTGAAATAGTTCTCATTTATAAAATGTTAATATCCAATAGGGAGTTCAGGGTTTCTTGCTTCCCAGATTTATGTAAAATATGTCAAAGAAGATGTGTTCTTATTGAGAAAAAGAATAATTTTGTCTAATTTAAAACTTATCTAAGAGTTGATTTGAATTATGGATTTGAAAAGGTTATTTACGAAACAAGGTAGATAGTTACCAGTAAGTAGGGGAGAGAGATGTGAAGAAAGATATGGATATGAAGATGTCTTTTTGGTAAGGAAGATTGTAAAGAAAATGAGTACTTTTATCTGAGAAACAATCTTGTATGGTAAATTCTTGTCCTAAAGTAAAATGACTGGTTATTTAAGAAAGAGGTAGCATAGGGCAAGTCAGAAAGTCCAAGCATGTCACAGATGGTCTGTGTAAGTTGTGATAAAGTTCATGAAGGGGAGTTTAAAAAAGGAATTTTGTATGTGATTAATTTAGCTCTAATTAACAGGGAATTATTTATAATACCCTTGCTAAAGAACATTCCCCTACGTTAAAGCAACATTTTCTTAAGATATTGATTTGTCCTTTATAAGATTACAAGAAATTTTGTGTTTCAATTCTACAACCTATTTTTTTTAAAAAAAACTTCTCAGATTAGTATCTTAAAAGTTCAACTGTTGTTTCACTGCTTTCAGCTTTTTTTGCCCCTTAAAATGGTCTGAGATGATAACTTCCTCCTTCAACTTTTTCATTAGCTCCTGTAAATTTTCTCCTCTGGTTCCAACTGTTGTTGTGGCCTGATGCTGAAATATTTTTATCTTAGAGATCCATAAAATCAATGTTTTCCTCTAGCATAACTTGATTCTATATGCTTGGCTTTTCTTGATGTGTCTCAATTTTCAATATAATCAGGAAACTTCTCATGCAATTACTAAGAGTCATGTATTTCCCTGCTATATTCATAAACTTGAACACATTCTTTCTGTGTCCAGTTAACTCCAAGTAGTTTTTAAATCAAGTTTGTCTTCCAGATTATCTAAACTGGCTTCCCATGAGGAGAAGCAGTCACACTAAAGAAGCTTTTTCTTTGCCTTTTTGGTAACTGGGTTAAAGACAAGATTTTACGTTTTATCAAGATAGTTCACATGGTGTCTTTTTTTTTTTTTTTGAGACAGAGTCTCACTCTGTCACCCAGGCTGGAGTGCAGTGGTGTGATCTCGGCTTACTGCAACCTCCGTCTCCCGAGTTCAAGCGATTCTCCTCAGCCTCCTGAGTAGCTGGGACTACAGGTGTGTGCCACCACGCCTGGCTAATTTTTTGTAGTTTTAGTAGAGATGGGGTTTCACCATGTTAGCCAGGATGGTCTTGATCTTCTGATCTCATAATCCACCCACCTTGGCCTCCCAAAGTGCTGGGATTACAGGCATGAGCCACTGCACCTGGCCTCATATGTTGTCTTTAAGTTTTTAATTGCTTAAAAATCCCTTGAGATTTGAAAGAATTAGTTTTTATACCCATGTAACCTTCTGTATTGCCTTTAAAGTCTTTTAATTATCACTTTGGATAAATGAATAACTATTGTTTTACAAGAACCTGTGGTTCTGTTTTGAGCATATGTTTTAATCTTTTTAACGTCTTTGGTAGACGTCTTCAAAATTGAATCCTAAATTAAATTACTGACTTATTGCTGGGGTTTAGCAAAGTTTTACCAATGAATCACTGCAAGGTTATAAAATATTTTTACAGCTTCCAGTCAGGTCATGAACTCTGGTATCACCACCTCCAACCCCTTGAAAAAGTCCTCATCAAGGTGCTATCAGCTAATCCTTGTGCTGTTAATTTAAAGAGCTTTGACTTCTGGATACACGTATCATTTCTAAAGAAGGCACCAACTCCTGCCAGTATCTGACACCAAACTCAAGTCAACTGAAGCCTCATCTTTAAACCTGGGCAAAGGTGACAAAGTAAACTGCTTTCATGGGACATAGGGAAAGATCTGTATCCAAAAAATTAAGATTTGCTTAATAATTTTGCCTGTATGTGAAATAACATAATTTAAATATTTAGCTACCTGTGGGCTTCCTTTCCTGTCATTCTTGGAACTAGGCAAGATTTATGACCTTTTTGTTTAAAATGTTGGTAATTTTTAAAAGGTTTTATCTTACCTCCAAAATGTGAAACTATTCAATCCTTCCAAGCCCAGGGAGGATTGTGGAAAAGGTGGATGTGTGAGATTTTAAGGGCTGATCTTGAGGGAAAAAATTAATTCAGACCCTCCAAATCAAGAATGGGCACACAGGTACCTAAATAGCTAAGCAAAAATGCTTATGTTTTATACAGCTACTTGTTACAAGCCAAGATTACAATAGTTCAATGCATAAAATTTATAGATAAGTCAATTTTATAACCTGGCCTTTTTGCTTTTAGTTTTTGGCTCTTACATTGCATAAAAGGGGTTTTAAGGGTAATGAGTGCCTTCCCACCTCCATTTCCAACTGGCCTAGAACATTTAATTGGTGATAAGTCTCTTGACTCTTAAGTCTCTTGGCCACAGGGGTCCCGCTGAGGGACATGATATGCTACACAGGGAAGGTAGCACACCACTGCAGCATCAATAGAAGACAAAATAAAAGCTTGGCCATTGGTACTGCCTCTGGCATATCTTGACAAAAGAGGGGAATAGAAACTGAAAAAAAAATTCAGGCTGGGCTGGGTTTGGTGGCTCATGCTTGTAATCACAGCACTTTGGGAGGCTGAGGCAGGAGGATCACTTGAACCAGGAGTTCAAGACCGGCCTGGGCAACATAGTGAGATTCTGTCTCTGCCCCCCCACCCCCCCAAAAAAAAGAGCTGGCCATAGTGCTATGCACCTGTGGTCCCAGCTACTCAGGAGACCGAGATGTGAGGATTGCTTGAGCTGAGGAGGTCAAGACTGCAGTGAGCCATGATCATGTCATTACACTCCAGCTTGGATGACAGAGTGGTACCCTCTCTCGAAACAAAACAAAACAAAACAAAACAAAACAAAACAAAACAAAACAAAACGAAAATCTGAAACCCCCCTGACTGAATGGGCTTTCCCTTGTTGAAAGAAAAACTTCAGGTGATTTAAATTTAAAGGAGTTTAATTGAGCAATGAATGATTTGTGAATCAGGCAGCCCTACAATTATAGCAAATTCTGAGAGACTCCAGGGATGCCTTATGGTCAGAAGAAATTTACAGACAAAAAAAGGGAAGTGACACACAGAAATTGGAAGTGAGATACAGAAACAGCTGGATTGGTTACAGGTTGGCATTTGAACTATTTGAACACAGTTTGAACACTCAGCAGCGTATGAGTGGTTGAAGTATGGCTGCTGGGATTGGCCAAGACTCATCTACTGTTACAGATGCATACTCCTAAGTTAGGTTTTCAATCTTGTCTAACTATTAAGTTAGGTTACAGTTCCTTCACAAGGACTCAAATATAGAAGTATAGAGTTCTTCTCAGGCCATTTTTAGTTTGCCTTAACTCCTTCTTGGCCAAAGGGGACCCTCCCCACCTAAAAAACTTGAAAAACTGGTTCAGGCCATGATGAGAAGTGATGGTGGTGTGGGGGATGGTCAGACATTCCTTGCTAAACCTTCCCTCACTTTTTTGAATTCAGGCACAGCTGATTAGCATTAATATTGAAATAAAAACTACAAGGCTGCAAAACAGACTCTTTAGAACAATAAAATACGACATTATAAACAAGACCTAAGACCATGCTAGGCAAGGGGAAGTCACACACTCCTACCCTTAAAAAAGTAAACTATGTTTACAGTTGCCACAAACTTTCTCTTCTCTAGCAGTCAAATAAGTACTGGCCTCAAAATAAGATGACTAACTAATTCTCAGCCCCTGTTCCTCCAGCCATAAGTACGGCTTTAATTAGACAAGGAACTAATGTCAGTAACTTTCTCCTGATAAAAGACCACCGACCACGGACCAGTTCTGTCTAGTTTACAGAAAAGTCACACCTGCATGCCTTTATGTCCTGAAAAGCCTTTTTGACATAAAAGGCCTAATAGAAATACGTTTAAATGGTAAGTCTCAATCCCAAAATAAACATGAGTCATATATTATATTTGTTCAATACACATGTGTCAGGACCACCTTCATGAATATTTATAACTTCTCCTATAACTTGTTAAATATGTATATTTAATCAACCTGTTGTCATATCCTCCCAGGAACTCAGGGTACAATTTACAGTTGGGACCGTGCACTATAATTAAGACTAAATGCTGTGTGTACTTCCCAGATGACTCCAGAAACATATCCTCAGTCCTACAAGACATGCACAAGCAAACTAATGCCATGTCTAATCCCATAATGTTGTTAAGTCATAGGGCTTTAGATAGCCTGACTGCCGCCCAGGGCAGTACTTGTGCATTAATTAAGGCTGAGTATTATATATAATACCATATTATTCTCACATTATAACTCAAGCTATGCATGCAATAGATTTCTATATTTCTGTTACAGATGCCCCCTATCAGGACCCTATGATGTAGTCGGCTTCCTAGTGCAAGGAAGACTTATATCTATTATATAATTTATATTCTGCACAGTGACCTGTCCAGCTTCTGTGGCTTTTATTGCTGTTATACACTCTGTATGGGGATGCAAGACAAATGTCCATAGAAATCCTTGGGTCCCCTCACCATAATGCTTCAGCAAGATTCTGCTGTAAACTTGAGAATATTTCCAACTCCAGGTAAGCAGATTCCATTTTGATGCCCTATAGCTATACCCCCTTTCAGCAGAAAGTAGCCAAAATGAATATGACACCCAAATCCCATAGGAATTGAATGGAATTTGACAGTAAGGAGTTGTAACTGAGTACCCCATTTTTCTTTTTCTTTTTCTGTTTTTTTTTCTTTTCTTTCTTTTCTTTTTTTTTTTAAGACAGAGTCTCACTCTGTTACCCAGGCTGGAGTGGAATGCTGTGATCTCGGCTCACTGCAACCTCTGCCTCCCAGGTTCAAGGGATTCTCCTGCCTCAGCCTCTCAAGTAGCTGGGATTACAGGCACCCAACACCATGCCCAGCTAATTTTTGTATTTTAGTAGAGACAGGGTTTTGTCATGTTAGCTAGGCTGGTTTCGAACTCCTGACCTCAGGTGATTTCCTCACCTCAGCCTCCCAAAGTCCTGGGATTACAGGCGTGAGCCACTGTGACCAGCCTCCATTTTCCCAAAAATTATTTTTATGTTTTCTCTTTTTCCCTGTGTGTTCACCTGTTAGTTCTTTAGGGATGCAATTATAACCTTAACCTTCTCTCTACCAGGCACTCCCTGCATGGCATGTTTATCTAATTATATGTTTGCTTAGAAATTCTGAGGACCAAATGTTGAACCAAACCAGACACTCTCTGTGACTCTCCCCTGCCCCCAGCAGATTGCGTCAAGACAATGGTCAATTTACAACCTAGCTCTGCCCACGATGGCATCAGCCAGACCATCTGATAGATAAGACATTAAAGCAAGTCATGTAGACCCTGCATCTCCTTGTCCCCTACCCTGCATGCCATTCACACCAAATCCCCCTTTAAAGCCCCTGCTTTCTGTCCAGAAAGCTGAAGCAGTTCCTTTAAGGCAGGAGTCTGTACTGCTTCCATTCAGCTAGGTTTTGAAATAAAAGTCACATTCTTTTTACCACCCTGGTGCTTGTTATCTGAATTTTCCAGCAGTGGGTAGCCAAATCTGGGTTCAGCTACGCTCTTACTAGAAATTATAAATATTCCCTTCTCCATTCACAAGAGCTAATTTAGGAGATATTTGTACCATGCCTCTTCCACTGTCAATCTTCTTTCTCCCACTACTACTTCTAATTACAAGTGACCAATTTCACCCCTCCTACCTGAATTCCCTGAGAAATTATTATATATCCTTCAAGAATAACAAAAGATATCATTTAACTGAAGATAAGAAATATGGATCAGAAAAAGTAGAGGACACCCAATCAAGAGACACTACTCTTGACACAGCCATTGCAAAATTATAACTAAGACAGCAAAAGAGATGTGACCTAACCAACTCCATCTTGCTTGTAACCTCCACGCTGTGCTTGTTCATTCCTGGGCATAGGCCAAACTAACATTGGGAGAAACTCAGTTTAAAACAAAGAAGATAACAGCTCTTTCTCAAAACAAACCTCTGTCTTGCCTGAGGACTAGATTGCCTTTGTAGGACTAACGAATTAGCCACAATATTAGCAATTATCGTTTAGGAGTCATGCAGCTGGAGGCTATAAGATTCTGACCCTTCCCAAGTTGCTTTTTGGAATAACATCAGTATTGTACAGTCAAGAAAAGCACTTGAGATATTTTGCAGACCCTGTACTTGATGGATCAGGTGGCATCACCCAGATCGATAAACAGGCTCATCTGATTTTGTGGCCACCACCCAGGAACTGACTCAGTGTAAGACAGCTTTGACTCCCTATGATTCCATCTCTGACCTGACCAATCAGCACTCCTAGCTCACTGGTGCCCTGCCCCGCTACCAAATTATCCTTAAAAATTTTGATCTCCAAAGCTCAGGGAGACAGATTTGAGTAATAATAAAACTATGGTCTCCCATACAGCCGGCTGTGCGTGAATTACTCTTTCTCTGTTGCAATTCCCCTGTCTTGATAAATTAGCTCTGTCTAGGCAGCAGGCAAGGTGAACCCATTGGGCAGTTACACTCTCTTACCTTGAAATCCCTGCTCACAGCTAACATAAATTAGAATGTTTCTCAGGTGTCACAAGTCAGTGTGTATTAATGAGCCTCTCCAGAATTTAAGATTAGGAAAAAATATGTTTTAAAAAATCCGGAAGGGACAAATACAAACAGAAGTGACATAGCCACCATGGAATCTAAAAAGAATGAGGAAGAGGAAAAAAAGGAAAGGGAAGGAGGAAGGATGGCCAAAAAGGAGAAAGAGGAAGGGAAAATGTCATTGATAAACTGAGTTCTTTCCCTACTCAGTATCTGTTGCAAAGAAAGAACATTCAATTGCGGGAGAGGTTGGGTAAAGGCAAGTAGATTTTATTCCTATTGGAGAATGGAGAAGGAGAGAGCTTTTGCTCTAAAGACAGCTTCTCCGGCTGGGTGCAGTGGCTCACACTTGTAATCCAAGCACTTTGGGAGGCCGAGGCGAGCGGATCACCTGAGGTCAGGAGTTCGAGACCAGCCTGGCCAACATGGGGAAACCCCGTCTCTGCCAAAAAAAAAAAAAAAAAAAAAACAAGCCAGGTGTGGTGGCGGGTGCCTGTAATCCCAGCTACTCGGGAGGCTGAGGCATGAGAGTCACTTGAACCCGGGAGGTGGAGGTTGCAGTGAGCTGAGGTGTGCCACTATACTCCAGTCTGGGTGACAGAGTGGGACTCCGTCTCAATCAATCAATCAGTCAATCAATAAAATAAAAACAGCTTCTCCACTAGAGATGGGAAGCTGGGGAATTGTGAGGGGTTAGATGTGGGGTGGGGAGGTATGTAATCATGTGAAGAGAGGAACCCCAGACATGAAGGTGCATCTCATAAACATGCCTTTTCATACCAGGTACATTCAGAAAATGGTGGTGATTTTCTCCTATGGGTGGGGAGTTTAGTATTATGAGGACATGTTAATTATCTAAAGGTAACAAGCAGTTGCTGGTTCCAGTTTGCCCCAGCCTTGAGCTGATTTATTGTCCTTTGGTAACTGGGGAAGGGTCCTGAAGCTCCTGCAGCCCCCTGGGGCATCTGGAGTTCTTTTAAGCAAACACACCTATAAATAAAGAGAATAGAAAAAAAAACATGTTTAAGAAAAAATAATGAGCTTTCTTAGCTATCTATTGTTTAAGAAAATAATAAGCTTTCTCAGCTATATCTCCAGGGCTGCCCTGGTAATAAAAGGAGGAGTAGAGAAAGAACAGAATTTGGTGTGGTGTGTCCTTTGGAGCTGTCTCAGGCAGGCAGAGATGAAACCTGACCATTTTAAGTGTCTAGTTATTGAAAAGTTATTGGAGAGGGTTTTTCTTGGGCAACAGGAATCAACCAACAGGCTCCAGAATAGTCCAGATCCCACATTCCTCAAGATCAACCAACCTTTTTTTGTTTGGGTCTTGTGCCCTGCAAGCCACACTTTGGTAATTAATGTTCATTTTCTGGTGCCTAATCTTTGATAGGCGTGCACCTGGCTACAACAGAGGAAGAATGACTGTTTCTAGCATTTGGTCACCCTGGACAAGTGGAATGGTCAGATATTGAATTTCTAACACGTAAAGCCAATCCCTGGCTTCTTAGAAAACCATCACAATGCAGCCTTTTATGAAGTCCAATTTGAGGCTGCTTTCCTTCAGCTTTCTGAAGCCCCTGCTGGGAAGCTAACAGAGAGGGCAGCCGGGGAAGAGTGGTGAGGATGCTATTTACAGTTATGAGATCTGAGTCTGACACTATGAATGCTGTTACTGCCTACTGAGGGCCACAGGACTTAATTTCACCTCTCCCAGCCTGCTTTCCTATCTGTGCAATAAAAATAATGACTTCAGTGTTTACCTGAGTGTCATGAGATAAAACAGGTGCAGACACCTCTTACAGTGCCTGGTTCTTGGTAAATCGTTAATGTTTCTTGAATGAAAAAAAAAAAAAACCTCAAGAATTCTTAAGGACACTTGATAGGTGTGTTTTTTGAAGGGGTATGAGTGTAGCAATTCTGAAGTGTTTTTTTTGTTTTGTTTTTGTTTTTTGAGATGAAGTCTTACTTTTGTCGCTCAGGCTGGAGTACAATGGCATGATCTCGGCTCACTGCAACCTCTACCTCGTGGGTTCAAGCGATTCTCCTGCATCAGCCTCCCAAATAGGTGGGATTACAGGTGCCCGCCACCATGCCTGGCTAATTTTTGTATTTTTAGTAGAGACGGGGTTTCACAATGTTGGCCAGGCTGGTCTCAAACTTCTGACGTTGTGATCTGCCCACCTTGGCCTCCCAAAGTGCTGGTATTACAGATGTGAGCCACTGAAATGTCTTTTATATGTATTATATAAGTTAGTGCATGATTAAATATATTCCAGTTGTTGGGACATAGGGCCCCTTTATTGGAAAAAGAAGATACAGATATGAAAGAGGGAAGAGAGGACCAGTCCCAGGGTATTGACTGGAATTAGGGTTATTAGTACGAATTCATAATGTGTGTATATGTGTGTGTGTGTGTGTTTATTTAATAGCTTTGTCTATTAAAAAGTTCTGGAAACAATGACACCTCAGTAGTAATGAGCACAGCTGGTACTTGCTTCTTGGTTTCTAAAGTTCATTTCCCAATATAAGGGACCAGGCCTCCTTAGAAAAAAGGTTGTGAGGCTGCAAAGCCATGTCCTCCATCCCTAGTGTGTGATGGTTAATTTTAGGTGTCAACTTGACTGGATGAAGGAATACCTAAAGTGAGGGTGTTTCCAGAAGAGATTAGCATATGTGTCTGAGTGAATTAAGTAGGGGAAGACTTGCCCTCAGTGTAGGCAGGCACCATCCAATAGGATGGGGACCCCAGTAGACCAAAAACAGAGAAAAGAAGAGTTGATCTCTCTCTCCACTTATTTTATTTCCTTTCCTGCCTCAGATATCTGAACTCCAGGCTCCCCAGCCTTTGAACTCCAGGACTTATGCCAGTGACGCCATGGGTTCTCAGGTCTTTGGCTTTGGACTGAGAGCTACACCATTGGCTTCCCTGGTTCTGAGGCCTTTGGGCTTGGACTGAGCTTCCTGGAGTATTCCAGGGTCCCTAGCTTACAGACGACCTGTCATGGGATTTCTCAGCCTCCATAATCATATTACCCAATTGCCCTAACAAATATCCTCTCTCTCCTCAATCCATCCATCCATCCATCCATCCACCCTACTGGTTCAGTCTCTCTGAAGAACCCTGACTAATACACCAAGTTTCAACATTCAGAGGTGTCTACATGGCTCATCTACACTGTTGTCCCTTAGGAGCTGCAGCTTGGAGGACTTAAACACCGACTAGCGGGCCATCAAGAAGGAAGATCCTCTCCAAACTACAACAGGGGCTGCAGCCCTCCTCAGGCCCAACCAGATGGGAAACATGGCACTGTGGGGTGTGTTCATGGTGTGTGGGGCATGGATCCATAATGTGCTGATCAAGAGCCACTGCTGAGTAAGGTCCATAGGAGCACCGTGTGTATGCATGCGGGACACACTGGGGCAGTTGCAGATTCAGCACTGCTATGCGCAAGTTCAAGGTGACCTCTAGGCTGCAGCTTCGTAGCCTCGAATTGGAGCCAAATGCACCAGGAATGGCTACAATAGTATGTAGTTTTCACTGAACAAGCTTCCTTTCTTGACTTCCAATCCCACTGTAATCTAGGTGCTAATTTCACCTCAATCCTAAGGTGAATCGCAATGAATGAACAGAGCCATGCATTCCAAATCTTTCTAGTTGTGAAACTACTCATGTAAAATTCTTTCTAAGGTTCTTGTTATAGGGCCTTGTTAAAGGGAGTCAACCAAAATCCTGTCCCTACTGAAATACTAGCCATGATACATAGCAGAAGAGGGAAGAAAGTCTAAATCATTTTTGAAGAAAGACAAAATAAAATTCTGTTTCTGGACTCTTTTCCTGGACTTCTTAGCAACCACAAAATACTGTCACTCTGCTACTCTCTACGAATGTAATAATATGGAAGCACAAATAAGTCACATCGAAAAAATCTACAGTTACAGAGCATCATCTGAAAATTATAATCCTATCAAGTTCCCACACCGAGCAGTGAGTCATCTCTGTAAAGTTCTGCAGCATTCCAATGGCCAGTTGTGAGGCAGAAAAAATCACTGCATTCTGAACACTAAAAGAGGCTCAGAGTCAAATGATGGCATTATATGATACTCAGACGGTGGTGACATGAGTTACTGGATTTGAGCACTCACTGGGTTTCAGCTGTTATTCCAGAGAAGCCCTGAATGTTTCTTTATTTCCAATATTCCCTTAATTATACCCTCCCATTTATTCTGACAGTGAGCTCCACGTTTTGCCAATACCCAGAAAGTATGCCCTTGGCGTTCTAATTGGGGTTTCATGAATTAGTGACTTTGCCTGCATTTCTTTATCACTCACAGTGAGCCTGAAATGCCCCTTTACCCTTAATTTTACCCTTAATTTTCCAGAGCCCTGGGGGTGTTTTTGCCATCTGGTATTCAAGACTTCCTGCTGAGCCCTTCCCTTCCCCTGTGCCCACTGGGGCTTGGATCTGCCCCTTGAAAGGCATGGTCCATGCTTCCAACCTGCACACAACTGGTCAAAGCAGATGCATACTCACAATCACTAGGGACCCTTCTTCAAGCGAATGATATTTACAATTTCTCACCATGAAAGGCCCTCATACGCTCCATGTTTCCAAACAGTGTACCAGGTGAACATAGCTTAAAGAACAGCAATTTTTCAGATCATGGAAAGTGAAAAAGATGTGGGAGCAGAGGTCCTGGATTCAATGCCAAGTTTATCATCACCTTAGAATATGATGCTGGCTGGGCGCGGTGGCTCATGCCTGTAATCCCAGCACTTTGGGAGGCCGAGGTGGAAGGATCACCTGAGGTCGGGAGTTCAAGACCAGCCTGACCAACCTGGAGAAACCCCGTCTCCACTAAAAAATACAAAATTAGCCAGGTGTGGTGGTGCATGCCTGTAATTCCAGCTACTTGGGAGGCTGAGGCAGGAGAATCACTTGAACCCAGGAGGCGGAGGTTGCAGTGAGCCAAAGGTTGCAGTGAGCCGAGATTGCGGCATTGCACTCTCACCTGGGCAACAAGAGCGAAACTCCATGTCAATCAATCAATAAAAAAGAATATGATGCTAAAAACAGCAAATCACACAGGGTTTAACATGTGCTAAGAGTTTAAAATGAATTCATTTCATTTAGCCTGTACGACTTTCATTTATTTTAGAAATGAGAAAGTCAAGGAACCCAAATGTTAATTAGGTAACAGGTCCAAGGTACACAGCAGGCAAGGTGCAGAATGAGACTAGTTCCCAGGCATCTGGCTCCGCACCTGAGCTGTCAACCACTTCTCCAAGTTGTGTGATTCGGAGCTTGTTTGAAAGCCAGCTTCCTCATGTTTGAATGTAATTCCTGTAGTAGAGATTAACCATATGGGAAGTTAACTGGGATAAACAGAACATTGCGTAAGTTTATATGACACTCTGTGCTTCAGGCATTCGGTGCCTCACAAATATTTGCAAACACAATCAGGCAAGAGCTGATAAATGCCTCTGCATGGCGGCCTCGTCACTAGGAATTACCCAAGCCAGTCAAATGGCCTGGATCCCTGGGGTTCAGAGGCCTTTTCTTAAACACAAAAACCCTTAAGCTCTTTGCTGCTCAACTGTGGTTCAGCAAGCAATTTGCTACCCAACCATCTATCTTTTTTTAAGCATCTTCTTCCTCTTTTACCTGCAACTGGCCTTACCATTCATCCCCATGATCCCCACTGACATAGAATCTTAAGACTCACTGGCAGGGGCTGGACACAAAGGAGCCAGTGAGAAACCCACATACGAGGGTGGTACAGACTCTAGGGAAAAGCCAGGGTGTCTCAGGGAATGTTCAGGCAATTGGGAGCCTAGGTAGGTGCCAAGGAGGTACCCCCAGGTGTATGGGTCCTGCCCTGGGAGGCCCAGAACAGCCTTACTCTGATGTGTGGGCAGGTCTGAGATCTCAGAGGTCTTCTCAGTGGATTCACTTGTCTATTTCTTGCTCACTTTCCCAAAGCCTTAATGAGTGCCTCCCATGTGCAAGGCAGGAGAGAGGACTCAGTGGTGACTGAGATAAACCTTCTGCCTTAACAACCTTTACAGTTGAGCGGGCAATGCAGACGATACATGAGGGAAAACCATGGAAACAAAATGATTTTAGAGAGGATGAGCACTATGAGGCCATAAATAGGGTGAAGGTAAAGAGGGATACAGTAAGCACATCACTAGTCTGTGGTGGCCAGGAAAGGGCACTTCAGAAAATAGGAGCAGAGCTCGTGTCTAAATGAAAGAGGCAGCCACTCGCCTATCTGGGAAAGGTGTTCTTGGCAGAGGAAATAGTGAGTGCAGGGTCCTTAGATGAAAGGGAGTTTGGTATGTTAGGGAAACAGAGGTAAGGTCAGTGGTCAGATAGGATGGGCTTGGGTAGACACACTCAAGAACTAGGGCATGTAAGGTATTGTTGAGGAGAGTTAGGAGCACAGATTTGAGTTTCAGTCAAGTTGGAGGCACGGGAGGGCTTTGAGAACCGTGGTCTCATGATCTCATGTATTGTATTGAAAAATTATGCTGGATGCATGGTTATGTAGGTGAGATGGGGCGGGGAGACAGTTCGGGATGGGGAAAAATAAACCCTGACTGATACTAGTGGGACAAGTGTGTCACTTGATGAGGAGAGGGAACAGGAAGGAGCGAGAGTCTCTGCTTGAAAACTCTCAGATTCTTGAAATCTGGCTCGCTTACAGCTGCAGAATCTGAATTGAAGGCACATGGAAAACCCAATACTGTGTTTAAGTCTCACGGCAGCCCTGCTATGCAGCAGTGGTAACATAACTCAGTTTCATAGGGTCAGTCATGGGAAATTGGGCCTAAACTCTGGTCTGTGCCTCTGGGCCAACTATCTTGGCCCTGCCCTGAAGGAAGCCAGAGTTCTAGTCAGTCCATGGTCATCAGACCCATCTGTTAGTGGATTGACTGGGTGGTGTCATCCAGAAGGAAGAAGGGTATATTAGTCTGTTCTTATGCTGCTATAAAGACATACCTGAGACTGGGTAATTCATAAAGGAAAGAGGTTTAATTGACTTACAGTTCTGCATGTCTGGGTCTGGGAAGGTCTCAGGAAACTTACAATCATGGTGGAAGGGGAAGCAGGCACGTCTTACATGGTAGCAGGCGAGAGAGATTATGTATGAGTGTAGGAAAAACTACCATTTATAAAACCATTAGCTCTAGTGAGAATCCATTCACTATCACAAGAACAGCATGGGGAAAACTGCCCCTATAATCCAATCACTTACCTCCCTCAACACATGGGGATTACAATTTGAGATGAGATCTGGGTGGGGACACAGAGCCAAACCATATCAGAGGGGGCAACGCAGGAATGCTGGCAGCTTGGTGTCTGAGGTCCTTTCCAACCCCTAGTCCAGTTTTATAAATGGGATGGGGAGAGGAATCCTGTGTTTTGTGAGTTGTGGGCCTAAGGAATATTATCGATGACACCCAGGGAAGAGCTGATTGTTAAGCACTTGCAGGTCCTTTGTATTGTTAAGGACAATCCAAGTCAGTGAAATAATCTCAGCCTCTGAGGACCAGTAGCTTTTCCATTAACACAAAAGCACCAAAGCTCTTCCCTGCTCAACACTGTGGTGCAGGAGGCCAGTGGCTATCCTACCATGTCTTTTTCCTTAACACCTCTTTCCTCTTTTCCCACAAACTTGAGCTTCCCCTGCCTTCTATATAAACTGCATTAATGAGTGGCTGTCTTGTGCTACCCAGAGGGAGTAAGATAATCTCTCTGCCACACCAGCCCATATGGTGCAGAGGATGATGCAGAAAATACACAAGGAATAAACACAGAAATAAGATGATTCAGAAAGGATGAGTGCTATGAGGTAATAAATCGGACCAAAGGAATAGAGAATGTGTTAGTTCGTTCTCACACTGCTATAAAGAACTGCTCAAGACTGAGTAATTTATAAAAGAAAGAGGTTTAATTGACTCTGAGTTCTGCATGGCTGGGGAGGCCTCAGGAAGCTTACAATCATGGTGGAAGGTGAACGGGAAGCAAGGCACCTTCTTCACAAGGTGGCAGGAGGGATAGTGAATACAGGAAGAACTACCACTTATAAAACCATCGGATCTCGTGAGATCTCACTTACTATCATGAGAACAGTATGGGGGAAACTGCACCCATGACTTAATGACCTCCACCTGGTCTCTCTCTTAACACATGGGGTTATGGGGATTACAAGGGGGAATCAAGATGAGATTTGGGTGGGATCACAGAGCCTAACCATATCAGAGAGGGATGAGGAAGCACCATCACTAAGCTACAGTGGTCAGGAAAGGGCACTTTAAGAAGACGTGATTAGAGTTGGTATCTAAATGAAGGAGGCAGCCACCACATATGTGGGGTAAAGGTATTCTAGGCAGAGGAAATGCCCAGTGCAAAACTCTGAGACTTAGTGAGCCTGCCATGCTAACTGGACAAAATCGTGGTCAGTGGAGTCACAGGAGGTGCTTGGGTAGGTATACACCTGCAAGGACCAGGGCATGGACAACCTCATGGGCCAGGAGAGCATAGATTTGAGTCTCAGTGTAAGTTGTAGGCACTGGAGGGCTTTGAGCAGCATGGCCCATGGTCTTATTTATGGTTTTTAAATGCTGACATTGGCCTCACAGTCGTAAAGGTGAGACAGTTCAGGGAGGAGATAGGGAAAGGGTTGATTGCTTAGCCTTTGTGGTCCTTCCAACTCTCAGTCCAGGCTTGTGATGGGGCAGAGAGGACACAGAACAGGGAAGAGAATCAGGGGTCCTCGAAAAGTGTTCACATAATTTTGTCTGGGGCTGGTCCTCACTGAAGAGTGTTGGCTTTGACCTGTAAACCCACTTGAGACACCCTTCAGAGTCAAGGTTAAGGTGGCTTCCCAGTGGACACCCCGAGGGAGTTTGGGGTGAGAAGGAAGCTTGTGCTCTCAGGGTTAAATACAATTTGCATTTACATCATGCACATTTTAAAACTGCAATCCTAAACATTGTAATCTTATCAGGTCTTCTTTCGAGATGTGTAATTATTAATACATTAAATTATGGCAATAAAACCAATAGAGAAACAAATAAAATTATTTAAAAAGTAAGTTGGAATAAAATAGTTGCTGTTTTCCTGGATTATTTTAGAGGCTTTGCTAAAAACAACATAAAACTGTAATTATGCTACTTACAAATAGAATAAAATGGAAGTAATTAATTTATTAGTGTTGTTATTGAAATAATCTACAGGCAGAGCACATTATGAAGCAGAATCCTGTCTTTTTTCATCTTATACATGATATAATCACTCACTGGCAATAAAACTAAAATAGAAAAAATGAAAATTATTGTAGAACAGAGGAAAAGGGCTCTTGTGGCTGTGGTTGTGTAGTAGCATGCTCAGTGGGAGGTGGGATCTATCCAGGGGTGACTCACTTTCGTTTTCAGGCTGAGTGGACAGTGCTTGGTGTCCAACATTTCTTGTGGCCAGAGGAGAATGGGGAGGATGTGTCCAGCCAGGGAAGCTCCCTGGTGAAAAGGATTCCTAGGCAATTGTGTCCTGGATTTCTGGAACAGGGGAAGAGCAGAGGTTTCTTTTCTTAGGACCTGTCCCTTTAAGACTCTCTAAACATCTGAGGTCTAACAAGGGGACGAGGTGGAGGACCAGGGCCTGGACCAGTGGAACTGTGGTCTAGTGGTCATGTTGAATAGAAGGAAGGTCCTGAGCTGTGGCAGCCAGCACCAGGAGCATCAGGTCATGCTCTTTGTGGACCTTGTGAAGGATCTGTTGAGTCAGGGTGGAGTTGACCTGAGGGAGGCCTCTTTCTCCTGGGATCCTGACCTTGGTAGGAATGCTGGGTCTCCCGTCAGTCACAGCTTGGTGTTCCTTTTTAAAATATTTTTTAATTTTTAATTTATTTTATACTTTTTTTGTGAATACATAGTAGTTGTATAAATTTATGGGATACATGAGATGTTTTGATACAAACATGCAATGTGAAATAAGCACATCACGGAGAATGGGGTATCCATCCCCTCAAGCAGTTATCTTTTGAGTTATAAACAATATAATTGCACTCTTTACTTTAAAATGTACAATTAAGTTGTTATTGAGTATAGTCACCCAATCAAAAGTAAGCCTTATTAATTCTATTTTTTTGTAACCATTAACCTTCGCCACCTCCCCTCAACTCCCCACTAGCTTCCCAGCTTCTGGAAACCATCTTTCTACTTTCTATGTCCATGAGTCCAATTATTTTGATTTTTAGATTCCACATTAAGTTAGAACATGCAATGTTTGTCTTTCTGTGGCTGGCTTATTTCACTTAACATGATGACCTCCGGTTCCATCCATATTGTTGCAAATGATGGGATCTTATTCTTTTTTATGGTAGAAGGTGCTCCTCTTTCTTTGGGGATGTGGACATCCAGAGGATGCCCTGGTGGTCCTTCTGCCAAATACCCCATTTGCAACACCAGGGACATAAGTATATTTTTGAAAACCTTACATTTTCTTCATTTTTTTGGTGTCACATATGCGTTTTCTTTTTTATTTTATCTTCACACTACCTAGTCAACAAGTTGCATTTCCTTCCCTTTCCTTTTCTTTCTTTTTTTTTTTTTTTTTTTGAGATGGAGTCTCGCTCTGTCACCCAGGCTGGAGTGCTGTGGCACAATCTTGGCTCACTACAACCTCTGCCTGCCATGTTCAAACAATTCTCCTGCCTCAGCCTCCCAAGAAGCTGGAACTACAGGCATGTGCCACCATGCCTGGATAGTTTTTTATTTTTATTTTTTGTATTTTTAGTAGAGACGGGGTTTCACCATGCTGGCCAGGCTGGTCTTGAACTCCTGACCTTGCGATCCACCCACCTCGGCCTCCCAAAGTGCTGGGATTACAGGAGTGAGCCACAGTGCCTGGCCCACATTTCCTTTTCTTAAGATACAAAGATGTGTCTTAGCCAACAGAGCTCTCAACTCATTGTCATGGGATTTTCTGTCATGGGAAATAAGCTGCTTTGATAATAACCTGTGATTCTTTCAAATTTTTCTGAAAGCATTTTGGTTTGTATTTTGTAGGTGTCCATCTCTTCACAGTCATGGCTGATCTTGTCATCCACTTTTGGGAGATTCTCCTGTATCTGGGCAGGGTATGCTTTCTCTACATCAGGTATCTAGTAAAAATTATTATTTTTGGATGCAGTTGAAGGAGGACTTGAATTTTCCACTGGAGCTGTTGCATTGCCTTCCCTTCCCTTCCCTTCCTTCCCTTCCCTTTCCTTCCTTTCCCTTCCCTTCCTTTCCCTTCCCTCCCTTCCTTCTTTCCCTCTTTCCTTCCATTCTTCCTTTCTTTTCCCTTCCTCCTTCCATCCCTCCCTCCCTCCTTCCTTCCTTCTTTCCTTCCCACCCTCCCTCCTTCCTCTCTTCCTTTCCTTCCATTTTTCCTTTCATTCCCTCTCTCCCCTACCTCCTCCCTCCCTCCCTCCCTTCCTTCCTTCCTTTCTTCCTTCCCTCCTTCATTCCTTCCTTCCTTCCTTCTTTCCTTCCTTCTTTCGTTCCTACCCTCCCTCCCTCCCTCTTTCCTCCCTTCCTGCCTGCCTGCTCTCTGCCAGAGTACTCTTGTCCTCTTTCTTTTCTGGCTCTGTGCCCTCGACTCTGGAAGGTCTCATGCTGTGAGGGACTTCTCCTCACCTGTGATCCTGCTAAAGCACTGTCCGAATAAAACTCATTGTTACTGCCACTCCAAGGTCGTATCTTTTTCCTTATTATCTGTGAAATCCTGTGAACTCTGTACTCATCCTACGTCCATCCTAGGACGGGCATAAATGTAGAAGAAACTATCTTTGCTGATCTCAGAAAATAATGCCTTATCTTTTTTTTTTTGGCAGGATCTCACTCCCATCACCCAGAATGCAGTGCTGTGGCACGATCACAGCTCTCTGCAGCCTCAATTTCCCAGGCTCAAGCAATTCTCCCACCTCAGCCTCCCGAGAAGCTGGAACTACAGGAATGTGCCACCGCATCGGGCTAATGTTTTGTATTTTTAGTAGAGACAGGGTTTAGCCATGTCGCCCAGGCTGGTCTCGAATTCTTGGGCTCAAGCAATCCTCTCACCTCAGCCTCCTAAAGTGCTTGGACTAGAGGTGCAAATCACCATGCCTGACCCTTTATCTCTACTTTTGGCCAGAAGCAATCCAGTTAACACTCTATCATATATTATTCCTCCTACTGTTTTCTCCTCTCTAAATTCTTCAGCTTTGGCTGTTTGCCCATTAGTCACTGCCTGGGACTTTTCAACTTTTAAAATTTGTGACAACATTGTTAGGTCATTAAGATGGGTCCTCATCCGATGTAACTGGTGTTCTTACAAGAAGCAGGGAAATGACGTGGCGGAGACACAGGAGGGGAAAACACCATGTGATGATGGAGGTAAAGACAGGAGTTATGCAGCTGCAAGCCAAGAACACCAAGGGCTGCTGCTGACAGCAAGCGAGGAGGGAGCCTGGCCCTGCTGGCATCTTGATTCAGACTTCCAGCCTCTACCACTCTGAGAGAATAAATTCCTGTTGTTTTAAGCCACCCAGTTTAGGGTGCTTTGTTGCAGCCGCCTTAAGAAAGGAATACATCGTATCATTCCCAGAAACTGCTTGAGTCTCAGGGTTTGAGACTGGAAAGTGCTGAGCCTCCCTCACTACCAGATGCCACCTTGGCGAGGGTGAGTAGGTAGGAAAGGCTGAGCAGTGACCCCACATTCATGTGCTATGGCACATTTGAGAACATACCAAACAGGAAATGAAACTGATATAAAACAGAAATTTCTGTCATAAAAACAATTTGCATGAAACGTTCACAGTACTAAAAAAGTAGATGATTTGAGACAATTTTAACTTTTACCCTGAAAATAAATGTTTAAACCATTCATGATGAAACGGTAAGATGACAGTGTACTATTGGATCCAATGGGACAGTATGTTCGTGCATGTGTGTGTGTGTGTGTGTGTGTGAATGTTTGCGATCACATTCATTTGACATGCAGGTTGAATAAGTGAGTCACTCTCCCCAGTACACGGGGGCTGCCTCTCCTAGCAGCAAATTTTCTCATTGGTTACTGCTGTGTTTCGGATGTCCCTTCCAAAACTGATGTTGAAACTGAATCCCCAATGTGGCAGTATTGAGAAGTGGGCCCTTTAAGAAGTGATTGGATCATGAGGGGTCTGCCCTCTTGAATGAATTATCCATTCATGGATTAACAGATGAATAGGCTATCATGGAAGTGGGACAGGTGGCTTATAAGAAGGGCAAGAGACGGCTGGGCGCGGTGGCTCACGCCTGTAATCCCAGCACTTTGGGAGGCCGAGGCGGGCGGATCACGACGTCAGGAGATCGAGACCATCCTGGCTAACATGGCGAAACCCTGCCTGAACTAAAAATACAAAAAATTAGCCGGGTGTGGTGGCGGGCACCTGTAGTCCCAGCGACTCGGGAGGCTGAGGCAGGAGAATGGCGTGAACCCGGGAGGCGGAGCTTGCAGAGAGCCGGGATCGCGCCACTGCACTCCAGCCTGGGCGACAGAGCGAGACTCCGTCTCAAAAAAAAAAAAAAAACAAAAATAAAAATAAAAATTAAAAAAAGGGCAAGAGACACCTGCGCTAGCACAGACGACTGCCTCGCCAGGTGAGGCCCTGCCTTGCCTCAGGACTTTTCAGACAGTCCTCACCTGCAGGAAGGATCTCACCAGATGTGGCCCCTTGACCTTGGATTCCTCAGCTCCACAACTGTAAGAAATAAGTTTCTTCTCTTCATAAATTACCCAGTTTCAGGAATTCTCTTATAAACAACAGAAAAAAAAAAGACCAAGACAGTTACTGTATATCTTCATAAAACTAATTTTGTAGGATCTGAGGGCTTTGTTCTCCAGGAGAACACTTGCTCCAATTCTCAGGTTTCCTTCTCTAGTTCTGTAATTTTACTTAAAGAGAAGAATGTCAAGAAAAGACATTAGTAATTAATAAATGCTGGTGGATGATCCCTCTAGCATAAAACTGGAACATGGCACTGTTTTGTTATTGGTGCTATTAAATCTGAATTATCACTTTAAAAACATATATGAAAAGCAGATATCAGGATTCAATTACTGCTTATTTCATAGAGAACCCGGGAAGAATAAACTTATAAATGTGTTTTTAAATTTCTGTTTAATGCATATCACTGTTTCATGTGATACTGTGTGGATTCACATGCCCCAGCTTAGAAAGAAAAACAAACTCATCCAATCGTGCTTCTTGCTGTGTTCATTTGCACACTAGAGAATGATGACTTCTCTTTGTTAGAGCCACAAGTATATGTAAATTGAAGCGAATAAATTTGTGACTGGATTATTTACAACCAATACATTGCTAGGTGATAAGCAATTCCACTGGGAGATCCATTGACTGTTGCTTCTGAGTGGATTTTACAGAATGGCGACTGCAGACAAATGACCTGTTTCCTCCCTGGTTGCTGGGATCCAGCATTCTGCCTAGAAACAAGCCAGTTTCCATTGGTTGGGGTTAACCCTATTTACTAGTAATGATAATATTATCCCTTATAACATTAAAGGTTTAACTATTGGTAGGCTTTTCATTTAACTGTATTTCAAGAAAGGGATATGCAATTTAAAAAAGTTTATTTTGAAATAGTTTCAAACTTAGAGAAAAATCACAAGGACTGCACTAATAACTCCTCCCACCCCCTTTGAAGGAATAATGATAGTTATATAATAATGTGTTTTTAATTACTGGCAGGTATTTTATTTGGAGGCATTTCTGTGATTGGAACAGGAGTTGAGACGATGTCAAATGTATGATAACAAAGTAAATCCCTCAAATTGTCTCACAGTGAAAACGTTAACAACAATAACACTACTCTTAAATTCCTTCTTGTTTTCAATAGAAAGGGCCAGTAAGTGAAAGTGCCTTTACATTTTTGTTTTGGAACAGCTCTGCAATTTCATTTTGATTTCATATTTCTAGTAATAAAGCCTCTTCTGACTCCACATTCTTATTTCTGGGCAGACATTTTATTCTTCAGAATTGTAGTGATGGACAAGAAGCTAAATTGGAATGACTACTGTATCAATGATTAATTTGATAATTATAACAATGTCCAAACATTTAGAAATTACAGTATTTCATCAGATTTATTTTTAAAGAGGCACCTCTGTGAGAAGAACAGGTAGGGAGGCCAACTTTCCCCTGGCTTATCACCCCTTTCCCAGGATTGTAGAGCATCCTTCACTCGGTCCCCTGTGAGAGGCCAGCAGGTTACTCTGCTCTCTGTGGGGTTTTTGTTTTTACCAGACTCTGCAATAACAGGCCCAGGTTTTGCAGCTCTGATGACTTTCTTTTTGGTGATGAAGCCACAGGGTATTAGCACCTCCTCGTGGCCATATATGTAATCTGACACTGTCCCTTGTAATAGTGATGATAATGACAGTCTTAGTGCCAAGCCACTTTAAAATGCTTTTAGTTCCTGGCAGATGTTTTATTTAGAGCGATTTCTCTGAACGTAAATGCCAGTTATGGAGGTTTTATATATTTTAATTAAGTAAATATAAGGTATTATTTTAGTAATGGAAGTAATAAATCAATATCTCCGACAACTTTAGAGCACTACTTCACAGGATGTATTTTTTCAGATATATTTTTGTAAAGAAGACAAAGAATGAAGATGGTTTTGACTTAAAAAAACTTTTATTTTGGGCTCGGGGCACATGTGCAGGCTTGTTATATAGGTAAACTGCGTGTCATGGGGGTCTGGGGTACAGATTATTTCATCACCCAAGTAATAAGCATAATATCCGATGGGTAGTGTTTTAATCCTCTCCTTCCTTCCACCCTCCACCTTCAAGTAGGCCCATGTGTCTGTTGTTCCCCACTTTGTGCCCACGTGTTCTCCTTGGTTAATTCTCACTTGTAAGTGAGAACATGTGGCATTTGGTTTTCTGTTCCTGTATTAGTTTGTTTAGGATAATGGCCTCCAGCTCCATCCTTGTTGCTGCAAAGGATGTGATCTTGTTCTTTTTTATGGCTGTGTAGTATCCCATGGTGTATATGTACCACATTTTCTTTATCCAGTGTACTGTTGATTGGCATTTAGTTTCATTCCATGTCTTTGCTATTGCGAATAGTGTTGCAATAAACATACGTGTGCATGTGTCTTTATGGTAGAATGATTTCTATTTCTTTGGGTATGTACTCAATAATGGGGTTGTTGGGTCAATTGGTAATTCTGTTTTAAATTCCTTGGGGAATCACCACATTGCTTTGCACAATGGCTGAATTAATTTACATTCCCACCAGCAGTGTATGAGCATTCCCCTTTCTCCACAACCTTGCCAGCATCTGTTATTTTTTGACTTTTTATTAAAAGCCCTTTCAACTGGTGTGAGATGGTATCTCATTGTGGTTTTGATTGGCATGTCTCTAATGATTAGTGATGTGGAGCATTTTTTCATATGCTTGTTGGCTGCAGTAAGTCCTCTTTTGAAAAGTGTCTGTTCATGTTCATTGCCCACTTTTTAATGGGGTATTTTTCTTGTAAATTTGTTTAAGTTCCTTATAGATGCTGGATATTAGACCTTTGTCGGATGCATAGTTTGCAAATATTTTTTCCCATTTTGTAGGCTGGGTTTTGACATATTTTTAACTGACTAAATTCCTAGTGGTTACTATGATAATGTGACAATAATAAACTCTACCATGATATATTTTTTGATACTATTTTATTTGAGGAGGTTTACACATAATCCAGTCACTTGATTAGCCTGTTTAATTTAAATATACTTCATAGCTCTGCCAAAGATGAGTTACCTTTCTGTAGTGTGTGAATGAGCACAGCATGAGAGATGCTGGATGATAGTCCTTGAGTTAGATATTAAAACATACAAGATTATTTTTTTATGTGCCTCGAACATGTGAATCCACAACTTTCACTTGAATCATTGAGGTAGGTTTGTCACACAGGTTAAGAAGCACATTTATATTTTCTTCCACTTCCTTGGTTCTCTATGAAATGAGCTGTAATATAATCTAAAATCAGCTTTTGGTATTATAATATTGTTTGAAATTTGATAATTCAGGTCTAGTTAACACTGATAAAATAGTTCCATGTTCCAATTTTATGCTAGAAGGATCATTTTCTGGCATCTAGTAATTACTAATGTGTTTTTCAGGGTCATTCTTTTTAAGTAAAATTAAAGAAGTAGAGAACAAAAACTGGAAAATAGAAGGAAGTTGTGCCCTCCTGGAGGAAGAAAAAAGCTCTCAGTTCCCAAAAATCTGTGGCAAAATCAGTTTCATGAGGACCTATTGTATATCCATGAAGACCTTTTTATGTAGGAGAGGCAGCCCACTATGTACACATGTCTCCTGGTGAATCCAATGTGCACACATGTCTCCTGGTGAATCCAATGTGCACACATGTCTCCTGGTGAATCCAATGTGCATAGTTTCAGCTGACTTTGTTTCATCAAGTATGATTTAAACATTTATTTTCAGAGTGAGAGCCAAAGTCATTTTGCTCCAGATTGAAGTATAGTACATTTTTAGTTCCATAAGTGTTTCATATGAAATATTTTTTAGGATAAAAATTTCTATTTTATGTGAGTTTAACTTGCTCTTCAGAATAGTCTCAAATGTGCTATAGGATAGTGGCACATGGATGTAGGGGTCACTGCTCAGTCTTTCCTACTCCCTTGCCCTCTGTAAGTTGACATCTGGTAGTGAAGGACTTTCAGCATTTCCGAGCTCTGAGCTCCATAGGTCTGACATTTAAGAAGCTTTTGGGACTCAGTTTGTTGATGTGGAGTGGGAGAAGTAGCAGTGAGTGGAGGAGAGTGGAGGAGAACGGAGGAAAGTGACATCTATTCTTAATGGAGGGGAGGGTCAGGTCAGACATCAGGAGACACCAGGGAGGGAGTAGCCCTAAGGGGAATTGTTTTGGGTTCCCCAGCTGCCTGGATACTGGCTCTTCCCTCTCTTCGACTCCTTTCCCAGTCAGGTTCACTGTGATTGAATTTTTTTCAGACAGGTTTTAGTTTTATTTATCTTTTACCCTAGACCCAGATTTGAGAGCTGGCACTATCATGACCCTGGCAGATTGTTTTTCTATTCTCCTTTTTATTGAAGCGTCCAACTATTAAGTTTGAATCGTCTCTTCCTTTAATTCGATGTATTTTTGCTTCATGCATTTTGGGGCTGTGTTGTTAGGTACATACACCTTAATTATTTTTATATCTTCTTGATTAACTGACACTTTTATAATGATAAAATATCCTTCTTTGCCATAATAATAATTTTTATATTAAAATATTTTGTCAATTTTGCCTGGCATTAATATAGCTACTCCAGCTCTTCTGGTTATTGCTGGTGTATCTTTTCCATCCTTTTATGTTCCATTTATTTGTGTCTTTAAATCTTAAGTGTCTATTGTAAATAGCATATAATTGTGCTGTGTTTAAAAAAATCCATTCTCCAAATCTCTTCCTTCTAGTCTGACAGTTTGATCCACTTACTTTAATATAATTACTGATAAGATAGAATTATTTTTTGCTATTGTGCTATTTGTTTTCTATATGTATTATATCCATTGTATTCCTGAATTCCTTGATTCTTGAATGCTTTTGTGTTAAACAGATATTTTATAGTGTAACATTTTAATTACCTTTCATTTCTTTTAAAATATATATTTTTAGTTATTTTATTAGTGGTTGCCCATGGTATTATAATTAATATTTTAATGTTTTAAAGAGACAGTGTCTTGCTCTGTCACTGAGGCTGGAGTCCAGTGGCAGGATCATGGCTCATTGCAACCTCAGGCTCCTGGGCTCAGTGATCTTCCCACTTCTGCTGCAAGTAGATGGGGCTATAGGCATATGCCACCATGGCTAGCTAATTTTCAAAAATTTTTGTAGAGACGAGGTCTCCCTGTATTGCCCAGGCTGGTCTCAAACTCCTTGCCTCAAGTGACCCTCCTGCCTCGGCCTCCCAAAGTGCTGGGATTACAAGGATGAGCCACCATGCCCAGCCCAATATTTTAATTTATAACAATCTAGTTCAATATAATACCAACTTAATTTTAGTAGTATACAAAAGTTTGCTCCAAGGTAACTCTGTTTTCTTCCTTTTCTTTTTACAATTTATTCTTATATATGTTTTTAAGAGATGGGGTCTTGCTGTATTGCCCAGGCTGGTCTTGAATTCCTGGGCTCAAGTGATCCTCCTGTTTCAGTCTCCCAAAGTGCTGAGATTTCAGGCATGAGCTACCACGCCCAGCCTACCTGCCTTCTTTGTGCTGTTATTTTTACAAATTAGATCTTTATTGCTTGTGTACCCATCAACATAGACTTATAATTACTGGTTTATGTAGTTGTCTTTTAAATCAGATAGAAGAAAAGAAAATAACTATAAACAAGAATACATTTATGCTGTCTTTTATATTTAACCATATAGTTACATTTACCAGTACTCTTTATTTCTTCATTTGGGTTTGAGTTACTGCCAAATAACTTTCATTTAGGCCTAAAAGAACTCCTTTAGTATTTCTTGTAGGACAGCTGTGCTAGCAATGAATTCTCTTGGTTTTTTTAAAAAAAATCTGGAGATGTCTTAATTTCCCCTTCAATTTTAAAGTATAGTATTGCTCTATATAGACTCCTTGATTGACAGTCTTTTACTTTCATTACTTTGAATATGTCATCCTATTGTCTTATGTTCTCTTTTCCTTGATTTCTAATGGGAAACAGCTATTAATATTACTGAGAAGCCATTGTATATGAATCATGTCTTACTTGCTGATGCCAAGTTTTTTCATCTTCATTCTTTAAGAGGTTGATTATGTTGTATTGAGGTATGAATCTTTTTAGTTTATTACACTTGAAGTTCATGTGTGTAAACCAATATTTTTCAACAAATTTGGGAAGTTTACAAGCATTATTTCTTCAAATATTGGTTCTTGACGTTTCTCTCTTCTCCTTCTGGGTCTCCCATTACATATATATTGGTACTTTCAATAATTTCCCACAGGTCTCTGAAACTCTGTTCATTTTTCTTTGTTCTTTTTCTTTTCTTTTCCTCAGACTGGATAATTTCAATTGACCAATTTTGAAATTTGTTGATTTTTTATGTCTTTTCATATCTGTTACTGAGAACCTGTAGTGAATTTTTCTTTTCTGTTATTAAGCTTTTCAATTTTATAACTTTTATTTTAAAGTTGAATTTTATAATTTCCATCTCTTTATTGATGTTTTCTGTTTGGTTAGACATTGTTCTCATACTTCTTTAGGCACACTCTCCTTTTGGTCTTTGGGCATATTTAGACTAAATGATTTAAAGTCTTTTCTAGTAAGTCCAATATCTGGGCTTCCTTTAGGACAAATTCTATTGATTGCTTATTTTTATGTATGTGTGTTGGCAGTACTTTGTTTCTTTGCATGACTTATAATTTTTTACATTATTGAAACCTGGACATTTTAATAGGTATTATGTGGCAAGCTTGGAAATCAGATTTTCCTACATGTCCATGGCTTGTTTTTATTGTTGCTTATTGGTTATTGTTACCTGTTTGCTTACTTACGTTTCTTTTTTTTTTTTTTTGAGACAGAGTCTTGCTCTGTTGCCCAGGCTGGAGTGCAGTGGCGCGATCTTGGCTCACTGCAAGCTCTGCCTCCTGGGTTCACGCCATTCTCCTGCCTCAGCCTCCTGAGTAGCTAGGACTACAGGAGCCCACCACCATGCCCAGCTAAATTTTTTGTATTTTTAATAGAGACAGGGTTTCACCATGTTAGCCAGGATGGTCTCGATCTCCTGACATTGTGATCCACCCACCTCGGCCTCCCAAAGTGCTGGGATTACAGGCATGAGCCACCGTGCCTGGCTCTTACTTACATTTCTAAGGCAATTCAGTAAAGTTTGTATTCTTTGTCATGTATGGGCATTGATGCCACTACTCAGTTAGCTTAGTGGTTAGCTAGTAATTAGACAGGTTTCCTTAGAGGTCTGGAATCAATAAATCTTTCATTTGCTGAAGGGCTCTCTGTGCATGTTGGGTCATGTCCTCAAAACTTAGGCAGCTTGTAACTCCATCTAAGCCTTTACTTACTGCCTACATAGATCCTCAAGGTAAGCAGAGATGAGAGCTGAGGGCCTTTCCAGGTCTTCCCTGAGCTTGTGTACTATCCTGGGAGTACACATGGTCGTTTAGATCCCTGAGATTTTGTCAGAGCCTTCTGATGTCCTTCTAGACATCTTACTTTCAAACTTCTATTTTATTTTCAAGGTTTTTGGTTAGTCCTTTGTTTGCCTCAGCTGTTGTTAATCTCCTCAGGCAGCCACAAAGTTAAAACACTTGCCTATAATTGTCTCCCAAAATGACATCACCTGACAGATATCCTTTGAAGTGAGTGAGCTCCAAGGCAGCCTCTCAATGAGTTTTTCAAGAGAACCACCAGACAAATAAGAAATGATAATATTGGCTGGGTGCAGTGGCTCATGCCTGTGGTCCCAGCACTTTGGGAGGCCGAGGCAGGTGGATCACGAGGTCAGGGGATCGAGACCATCCTGGCTAACACGGTGAAACCCTGTCTCTACTAAAGGTACAAAAAGTTGGCTGGGTGTGCTGGCAGGCGTCTGTAGTCCCAGTTGCTCGGGAGGCTGAGGCAGGAGAATGGCGTGAACCTGGGAGGCGGACTTCACAGTGAGCTGAGATCGTGCCACTGCACTCCAGCCTGGGAGACAGAGCAAGACTCTGTCTCAATAAAAAAAAAAAAGAGATAATATTTTGGGAATTATACTTTGAAAGAGCTTCATCTCTATTCTGGTCCCACTGATGACTGCTAGGCAGCACCAGCAATGCAGATGAGTATTTTTGAAGGCTTTTTCTGAGCTAGAGAGTAGGGGGTGGGACCAGGGAAAGTTAAAATGTCACAAAGCTAACTTTTCTTACAGCCATCCAGCCATTTTTCTTGAGTAAACTCTCCCCAGGTCACTGGAAGCTTTTAATTCTTTTTTTTTTTTAAATTTATACATCCACTTCAGTCACACAAAATCTTTTGATTCATTTCTGGATATCTGAAAAAGGTAATTCTGACCATTTAAATAATTTTTTCATTGCTTTTATGGAAGGGTGAATTTTTGAGGGTCCTTGCTCTGCCATTTTTGCTGATGTTACCACCATCAAGATTTTCTTGAGCAGGGGTCTGCAAATCTTTCCTAGAAAGGTACCAATTGTAAATGCCTTAGGTATTGTGCTTCAGATTGTGTTTGTCACAGCTACTCAACACTGCCATTGTAGTACAAAAATAGCCATTGTAAGTATATAAATAAATGGCTGTGTTTCAATAAAACATTAAGTGTAGAAAAGTCACAGACTGGATTTGGCCCAAGGATCATATTTTGCCAACCCCTCTTTTTAAAGATAAAAAACAACCTTAGAATCCTTCTCAGACCACACTGCTCTTTAGTCATCTTCTTTCTGTTCTCACAGAGGTTGTTTTTCTTCCAACTGAGATACACTAAGATGTTTAAACATTTAAGACATATTTAATTCTGCATTTTTACTATAATTCAGAAAATTTGTTTTTATTGCTTTCAATTTATATTTACATCTCCCCCCGGAATTTACATTATTACTGCAACCAGAGAACCAAATCAAAATAAATTGATTCATTATCCTCCAGAATATGGGTTATGTATTAGATTCCAAAGGAAGTAAAACAAGTTTAAAATATACAAAGTTTCAATTAACTTTATTTTTGTAGAGTGTAGAACACTGTCTTACTTATATAAACTATCCAGTGGTTAAAAAAAGGTGCTGATCAGGAAATGGAGAGTGAATGGGAGCATTAATGGGAATATGTAGAAAGAAATCTTACACTAAATAAAATATCCAATAGAAGCTTTGATTGGAGACCACAAGAGGCCATATATCTTTTGAGTCAAAGAGAAAACTCTAGGGGTCAAAAAGAATACAGTTAATTTCTATATCACTGATATATAGTAGATTACCAAAAAAGGTAATGCATAGTGAAAAATAAATTCTAATAGAATCCCAGTGAACTGTAAGGTAGGAGGTGTCTTATCTCTAGGTAGGTAGCTGCTTACCAGGTATATTTTGATGACTACTAAGAAGAGCCTGTAGATGTCCTTCTACTTCAGCTCTTCCTGTGATTTCATAAGTACTTATTTCACAGGCCTTTTCCTGATGAGTAAAATAATGCAATATATGTGTAATTTTTTGCTGTCTATGATCATCTTCTTCCTGATTCCTAGTTTGATTTAGACTTCCAAGAAGTTAGAATGTACAAGACATTGGGTCCCAGTAGAAAGACAATGACAGATGTAAGTAATGGTGAAAAAAAGGGAAGTAAAATGACATTAGAGGAAGATTGTCCCATTTCACAATTTTGCCTGTGGTCCTTCTAGTAGTTGAATTTCTTTGTCTCTTAGGTTAGCATTTGCTATCCTTGTCACTATCTTCTTCTCCTTCTCCTCCTCCTCTTCTTCCTCCTCCTCCTCTTCTTCTTCTTCTGAAAGAAAGAAAGAAAGAAATATGGCTATATAGTGTTGGAGCAGCCCTTCCACTGAAAACAACTATAAAAGAAGGAAGAATTATGAGTTTTTGATGGGATAGCGGAGCTACCAAAGCAGCAAAGATTTGATGAAACAAATTCCCAGAAAGAAGGTAATCCTAGGATTTGAGCTCAATATTTGGCACAACTTATATCTTCAACGCATTTGCTGATAGAGAAAGCAGGAGCTGGAGATTTCAGCTGAAAACCAGAGCAGAAAGCAGTAGCCAGCATCCGAGCAGAACATTTGCCTGTTTCACAAAACTGGAGAGATGAATATTGAAGATCACAGCTAGACAAAGACTACAAATAATGTAAAGTCTTTAATAGTCTTTAACAAACAATGTAAAGACTTTACAAATAATGTAAAATATTCAAGAAATTAAATGATCAAATAGAACTTTTAAACAGGAACTGGAATTTTTATTCCAGTAATTGGATTTTTTATTCAATCCAATAAAAAGGATTGAATTCCAAGTCTAGAACTGAAATATGCAGTAACTGAATATTAAAAATTCAATGGATGAATTTAACAACAGATTAGATGTAGCTGAAATGAGAAAATTAGCAATTTGGAGGATAAATCTAAGAAATATACCAATAGAGAAAGGAAGAGGCAAAGTAATGGAAGATAAAAGACCAAAGAGAGAATGAAAAGTCTAACATATATGTTATTATAATCCTTGAAAAAGAGGAGAGAAACCATAAAAAAGAAAGAAATCTTGTATCTGAAAATCTACATGCTGCTACTATCAAGTTATTTGTTTGTAAGTGTATTACTCTTAAGCTTTTAAAGCACTTTACACAAGTTTTATAATATCTTCCAATATTTACATTTTTAGTATTTTAATGTTAAGTAGATTTTTGTCTTTAACCTATTCTAATTATTTATAGTAGATTAAAAATAATTGCATAGTGAAAATATATTGTTTTACATTGAAAAGTCATGGATAATTAAAAAGAATTATAAATTAAACACTAAAATCATTAAAATGCAAAAGTTTCTTCCATTTTTATTTTTTTTCCTGAGACAGGGTCTTATTCTGTTGCCCACGCTGGAGGAGTGCAGTGGTCCTGTCATGGCTGACTACAGCCTTGACCTTCTGGGCTCAAGTGATCGTCCCATCTCAGCCTCTTGAGTAGCTGGAACCACTGGCACATGCCACCATGCCCAGCTAACATTTGTATTTTTTCATACAGATGGGGTTTTGCTATGTTGTCCAGGCTGGTCTCAAACTCCTGAACTCAATTGTCCCACCTTGGCCTTCCTAAGTACTGGGATTACAGGTGTGTGCCACCACACCCAGACATTTTTAAAAAATTAAATTAAATTTATTATTTTTTTTTTGTAGAGATGGGGTTCTCACTTTGTTGCCCAGGCTGGTTTTGAACTCCTGACCTCAAGTGATCCTCCTGCTTTGGCCTCCCAAAGTGTTGGAATTACAGGCATGAGCCACCAATCCAGGCCCAGGCAAAAGTTTCTAAATAAAATTTGGCTACATTTTATGCCTGAGTACGTAGAGTTTTGTTGCTGCTGTTGTCATCCATGGTGGGGGGTTAACAACTCACAAAAACTACTACTTATAAAATTATCAGCTATACAATTATTGGACAAAATATATTATTTCACTCTATACATAAACAATTCTTTAGAACTTGAAGGAATTGTAGAATATGGAAGAGATGCTTCTGCTGAAATAAGGAGAATGTGAAATACCTCCTCATGGAATGCTGTCATTTTCACTTATCAGTTCCAAATATTAGGAAAGAAAACTCTGAGTAGATTATAGTCTGATACATAATGGCATAATGATAGCTGTTAAATAAAGAAACCACATGTAATTATCAAATTTTGCATGAGTCAGTTGCTTTTCAGTCTCACTAGAGCTGAAATAAAAGTATTTTAAGTCTCTTTCATTTTCCCATTTTGACCCTGGGATGTACTCATTTGCCCGGCAAGAAAATTTTCCCTAAATGGCTCTAAATGGAGAGATGAGGGACAAAGGGAAAGCAAATACAAAGATATATAACAAATAGCTTGGATTATACATGAAATAATTAACAAGCCAATGTTCCCCAGAACTGGCAATCCACTCACAGAACAAGAATTCACATGTGCATTTGACAAATAATACAACCAATTATGCGTAAGTCTGTGCTAGATCCATTTAGACTCACAGATACAGGCATTTAACGAAATGTGTGGAAGATATTAGTTGTAACTTCTATCCAAAGCCTAAATCCTATGGAATATTCCAGGCCCATGGGTAATGGGAATCTACTTGAAAGCATCCAGTGATCAGAAACACACTAGCTCACTTTCAGATGGAGTTATTTTTACAAAGTTAGAGATAGTGTAATAATACATGCCTCCCTGAAATTTTCAAATGTTGGTCTTTGTTTTCTTTCATGAAGCTATGCAAAAATTGTATAGTTCCTATTTAAAATAGCATACTTTCTGAGATCTGTGAACAGATATCATGATCTGAAGTCTTGCTTTCTCTAGGCCAGATATATTTGCTTTTAAAAATTAATATTCATATTATTCAGTTTTTGGGCAGTTCAATATCTGGCTAACTTTATCCTAGATTCATCCAAGTTTGTCAGCATCATTTGTAAAACAAAGTGCTGACATTTAAACACAATACTCTGTCCAGTTTTATTTCTCTTTCTCCAACTAGATGATAAGATCCTAAAGGAATTGGAGGAGAGGAGACTCCTTGTAATGAACAGAATTAATGAGAATCTGGAAGATCTTGGTAGTAAATTAATGAAGGTCTGTGTATTTTTCTCTCAAAATGAAGAAATAAAAATATCAGAAATTTAAACAAAGAAACTGCTCACTTAGTTTATTATCAAAATAAGAATATAGTATAATGTGGCATAATTTTGAATAATCTATGGAGAGGAAGAGTAGAAGCTCCATTTGATTAGATTCTAAGAACATTCCCCATCAAGGGAGTGTGTTGGACTTCTGAGAAGGAAATCTAATTATAGCACACTGTGGCTCTTGAGCAAATTATACTTACATAGTTATTTTTAAAATTAAGTATGTTTCTTGTGGTTTCAATGAGGTTGAAGTGATATTTTTCAATCAAAACTAATTTTTTTACCTGTGTATAAGCAAACAAGATTCAATTATAGCTACTTAATGCAAATATCATTTACTGTGTTGATAGACAAGCAAAATTCTACTTGAGAGAAGCTGGGAGGTTGAGGGGGGAGTTGCTGAATTAAAGAAAACCATAGGGTTGTTAATATCTTAATTTTGCATAATGGGGAATAAAGATATATTGTCTGAAGTTAACAGAATAATAACTGTGAGGTATATCTTCTATTTATCAAACTGGTAAGGCAATAGTTATATAAATTTCTCAATCTATAAATAGTATTATAATATAAAATATAAATGTTATATATATTAAATAATATATACAATATTTTTATTATAAATATAATAATATTTATAATATGGGGTATGTTTCTGATGAAGAGAACTGGGAGCAGACAGATCTATTATCACAGGACTGTGTATTATTTGTACATTTTTTGGTATACTTGTAGTACTTGATAAAATTATAAAACATTAAATGAAAAATACACGAATGATTTCAAAACCTAATCAGTTCTGGTTCCAAAATGGCAGTGTAGAAGCAAGCTGGCTTCACTCCCTACCCAGAAAATAAAAAATATACAGTGCTGAGATTATCACCAGCAATATCCCAGAATTCATATATGGGAATGAGACAGTTCCCAGGGCCATGGAGAAGTGGAAAAAATCTGAGCATACAGTAAGATAATTGGACTTCCATATCCACAACACCCTTCCCTCTAATCTGTCTACCACCAAGCCATGCAGGAAATTTCCCCTTGATTCCGGGTTTCTACACTGGAAAAAGTGAGGTCAAGATGGACCACCAGCTTCCACGCCGTCTTGATTCACTGGCAGGATAACATAGTGACATAGTGAGACCCAGTTTCTTAGACATAGTGAGACCCAATTTCATAGGGCCATAAAGACCTAGTAACACAGTGACAGTGAGACTCAGTTTCTAAGACAAATAACCCTCACAAAAAACCCCCAAAATATAGAAAATCAACAAAATGAAAAGCTGGAAAGAAAGTTTTAAAAGATACATAAAATTGACAAACATTTAGCTAGACTAAGAAAAAAAGAGAGAAGACCCAAATAAATAAAACTAGGAACAACAAAAGGAGACATAACAACTGAGGCTACAGAAATATAAAGAATCATTAGAGACGATTCTGAATGATATGCGAACAAATTGGAAAAATCTAAAAGAAGTGGATAAATTCCTGACCCACCAAGACTGAACCATGAAGAAATGGAAAACCTTAACAAACCAATGATAAGTAATGAGATCAAAGCCATAATAAAAAGTCTCCTATTGGCCAGGCGTGGTGGCTCACGCCTGTAATTCCAGCACTTTGGGAGGCCGAGACAGGCAGATCACAAGGTCAGGAGATCGAGACCATCCTGGCTAACACGGTGAAAACCTGTCTCTACTAAAAATACAAAAAATAAATTAGCCGAGTGTGGTGGCGGGCGTCTGTAGTCCCAGCTACTCAGGAGGCTGAGGCAGGAGAATGGCGTGAACCTGGGAGGTGGAGCTGGCAGTGAGCTGAGATTGTGCCACTGCACTCCAGCCTGGGCGACAGAGTGAGACTCCGTCTCAAAAAAGAGTCTCCTATCAAAGAAAAGCCCAGTACCTGATGTCTTCACTGCTGAATTCTACCACACATTTAAAGAGTAACTAATACCACTTCTACTCAAACTCTTCAAAAAAATTGAAGTGGAGAGAACAGTTCCAAACTCATTCTATGAGGTGGACATTAACCTGATACCAAAACCAGACAAGGACATGACAAAAGAAGAAAACTACAGGCCAATATCACTGATGAATATAGATATAAACATTCTCAACAAAATACTAGCAAACCAAATTCAACCACACATTAAAAAGATCATTCATCATGACCAAATGGGATTCATCCTATGGATGTAAGTATGGCTCAACATATGCAAATCAATAAACATGATACTTCACATTAATAGAACCAAGAACAAAACCCATATGATCACTTCAATAGATGTCAAAAAAGCATTTGATAAAATTCTGCATCCCACCAGGCACAGTGGCTCACACCTGTAATCCCAGCATTTTGGGAGGCCAAGGAGGGCAGATTGCTTGAGCCCAGGAGTTCAAGACCAGCCTGGGCAATACAGTGAAACCTTGTCTCTACAAAAAAGACAAGAATTAGCCGAGTGTGGTGGCAAGGGCCTGCAGTCCCAGCTACTTGGGAGGCTGAGGTGGGATGATTGCATGAGCCCAGGAAGTTGAAGCTGTAGTAAGCTGTGATCGTACCACTGCACTCCAGCCTGGGCGATAGAGCCAGACCCTGTCTCAAAAAAAAAAAAAAAAAAATTAAATTAAAAAAAAGGAAAAGAAAAGGAAAAACGAAAAAAAAATCTATATATTTTTCATGACAAAAGTCCTCAAAAAAAACTGATTATAGAAGGAACATACCTCAAAATAATCAAGGGCATATGTGACAGACCCACAGCTAATGTACTGAATGGGGAAAAATTGAAAGCCTTTCCTTTAAGATCTGGAAGAAGACAGGGATGCTTACTTTCACCACTTCAATTCACCATAATACTGGAAGTCCTGGCTAGAGCAATCAGGCAAGAGAAAAAAATCGAGGGCATCCAAATTAGAAAAGAAGAAGTCAAATTAGCCTTATTCACAGATGACATGATCTTATATTTAGAAAAAACCAAAAGACTCCACTGAAAAAGTGTTAGAACTGATAAATGCATTCAGCATAGCTGCAGGATACAAAATCATACAAAACCAGGAGCATTTATGTATGACAACAGTGAGTAATCTGAAAAAGAAAATAAGAAAACAATTCCATTTACAATAGCTACAAAGAATATAAAATACCTAGGAATCAACTTAGTCAAGTGAAAGATCTATACAAGAAAAAGTATAAAAGAGTGATAGAAAAATTGAAGAGGACACAAAAAAGGAAGGAGAGTTCATGCTCATGGATTGGAAGAATTAATATTGTTAACATGGTAATACTACCCAAAGCCATTTACAGATTCAATGCAATCTCTATGAAAATATCAACGACATTCTTCACAGAAATAGAAAAAAACTCCTAAAATATACATAGAACTACAAAAGACCCCGAATAGCCCAAGCAATCCTGATCAAAAAGAACAAAGCTAGAGGCATCATATTATCTGACTTCAAAATATATTAGAAAGCTATCTTAATAAAAACATCTTGGTACTGGAATAAAAACAGACACATGGAAGAATGGAACAGAATAGAGAATTCAGATATAACCCCATGCATTTACAGCCAACTCATTTCTTTCTTTCTTTCTTTCTTTCTTTCTTTCTTTCTTTCTTTCTTTCTTTCTTTCTTTCTTTCTTTCTTTCTCTTCCTTTCCTTTTTTTTTTCTTTTTTTAAATGAGACAGTCTCATTCTGTTGCCCAGACTGGAGCGCAGTGGGATGATCTCGGCTCACTACAACCTCTGCCTTGTGGGTTCATGTGATTCTTGTGCCTCAGTCTCCTGAGTAGCTGGGACTACAGGCTTGTAACACCATGCCCGGCTAATTTTTGTATCATTAGTAGACATGGTGTTTTGTCATGTTGGCCAGGCTTGTCTTGAACTCCTGGCCTCATGCGATCCATCTGCCTTGGCCTCTCAAAGTGCTGGGACTACAGGTGTGAGACACCGCACCTGGCCTATAATCAACTCATTTTCAACAAAGAAGATATAGTGGGGAAAGGACAGTCTTCTCAATAAATGGTCTTGGGAAAACTAGATAGCCATATGCAGAAGAATGAAAGCAGACCCCTGTCTGTCACTCTATACAGAAATAAAATCAAAATGGATTGAAGACCTCAATATAAGACCCAAAACTATAAAACTACCAGAAGAAAACTTTGAGGAAATGCTCCAGGACATTGATCTGGGCAAATATTTTTTTGTGTAAGACTTCAAAAGCACAGGCAACAAAAGCAAAAATAGACAAATGGGACTACATCAAACTAAAAAGCAGCAAATGAAACAGTCAACAAAACGAAGCGATAACCCACAGAATGGGGGAAAATATTTGCAAACTATACATCTGACTAGGATTAACAACCAGAATATATAAGGAACTAAAAAAACTCAATAGCAAGAATACAAAATCCAATTAAAAAATAAGAAAAAGATCTGAACAGACATTTCTGAAAAGAAGACATAAAAATGACCAATGAGTATATTAAAAATAACCATCATTGATCATTAGAGAAATTGAAATCAAAACCACAATGAGATATCATCTTAAGGTAGGAGGCTGGACTTGACTCCAGAGGTGGGACTTGAACACCGGACTAGATTGAGGACTAGCTAAAACAGGGCTTGGGTGGAAGCAGCTTTCTAATCAGATTCACCCACTAATGTGCCATATGAATTTACCATTGCCATGGCAACACCCGGGAGTTACTGCCCCTTTCTATAGCAATGACCGGATGACACCAAAGTTAGTGCCCCTTCCCTAGAGATGTCTGTACAAACCATCCCTTAATCTGCATGCAATTAAAAATGGGTATAAATATGACTGCAAAACTGCCCTAAGCTGCTACTCTCTGCCTAGAAGGTAGCCCTGCTCTGAGGAGCAGTCACAAAGCTGTAACACTGCCTCTTCAATAAAACTTTCTTCCACCTCCTGTTTGTCCTTGAATTATTTCCTGGGCAAAGCCAAGAACACTCTGGACTAAGCCCCACTGTGGGGCTCACCTGCCCTGCTGAATCAATCTTACCTCAGTTACAATGTCTTTTATCAGAAGACTAGAAATAACGGATGCTGGTGAGGATGTGGAGGAAGGCGAACTCTCATACACTGTTGGTGGGAATGTAAATTAGCACAGCCACTTAGGAAGACAGTATGGAGCTTTCTCAGAAAATGGAAAATAGAACTGCCATATGATCCAGCAATTCCACTACTGGAGATATATATAAATGAAAATCAATATTATTGAAGAAATATCTGCACTCTCATGTTTACTGCAGCACTATTCACAACAGTCAAAATATGGAATTAATCTAAATGCCCATCAATGGATAAATGTGGTACATATATACAACAGAATATTATTCAGCTACAAAAAAGAATAAAATCCTGTCACTTGCAGCAACATGAATGGAACTGGAGGTCATTATGTTAAATGAAATAAGCCAAGCATAGAAAGACAAATGTCTGATATTCTTGCCTGTGGGAGCTAAAAAAGTGAATCTCATGGAGATAAGGTGCTTTCAGAGGCCAGGAAGTGCTTATCAGAGGCCAGGAAGAGTAAAATGGGGAAGAGAAGTTGATTAATGAGTACAAACATACAGTCAGATAGAAGAAATAAGACCTGGTATTTAGACAGATCAGTAGAATGACTATAGTTAACAATAATCAATTACGCATTTCAAAATAGCTGGAAAAGAATAATTTTAATGTTCTCAGCATAAAGAAAGACAAATATTTAAGGTGATGGATATTCCAATTACACAGATTTGATCTTTACACATTATATGAATGTATCAAATGATCACATATGTCCCCAAAATGTGTATAATCTGTTGTGTGTCAATAAAAAAATTGAAAAAAAAAAAACCCCTAATCAGGTTATTGGATGAATTTAGGGTGGAGGTCAAGTAAGTGTTCTAATTTCTTCATTTCCTTTCATGAGCTTACTTTCCACTTTTGAAAACTTACTTTACTCATAGCCAAGAATACGTGAGCTTATTCTCCCTGCATGGGCTTGAATATGTTTGAAAAAAGATGGACCTAGTACAATCTGGCCATTCATGCAGCTGTAATACAGATCAATTACAGAAACGGGAGGTGGAATAAGCACTATCAATGTTGTTTGGAGAAAAATGTAAAAAACAAAACCAAATCATGAGGCATAGATATTGATGGCTGGCAAACAAATACAGAAAACAGAGCAACCTGGAATATATTGATCAGAGGTGCCGTGGCTCATTGAGTCTGTTGGAGAAACAGGCAGAATTGAAATTCCAAAGATCCTAGTGAAAAGTGACTTAGCTGCTCACTGTAGAAAAGAATGTGGATCATACAGTAGATTACACAGCTACACTTGGACAGTGACTTCATCAGCCATGCAATATTCTAATTTGCAAAATGATGAGATGAGACAGGGGCAGCAACGGCAGCACAGAGAGATGACCCGTTCCACCTCTTCCTTTGGTGGCCACATTCTATATTTAATACAGAGAATATAAAGCCATAAACCAGCTTCCTTTTCTCTGCAGCCACACCTAAGAGAAAACATGCATATTCAGAACATACCATGGGCTCTTTTTCTCTCTAGCAGTCTGTATTTAGTCACATTTCAGAACTTGATGAGATGATGAATCTCCAGCATCTGAGAGGGATGTTGGGTGTTACTAGAATCATGAAATCATTTTGAGGAGCTAAGAGGCAAGGTACTAAGTAGCATTAAAACCTCGAGAACCTGGTATCTGAGTGATTCAAACTTTAAAACCTGAAACGCAGAGACTACGGGTAAGAAATTGCCTTACCCATATGCCTGATCACCACATTCCCCAGATTAAAATACAGTGAGAGTGAAGAGAGTCACATCAGCAAAATGGTGAGTAGACAGCTACAAGCACACATTTCTCTAAGAAACCTGGAAAAACAAGCAGAAACTGTCAGAACCAACTTTGTCAGAACTCTAAAACACTCAAAGATTTATAAAAACTAACTAAATGCTGAATCAAGAGTAAGATGACTTAAAAATTTTCCTTGCATTCAAGGAAATCCCTGTTAGTTGAACACAAGCTAAAGGAACAGAAACTTCAACCACACGTGATAAAAAATATAGTCTGCAAAAATAGTTTGAAAAAACTCACTAAATATATGACTGTGGTCTTCAGTAAACAAGAACATTAAACTCTGGGTAAGGGAGATAATCTGATTTTCAGAGTTACACATTACAATATTCAGATGTTCAGTTTTCCTTTTTAAGTTAAACATTTAGATTTCATTTTAGGCTATATAGAACAGTTTTAGGTTTACAGAAAAATTGAGCATGAAATACAGGGAATTTTTATATATCCTTTCTCTCTCCCCACAAAGTTTCCCCTGTAACTAACATCTTGCTTTAGTGTGGCACATTTATTACAATTGATGAATAAATGTTGATACATGATTATTAATTGAAGTCCATAGTTTACATTACGATTCAGTCTGTGTTGTATAGTTCTGTGGGTTTTGACAAATGTATAATTGCATGCATCCACTATTACAATATTATAAAAAATAGTTTAAAAATTATTTTAAATTGACAAATAATAATTGTATATATATTTATGGAGTACAATGTGATATTTTGATGTATGTTTACATTGTTGAATGATTAAATCAAATACATTAATAAATCCATCACCTCACTTGCCAATTTTGTGACCAAAACATTTAAAACATACTCTTTTACTAATCTTAAAATATACAATGCATTTTTGTTTATTATAGTCACCATTCTGTGCAATAGATCACTAAAGCTTATTCCTCCTGTCCAACTGAAATTTTGTATCCTTTGATCAATGTCTTCCCTTTCCCCATCCACCCTCCTCCCACAGCCTCTGGTAACCACCATTCTATTCTCTATTTCTTGCTCTCTCTCTCTTTTTTTTTTTCTTACTCTGTCACCCAGGCAGGAGTGTGGTGGTGTGATTTTGGCTCACTGCAACTTCCGCTTCCCAGCTTCAAGCAATTCTCCTGCTTCAGCCTCTTGAGTAGCTGGGATTACAGGCATGTGCCACCACGCCCAGCTACTTCTTGTATTTTTAGTAGAGATGGGGTTTCTCCCTGTTGGCCAGGCTGGTCTCGAACTCCTGACTTCAGTTGATCCACCCACCTTGGCCTCCCATTGTGCTGGGATCACAGCCGTGAGCCATGGCAAACGAGCTCTACTCTCTATTTCTGAGTTCAACTTTTTTTGATTCCACATGTAAATGAGATCATATGATATTTGTCTTTTTGTGCCTGGCTTATTTCACTTAACAATATCCTCCAGGTTCATCTACATTGCTGCAAATGACAGGATTTCTTTCTTTTTTTAAGGCTGAATAGTATTTCATTGTGTATATAACCACATTTAAAAATCCATTCATCTCATGATAGACGCCTAGGTTGCTTCCATATCTTAGCTATTGGGAATAATGTTGTGATGAACATGAAAGTGCAGATATCTCTTCGACATACTGATTTCAATTCCTTTGGATATATACCCAGAAGTGGGATTACTGAGTTGTATGGTAATTGTATTTTTAGGTTTCTGAGGAAGCTCCATACTGTTTTTCATTACTGCATTAACTTATATTCCCACCAACAGTGCACAAGGGTTCTCTTTTCTCCACACCCTGGCCAATTCTTGTTATCTTTCACCTTTTTGATAAACAGCTATTCTAATAGGGGTGGGGTGATAGCTTATTGTAGTTTTAATTTGCATTTCCCTGATGCTTAGCGATGTTAAGCATTTTTCCATATATCTGTCAGCCATTTGTATGTCTTCTTTTGAGAAACGTCTATTTAGGTCCTTTGCCCATTTTTTTGATTGTGTTCTTTGTTTTCCTGCTATTGAGTTGTTTGGGTTCCTTGTATATTTTGGATATTAGCCTTCTTATCAGATGTATGTTTTGCAAATATTTTCTCCCAATTTGTGGCTTGTCTCTTTCCTCCATTGTTTTCTTTGCTGTGCAGAAGCTTTTCAGTTTGATCCCATTTATTTATTTATTTGCTTCCTGTGCTTTTGGGGTCATATCCAAGAACTCTTTCCCCAGATCAATGTTGTGGAACATTTTTTTCTAGGTTTTCTTGTATTAATTTTACAGATTCCAGTCTCATGTGTGAGTCTTAAATCCATTTTGACTTGATTTTTTGCATATAGTGTGAGACAAAGGTCCACTTTCACTCTTCTGCATGTGGAATCTAGTTTTCCCAACACCATTTATTGAAGAGACTGTCCCCTCCTCATAGTATGTTCTTTGTTGAAAAGAACATACTGTATGGATCCATACTGTATGGATCCATACTGTAAATGTATGGATTTGTTACATCTGGGACCTCTAGTCTGTTCCACTGGTCAATGTGCCTGTTTTTAAGCCAGAGCCATGCTGTTTTGATTATTATGACTATGTGATAGATTTTGGAATTAGGTAGTATGATGCCTCCAGTCCCCTTTTTTTCTTTTTTTGCTCAAGATTTCTTTGGCTATTTGAGGTCTTTTATGGTTCCGTATGAATTTTAGGATGGTATTTTTTAATTTTGCCTATTCCAGAAGGTAATATAGTTGGAATCATACAGTATGTGGTCTTTTCAGACTGTGTTCTTTCACTTAGCAATATGCATTTAACATTCCCTCATGTCTTTTAATGATTGGATATCTCATTTCATTTTATCTCTGAATAATATTCCATTATATGGCCATAATACAGTTTATTTATCCATTGACCCATTGAAGGACATCTTAGTAGCTTCCAAGTCTTGACAATTATGAATACAGTTGCTATAAATGTTCATGTGCAGGTTTTTCTGTGGACATGTTTTCAACTCATTTAGGTAAATACCAAGGAATGTGATTACCACATCATATGATAATACTAGGTTTAGCTTTGGAAGAAACTGCCAAATTGTCTCCCGAAGTGATTGTATTATTTGCATTTTCTACCAGCAATGAATACGAATTTTTGTTGCTCCACATCCTTGTCAGCATTTGGTATTATCAGTGTTTTGGATTTTAGCCACTGTGGTAGATGTGCAGTGGTATCTCACTGCTGTTTTAATTTACAATTCCCTAATGACATATGATGTTAAACATTTTTTCATGTGCGTATTTGCTATTCTGCATCTCTTTGGTGTGGTGGCCATTTTAAAATTGGATAATTTGTTTTCTTATGTTTTAGTTTCAAGAGCTCTCTGTACATTTATTTTTGAGAGAGGGTCTTGTCACCCAGGCTGGAGTGCAGTGACACAATCATGGCTCTCTACAGCCTTGACCTCCTGGGCTCAATGCATCCTCCTGCCTCAGCCTCTCAAACAGCTGGGACTACATGCTCACCACCATGCCTGGCTAATTTTTGTGTTTTTTTGTAGAGATAGGGTTTCACCATGTTGCCCAGGCTGGTCTTGAACTCCTGGGCTCACGCGATCTGCCCAGCCTCCCAGAGTGCTGGGATTACAGGTGTGAGCCACCGCACCTGGCCCAGAAAATATTATTGGATTTAGAAACAAAGCTTGACTTGATGACCAAGCAAGAGCAGTCTGAGTGGGAGGAGAGGGTAAAAGGCAGACTGCATTGGGCTAAAAAGTGGATGGGAGATGAAGATACAATGACCATTAAGTTCACCTTTGAAGAAAAGAAGAGAAATTTGGCAATGGCTGAAGTCAGATGTGAGATTGAGAAGCCTCCTTCCCTTCCTCCCTTCATCTATGCTTTATATATATATGATCATATATGTATGATTATAAGTCCATATGTATGCTTTATATATAAGATATATAATATATGTCTATTATAGTTATATATCTACGTTTATATATCTCATATAAAAACATAGATATGTTTCATATCTATAAAAGATATATATGTTTTATAGATACGTTTCATATCTATAAAACATATATATGTTTTATAGATATGTTTCATATCTATAAAAGATATATATGTTTTATAGATACGTTTCATATCTGTAAAAGATATATATGTTTTATAGATACGTTTCATATCTGTAAAAGATATATATGTTTTATAGATATGTTTCATATCTATAAAAGATATATATGTTTTATAGATATGTTTCATATCTATAAAAGATATATGTTTATCTCATATACATCTTTTATATATAAAAGATATATGTTTATCTCATATACATCTTTTATATATAAAAGATATATATGTTTATCTCATATACATCTTTTATATATAAAAGATAAATATGTTTATCTCATATATATCTTTTATATATAAAAGATATATGTTTATCTCATATATATCTTTTATATATAAAAGATATATAGTTTATCCCATATATATCTTTTATATATAAAATATAGCTCATGTGTGTATATATATGATCATATTTGTATAATTTTATATATCTCATAAGAAAGTAAAGGAATAAAAGAATGGGTACTCCATAGGCAGAGCAGCGAGAAATATTTGATAAATATATATTAAATGGGTGAGTGAACACATAGGTATGTTTCTCAAAAAGACTTTACTTCACCGTTTAAAAAAGATATTTTATTTTATTGGATACAGAAGTCTAGGCTGACTATGTTTTCCAACTTTAACAATGTTGCTTCATTTTTTTCTAGCTGACATTATTTTCAACAAGGAATTTGCTGTCATCTTTACCTTTTTTCCTCTCTAGTAACATGTGTTTTTTCCCCCCTCTGGCTGCTTTTAATATGTTCTCTTTGACACTGGTTCTAGGCAATATAATGATCATGTCTTATTGTAGTTTTCTTCATGTTTATTGTGCTTGGGTTTTGTTGAACATTTTGGATCTGTGGATCATAGTTTTCATATTTGGAAAAATCTCAACTATATTTTCTTTAATATTTTTCTTAACCCCCTACCTCCAACCCTCTTTAAAGATTCCAATTACGTGCTATGTGAAATTGGTCCATAGCTCACTGATGCTCTGTTCATTAAAAATATTCTCTTTTCTTTCCATTTCCTTTCATATAGTTTCATTTGTTATCTTTAAACTCACTAACCCTTTCTTCAATGTTTAATCTGCAGTTAATTTTATCCTGTGTATTTTTGATCTCACACCTTGTAGTTTTTATTTCTAGAAGCTCAATTTGGGTCTTTTTATATTGTCTATTTTTTTGCTTAAACTTTTTGTATGCATGGAATAGTTAAAATAACTTTTATTTTTCTCCTCTGCCAATTATAACATCTGTGTCTGTTATAAATTTTGATTGCTTGATGATTATTCTATGAGTTGTATTTTTCTGCTTCCTTACATTTTGGTGATTTTTGATTGGATGCCAAACATTGTGAGTTCTAATGTCTTTGTTGGATATTAGATATTTTGATATTCTTATAAATACTTACAGGCTCTGTTCTGGGATGCAGCTGAGTTACTTGGAAACAGTTTAAATAGTTTCAGTTCTTGCTTTTAAGATTTTTTAAAGGCAGAATCAAAGAAGTGCTCAGTCTAGGGTTAATTATTTCTTTCTACTGATGCATGAACTTTCTGTGTACTCTACTCAATGTCTCATGAATCTGGAAGTTTCCATTTTGGCTGGAAGGGGCAGGTGCTCTTTTCCATCCTGTGTGAGCTCCAGGAACTACATCCCATTGTCTCAGGTGGTTCTTTTCCTGGCTTGAGTGGTTTACTCACACATATACTAATTACATTCATCTGAGTATTAGAAGGAGACCATCTGGAGCTCTCCAAATTTGTTCTCTTTGCAATTCTCTGCTTTCTGGTACTCTTTCTCTTCTATTCCAGCCACCTGGGCCTTCCTGGACTCTCAGCTCTGTCTTCTTCACTCTGGGAGTCCACCAGGCTCCCCCTGGGTTCCTTCTCCTTGCACTGTGGCCTGGAATCTCTTTCAAGGCAGAAATCTGGGGACAGCTGTAGGGCTTACCGTCTTTGTTTCCAGTTTCACATGATCATTTACTGCCTGATGTCCAGTGTCTGGCAAACCACGGTGTCATATCTTTTGTCTGGTTTTTGTTTGTTTCTGGTGGAAAGGAACTCTGGTTTCCATTATACCATCATGGCCAGAGCCTAATGTAAGGGCCAAGGGAAAGCTTCCTCTTTACCCTCTGAAGAGTCACTGAAAAATCATAACAAAGGGCAGAATAATAGTAGAAATAGCATACAAATTTATTAGTGTGCAGGTGGGGAAAATTACAGAGTGATTATCGCAACCCTCTAATGGGCTACAGAAACTTATATATCACCTTGAGGTTATAAAAAGAATGGGGCCTCAGAGCATGGCCCAAAACCGGTTATGGTGGTGACATGGTTTGGATTTCTGTCCCTGCCCAAATCTCACGTGGAATTGTAATCCCCGATGTTGGAGGAGGGGTCTGGTAGGAGGTGATTGGATCATGGGGGTGGATTTTCCCCTTGCTAGTCTCGTGGTAGTGAGTGAGTTCTCATGAAATCTGATTGTTTAAAAGTGTGTAGCACCTCCCGCTTCGCTCTTTTCCTCCTGCTCTCACCATGTAGGACATGCCTGCTTCCCCTTCGCCTTCTGCCATGATTGTAAGTTTCCTGAGGCCTCCCCAGCCCTGCTTCCTGTACAGCCTGTAGAACCATGAAGCCAATTAAACCTTTTTTCTTATTAAATTACCCAGTCTCAGGTAATGCAATGCAAGAACAGACTAATAGAGGTGGTAAAATATGTTATAATAATAAGACAGATTATGGGAGGGAGAAAAGAGGAGGCCTGGCTAGCAAAGGTGGTCTCGTTATGTAGATGAAACCTCACAGGTATCGGCCCTGAGAAAGGTTAGGTGGTATGTTTCTTGCATACCTCTAAAGGTGTCAGACTCTCAGTTTATCTTTCCTCGATCCAGGCAAGGGAGAGTCTCAGAGAAACCTGGCTGCATCAAGGCAGATTCTCTGGCTTTTTTTCTAAAATAAATTTTTTATAAATAGAGACGGGGGTCTCACTATGTTTCCCAGGCTGATCTCAAACTCCTGGGCTCAAGTGATCCTCCTGCCTCAGCCTCCCAAAGTGTTGAGATTACAGGTGTCAGCCACCACGCCTGCCTCAAGGCAGATTCTCTACAGATGCAAATCTCCCGACAAAAGACAGCCTTTTAGCCATGATGATATTTCAAGCCCCCTATGAATAGCCATATATCTTGGGGTGAAATATTTTGGTTTCTTTCATTAAGGATCCTATTACGCGTCTTTGAAATGGTGGTCAGGATTATTTTGAGTTACTGTGTTTTGCAATCCACCACTAGGTGGCAATGTTATACAGCTGAGATTCTTTTCAGTAAAGGAACCCTGCAAAGCATTTCTAGGTTCTTCTAAGAGATACACGGAATTATATATTTGATCTTGGTTTGGGTATAACAGTCTGTTTTATTGAGTTCCATTTTATTCCTATGTCTGTTATTGTGGAATTTTTACTTCAGTGTAAAATTAGTAAAGTTATTTTGCCTAAAATAATACATGCTATAGATTGAAATGATTTATGGTATGTTCCTCACTATGGTCAGTAGTAGATATGATACACTTGTTAGGGAAACTTTTCACCTACAGGGGATTTAAATATATTTATGAGGGCAGTCATCGACATTCGTTTGTGTCTGGTTTGTAAGACCAGCCCAGAAAAGAATAAGATGTGTCTCCTGCCTCTGGGGGCTTCTGTCCTTGTGAGGAGACACACAGGTGGACCACAGGCACGGTCCCAGGCGTGTGTGTGCTCTTCAACTGTCTGGGGTTGTCTAGAAGCTTCCCAGAGGAGGTGACCATTGAGCAGGGTTTAAAAGATGTGTAGAAATTTTCTACTTGAGAAAAGGGCAGATAGCAGTTCATGCCTAGCAGTGCAGCAGAGAAAGAGACAGGGACTTCAGCATATCATAAGAAGATGACGACAGTGGCAGGAAGTAAAAACAGGGACGTGGCCTCAAAATGCCTGGCACACTCCATGTGCTGCATGACCATTTCACATACAAATAGAGTAAGACTGCTAGGGTCCATCTCTGGAGATGATATTGCAGATCGAATTTCTTTCATATTTATTAATATAAAATAAATGCCAATTGGAGATATACAATTTTGCTCCTCACCGGTGGATCATCCTGTGCATGTGGGGTAGACAGACCTCCTTGGAGACCCCGCATTAGATGACTCTGGCTGCGGCGGGGAGAGACTACAGGATGCGGGCAGCAGCGAGCACACAGTGACCAAATACAAGGTTCTTGCCCGTCGGTAAAGAATCGGAGCAAAGATCAGCTAGACTTAGATAAATAATTAGGTTCGGCTCAAAAGAACAAAATAAATTTCATCTCAGACACTTGTAAATTAGCAAAACAAATAAATTAAACATCATCATTATTATTATTTTTTGAGTCAGAGTCTCGCTCTGTCGCCCAGGCTGGAGTGCAGTGGCGCGATCTCGGCTCGCTGCAAGCTCCGCCTCCCGGGTTCACGCCACTCTCCTGCCTCAGCCTCCCGAGTAGCTGGGACTACAGGCGCCCCCACCATTCCCGGCTAATTTTTTGTATTTTTAGTAGAGACGGGGTTTCACCGTGTTAGCCAGGATGGTCTCGATCTCCCGACTTCGTGATCCGCCCGCCTCAGCCTCCCAAAGTGCTGGGATTACAGGCGTGAGCCACCGCGCCCGGCCAACAATTATTATTTAAAAACTTCTGCATTCAAAAGTAATATTGGTTAGAATTAGCTCAAGGAGACAATTTCATGACTAATTCTACTGCCTAATTGTTAGAGAGGGTAAGATGGCTGAACTAACATGGACCATCCCGGTGGCTCCGTGAGGAGAGTCGGGAAATGACGTGCTCCTTGTGAATGGCTGAGAAAAAGCACCTGTGTGACATCTAATCATCCAGACCGGTGGTTCTCCAAGTGGGGTGGGGACTCCTGCAGGGCCTCACAATCCTTTCAGAGATTCTACAAAGTCAATACTATTTTAATAATAACAGCAAAATATTACCTGTCTTTTTGATTCTCACTCTACTATGAGTGTACAGTGGAGTTTTCCAGAAGCCATGTGGCGTGATATTGCAACTCACTGAATACAGGAGCAGAGAGAGAATCCAGCGGGTTTATATCAGTGTAGTAAAATAATTAAAAAAAAAAAGAAAGAAAAAGGAAAAGAGAATTCAGTGGATTGAGTTGACTGCAGGTGGGAGCATACTACAAACTAGTGAGTCCTTTTCTTCAACAAGGTTTATTGGGAGTCTTCAGGCAGCCTGTCCTTGGCCTCTAGAAGCCCATGGTCTGGTGGAACAGCCAGACCAGCTGAAACCCTTACACTGAAGGTATGGAAATGCTACAGGGCTTGTACTGGGAATCTCAACCCAGGCTTAGAGGATGAAGACAGCTGCCTGGAAATGTTGTCATCTCCCCTGAGTTACGACAATGGAGTACCAGTGAGTAGAATAAAGCGGAAGAGAGAGTGTGGGGCAGAGGCCAGAAGACAGTTTGATGGAAGGTGGTAGGAGAAACTACACTGTACTTTTGAGATGGATAAGAGGGAACAGGACAGGACAGGAAGGCGACAGCTGTCCTTAGGGGGAGCCCATCTAGCTGTTGTTAGCGTCGGTCTCAAATACACAGTAAGTTGGTCTCAAATATGCAATATGAGAAAAATCCAAGAGCAAAACCAAAACAACACGTAAGGAACAAAGTTACGCTGGAACATTTGACCTATGTCATCCGCCCCAGTGATGTCGACGTTGCTGAAAAGACTGGAGTTGGCATTCATCTCTCCGTTTCTTCGCCCACCCGTTAGTCTTCCAGATGATCATGGCCACTTCACTCAAGAAACTGACTTTCCCAAATGTACCCAGAAGTGTGCCATGGTCTGCCTCAGTTTTGCAGTTACCTTTTTTCCAGGAAATTATAAATTACTCTTTATAAAAATCACATTGACAGGCCGGGCACGGTGGCTCACGTCTGTAATCCCAGCACTTTGGGAGGCCAAGGCGGGCAAATCACTTGAGGTCAGGAGTTCGAGACCAGCCTCCACCAATATGGAGAAACCCCATCTCTACTAAAAATACAAAAATTGCTGGGTGTGGTGGTAGGTGCCTGCAATCCCAGCTACTTGGGAGGCTGAGGCAGGAGAATCACTTGAACCTGGGAGGTGGAGGTTGCTGTGAGCCAACATCACGCCATTGCACTCCAGCCTGGGTAACAAGAGCAAAATTCCATCTCAAAAAAAAAAAAACAAAAAAAAAGAAAAAAAAAAGAAAAAAATCACATTGACTACATAAAAGACATAACACAAATTCAGTGAAGATTTGACAATTACTATCATGTAAAGTTCTAGAATAGATTTCTTTGGAGTCATGATTGCACATAACTTACACCTGGACCCATCTGCAGCTAACCTCCCACTCCCTGCAATTGCATGTTGACCTTGTGAATTTGTTGATTGGAAAATTACATCCCTTTCCTTACCTCTGAGTGTGACGGTGTTAGCAGCAGTTCAGTGAGATATTTCAGGATTCACAGTTCTTTAATTCTGTCTTCCGGACAAACTCCAAATTGTTTTTTATGTCATAGTGAAATATCAGAACTGTGGCCAGTCTTTAGCTGACTACATTTTGAAAGCTGAAATGGGATAGAGCTACTGTGTGTGTAAAGGAACGCCCACTAGGTATAATGGGAGACTTTGAAAAAGCAGTCCCCGGTGTAAGCCCGATGTGAGTTGGATGTTTTTATTGGTACACTGATTCCTTCAAACATCTATTCCTGGACTCTTTCATGTTTTCCTGGTGCTCTCAGCATAGATGCTCCACTGGTCTTAGAAGCTGCAGGACTGCCTGATGGGCTGGCCGCCTCTGTGCACTTCAGTGAGCCATTGTAAATAAATAGTCCTGCCCCGTCACTTCCATTTTCGTGATTCAACTGTATTGTTTCCACAGCATTTATCAGTGTCTGAAATGATCTTACTCACTTCTGCTGTGTTTATTTTCTGTCTCCCTTCACCAAAATGTAAAGCTGCTTGAGGTCAGGGGTCTTGCCTTTCTTGTTCATCATTGTGTCAACAATGCCCAGATAGGACCTGGCACAAATGGAGGGATCAATACAAAATCATTGACCATGTGCATAAATGAACGTGCATCATAGCACCTGATGGCACACCCATTGTCATCATCATCAATATCAAGAAGCGTTTATTAAGCAGTACCACATTGGTGCACAACCCCAGGGGGCTCTGTCTGCGTAGCACGGGACCAGGCCCTACGGAAAACAGATGGAAGCCAAGAAGGACCTGATCAAATATAAATTTGTCATCAAAGTTGCTCCTGGATAATATGTCAGTGGATTCCCTTATATTTGAAATCATTTTATAATAAGGATCTCTAGGTAGTTCAGTGAATAAACACCTCTGGACTCCCCACAGAGCCTCCTTAAACAGAATGCAAACACTGCTCTCCAGTAAACAGCGTTAGAGGCAAAGGGCTCACTAGCCTTTCCTTTGGAAGATTTCATAATCACAGCAAGAGACTTTCTGCCCAGAAACAAGTACATATACAAAGTAATTTTTTTTTATTAAATTGGGATTAAATGCTATCTAAAACTAATTTAGAGAGAGAGTTGCATTTAATTGACTGATTTGGGTAGGATAAAATGGTAATAATTGTTTTACATGGTATTTAAATTTCATTACTTGAGTTTCTTATTACTTCTTTTCACGTGAGAATTACCTTTGCAAATACGACATAATAGAAAGCTTTTCAAAAAGCTTTTACTTGCATTTTCTCTCGGAGGGTATTGGTGTTGTATTCGGGGATTGGAGGCTCATAAGAGCATAATGAGAAGATGAATGCACCTCAACCTTAGAGGTGTCTGCAGTTACTGACTTTGTTCTTTCCCTCAGGCTGAATGAGGTGAATATAGAACGTCTTGCAGTTGAATAATTCGGCTGCTTTCAGGCAAGAATTTTTGTGATGTTATAAAAATTGAGATCTAAAAGGAAACTTAACCTTCAGTTCATTCTTTTGATGTATTTTGCCTGAAGCATGGTGCTAGGACCTGTTATCTCAAATAGGCAATATAAAAATATCTTTCTAATTCACTCCTACAGTTGAAAGATCCTCATGGATTGAA